>NC_138924.1:0-600000 GCF_965231255.1 Vanellus vanellus
GGGTGTTCGGAGCAAAAAAGACAAACGTCCAGCTTTTGCTACCACTGCAAAGGTGCCAGCGCGGAAAAGTGATGCTGGTCCTCACTGCCTCCTGGAACCCCTTCAAATGCCCCAGACAATTTGGCCCTCTCTGCTTTCCTGCCGAATCTAGCCTCAAAAGCATCTTTTTTCACTCTCGGCAGCCTCCGGAGCAAAAACGACAAACGTCCAGCTTTTGCTGCCACAGCAAAGGTGCCAGCGGGGAAAAGTGATGCTGGTCCTCACTGCCTCCTGGAACCCCTTCAAATGCCCCAGACAATTTGGCCCTCTCTGCTTTCCTGCCGACTCTAGCCTCAAAAGCACCTTTTTTCACTTTTGGCGGTGTATGGAGCAAAAAAGGCAAAGGTCCACCTCCTGCTGCCACAGCAAAGGGGCCAGTGGGGAAAAGTGATGCTGGTCCTCACTGCCTCCCGGAACCCCTTCAAATGCCCCAGACAATTTGGCCCTCTCTGCTTTCCTGCCGACTCTAGCCTCAAAAGCACCTTTTTTCACTTTTGGCGGTGTATGGAGCAAAAAAAGCAAAGGTCTACCTCCTGTTGCCACAGCAAAGGTGCCAGCGCGGAAAAGTGATGCTGGTCCTCACTGCCTCCTGGAACCCCTTCAAATGCCACAGACAATTTGGCCCTCTCTGCTTTCCTGCCGACTCTAGCCTCAAAAGCACCTTTTTTCACTTTTGGCGGTGTATGGAGCAAAAAAGGCAAAGGTCCACCTCCTGCTGCCACAGCAAAGGTGCCAGCGCGGAAAAGTGATGCTGGTCCTCACTGCCTCCTGGAACCCCTTCAAATGCCCCGGACAATTTGGCCCTCTCTGCTTTCCTGCCGACTCTAGCCTCAAAAGCACCTTTTTTCACTTTTGGCTGTGTTTGGAACAAAAAAGGCAAACATCCAGCTTTTGCTGCCACAGCAAAGGTGCCAGCGCGGAAAAGTGATGCTGGTCCTCACTGCCTCCTGGAACCCCTTCAAATGCCACAGACAATTTGGCCCTCTCTGCTTTCCTGCCGACTCTAGCCTCAAAAGCACCTTTTTTCAATCTCGGTAGCCTCCGGAGCAAAAAAGACAAACGTCCAGCTTTTGCTGCCACAGCAAAGGTGCCAGCGCGGAAAAGTGATGCTGGTCCTCACTGCCTCCTGGAACCCCTTCAAATGCCCCAGAAAATTTGGCCCTCTCTGCTTTCCTGCCGACTCTAGCCTCAAAAGCACCTTTTTTCACTTTTGGCGGTGTATGGAGCAAAAAAGGCAAAGGTCTACCTCCTGCTGCCACAGCAAAGGGGCCAGTGGGGAAAAGTGATGCTGGTCCTCACTGCCTCCTGGAACCCCTTCAAATGCCCCAGACAATTTGGCCCTCTCTGCTTTCCTGCCGACTCTAGACTCAAAAGCACCTTTTTTCACTTTTGGCGGTGTATGGAGCAAAAAAGACAAAGGTCCACCTCCTGCTGCCACAGCAAAGGTGCCAGCGCGGAAAAGTGATGCTGGTCCTCACTGCCTCCTGGAACCCCTTCAAATGCCACAGACAATTTGGACCTCTCTGCTTTCCTGCCGACTCTAGCCTCAAAAACACCTTTTTTCACTCTAAGAGGCCTCTGGAGCAAAAAAGACAAACGTCCAGCTTTTGCTGCCACAGCAAAGGTGCCAGCGCGGAAAAGTGATGCTGGTCCTCACTGCCTCCTGGAACCCCTTCAAATGCCCCAGACAATTTGGCCCTCTATGCTTTCCTGCCGACTCTAGCCTCAAAAGCACCTTTTTTCACTCTAAGAGGCCTCTGGAGCAAAAAAGACAAACGTCCAGCTTTTGCTGCCACAGCAAAGGTGCCAGCGCGGAAAAGTGATGCTGGTCCTCACTGCCTCCTGGAACCCCTTCAAATGCCCCAGAAAATTTGGACCTCTCTGCTTTCCTGCCGACTCTAGCCTCAAAAGCACCTTTTTTTCACTTTTGGCGGTGTTTGGAGCAAAAAAGGCAAACATCCAGCCTTTGCTACCACTGCAAAGGTGCCAGCGCAAAAAAGTGATGCTGGTCCTCACTGCCTCCTGGAACCCCTTCAAATGCCACAGACAATTTGGACCTCTCTGCTTTCCTGCCGACTCTAGCCTCAAAAGCACCTTTTTTCACTCTAAGAGTCCTCTGGAGCAAAAAAGACAAACGTCCAGCTTTTGCTGCCACAGCAAAGGTGCCAGCGCGGAAAAGTGATGCTGGTCCTCACTGCCTCCTGGAACCGCTTCAAATGCCCCAGACAATTTGGCCCTCTATGCTTTCCTGCCGACTCTAGCCTCAAAAGCACCTTTTTTCACTCTAAGAGTCCTCTGGAGCAAAAAAGACAAACGTCCAGCTTTTGCTGCCACAGCAAAGGTGCCAGCGCGGAAAAGTGATGCTGGTCCTCACTGCCTCCTGGAACCCCTTCAAATGCCCCAGAAAATTTGGCCCTCTCTGCTTTCCTGCCGACTCTAGGCTCAAAAGCACCTTTTTTCACTTTTGGCGGTGTTTGGAGCAAAAAAGGCAAACATCCAGCTTTTGCTACCACTGCAAAGGTGCCAGCGCGGAAAAGTGATGCTGGTCCTCACTGCCTCCTGGAACCCCTTCAAATGCCACAGACAATTTGGCCCTCTCTGCTTTCCTGCCGACTCTAGCCTCAAAAGCACCTTTTTTCACTTTTGGCGGTGTTCGGAGCAAAAAAGGCAAACGTCCAGCTTTTTGCTGCCACAGCAAAGGTGCCAGCGGGGAAAAGTGATGCTGGTCCTCACTGCCTCCTGGAACCCCTTCAAATGCCCCAGAAAATTTGGACCTCTCTGCTTTCCTGCCGACTCTAGCCTCAAAAACACCTTTTTTCACTCTAAGAGGCCTCTGGAGCAAAAAAGACAAACGTCCAGCTTTTGCTGCCACAGCAAAGGTGCCAGCGCGGAAAAGTGATGCTGGTCCTCACTGCCTCCTGGAACCCCTTCAAATGCCCCAGAAAATTTGGACCTCTCTGCTTTCCTGCCGACTCTAGCCTCAAAAGCACCTTTTTTCAATCTCGGTAGCCTCCGGAGCAAAAAAGACAAACGTCCATCTTTTGCTGCCACAGCAAAGGTGCCAGCGGGGAAAAGTGATGCTGGTCCTCACTGCCTCCTGGAACCGCTTCAAATGCCCCAGAAAATTTGGACCTCTCTGCTTTCCTGCCGACTCTAGCCTCAAAAGCACCTTTTTTCACTTTTGGCGGTGTTTGGAACAAAAAAGCAAACATCCAGCTTTTGCTGCCACAGCAAAGGTGCCAGCGCGGAAAAGTGATGCTGGTCCTCACTGCCTCCTGGAACCCCTTCAAATGCCCCAGACAATTTGGCCCTCTCTGCTTTCCTGCCGACTCTAGCCTCAAAAGCACCTTTTTTCACTTTTGGCGGTGTATGGAGCAAAAAAGGCAAAGGTCCACCTCCTGCTGCCACAGCAAAGGGGCCAGTGGGGAAAAGTGATGCTGGTCCTCACTGCCTCCTGGAACCCCTTCAAATGCCCCAGACAATTTGGCCCTCTCTGCTTTCCTGCCGACTCTAGCCTCAAAAGCACCTTTTTTCACTTTTGGCGGTGTATGGAGCAAAAAAAGCAAAGGTCTACCTCCTGTTGCCACAGCAAAGGTGCCAGCGCGGAAAAGTGATGCTGGTCCTCACTGCCTCCTGGAACCCCTTCAAATGCCACAGACAATTTGGCCCTCTCTGCTTTCCTGCCGACTCTAGCCTCAAAAGCACCTTTTTTCACTTTTGGCGGTGTATGGAGCAAAAAAGGCAAAGGTCCACCTCCTGCTGCCACAGCAAAGGTGCCAGCGCGGAAAAGTGATGCTGGTCCTCACTGCCTCCTGGAACCCCTTCAAATGCCCCGGACAATTTGGCCCTCTCTGCTTTCCTGCCGACTCTAGCCTCAAAAGCACCTTTTTTCACTTTTGGCTGTGTTTGGAACAAAAAAGGCAAACATCCAGCTTTTGCTGCCACAGCAAAGGTGCCAGCGCGGAAAAGTGATGCTGGTCCTCACTGCCTCCTGGAACCCCTTCAAATGCCCCAGACAATTTGGCCCTCTCTGCTTTCCTGCCGACTCTAGCCTCAAAAGCACCTTTTTTCAATCTCGGTAGCCTCCGGAGCAAAAAAGACAAACGTCCAGCTTTTGCTGCCACAGCAAAGGTGCCAGCGCGGAAAAGTGATGCTGGTCCTCACTGCCTCCTGGAACCCCTTCAAATGCCCCAGAAAATTTGGCCCTCTCTGCTTTCCTGCCGACTCTAGCCTCAAAAGCACCTTTTTTCACTTTTGGCGGTGTATGGAGCAAAAAAGGCAAAGGTCTACCTCCTGCTGCCACAGCAAAGGGGCCAGTGGGGAAAAGTGATGCTGGTCCTCACTGCCTCCTGGAACCCCTTCAAATGCCCCAGACAATTTGGCCCTCTCTGCTTTCCTGCCGACTCTAGACTCAAAAGCACCTTTTTTCACTTTTGGCGGTGTATGGAGCAAAAAAGACAAAGGTCCACCTCCTGCTGCCACAGCAAAGGTGCCAGCGCGGAAAAGTGATGCTGGTCCTCACTGCCTCCTGGAACCCCTTCAAATGCCCCAGAAAATTTGGACCTCTCTGCTTTCCTGCGCACACTAGCCTCAAAAGCCCCTTTGTTCACTCTAAGAGGTGTCTGGAGCAAAAAAGACAAACGTCCAGCTTTTGCTGCCACAGCAAAGGTGCCAGCGCGGAAAAGTGATGCTGGTCCTCACTGCCTCCTGGAACCCCTTCAAATGCCCCAGAAAATTTGGACCTCTCTGCTTTCCTGCCGACTCTAGCCTCAAAAGCACCTTTTTTTCACTTTTCGCGGTGTTTGGAGCAAAAAAGACAAACATCCAGCCTTTGCTACCACTGCAAAGGTGCCAGCGCGGAAAAGTGATGCTGGTCCTCACTGCCTCCTGGAACCCCTTCAAATGCCACAGACAATTTGGCCCTCTCTGCTTTCCTGCCGACTCTAGCCTCAAAAGCACCTTTTTTCACTCTAAGAGTCCTCTGGAGCAAAAAAGACAAACGTCCAGCTTTTGCTGCCACAGCAAAGGTGCCAGCGCGGAAAAGTGATGCTGGTCCTCACTGCCTCCTGGAACCCCTTCAAATGCCCCAGATAATTTGGCCCTCTCTGCTTTCCTGCCGAATCTAGGCTCAAAAGCACCGTTTTTCACTTTTGGCGGTGTTTGGAGCAAAAAAGGCAAACATCCAGCTTTTGCTACCACTGCAAAGGTGCCAGCGCGGAAAAGTGATGCTGGTCCTCACTGCCTCCTGGAACCCCTTCAAATGCCACAGACAATTTGGCCCTCTCTGCTTTCCTGCCGACTCTAGCCTCAAAAGCACCTTTTTTAATTTTGGGGGTGTTCGGAGCAAAAAAGACAAACGTCCAGCTTTTGCTGCCACAGCAAATGTGCCAGCGCGGAAAAGTGATGCTGGTCCTAACTGCCTCCTGGAACCGCTTCAAATGCCCCAGAAAATTTGGACCTCTCTGCTTTCCTGCCGACTCTAGCCTCAAAAGCACCTTTTTTCACTTTTGGCGGTGTTTGGAACAAAAAAGCAAACATCCAGCTTTTGCTGCCACAGCAAAGGTGCCAGCGCGGAAAAGTGATGCTGGTCCTCACTGCCTCCTGGAACCCCTTCAAATGCCCCAGACAATTTGGCCCTCTCTGCTTTCCTGCCGAATCTAGCCTCAAAAGCATCTTTTTTCACTCTCGGCAGCCTCCGGAGCAAAAACGACAAACGTCCAGCTTTTGCTGCCACAGCAAAGGTGCCAGCGGGGAAAAGTGATGCTGGTCCTCACTGCCTCCTGGAACCCCTTCAAATGCCCCAGACAATTTGGCCCTCTCTGCTTTCCTGCCGACTCTAGCCTCAAAAGCACCTTTTTTCACTTTTGGCGGTGTATGGAGCAAAAAAGGCAAAGGTCCACCTCCTGCTGCCACAGCAAAGGGGCCAGTGGGGAAAAGTGATGCTGGTCCTCACTGCCTCCCGGAACCCCTTCAAATGCCCCAGACAATTTGGCCCTCTCTGCTTTCCTGCCGACTCTAGCCTCAAAAGCACCTTTTTTCACTTTTGGCGGTGTATGGAGCAAAAAAAGCAAAGGTCTACCTCCTGTTGCCACAGCAAAGGTGCCAGCGCGGAAAAGTGATGCTGGTCCTCACTGCCTCCTGGAACCCCTTCAAATGCCACAGACAATTTGGCCCTCTCTGCTTTCCTGCCGACTCTAGCCTCAAAAGCACCTTTTTTCACTTTTGGCGGTGTATGGAGCAAAAAAGGCAAAGGTCCACCTCCTGCTGCCACAGCAAAGGTGCCAGCGCGGAAAAGTGATGCTGGTCCTCACTGCCTCCTGGAACCCCTTCAAATGCCCCGGACAATTTGGCCCTCTCTGCTTTCCTGCCGACTCTAGCCTCAAAAGCACCTTTTTTCACTTTTGGCTGTGTTTGGAACAAAAAAGGCAAACATCCAGCTTTTGCTGCCACAGCAAAGGTGCCAGCGCGGAAAAGTGATGCTGGTCCTCACTGCCTCCTGGAACCCCTTCAAATGCCACAGACAATTTGGCCCTCTCTGCTTTCCTGCCGACTCTAGCCTCAAAAGCACCTTTTTTCAATCTCGGTAGCCTCCGGAGCAAAAAAGACAAACGTCCAGCTTTTGCTGCCACAGCAAAGGTGCCAGCGCGGAAAAGTGATGCTGGTCCTCACTGCCTCCTGGAACCCCTTCAAATGCCCCAGAAAATTTGGCCCTCTCTGCTTTCCTGCCGACTCTAGCCTCAAAAGCACCTTTTTTCACTTTTGGCGGTGTATGGAGCAAAAAAGGCAAAGGTCTACCTCCTGCTGCCACAGCAAAGGGGCCAGTGGGGAAAAGTGATGCTGGTCCTCACTGCCTCCTGGAACCCCTTCAAATGCCCCAGACAATTTGGCCCTCTCTGCTTTCCTGCCGACTCTAGACTCAAAAGCACCTTTTTTCACTTTTGGCGGTGTATGGAGCAAAAAAGACAAAGGTCCACCTCCTGCTGCCACAGCAAAGGTGCCAGCGCGGAAAAGTGATGCTGGTCCTCACTGCCTCCTGGAACCCCTTCAAATGCCACAGACAATTTGGACCTCTCTGCTTTCCTGCCGACTCTAGCCTCAAAAACACCTTTTTTCACTCTAAGAGGCCTCTGGAGCAAAAAAGACAAACGTCCAGCTTTTGCTGCCACAGCAAAGGTGCCAGCGCGGAAAAGTGATGCTGGTCCTCACTGCCTCCTGGAACCCCTTCAAATGCCCCAGACAATTTGGCCCTCTATGCTTTCCTGCCGACTCTAGCCTCAAAAGCACCTTTTTTCACTCTAAGAGGCCTCTGGAGCAAAAAAGACAAACGTCCAGCTTTTGCTGCCACAGCAAAGGTGCCAGCGCGGAAAAGTGATGCTGGTCCTCACTGCCTCCTGGAACCCCTTCAAATGCCCCAGAAAATTTGGACCTCTCTGCTTTCCTGCCGACTCTAGCCTCAAAAGCACCTTTTTTTCACTTTTGGCGGTGTTTGGAGCAAAAAAGGCAAACATCCAGCCTTTGCTACCACTGCAAAGGTGCCAGCGCAAAAAAGTGATGCTGGTCCTCACTGCCTCCTGGAACCCCTTCAAATGCCACAGACAATTTGGACCTCTCTGCTTTCCTGCCGACTCTAGCCTCAAAAGCACCTTTTTTCACTCTAAGAGTCCTCTGGAGCAAAAAAGACAAACGTCCAGCTTTTGCTGCCACAGCAAAGGTGCCAGCGCGGAAAAGTGATGCTGGTCCTCACTGCCTCCTGGAACCGCTTCAAATGCCCCAGACAATTTGGCCCTCTATGCTTTCCTGCCGACTCTAGCCTCAAAAGCACCTTTTTTCACTCTAAGAGTCCTCTGGAGCAAAAAAGACAAACGTCCAGCTTTTGCTGCCACAGCAAAGGTGCCAGCGCGGAAAAGTGATGCTGGTCCTCACTGCCTCCTGGAACCCCTTCAAATGCCCCAGAAAATTTGGCCCTCTCTGCTTTCCTGCCGACTCTAGGCTCAAAAGCACCTTTTTTCACTTTTGGCGGTGTTTGGAGCAAAAAAGGCAAACATCCAGCTTTTGCTACCACTGCAAAGGTGCCAGCGCGGAAAAGTGATGCTGGTCCTCACTGCCTCCTGGAACCCCTTCAAATGCCACAGACAATTTGGCCCTCTCTGCTTTCCTGCCGACTCTAGCCTCAAAAGCACCTTTTTTCCCTTTTGGCGGTGTTCGGAGCAAAAAAGGCAAACGTCCAGCTTTTGCTGCCACAGCAAAGGTGCCAGCGGGGAAAAGTGATGCTGGTCCTCACTGCCTCCTGGAACCCCTTCAAATGCCCCAGAAAATTTGGACCTCTCTGCTTTCCTGCCGACTCTAGCCTCAAAAACACCTTTTTTCACTCTAAGAGGCCTCTGGAGCAAAAAAGACAAACGTCCAGCTTTTGCTGCCACAGCAAAGGTGCCAGCGCGGAAAAGTGATGCTGGTCCTCACTGCCTCCTGGAACCCCTTCAAATGCCCCAGAAAATTTGGACCTCTCTGCTTTCCTGCCGACTCTAGCCTCAAAAGCACCTTTTTTCAATCTCGGTAGCCTCCGGAGCAAAAAAGACAAACGTCCATCTTTTGCTGCCACAGCAAAGGTGCCAGCGGGGAAAAGTGATGCTGGTCCTCACTGCCTCCTGGAACCCCTTCAAATGCCCCAGACAATTTGGCCCTCTCTGCTTTCCTGCCGACTCTAGCCTCAAAAGCACCTTTTTTCACTCTAAGAGTCCTCTGGAGCAAAAAAGACAACCGTCCAGCTTTTGCTGCCACAGCAAAGGGGCCAGCGTAGAAAAGTGATGCTGGTCCTCACTGCCTCCTGGAACCCCTTCAAATGCCCCAGACAATTTGGACCTCTATGCTTTCCTGCGCACACTAGCCTCAAAAGCCCCTTTGTTCACTCTAAGAGGCCTCTGGAGCAAAAAAGACAAACGTCCAGCTTTTGCTGCCACAGCAAAGGTGCCAGCGCGGAAAAGTGATGCTGGTCCTCACTGCCTCCTGGAACCCCTTCAAATGCCCCGGACAATTTGGCCCTCTCTGCTTTCCTGCCGACTCTAGCCTCAAAAGCACCTTTTTTCACTCTAAGAGGCCTCTGGAGCAAAAAAGACAAACGTCCAGCTTTTGCTGCCACAGCAAAGGTGCCAGCGCGGAAAAGTGATGCTGGTCCTCACTGCCTCCTGGAACCCCTTCAAATGCCCCAGACAATTTGGACCTCTCTGCTTTCCTGCCGACTCTAGCCTCAAAGGCACCTTTTTTTCACTTTTGGCGGTGTTTGGAGCAAAAAAGGCAAACATCCAGCCTTTGCTACCACTGCAAAGGTGCCAGCGCAAAAAAGTAATGCTGGTCCTCACTGCCTCCTGGAACCCCTTCAAATGCCACAGACAATTTGGCCCTCTCTGCTTTCCTGCCGGCTCTAGCCTCAAAAGCACCTTTTTTCACTCTAAGAGGCCTCTGGAGCAAAAAAGACAAACGTCCAGCTTTTGCTGCCACAGCAAAGGTGCCAGCGCGGAAAAGTGATGCTGGTCCTCACTGCCTCCTGGAACCGCTTCAAATGCCCCAGACAATTTGGCCCTCTATGCTTTCCTGCCGACTCTAGCCTCAAAAGCACCTTTTTTCACTCTAAGAGGCCTCTGGAGCAAAAAAGACAAACGTCCAGCTTTTGCTGCCACAGCAAAGGTGCCAGCGCGGAAAAGTGATGCTGGTCCTCACTGCCTCCTGGAACCCCTTCAAATGCCACAGACAATTTGGCCCTCTCTGCTTTCCTGCCGACTCTAGCCTCAAAAGCACCTTTTTTCACTTTTGGCGGTGTTTGGAGCAAAAAAGGCAAACATCCAGCTTTTGCTACCACTGCAAAGGTGCCAGCGCGGAAAAGTGATGCTGGTCCTCACTGCCTCCTGGAACCCCTTCAAATGCCCCAGACAATTTGGCCCTCTCTGCTTTCCTGCCGACTCTAGCCTCAAAAGCACCTTTTTTCACTTTTGGCGGTGTTCGGAGCAAAACAGGCAAACGTCCAGCTTTTGCTGCCACAGCAAAGGTGCCAGCGCGGAAAAGTGATGCTGGTCCTCACTGCCTCCTGGAACCCCTTCAAATGCCCCAGAAAATTTGGACCTCTCTGCTTTCCTGCCGACTCTAGCCTCAAAAACACCTTTTTTCACTCTAAGAGTCCTCTGGAGCAAAAAAGACAAACGTCCAGCTTTTGCTGCCACAGCAAAGGTGCCAGCGCGGAAAAGTGATGCTGGTCCTCACTGCCTCCTGGAACCCCTTCAAATGCCCCAGAAAATTTGGACCTCTCTGCTTTCCTGCCGACTCTAGCCTCAAAAGCACCTTTTTTCAATCTCGGTAGCCTCCGGAGCAAAAAAGACAAACGTCCATCTTTTGCTGCCACAGCAAAGGTGCCAGCGGGGAAAAGTGATGCTGGTCCTCACTGCCTCCTGGAACCCCTTCAAATGCCCCAGACAATTTGGCCCTCTCTGCTTTCCTGCCGACTCTAGCCTCAAAAGCACCTTTTTTCACTCTAAGAGTCCTCTGGAGCAAAAAAGACAAACGTCCAGCTTTTGCTGCCACAGCAAAGGGGCCAGCGTAGAAAAGTGATGCTGGTCCTCACTGCCTCCTGGAACCCCTTCAAATGCCCCAGACAATTTGGACCTCTATGCTTTCCTGCGCACACTAGCCTCAAAAGCCCCTTTGTTCACTCTAAGAGGCCTCTGGAGCAAAAAAGACAAACGTCCAGCTTTTGCTGCCACAGCAAAGGTGCCAGCGCGGAAAAGTGATGCTGGTCCTCACTGCCTCCTGGAACCCCTTCAAATGCCCCAGACAATTTGGCCCTCTCTGCTTTCCTGCC
The DNA here is from genome assembly GCF_965231255.1 of Vanellus vanellus. Lineage (NCBI taxonomy): Eukaryota > Metazoa > Chordata > Aves > Charadriiformes > Charadriidae > Vanellus > Vanellus vanellus. The sequence continues at coordinate 10,886 of NC_138924.1, forward strand.
GACTCTAGCCTCAAAAGCACCTTTTTTCACTCTAAGAGGCCTCTGGAGCAAAAAAGACAAACGTCCAGCTTTTGCTGCCACAGCAAAGGTGCCAGCGCGGAAAAGTGATGCTGGTCCTCACTGCCTCCTGGAACCCCTTCAAATGCCCCAGAAAATTTGGACCTCTCTGCTTTCCTGCCGACTCTAGCCTCAAAAGCACCTTTTTTTCACTTTTGGCGGTGTTTGGAGCAAAAAAGGCAAACATCCAGCCTTTGCTACCACTGCAAAGGTGCTAGCGCAAAAAAGTGATGCTGGTCCTCACTGCCTCCTGGAACCCCTTCAAATGCCACAGACAATTTGGCCCTCTCTGCTTTCCTGCCGACTCTAGCCTCAAAAGCACCTTTTTTCACTTTTGGCGGTGTTCGGAGCAAAAAAGGCAAACGTCCAGCTTTTGCTGCCACAGCAATTGTGCCAGCGCGGAAAAGTGATGCTGGTCCTAAATGCCTCCTGGAACCGCTTCAAATGCCCCAGAAAATTTGGACCTCTCTGCTTTCCTGCCGACTCTAGCCTCAAAAGCACCTTTTTTCACTTTTGGCGGTGTTTGGAACAAAAAAGCAAACATCCAGCTTTTGCTGCCACAGCAAAGGTGCCAGCGCGGAAAAGTGATGCTGGTCCTCACTGCCTCCTGGAACCGCTTCAAATGCCCCAGACAATTTGGCCCTCTATGCTTTCCTGCGCACACTAGCCTCAAAAGCCCCTTTGTTCACTCTAAGAGGTCTCTGGAGCAAAAAAGACAAACGTCCAGCTTTTGCTGCCACAGCAAAGGTGCCAGCGCGGAAAAGTGATGCTGGTCCTCACTGCCTCCTGGAACCCCTTCAAATACCCCAGAAAATTTGGACCTCTCTGCTTTCCTGCCGACTCTAGCCTCAAAAGCACCTTTTTTCACTCTAAGAGGCCTCTGGAGCAAAAAAGACAAACGTCCAGCTTTTGCTGCCACAGCAAAGGTGCCAGCGCGGAAAAGTGATGCTGGTCCTCACTGCCTCCTGGAACCCCTTCAAATGCCCCAGAAAATTTGGACCTCTCTGCTTTCCTGCGCACACTAGCCTCAAAAGCCCCTTTGTTCACTCTAAGAGGTGTCTGGAGCAAAAAAGACAAACGTCCAGCTTTTGCTGCCACAGCAAAGGTGCCAGCGCGGAAAAGTGATGCTGGTCCTCACTGCCTCCTGGAACCCCTTCAAATGCCCCAGACAATTTGGCCCTCTCTGCTTTCCTGCCGACTCTAGCCTCAAAAGCACCTTTTTTCACTCTAAGAGGCCTCTGGAGCAAAAAAGACAAACGTCCAGCTTTTGCTGCCACAGCAAAGGTGCCAGCGCGGAAAAGTGATGCTGGTCCTCACTGCCTCCTGGAACCCCTTCAAATGCCCCAGAAAATTTGGCCCTCTCTGCTTTCCTGCCGACTCTAGGCTCAAAAGCACCTTTTTTCACTTTTGGCGGTGTTTGGAGCAAAAAAGGCAAACATCCAGCTTTTGCTACCACTGCAAAGGTGCCAGCGCGGAAAAGTGATGCTGGTCCTCACTGCCTCCTGGAACCCCTTCAAATGCCACAGACAATTTGGCCCTCTCTGCTTTCCTGCCGACTCTAGCCTCAAAAGCACCTTTTTTAATTTTGGGGGTGTTCGGAGCAAAAAAGGCAAACGTCCAGCTTTTGCTGCCACAGCAAATGTGCCAGCGCGGAAAAGTGATGCTGGTCCTAACTGCCTCCTGGAACCGCTTCAAATGCCCCAGAAAATTTGGACCTCTCTGCTTTCCTGCCGACTCTAGCCTCAAAAGCACCTTTTTTCACTTTTGGCGGTGTTTGGAACAAAAAAGGCAAACATCCAGCTTTTGCTGCCACAGCAAAGGTGCCAGCGCGGAAAAGTGATGCTGGTCCTCACTGCCTCCTGGAACCCCTTCAAATGCCCCAGACAATTTGGCCCTCTCTGCTTTCCTGCCGACTCTAGCCTCAAAAGCATCTTTTTTCACTCTCGGCAGCCTCCGGAGCAAAAACGACAAACGTCCAGCTTTTGCTGCCACAGCAAAGGTGCCAGCGCGGAAAAGTGATGCTGGTCCTCACTGCCTCCTGGAACCCCTTCAAATGCCCCAGACAATTTGGCCCTCTCTGCTTTCCTGCCGACTCTAGCCTCAAAAGCACCTTTTTTCACTTTTGGCGGTGTATGGAGCAAAAAAGGCAAAGGTCCACCTCCTGCTGCCACAGCAAAGGGGCCAGTGGGGAAAAGTGATGCTGGTCCTCACTGCCTCCTGGAACCCCTTCAAATGCCCCAGACAATTTGGCCCTCTCTGCTTTCCTGCCGACTCTAGCCTCAAAAGCACCTTTTTTCACTTTTGGCGGTGTTTGGAGCAAAAAAAGCAAAGGTCTACCTCCTGTTGCCACAGCAAAGGTGCCAGCGCGGAAAAGTGATGCTGGTCCTCACTGCCTCCTGGAACCCCTTCAAATGCCCCAGACAATTTGGCCCTCTCTGCTTTCCTGCCGACTCTAGCCTCAAAAGCACCTTTTTTCACTTTTGGCGGTGTATGGAGCAAAAAAGGCAAAGGTCCACCTCCTGCTGCCACAGCAAAGGTGCCAGCGCGGAAAAGTGATGCTGGTCCTCACTGCCTCCTGGAACCCCTTCAAATGCCCCGGACAATTTGGCCCTCTCTGCTTTCCTGCCGACTCTAGCCTCAAAAGCACCTTTTTTCACTTTTGGCTGTGTTTGGAACAAAAAAGGCAAACATCCAGCTTTTGCTGCCACAGCAAAGGTGCCAGCGCGGAAAAGTGATGCTGGTCCTCACTGCCTCCTGGAACCCCTTCAAATGCCCCAGACAATTTGGCCCTCTCTGCTTTCCTGCCGACTCTAGCCTCAAAAGCACCTTTTTTCAATCTCGGTAGCCTCCGGAGCAAAAAAGACAAACGTCCAGCTTTTGCTGCCACAGCAAAGGTGCCAGCGCGGAAAAGTGATGCTGGTCCTCACTGCCTCCTGGAACCCCTTCAAATGCCCCAGAAAATTTGGCCCTCTCTGCTTTCCTGCCGACTCTAGCCTCAAAAGCACCTTTTTTCACTTTTGGCGGTGTATGGAGCAAAAAAGGCAAAGGTCTACCTCCTGCTGCCACAGCAAAGGGGCCAGTGGGGAAAAGTGATGCTGGTCCTCACTGCCTCCTGGAACCCCTTCAAATGCCCCAGACAATTTGGCCCTCTCTGCTTTCCTGCCGACTCTAGCCTCAAAAGCACCTTTTTTCACTTTTGGCGGTGTATGGAGCAAAAAAGACAAAGGTCCACCTCCTGCTGCCACAGCAAAGGTGCCAGCGCGGAAAAGTGATGCTGGTCCTCACTGCCTCCTGGAACCCCTTCAAATGCCCCAGACAATTTGGCCCTCTCTGCTTTCCTGCCGACTCTAGCCTCAAAAACACCTTTTTTCACTCTAAGAGGCCTCTGGAGCAAAAAAGACAAACGTCCAGCTTTTGCTGCCACAGCAAAGGTGCCAGCGCGGAAAAGTGATGCTGGTCCTCACTGCCTCCTGGAACCCCTTCAAATGCCCCAGAAAATTTGGACATCTCTGCTTTCCTGCCGACTCTAGCCTCAAAAACACCTTTTTTCACTCTAAGAGGCCTCTGGAGCAAAAAAGACAAACGTCCAGCTTTTGCTGCCACAGCAAAGGTGCCAGCGCGGAAAAGTGATGCTGGTCCTCACTGCCTCCTGGAACCCCTTCAAATGCCCCAGACAATTTGGCCCTCTCTGCTTTCCTGCCGACTCTAGCCTCAAAAGCACCTTTTTTCGCTTTTGGCGGTGTTTGGAGCAAAAAAAGCAAAGGTCTACCTCCTGTTGCCACAGCAAAGGTGCCAGCGCGGAAAAGTGATGCTGGTCCTCACTGCCTCCTGGAACCCCTTCAAATGCCCCAGACAATTTGGCCCTCTCTGCTTTCCTGCCGACTCTAGCCTCAAAAGCACCTTTTTTCACTTTTGGCGGTGTATGGAGCAAAAAAGGCAAAGGTCCACCTCCTGCTGCCACAGCAAAGGTGCCAGCGCGGAAAAGTGATGCTGGTCCTCACTGCCTCCTGGAACCCCTTCAAATGCCCCGGACAATTTGGCCCTCTCTGCTTTCCTGCCGACTCTAGCCTCAAAAGCACCTTTTTTCACTTTTGGCTGTGTTTGGAACAAAAAAGGCAAACATCCAGCTTTTGCTGCCACAGCAAAGGTGCCAGCGCGGAAAAGTGATGCTGGTCCTCACTGCCTCCTGGAACCCCTTCAAATGCCACAGACAATTTGGCCCTCTCTGCTTTCCTGCCGACTCTAGCCTCAAAAGCACCTTTTTTCAATCTCGGTAGCCTCCGGAGCAAAAAAGACAAACGTCCAGCTTTTGCTGCCACAGCAAAGGTGCCAGCGCGGAAAAGTGATGCTGGTCCTCACTGCCTCCTGGAACCCCTTCAAATGCCCCAGAAAATTTGGCCCTCTCTGCTTTCCTGCCGACTCTAGCCTCAAAAGCACCTTTTTTCACTTTTGGCGGTGTATGGAGCAAAAAAGGCAAAGGTCTACCTCCTGCTGCCACAGCAAAGGGGCCAGTGGGGAAAAGTGATGCTGGTCCTCACTGCCTCCTGGAACCCCTTCAAATGCCCCAGACAATTTGGCCCTCTCTGCTTTCCTGCCGACTCTAGCCTCAAAAGCACCTTTTTTCACTTTTGGCGGTGTATGGAGCAAAAAAGGCAAAGGTCCACCTCCTGCTGCCACAGCAAAGGTGCCAGCGCGGAAAAGTGATGCTGGTCCTCACTGCCTCCTGGAACCCCTTCAAATGCCCCAGACAATTTGGCCCTCTCTGCTTTCCTGCCGACTCTAGCCTCAAAAACACCTTTTTTCACTCTAAGAGGCCTCTGGAGCAAAAAAGACAAACGTCCAGCTTTTGCTGCCACAGCAAAGGTGCCAGCGCGGAAAAGTGATGCTGGTCCTCACTGCCTCCTGGAACCCCTTCAAATGCCCCAGAAAATTTGGACATCTCTGCTTTCCTGCCGACTCTAGCCTCAAAAACACCTTTTTTCACTCTAAGAGGCCTCTGGAGCAAAAAAGACAAACGTCCAGCTTTTGCTGCCACAGCAAAGGTGCCAGCGCGGAAAAGTGATGCTGGTCCTCACTGCCTCCTGGAACCCCTTCAAATGCCCCAGAAAATTTGGACCTCTCTGCTTTCCTGCCGACTCTAGCCTCAAAAGCACCTTTTTTCAATCTCGGTAGCCTCCGGAGCAAAAAAGACAAACGTCCAGCTTTTGCTGCCACAGCAAAGGTGCCAGCGCGGAAAAGTGATGCTGGTCCTCACTGCCTCCTGGAACCCCTTCAAATGCCCCAGACAATTTGGCCCTCTCTGCTTTCCTGCCGACTCTAGCCTCAAAAGCACCTTTTTTCACTCTAAGAGTCCTCTGGAGCAAAAAAGACAAACGTCCAGCTTTTGCTGCCACAGCAAAGGGGCCAGCGTAGAAAAGTGATGCTGGTCCTCACTGCCTCCTGGAACCCCTTCAAATGCCCCAGACAATTTGGACCTCTATGCTTTCCTGCGCACACTAGCCTCAAAAGCCCCTTTGTTCACTCTAAGAGGCCTCTGGAGCAAAAAAGACAAACGTCCAGCTTTTGCTGCCACAGCAAAGGTGCCAGCGCGGAAAAGTGATGCTGGTCCTCACTGCCTCCTGGAACCCCTTCAAATGCCCCAGACAATTTGGCCCTCTCTGCTTTCCTGCCGACTCTAGCCTCAAAAGCACCTTTTTTCACTCTAAGAGGCCTCTGGAGCAAAAAAGACAAACGTCCAGCTTTTGCTGCCACAGCAAAGGTGCCAGCGCGGAAAAGTGATGCTGGTCCTCACTGCCTCCTGGAACCCCTTCAAATGCCCCAGACAATTTGGCCCTCTCTGCTTTCCTGCCGACTCTAGCCTCAAAAGCACCTTTTTTTCACTTTTGGCGGTGTTTGGAGCAAAAAAGGCAAACATCCAGCCTTTGCTACCACTGCAAAGGTGCCAGCGCAAAAAAGTGATGCTGGTCCTCACTGCCTCCTGGAACCCCTTCAAATGCCACAGACAATTTGGCCCTCTCTGCTTTCCTGCCGACTCTAGCCTCAAAAGCACCTTTTTTCACTCTAAGAGTCCTCTGGAGCAAAAAAGACAAACGTCCAGCTTTTGCTGCCACAGCAAAGGTGCCAGCGCGGAAAAGTGATGCTGGTCCTCACTGCCTCCTGGAACCGCTTCAAATGCCCCAGACAATTTGGCCCTCTATGCTTTCCTGCCGACTCTAGCCTCAAAAGCACCTTTTTTCACTCTAAGAGTCCTCTGGAGCAAAAAAGACAAACGTCCAGCTTTTGCTGCCACAGCAAAGGTGCCAGCGCGGAAAAGTGATGCTGGTCCTCACTGCCTCCTGGAACCCCTTCAAATGCCCCAGAAAATTTGGCCCTCTCTGCTTTCCTGCCGACTCTAGGCTCAAAAGCACCTTTTTTCACTTTTGGCGGTGTTTGGAGCAAAAAAGGCAAACATCCAGCTTTTGCTACCACTGCAAAGGTGCCAGCGCGGAAAAGTGATGCTGGTCCTCACTGCCTCCTGGAACCCCTTCAAATGCCACAGACAATTTGGCCCTCTCTGCTTTCCTGCCGACTCTAGCCTCAAAAGCACCTTTTTTCACTCTAAGAGTCCTCTGGAGCAAAAAAGACAAACGTCCAGCTTTTGCTGCCACAGCAAAGGGGCCAGCGTAGAAAAGTGATGCTGGTCCTCACTGCCTCCTGGAACCCCTTCAAATGCCCCAGACAATTTGGACCTCTCTGCTTTCCTGCCGACTCTAGCCTCAAAAGCACCTTTTTTCACTCTAAGAGGCCTCTGGAGCAAAAGAGACAAACGTCCAGCTTTTGCTGCCACAGCAAAGGTGCCAGCGCGGAAAAGTGATGCTGGTCCTCACTGCCTCCTGGAACCCCTTCAAATGCCCCAGAAAATTTGGACCTCTCTGCTTTCCTGCCGACTCTAGCCTCAAAAGCACCTTTTTTTCACTTTTGGCGGTGTTTGGAGCAAAAAAGGCAAACATCCAGCCTTTGCTACCACTGCAAAGGTGCCAGCGCAAAAAAGTGATGCTGGTCCTCACTGCCTCCTGGAACCCCTTCAAATGCCACAGACAATTTGGACCTCTCTGCTTTCCTGCCGACTCTAGCCTCAAAAGCACCTTTTTTCACTCTAAGAGTCCTCTGGAGCAAAAAAGACAAACGTCCAGCTTTTGCTGCCACAGCAAAGGTGCCAGCGCGGAAAAGTGATGCTGGTCCTCACTGCCTCCTGGAACCCCTTCAAATGCCACAGACAATTTGGCCCTCTCTGCTTTCCTGCCGACTCTAGCCTCAAAAGCACCTTTTTTAATTTTGGGGGTGTTCGGAGCAAAAAAGGCAAACGTCCAGCTTTTGCTGCCACAGCAAATGTGCCAGCGCGGAAAAGTGATGCTGGTCCTAACTGCCTCCTGGAACCGCTTCAAATGCCCCAGAAAATTTGGACCTCTCTGCTTTCCTGCCGACTCTAGCCTCAAAAGCACCTTTTTTCACTTTTGGCGGTGTTTGGAACAAAAAAGCAAACATCCAGCTTTTGCTGCCACAGCAAAGGTGCCAGCGCGGAAAAGTGATGCTGGTCCTCACTGCCTCCTGGAACCCCTTCAAATGCCCCAGACAATTTGGCCCTCTCTGCTTTCCTGCCGAATCTAGCCTCAAAAGCATCTTTTTTCACTCTCGGCAGCCTCCGGAGCAAAAACGACAAACGTCCAGCTTTTGCTGCCACAGCAAAGGTGCCAGCGGGGAAAAGTGATGCTGGTCCTCACTGCCTCCTGGAACCCCTTCAAATGCCCCAGACAATTTGGCCCTCTCTGCTTTCCTGCCGACTCTAGCCTCAAAAGCACCTTTTTTCACTTTTGGCGGTGTATGGAGCAAAAAAGGCAAAGGTCCACCTCCTGCTGCCACAGCAAAGGGGCCAGTGGGGAAAAGTGATGCTGGTCCTCACTGCCTCCTGGAACCCCTTCAAATGCCCCAGACAATTTGGCCCTCTCTGCTTTCCTGCCGACTCTAGCCTCAAAAGCACCTTTTTTCACTTTTGGCGGTGTTTGGAGCAAAAAAAGCAAAGGTCTACCTCCTGTTGCCACAGCAAAGGTGCCAGCGCGGAAAAGTGATGCTGGTCCTCACTGCCTCCTGGAACCCCTTCAAATGCCCCAGACAATTTGGCCCTCTCTGCTTTCCTGCCGACTCTAGCCTCAAAAGCACCTTTTTTCACTTTTGGCGGTGTATGGAGCAAAAAAGGCAAAGGTCCACCTCCTGCTGCCACAGCAAAGGTGCCAGCGCGGAAAAGTGATGCTGGTCCTCACTGCCTCCTGGAACCCCTTCAAATGCCCCGGACAATTTGGCCCTCTCTGCTTTCCTGCCGACTCTAGCCTCAAAAGCACCTTTTTTCACTTTTGGCTGTGTTTGGAACAAAAAAGGCAAACATCCAGCTTTTGCTGCCACAGCAAAGGTGCCAGCGCGGAAAAGTGATGCTGGTCCTCACTGCCTCCTGGAACCCCTTCAAATGCCACAGACAATTTGGCCCTCTCTGCTTTCCTGCCGACTCTAGCCTCAAAAGCACCTTTTTTCAATCTCGGTAGCCTCCGGAGCAAAAAAGACAAACGTCCAGCTTTTGCTGCCACAGCAAAGGTGCCAGCGCGGAAAAGTGATGCTGGTCCTCACTGCCTCCTGGAACCCCTTCAAATGCCCCAGAAAATTTGGCCCTCTCTGCTTTCCTGCCGACTCTAGCCTCAAAAGCAACTTTTTTCACTTTTGGCGGTGTATGGAGCAAAAAAGGCAAAGGTCTACCTCCTGCTGCCACAGCAAAGGGGCCAGTGGGGAAAAGTGATGCTGGTCCTCACTGCCTCCTGGAACCCCTTCAAATGCCCCAGACAATTTGGCCCTCTCTGCTTTCCTGCCGACTCTAGCCTCAAAAGCACCTTTTTTCACTTTTGGCGGTGTATGGAGCAAAAAAGACAAAGGTCCACCTCCTGCTGCCACAGCAAAGGTGCCAGCGCGGAAAAGTGATGCTGGTCCTCACTGCCTCCTGGAACCCCTTCAAATGCCCCAGACAATTTGGCCCTCTCTGCTTTCCTGCCGACTCTAGCCTCAAAAACAACTTTTTTCACTCTAAGAGGCCTCTGGAGCAAAAAAGACAAACGTCCAGCTTTTGCTGCCACAGCAAAGGTGCCAGCGCGGAAAAGTGATGCTGGTCCTCACTGCCTCCTGGAACCCCTTCAAATGCCCCAGAAAATTTGGACATCTCTGCTTTCCTGCCGACTCTAGCCTCAAAAACACCTTTTTTCACTCTAAGAGGCCTCTGGAGCAAAAAAGACAAACGTCCAGTTTTTGCTGCCACAGCAAAGGTGCCAGCGCGGAAAAGTGATGCTGGTCCTCACTGCCTCCTGGAACCCCTTCAAATGCCACAGACAATTTGGCCCTCTCTGCTTTCCTGCCGACTCTAGCCTCAAAAGCACCTTTTTTCACTTTTGGCGGTGTTTGGAGCAAAAAAAGCAAAGGTCTACCTCCTGTTGCCACAGCAAAGGTGCCAGCGCGGAAAAGTGATGCTGGTCCTCACTGCCTCCTGGAACCCCTTCAAATGCCCCAGACAATTTGGCCCTCTCTGCTTTCCTGCCGACTCTAGCCTCAAAAGCACCTTTTTTCACTTTTGGCGGTGTATGGAGCAAAAAAGGCAAAGGTCCACCTCCTGCTGCCACAGCAAAGGTGCCAGCGCGGAAAAGTGATGCTGGTCCTCACTGCCTCCTGGAACCCCTTCAAATGCCCCAGACAATTTGGCCCTCTCTGCTTTCCTGCCGACTCTAGCCTCAAAAGCACCTTTTTTCACTTTTGGCTGTGTTTGGAACAAAAAAGGCAAACATCCAGCTTTTGCTGCCACAGCAAAGGTGCCAGCGCGGAAAAGTGATGCTGGTCCTCACTGCCTCCTGGAACCCCTTCAAATGCCACAGACAATTTGGACCTCTATGCTTTCCTGCCGACTCTAGCCTCAAAAGCACCTTTTTTCAATCTCGGTAGCCTCCGGAGCAAAAAAGACAAACGTCCAGCTTTTGCTGCCACAGCAAAGGTGCCAGCGCGGAAAAGTGATGCTGGTCCTCACTGCCTCCTGGAACCCCTTCAAATGCCCCAGAAAATTTGGCCCTCTCTGCTTTCCTGCCGACTCTAGCCTCAAAAGCACCTTTTTTCACTTTTGGCGGTGTATGGAGCAAAAAAGGCAAAGGTCTACCTCCTGCTGCCACAGCAAAGGGGCCAGTGGGGAAAAGTGATGCTGGTCCTCACTGCCTCCTGGAACCCCTTCAAATGCCCCAGACAATTTGGCCCTCTCTGCTTTCCTGCCGACTCTAGCCTCAAAAACACCTTTTTTCACTCTAAGAGGCCTCTGGATCAAAAAAGACAAACGTCCAGCTTTTGCTGCCACAGCAAAGGTGCCAGCGCGGAAAAGTGATGCTGGTCCTCACTGCCTCCTGGAACCCCTTCAAATGCCCCAGAAAATTTGGACATCTCTGCTTTCCTGCCGACTCTAGCCTCAAAAACACCTTTTTTCACTCTAAGAGGCCTCTGGATCAAAAAAGACAAACGTCCAGCTTTTGCTGCCACAGCAAAGGTGCCAGCGCGGAAAAGTGATGCTGGTCCTCACTGCCTCCTGGAACCCCTTCAAATGCCCCAGAAAATTTGGACCTCTCTGCTTTCCTGCCGACTCTAGCCTCAAAAGCACCTTTTTTCAATCTCGGTAGCCTCCGGAGCAAAAAAGACAAACGTCCATCTTTTGCTGCCACAGCAAAGGTGCCAGCGGGGAAAAGTGATGCTGGTCCTCACTGCCTCCTGGAACCCCTTCAAATGCCCCAGACAATTTGGCCCTCTCTGCTTTCCTGCCGACTCTAGCCTCAAAAGCACCTTTTTTCACTCTAAGAGTCCTCTGGAGCAAAAAAGACAAACGTCCAGCTTTTGCTGCCACAGCAAAGGGGCCAGCGTAGAAAAGTGATGCTGGTCCTCACTGCCTCCTGGAAACCCTTTCAAATTCCCCAGACAATTTGGACCTCTATGCTTTCCTGCGCACACTAGCCTCAAAAGCCCCTTTGTTCACTCTAAGAGGCCTCTGGAGCAAAAAAGACAAACGTCCAGCTTTTGCTGCCACAGCAAAGGTGCCAGCGCGGAAAAGTGATGCTGGTCCTCACTGCCTCCTGGAACCCCTTCAAATGCCCCAGACAATTTGGCCCTCTCTGCTTTCCTGCCGACTCTAGCCTCAAAAGCACCTTTTTTCACTCTAAGAGGCCTCTGGAGCAAAAAAGACAAACGTCCAGCTTTTGCTGCCACAGCAAAGGTGCCAGCGCGGAAAAGTGATGCTGGTCCTCACTGCCTCCTGGAACCCCTTCAAATGCCCCAGAAAATTTGGACCTCTCTGCTTTCCTGCCGACTCTAGCCTCAAAAGCACCTTTTTTTCACTTTTGGCGGTGTTTGGAGCAAAAAAGGCAAACATCCAGCCTTTGCTACCACTGCAAAGGTGCCAGCGCAAAAAAGTGATGCTGGTCCTCACTGCCTCCTGGAACCCCTTCAAATGCCACAGACAATTTGGCCCTCTCTGCTTTCCTGCCGACTCTAGCCTCAAAAGCACCTTTTTTCACTCTAAGAGTCCTCTGGAGCAAAAAAGACAAACGTCCAGCTTTTGCTGCCACAGCAAAGGTGCCAGCGCGGAAAAGTGATGCTGGTCCTCACTGCCTCCTGGAACCGCTTCAAATGCCCCAGACAATTTGGCCCTCTATGCTTTCCTGCCGACTCTAGCCTCAAAAGCACCTTTTTTCACTCTAAGAGTCCTCTGGAGCAAAAAAGACAAACGTCCAGCTTTTGCTGCCACAGCAAAGGTGCCAGCGCGGAAAAGTGATGCTGGTCCTCACTGCCTCCTGGAACCCCTTCAAATGCCCCAGACAATTTGGCCCTCTCTGCTTTCCTGCCGACTCTAGCCTCAAAAGCACCTTTTTTCACTCTAAGAGGCCTCTGGAGCAAAAGAGACAAACGTCCAGCTTTTGCTGCCACAGCAAAGGTGCCAGCGCGGAAAAGTGATGCTGGTCCTCACTGCCTCCTGGAACCCCTTCAAATGCCCCAGAAAATTTGGACCTCTCTGCTTTCCTGCCGACTCTAGCCTCAAAAGCACCTTTTTTTCACTTTTGGCGGTGTTTGGAGCAAAAAAGGCAAACATCCAGCCTTTGCTACCACTGCAAAGGTGCCAGCGCAAAAAAGTGATGCTGGTCCTCACTGCCTCCTGGAACCCCTTCAAATGCCACAGACAATTTGGCCCTCTCTGCTTTCCTGCCGACTCTAGCCTCAAAAGCACCTTTTTTCACTCTAAGAGTCCTCTGGAGCAAAAAAGACAAACGTCCAGCTTTTGCTGCCACAGCAAAGGTGCCAGCGCGGAAAAGTGATGCTGGTCCTCACTGCCTCCTGGAACCGCTTCAAATGCCCCAGACAATTTGGCCCTCTATGCTTTCCTGCCGACTCTAGCCTCAAAAGCACCTTTTTTCACTCTAAGAGTCCTCTGGAGCAAAAAAGACAAACGTCCAGCTTTTGCTGCCACAGCAAAGGTGCCAGCGGGGAAAAGTGATGCTGGTCCTCACTGCCTCCTGGAACCCCTTCAAATGCCCCAGAAAATTTGGCCCTCTCTGCTTTCCTGCCGACTCTAGCCTCAAAAGCACCTTTTTTCACTTTTGGCGGTGTTTGGAGCAAAAAAGGCAAACATCCAGCTTTTGCTACCACTGCAAAGGTGCCAGCGCGGAAAAGTGATGCTGGTCCTCACTGCCTCCTGGAACCCCTTCAAATGCCACAGACAATTTGGCCCTCTCTGCTTTCCTGCCGACTCTAGCCTCAAAAGCACCTTTTTTTACTTTTGGCGGTGTTCGGAGCAAAAAAGGCAAACGTCCAGCTTTTGCTGCCACAGCAAATGTGCCAGCGCGGAAAAGTGATGCTGGTCCTAACTGCCTCCTGGAACCCCTTCAAATGCCACAGACAATTTGGACCTCTCTGCTTTCCTGCCAACTCTAGCCTCAAAAGCACCTTTTTTCACTTTTGGCGGTGTTTGGAACAAAAAAGCAAACATCCAGCTTTTGCTGCCACAGCAAAGGTGCCAGCGCGGAAAAGTGATGCTGGTCCTCACTGCCTCCTGGAACCGCTTCAAATGCCACAGACAATTTGGCCCTCTATGCTTTCCTGCCGACTCTAGCCTCAAAAGCACCTTTTTTCACTCTAAGAGTCCTCTGGAGCAAAAAAAAACAAACGTCCAGCTTTTGCTGCCACAGCAAAGGTGCCAGCGCGGAAAAGTGATGCTGGTCCTCACTGCCTCCTGGAACCCCTTCAAATGCCCCAGAAAATTTGGCCCTCTCTGCTTTCCTGCCGACTCTAGGCTCAAAAGCACCTTTTTTCACTTTTGGCGGTGTTTGGAGCAAAAAAGGCAAACATCCAGCTTTTGCTACCACTGCAAAGGTGCCAGCGCGGAAAAGTGATGCTGGTCCTCACTGCCTCCTGGAACCCCTTCAAATGCCACAGACAATTTGGCCCTCTCTGCTTTCCTGCCGACTCTAGCCTCAAAAGCACCTTTTTTCACTTTTGGCGGTGTTCGGAGCAAAAAAGGCAAACGTCCAGCTTTTGCTGCCACAGCAAAGGTGCCAGCGCGGAAAAGTGATGCTGGTCCTCACTGCCTCCTGGAACCCCTTCAAATGCCCCAGAAAATTTGGACCTCTCTGCTTTCCTGCCGACTCTAGCCTCAAAAACACCTTTTTTCACTCTAAGAGGCCTCTGGAGCAAAAAAGACAAACGTCCAGCTTTTGCTGCCACAGCAAAGGTGCCAGCGCGGAAAAGTGATGCTGGTCCTCACTGCCTCCTGGAACCCCTTCAAATGCCCCAGAAAATTTGGACCTCTCTGCTTTCCTGCCGACTCTAGCCTCAAAAGCACCTTTTTTCAATCTCGGTAGCCTCCGGAGCAAAAAAGACAAACGTCCATCTTCTGCTGCCACAGCAAAGGTGCCAGCGGGGAAAAGTGATGCTGGTCCTCACTGCCTCCTGGAACCCCTTCAAATGCCCCAGACAATTTGGCCCTCTCTGCTTTCCTGCCGACTCTAGCCTCAAAAGCACCTTTTTTCACTCTAAGAGTCCTCTGGAGGAAAAAAGACAAACGTCCAGCTTTTGCTGCCACAGCAAAGGGGCCAGCGTAGAAAAGTGATGCTGGTCCTCACTGCCTCCTGGAACCCCTTCAAATGCCCCAGACAATTTGGACCTCTATGCTTTCCTGCGCACACTAGCCTCAAAAGCCCCTTTGTTCACTCTAAGAGGCCTCTGGAGCAAAAAAGACAAACGTCCAGCTTTTGCTGCCACAGCAAAGGTGCCAGCGCGGAAAAGTGATGCTGGTCCTCACTGCCTCCTGGAACCCCTTCAAATGCCCCAGACAATTTGGCCCTCTCTGCTTTCCTGCCGACTCTAGCCTCAAAAGCACCTTTTTTCACTCTAAGAGGCCTCTGGAGCAAAAAAGACAAACGTCCAGCTTTTGCTGCCACAGCAAAGGTGCCAGCGCGGAAAAGTGATGCTGGTCCTCACTGCCTCCTGGAACCCCTTCAAATGCCCCAGAAAATTTGGCCCTCTCTGCTTTCCTGCCGACTCTAGCCTCAAAAGCACCTTTTTTTCACTTTTGGCGGTGTTTGGAGCAAAAAAGGCAAACATCCAGCCTTTGCTACCACTGCAAAGGTGCCAGCGCAAAAAAGTGATGCTGGTCCTCACTGCCTCCTGGAACCCCTTCAAATGCCACAGACAATTTGGCCCTCTCTGCTTTCCTGCCGACTCTAGCCTCAAAAGCACCTTTTTTCACTCTAAGAGTCCTCTGGAGCAAAAAAGACAAACGTCCAGCTTTTGCTGCCACAGCAAAGGTGCCAGCGCGGAAAAGTGATGCTGGTCCTCACTGCCTCCTGGAACCGCTTCAAATGCCCCAGACAATTTGGCCCTCTATGCTTTCCTGCCGACTCTAGCCTCAAAAGCACCTTTTTTCACTCTAAGAGTCCTCTGGAGCAAAAAAGACAAACGTCCAGCTTTTGCTGCCACAGCAAAGGTGCCAGCGCGGAAAAGTGATGCTGGTCCTCACTGCCTCCTGGAACCCCTTCAAATGCCCCAGAAAATTTGGCCCTCTCTGCTTTCCTGCCGACTCTAGGCTCAAAAGCACCTTTTTTCACTTTTGGCGGTGTTTGGAGCAAAAAAGGCAAACATCCAGCTTTTGCTACCACTGCAAAGGTGCCAGCGCGGAAAAGTGATGCTGGTCCTCACTGCCTCCTGGAACCCCTTCAAATGCCCCAGACAATTTGGCCCTCTCTGCTTTCCTGCCGACTCTAGCCTCAAAAGCACCTTTTTTCACTTCTGGCGGTGTTTGGAGCAAAAAAGGCAAACGTCCAGCTTTTGCTGCCACAGCAAATGTGCCAGCGCGGAAAAGTGATGCTGGTCCTAACTGCCTCCTGGAACCGCTTCAAATGCCCCAGAAAATTTGGACCTCTCTGCTTTCCTGCCGACTCTAGCCTCAAAAGCACCTTTTTTCACTTTTGGCGGTGTTTGGAACAAAAAAGCAAACATCCAGCTTTTGCTGCCACAGCAAAGGTGCCAGCGCGGAAAAGTGATGCTGGTCCTCACTGCCTCCTGGAACCCCTTCAAATGCCCCAGACAATTTGGCCCTCTCTGCTTTCCTGCCGAATCTAGCCTCAAAAGCACCTTTTTTCACTTTTGGCGGTGTATGGAGCAAAAATGCAAAGGTCCACCTCCTGCTGCCACAGCAAAGGTGCCAGCGCGGAAAAGTGATGCTGGTCCTCATCGCCTCCTGGAACCCCTTCAAATGCCACAGACAATTTGGCCCTCTCTGCTTTCCTGCCGACTCTAGCCTCAGAAGCACCTTTTTTCACTTTTGGCGGTGTTTGGAACAAAAAAGGCAAACATCCAGCTTTTGCTGCCACAGCAAAGGTGCCAGCGCGGAAAAGTGATGCTGGTCCTCACTGCCTCCTGGAACCCCTTCAAATGCCACAGACAATTTGGCCCTCTCTGCTTTCCTGCCGACTCTAGCCTCAAAAGCACCTTTTTTCACTCTCGGCAACCTCCGGAGCAAAAAAGACAAACGTCCAGCTTTTGCTGCCACAGCAAAGGTGCCAGCGGGGAAAAGTGATGCTGGTCCTCACTGCCTCCTGGAACCCCTTCAAATGCCACAGAGAATTTGGCCCTCTCTGCTTTCCTGCCGACTCTAGCCTCAAAAGCACCTTTTTTCACTTTTGGCGGTGTATGGAGCAAAAAAGGCAAAGGTCCACATCCTGCTGCCACAGCAACGGGGCCAGTGGGGAAAAGTGATGCTGGTCCTCACTGCCTCCTGGAACCCCTTCAAATGCCCCAGACAATTTGGCCCTCTCTGCTTTCCTGCCGACTCTAGCCTCAAAAGCACCTTTTTTCACTTTTGGCGGTGTTTGGAGCAAAAAAGACAAAGGTCCACCTCCTGCTGCCACAGCAAAGGTGCCAGCGCGGAAAAGTGATGCTGGTCCTCACTGCCTCCTGGAACCCCTTCAAATGCCCCGGACAATTTGGCCCTCTCTCCTTTCCTGCCGACTCTAGCCTCAAAAGCACCTTTTTTCACTTTAGGCGGTGTTTGGAACAAAAATAGCAAACGTCCAGCTTTTGCTGCCACAGCAAAGGTGCCAGCGCGGAAAAGTGATGCTGGTCCTCACTGCCTCCTGGAACCCCTTCAAATGCCACAGACAATTTGGCCCTCTCTGCTTTCCTGCCGACTCTAGCCTCAAAAGCACCTTTTTTTAATCTCAGCTAGCTCCGGAGCAAAAAAGAAAAACGTCCAGCTTTTGCTGCCACAGCAAAGGTGCCAGCGCGGAAAATTGATGCTGGTCCTCACTGCCTCCTGGAACCCCTTCAAATGCCCCAGACAATTTGGCCCTCTCTGCTTTCTTGCCGAGTCTAGCCTCAAAAGCACCTTTTTTCACTTTTGGCGGTGTATGGAGCAAAAAAGGCAAAGGTCCACCTCCTGCTGCCACAGCAAAGGGGCCAGTGGGGAAAAGTGATGCTGGTCCTCACTGCCTCCTGGAACCCCTTCAAATGCCACAGACAATTTGGCCCTCTCTGCTTTCCTGCCGACTCTAGCCTCAAAAGCACCTTTTTTCACTTTTGGCGGTGTATGGAGCAAAAAAGGCAAAGGTCCACCTCCTGCTGCCACAGCAAAGGTGCCAGCGCGGAAAAGTGATGCTGGTCCTCACTGCCTCCTGGAACCCCTTCAAATGCCCCAGAAAATTTGGCCCTCTCTGCTTTCCTGCCGACTCTAGGCTCAAAAGCACCTTTTTTCACTTTTGGCGGTGTTTGGAGCAAAAAAGGCAAACATCCAGCTTTTGCTACCACTGCAAAGGTGCCAGCGCGGAAAAGTGATGCTGGTCCTCACTGCCTCCTGGAACCCCTTCAAATGCCACAGACAATTTGGCCCTCTCTGCTTTCCTGCCGACTCTAGCCTCAAAAGCACCTTTTTTCACTTTTGGCGGTGTTCGGAGCAAAAAAGGCAAACGTCCAGCTTTTGCTGCCACAGCAAATGTGCCAGCGCGGAAAAGTGATGCTGGTCCTAACTGCCTCCTGGATCCGCTTCAAATGCCCCAGAAAATTTGGACCTCTCTGCTTTCCTGCCAACTCTAGCCTCAAAAGCACCTTTTTTCACTTTTGGCGGTGTTTGGAACAAAAAAGCAAACATCCAGCTTTTGCTGCCACAGCAAAGGTGCCAGCGCGGAAAAGTGATGCTGGTCCTCACTGCCTCCTGGAACCCCTTCAAATGCCCCAGAAAATTTGGCCCTCTCTGCTTTCCTGCCGACTCTAGGCTCAAAAGCACCTTTTTTCACTTTTGGCGGTGTTTGGAGCAAAAAAGGCAAACATCCAGCTTTTGCTACCACTGCAAAGGTGCCAGCGCGGAAAAGTGATGCTGGTCCTCACTGCCTCCTGGAACCCCTTCAAATGCCACAGACAATTTGGCCCTCTCTGCTTTCCTGCCGACTCTAGCCTCAAAAGCACCTTTTTTCACTTTTGGCGGTGTTCGGAGCAAAAAAGGCAAACGTCCAGCTTTTGCTGCCACAGCAAAGGTGCCAGCGGGGAAAAGTGATGCTGGTCCTCACTGCCTCCTGGAACCCCTTCAAATGCCCCAGAAAATTTGGCCCTCTCTGCTTTCCTGCCGACTCTAGCCTCAAAAGCACCTTTTTTCAATCTCGGTAGCCTCCGGAGCAAAAAAGACAAACGTCCATCTTTTGCTGCCACAGCAAAGGTGCCAGCGCGGAAAAGTGATGCTGGTCCTCACTGCCTCCTGGAACCCCTTCAAATGCCCCAGACAATTTGGCCCTCTCTGCTTTCCTGCCGACTCTAGCCTCAAAAGCACCTTTTTTCACTCTAAGAGTCCTCTGGAGGAAAAAAACAAACGTCCAGCTTTTGCTGCCACAGCAAAGGGGCCAGCGTAGAAAAGTGATGCTGGTCCTCACTGCCTCCTGGAACCCCTTCAAATGCCCCAGACAATTTGGCCCTCTCTGCTTTCCTGCCGACTCTAGCCTCAAAAGCACCTTTTTTCACTCTAAGAGTCCTCTGGAGGAAAAAAACAAACGTCCAGCTTTTGCTGCCACAGCAAAGGGGCCAGCGTAGAAAAGTGATGCTGGTCCTCACTGCCTCCTGGAACCCCTTCAAATGCCCCAGACAATTTGGACCTCTATGCTTTCCTGCGCACACTAGCCTCAAAAGCCCCTTTGTTCACTCTAAGAGGCCTCTGGAGCAAAAAAGACAAACGTCCAGCTTTTGCTGCCACAGCAAAGGTGCCAGCGCGGAAAAGTGATGCTGGTCCTCACTGCCTCCTGGAACCCCTTCAAATGCCCCAGAAAATTTGGACCTCTCTGCTTTCCTGCCGACTCTAGCCTCAAAAGCACCTTTTTTCAATCTCGGTAGCCTCCGGAGCAAAAAAGACAAACGTCCATCTTTTGCTGCCACAGCAAAGGTGCCAGCGCGGAAAAGTGATGCTGGTCCTCACTGCCTCCTGGAACCCCTTCAAATGCCCCAGAAAATTTGGCCCTCTCTGCTTTCCTGCCGACTCTAGCCTCAAAAGCACCTTTTTTTCACTTTTGGCGGTGTTTGGAGCAAAAAAGGCAAACATCCAGCCTTTGCTACCACTGCAAAGGTGCCAGCGCAAAAAAGTGATGCTGGTCCTCACTGCCTCCTGGAACCCCTTCAAATGCCACAGACAATTTGGCCCTCTCTGCTTTCCTGCCGACTCTAGCCTCAAAAGCACCTTTTTTCACTCTAAGAGTCCTCTGGAGCAAAAAAGACAAACGTCCAGCTTTTGCTGCCACAGCAAAGGTGCCAGCGCGGAAAAGTGATGCTGGTCCTCACTGCCTCCTGGAACCGCTTCAAATGCCCCAGACAATTTGGCCCTCTATGCTTTCCTGCCGACTCTAGCCTCAAAAGCACCTTTTTTCACTCTAAGAGTCCTCTGGAGCAAAAAAGACAAACGTCCAGCTTTTGCTGCCACAGCAAAGGTGCCAGCGCGGAAAAGTGATGCTGGTCCTCACTGCCTCCTGGAACCCCTTCAAATGCCCCAGAAAATTTGGCCCTCTCTGCTTTCCTGCCGACTCTAGGCTCAAAAGCACCTTTTTTCACTTTTGGCGGTGTTTGGAGCAAAAAAGGCAAACATCCAGCTTTTGCTACCACTGCAAAGGTGCCAGCGCGGAAAAGTGATGCTGGTCCTCACTGCCTCCTGGAACCCCTTCAAATGCCCCAGAAAATTTGGCCCTCTCTGCTTTCCTGCCGACTCTAGCCTCAAAAGCACCTTTTTTCACTTTTGGCGGTGTTCGGAGCAAAAAAGGCAAACGTCCAGCTTTTGCTGCCACAGCAAATGTGCCAGCGCGGAAAAGTGATGCTGGTCCTAACTGCCTCCTGGAACCGCTTCAAATGCCCCAGAAAATTTGGACCTCTCTGCTTTCCTGCCGACTCTAGCCTCAAAAGCACCTTTTTTCACTTTTGGCGGTGTTTGGAACAAAAAAGCAAACATCCAGCTTTTGCTGCCACAGCAAAGGTGCCAGCGCGGAAAAGTGATGCTGGTCCTCACTGCCTCCTGGAACCCCTTCAAATGCCCCAGAAAATTTGGCCCTCTCTGCTTTCCTGCCGACTCTAGCCTCAAAAGCACCTTTTTTCACTTTTGGCGGTGTATGGAGCAAAAATGCAAAGGTCCACCTCCTGCTGCCACAGCAAAGGTGCCAGCGCGGAAAAGTGATGCTGGTCCTCACTGCCTCCTGGAACCCCTTCAAATGCCCCAGACAATTTGGCCCTCTCTGCTTTCCTGCCGACTCTAGCCTCAGAAGCACCTTTTTTCACTTTTGGCGGTGTTTGGAACAAAAAAGGCAAACATCCAGCTTTTGCTGCCACAGCAAAGGTGCCAGCGCGGAAAAGTGATGCTGGTCCTCACTGCCTCCTGGAACCCCTTCAAATGCCACAGACAATTTGGCCCTCTCTGCTTTCCTGCCGACTCTAGCCTCAAAAGCACCTTTTTTCACTCTCGGCAACCTCCGGAGCAAAAAAGACAAACGTCCAGCTTTTGCTGCCACAGCAAAGGTGCCAGCGGGGAAAAGTGATGCTGGTCCTCACTGCCTCCTGGAACCCCTTCAAATGCCCCAGAGAATTTGGCCCTCTCTGCTTTCATGCCGACTCTAGCCTCAAAAGCACCTTTTTTCACTTTTGGCGGTGTATGGAGCAAAAAAGGCAAAGGTCCACATCCTGCTGCCACAGCAACGGGGCCAGTGGGGAAAAGTGATGCTGGTCCTCACTGCCTCCTGGAACCCCTTCAAATGCCCCAGACAATTTGGCCCTCTCTGCTTTCCTGCCGACTCTAGCCTCAAAAGCACCTTTTTTCACTTTTGGCGGTGTTTGGAGCAAAAAAGACAAAGGTCCACCTCCTGCTGCCACAGCAAAGGTGCCAGCGCGGAAAAGTGATGCTGGTCCTCACTGCCTCCTGGAACCCCTTCAAATGCCCCGGACAATTTGGCCCTCTCTCCTTTCCTGCCGACTCTAGCCTCAAAAGCACCTTTTTTCACTTTAGGCGGTGTTTGGAACAAAAATAGCAAACGTCCAGCTTTTGCTGCCACAGCAAAGGTGCCAGCGCGGAAAAGTGATGCTGGTCCTCACTGCCTCCTGGAACCCCTTCAAATGCCCCAGACAATTTGGCCCTCTCTGCTTTCCTGCCGACTCTAGCCTCAAAAGCACCTTTTTTTAATCTCAGCAAGCTCCGGAGCAAAAAAGAAAAACGTCCAGCTTTTGCTGCCACAGCAAAGGTGCCAGCGCGGAAAAGTGATGCTGGTCCTCACTGCCTCCTGGAACCCCTTCAAATGCCCCAGACAATTTGGCCCTCTCTGCTTTCCTGCCTACTCTAGCCTCAAAAGCACCTTTTTTCACTTTTGGCGGTGTACGGAGCAAAAAAGGCAAAGGTCCACCTCCTTCTGCCACAGCAAAGGTGCCAGCGCGGAAAAGTGATGCTGGTCCTCACTGCCTCCTGCAACCCCTTCAAATGCCCCAGAAAATTTGGCCCTCTCTCCTTTCATGCCGACTCTAGCCTCAAAAGCACCTTTTTTCACTTTTGGCGGTGTATGGAGCAAAAAAGGCAAAGGTCCACCTCCTGCTGCCACAGCAAAGGTGCCAGCGCGGAAAAGTGATGCTGGTCCTCACTGCCTCCTGGAACCCCTTCAAATGCCCCGGACAATTTGGCCCTCTCTGCTTTCCTGCCGACTCTAGCCTCAAAAGCACCTTTTTTCACTTTTGGCGGTGTTTGGAACAAAAAAGGCAAACATCCTGCTTTTGCTGCCACAGCAAATGTGCCAGCGGGGAAAAGTGATGCTGGTCCTCACTGCCTCCTGGAACCCCTTCAAATGCCACAGACAATTTGGCCCTCTCTGCTTTCCTGCCGACTCTAGCCTCAAAAGCACCTTTTTTCACTATCGGTAGCCTCTGGAGCAAAAAAGACAAACGTCCATCTTTTGCTGCCACAGCAAAGGTGCCAGCGGGGAAAAGTGATGCTGGTCCTCACTGCCTCCTGGAACCCCTTCAAATGCCCCAGACAATTTGGCCCTCTCTGCTTTCCTGCCGACTCTAGCCTCAAAAGCACCTTTTTTCACTTTTGGCGGTGTATGGAGCAAAAAAGGCAAAGGTCCACCTCCTGCTGCCACAGCAAAGGGGCCAGTGGGGAAAAGTGATGCTGGTCCTCACTGCCTCCTGGAACCCCTTCAAATGCCCCAGACAATTTGGCCCTCTCTGCTTTCCTGCCGACTCTAGCCTCAAAAGCACCTTTTTTCACTTTTGGCGGTGTATGGAGCAAAAAAGGCAAAGGTCCACCTCCTGCTGCCACAGCAAAGGTGCCAGCGCGGAAAAGTGATGCTGGTCCTCACTGCCTCCTGGAACCCCTTCAAATGCCCCAGACAATTTGGCCCTCTCTGATTTCCTGCCGACTCTAGCCTCAAAAGCACCTTTTTTAATTTTGGGGGTGTTCGGAGCAAAAAAGGCAAACGTCCAGCTTTTGCTGCCACAGCAAATGTGCCAGCGCGGAAAAGTGATGCTGGTCCTCACTGCCTCCTGGAACCGCTTCAAATGCCCCAGAAAATTTGGACCTCTCTGCTTTCCTGCCGACTCTAGCCTCAAAAGCACCTTTTATCACTCTCGGCAACCTCCGGAGCAAAAACGACAAACGTCCAGCTTTTGCTGCCACAGCAAAGGTGCCAGCGGGGAAAAGTGATGCTGGTCCTCACTGCCTCCTGGAACCCCTTCAAATGCCCCAGAGAATTTGGCCCTCTCTGCTTTCCTGCCGACTCTAGCCTCAAAAGCACCTTTTTTCACTTTTGGCGGTGTATGGAGCAAAAAAGGCAAAGGTCCACCTCCTGCTGCCACAGCAAAGGGGCCAGTGGGGAAAAGTGATGCTGGTCCTCACTGCCTCCTGGAACCCCTTCAAATGCCACAGACAATTTGGCCCTCTCTGCTTTCCTGCCGACTCTAGCCTCAAAAGCACCTTTTTTCACTTTTGGCGGTGTTTGGAGCAAAAAAGGCAAACGTCCAGCTTTTGCTGCCACAGCAAAGGTGCCAGCGCGGAAAAGTGATGCTGGTCCTCACTGCCTCCTGGAACCCCTTCAAATGCCCCAGACAATTTGGCCCTCTCTGCTTTCCTGCCGACTCTAGCCTCAAAAACACCTTTTTAAATTTTGGGGCTGTTTGGAGTAAAAAAGGCAAAGGTCCACCTCCTGCTGCCACAGCAAAGGGGCCAGCGCGGAAAAGTGATGCTGGTCCTCACTGCCTCCTGGAACCCCTTCAAATGCCCCAGACAATTTGGCCCTCTCTGCTTTCCTGCCGACTCTAGCCTCAAAAGCACCTTTTTTCACTTTTGGCAGTGTTTGGAGCAAAAAAGGCAACGGTCCACCTCCTGCTGCCACAGCAAAGGTGCCAGCGCGGAAAACTGTTGCTGGTCCTCACTGCCTCCTGGAACCCCTTCAAATGCCCCGGACAATTTGGCCCTCTCTGCTTTCCTGCCGACTCTAGCCTCAAAAGCACCTTTTTTCACTTTTGGCGGTGTACGGAGCAAAAAAGACAAAGGTCCACCTCCTGCTGCCACAGCAAAGGGGCCAGCGCGGAAAAGTGATGCTGGTCCTCACTGCCTCCTGGAACCCCTTCAAATGCCACAGACAATTTGGCCCTCTCTGCTTTCCTGCCGACTCTAGCCTCAAAAGCACCTTTTTTCACTTTTGGCGGTGTATGGAGCAAAAAAGGCAAAGGTCCACCTCCTGCTGCCACAGCAAAGGTGCCAGCGGGGAAAAGTGGTGCTGGTCCTCACTGCCTCCTGGAACCCCTTCAAATGCCCCAGACAATTTGGCCCTCTCTGCTTTCCTGCCGACTCTAGCCTCAAAAGCACCTTTTTTCACTTTAGGCGGTGTTTGGAACAAAAAAGGCAAACGTCCAGCTTTTGCTGCCACAGCAAAGGTGCCAGCGCGGAAAAGTGATGCTGGTCCTCACTGCCTCCTGGAACCCCTTCAAATGCCCCAGAGAATTTGGCCCTCTCTGCTTTCCTGCCGACTCTAGCCTCAAAAGCACCTTTTTTCACTTTTGGCGGTGTACGGAGCAAAAAAGGCAAAGGTCCACCTCCTTCTGCCACAGCAAAGGTGCCAGCGCGGAAAAGTGATGCTGGTCCTCACTGCCTCCTGCAATCCCTTCAAATGCCCCAGAAAATTTGGCCCTCTCTCCTTTCCTGCCGACTCTAGCCTGAAAAGCACGTTTTTTCACTCTCGGTAGCCTCGACAGCAAAAAAGGCAAACGTCCAGCTCCTGCTGCCACAGCAAAGTTGCCAGCGCAGAAAAGTGATGCTGGTCCTCACTGCCTCCTGGAACCCCTTCAAATGCCCCAGACAATTTGGCCCTCTCTGCTTTCCTGCCGACTCTAGCCTCAAAAGCACCTTTTTTCACTTTAGGCGGTGTTTGGAACAAAAAAGGCAAACGTCCAGCTTTTGCTGCCACAGCAAAGGTGCCAGCGCGGAAAAGTGATGCTGGTCCTCACTGCCTCCTGGAACCCCTTCAAATGCCCCAGACAATTTGGCCCTCTCTGCTTTCCTGCCGGCTCTAGCCTCAAAAGCACCTTTTTTTACTTTTGGCGGTGTTTGGAGCAAAAAAGGCAAACATCCAGCTTTTGCTACCACAGCAAAGGTGCCAGCGCGGAAAAGTGATGCTGGTCCTCACTGCCTCCTGGAACCCCTTCTAATGCCACAGACAATTTGGCCCTCTCTGCTTTCCTGCCGACTCTAGCCTCAAAAGCACCTTTTTTCACTATCGGTAGCCTCCAGAGCAAAAAAGACAAACGTCCAGCTTTTGCTGCCACAGCAAAGGTGCCAGCGGGGAAAAGTAATGCTGGTCCTCACTGCCTCCTGGAACCCCTTCAAATGCCACAGACAATTTGGCCCTCTCTGCTTTCCTGCCGACTCTAGCCTCAAAAGCACCTTTTTTCACTTTTGGCGGTGTATGGAGCAAAAAAGACAAAGTCCACCTCCTGCTGCCACAGCAAAGGTGCCAGCGCGGAAAAGTGATGCTGGTCCTCACTGCCTCCTGGAACCCCTTCAAATGCCCCAGACAATTTGGCCCTCTCTGCTTTCCTGCCGACTCTAGCCTCAAAAGCACCTTTTTTAATTTTGGGGGTGTTCGGAGCAAAAAAGGCAAACGTCCAGCTTTTGCTGCCACAGCAAAGGTGCCAGCGCGGAAAAGTGATGCTGGTCCTCACTGCCTCCTGGAACCCCTTCAAATGCCCCAGAGAATTTGGCCCTCTCTGCTTTCCTGCCGACTCTAGCCTCAAAAGCACCTTTTTTCACTTTTGGCGGTGTACGGAGCAAAAAAGGCAAAGGTCCACCTCCTTCTGCCACAGCAAAGGTGCCAGCGCGGAAAAGTGATGCTGGTCCTCACTGCCTCCTGCAATCCCTTCAAATGCCCCAGAAAATTTGGCCCTCTCTCCTTTCCTGCCGACTCTAGCCTGAAAAGCACGTTTTTTCACTCTCGGTAGCCTCGACAGCAAAAAAGGCAAACGTCCAGCTCCTGCTGCCACAGCAAAGTTGCCAGCGCAGAAAAGTGATGCTGGTCCTCACTGCCTCCTGGAACCCCTTCAAATGCCACAGACAATTTGGCCCTCTCTGCTTTCCTGCCGACTCTAGCCTCAAAAGCACCTTTTTTCACTTTAGGCGGTGTTTGGAACAAAAAAGGCAAACGTCCAGCTTTTGCTGCCACAGCAAAGGTGCCAGCGCGGAAAAGTGATGCTGGTCCTCACTGCCTCCTGGAACCCCTTCAAATGCCCCAGACAATTTGGCCCTCTCTGCTTTCCTGCCGGCTCTAGCCTCAAAAGCACCTTTTTTTACTTTTGGCGGTGTTCGGAGCAAAAAAGACAAACGTCCAGCTTTTGCTGCCACAGCAAATGTGCCAGCGCGGAAAAGTGATGCTGGTCCTCACTGCCTCCTGGAACCGCTTCAAATGCCCCAGAAAATTTGGACCTCTCTGCTTTCCTGCCGACTCTAGCCTCAAAAGCACCTTTTTTTACTTTTGGCGGTGTTTGGAACAAAAAAGGAAAACATCCAGCTTTTGCTGCCACAGCAAAGGTGCCAGCGCGGAAAAGTGATGCTGGTCCTCACTGCCTCCTGGAACCCCTTCAAATGCCACAGACAATTTGGCCCTCTCTGCTTTCCTGCCGACTCTAGCCTCAAAAGCACCTTTTTTCACTTTTGGCGGTGTATGGAGCAAAAAAGGCAAAGGTCCACCTCCTGCTGCCACAGCAAAGGGGTAAGTGGGGAAAAGTGATGCTGGTCCTCACTGCCTCCTGGAACCCCTTCAAATGCCACAGACAATTTGGCCCTCCTGCTTTCCTGCCGACTCTAGCCTCAAAAGCACCTTTTTTCACTTTTGGCGTTGTACGGAGCAAAAAAGGCAAAGGTCCACCTCCTGCTGCCACAGCAAAGGTGCCAGCGCGGAAAAGTGATGCTGGTCCTCACTGCCTCCTGGAACCCCTTCAAATGCCCCAGACAATTTGGCCCTCTCTGCTTTCCTGCCGACTCTAGCCTCAAAAGCACCTTTTTTCACTCTCGGCAACCTCCGGAGCAAAAAAGACAAACGTCCAGCTTTTGCTGCCACAGCAAAGGTGCCAGTGGGGAAAAGTGATGCTGGTCCTCACTGCCTCCTGGAACCCCTTCAAATGCCCCAGTCAATTTGGCCCTCTCTGCTTTCCTGCCGACTCTAGCCTCAAAAGCACCTTTTTTCACTTTTGGCGGTGTATGGAGCAAAAAAGGCAAAGGTCCACCTCCTGTTGCCACAGCAAAGGTGCCAGCGCGGAAAAGTGATGCTGGTCCTCACTGTCTCCTGGAACCCCTTCAAATGCCACAGACAATTTGGCCCTCTCTGCTTTCCTGCCGACTCTAGCCTCAAAAGCACCTTTTTTCACTTTAGGCGGTGTTTGGAACAAAAAAGGCAAACGTCCAGCTTTTGCTGCCACAGCAAAGGTGCCAGCGCGGAAAAGTGATGCTGGTCCTCACTGCCTCCTGGAACCCCTTCAAATGCCCCAGACAATTTGGCCCTCTCTGCTTTCCTGCCTACTCTAGCCTCAAAAGCACCTTTTTTCACTTTTGGCGGTGTACGGAGCAAAAAAGGCAAAGGTCCACCTCCTTCTGCCACAGCAAAGGTGCCAGCGCGGAAAAGTGATGCTGGTCCTCACTGCCTCCTGCAACCCCTTCAAATGCCCCAGAAAATTTGGCCCTCTCTCCTTTCATGCCGACTCTAGCCTCAAAAGCACGTTTTTTCACTCTCGGTAGCCTCGACAGCAAAAAAGGCAAACGTCCAGCTCCTGCTGCCACAGCAAAGGTGCCAGCGCAGAAAAGTGATGCTGGTCCTCACTGCCTCCTGGAACCCCTTCAAATGCCCCAGACAATTTGGCCCTCTCTGCTTTCCTGCGCACTCTAGCCTCAAAAGGCCCTTTTTTCACTCTAAGAGGCCTCTGGAGCAAAAAAGACAAACGTCCAGCTTTTGCTGCAACAGCAAAGGTGCCAGCGCGGAAAAGTGATGCTGGTCCTCACTGCCTCCTGGAACCCCTTCAAATGCCCCGGACAATTTGGCCCTCTCTGCTTTCCTGCCGACTCTAGCCTCAAAAGCACCTTTTTTCACTTTTGGCCGTGTTTGGAACAAAAAAGGAAAACATCCAGCTTTTGCTACCACAGCAAAGGTGCCAGTGGGGAAAAGTGATGCTGGTCCTCACTGCCTCCTGGAACCCCTTCAAATGCCACAAACAATTTGGCCCTCTATGCTTTCCTGCCGACTCTAGCCTCAAAAGCACCTTTTTTAATTTTGGGGGTGTTCGGAGCAAAAAATGCAAACGTCCAGCTTTTGCTGCCACAGCAAAGGTGCCAGCGCGGAAAAGTGATGCTGGTCCTCACTGCCTCCTGGAACCCCTTCAAATGCCCCAGACAATTTGGCCCTCTCTGATTTCCTGCCGACTCTAGCCTCAAAAGCACGTTTTTTAATTTTGGGGGTGTTCGGAGCAAAAAAGGCAAACGTCCAGCTTTTGCTGCCACAGCAAAAGTGCCAGCGCGGAAAAGTGATGCTGGTCCTCACTGCCTCCTGGAACCCCTTCAAATGCCCCAGAATATTTGGACCTCTCTGCTTTCCTGCCGACTCTAGCCTCAAAAGCACCTTTTTTCACTCTCGGCAGCCTCCAGAGCAAAAAAGACAAAAGTCCATCTTTTGCTGCCACAGCAAAGGGGCCAGCGCAGAAAAGTGATGCTGGTCCTCACTGCCTCCTGGAACCCCTTCAAATGCCCCAGACAATTTGGCCCTCTCTGATTTCCTGCCGACTCTAGCCTCAAAAGCACCTTTTTTAATTTTGGGGGTGTTCGGAGCAAAAAAGGCAAACGTCCAGCTTTTGCTGCCACAGCAAAAGTGCCAGCGCGGAAAAGTGATGCTGGTCCTCACTGCCTCCTGGAACCCCTTCAAATGCCCCAGACAATTTGGCCCTCTCTGCTTTCCTGCCGACTCTAGCCTCAAAAGCACCTTTTTTCACTTTTGGCGGTGTATGGAGCAAAAATGCAAAGGTCCACCTCCTGCTGCCACAGCAAAGGGGCCCGTGGGGAAAAGTGATGCTGGTCCTCACTGCCTCCTGGAACCCCTTCAAATGCCCCAGACAATTTGGCCCTCTCTGCTTTCCTGCGCACTCTAGCCTCAAAAGCACCTTTTTTCACTTTTGGCGGTGTATGGAGCAAAAAAGGCAAAGGTCCACCTCCTGCTGCCACAGCAAAGGTGCCAGCGCGGAAAAGTGATGCTGGTCCTCACTGCCTCCTGGAACCCCTTCAAATGCCCCAGACAATTTGGCCCTCTCTGCTTTCCTGCCGACTCTAGCCTCAAAAGCACCTTTTTTCACCATCGGTAGCCTCCGGAGCAAAAAAGACAAACGTCCAGCTTTTGCTGCCACAGCAAAGGTGCCAGCGGTGAAAAGTGATGCTGGTCCTCACTGCCCCCTGGAACCCCTTCAAATGCCACAGACAATTTGGCCCTCTCTGCTTTCCTGCCGACTCTAGCCTCAAAAGCACCTTTTTTCACTTTTGGCGGTGTATGGAGCAAAAAAGACAAAGGTCCACCTCCTGCTGCCACAGCAAAGGTGCCAGCGCGGAAAAGTGATGCTGGTCCTCACTGCCTCCTGGAACCCCTTCAAATGGCCCAGACAATTTGGCCCTCTCTGCTTTCCTGCCGACTCTAGCCTCAAAAGCACCTTTTTTAATTTTGGGGGTGTTCGGAGCAAAAAAGGCAAACGTCCAGCTTTTGCTGCCACAGCAAAAGTGCCAGCGCGGAAAAGTGATGCTGGTCCTCACTGCCTCCTGGAACCGCTTCAAATGCCCCAGAAAATTTGGACCTCTCTGCTTTCCTGCCGACTCTAGCCTCAAAAGCACCTTTTTTCACTTTTGGCGGTGTTTGGAACAAAAAAGGCAAACATCCAGCTTTTGCTGCCACAGCAAAGGTGCCAGCGCGGAAAAGTGATGCTGGTCCTCACTGCTTCCTGGAACCCAAATGCCCCAGACAATTTGGCCCTCTCTGCTTTCCTGCCGAATCTAGCCTCAAAAGCACCTTTTTTCACTCTCGGCAACCTCCGGAGCAAAAACGACAAAGGTCCACCTCCTGCTGCCACAGCAAAGGTGCCAGCGGGGAAAAGTGATGCTGGTCCTCACTGCCTCCTGGAACCCCTTCAAATGCCCCAGACAATTTGGCCCTCTCTGCTTTCCTGCCAACTCTAGCCTCAAAAGCACCTTTTTTCACTTTAGGCGGTGTTTGGAACAAAAAAGGCAAACGTCCAGCTTTTGCTGCCACAGCAAAGGTGCCAGCGCGGAAAAGTGATGCTGGTCCTCACTGCCTCCTGGAACCCCTTCAAATGCCCCAGACAATTTGGCCCTCTCTGCTTTCCTGCCGACTCTAGCCTCAAAAGCACCTTTTTTCACTTTTGGCGGTGTACGGAGCAAAAAAGGCAAAGGTCCACCTCCTTCTGCCACAGCAAATGTGCCAGCGCGGAAAAGTGATGCTGGTCCTCACTGCCTCCTGGAACCCCTTCAAATGCCCCAGACAATTTGGACCTCTCTGCTTTCCTGCCGAATCTAGCCTCAAAAGCACCTTTTTTCACTCTCGTCAACCTCCAGAGCAAAAACGACAAACGTCCAGCTTTTGCTGCCACAGCAAAGGTGCCAGCGCGGAAAAGTGATGCTGGTCCTCACTGCCTCCTGGAACCCCTTCAAATGCCCCAGAAAATTTGGCCCTCTCTGCTTTCCTGCCGACTCTAGCCTCAAAAGCACCTTTTTTCACTTTTGGCGGTGTATGGAGCAAAAATGCAAAGGTCCAACTCCTGCTGCCACAGCAAAGGGGCCAGTGGGGAAAAGTGATGCTGGTCCTCACTGCCTCCTGGAACCCCTTCAAATGCCCCAGACAATTTGGCCCTCTCTGCTTTCCTGCCGACTCTAGCCTCAAAAGCAACTTTTTTCACTTTTGGCGGTGTATGGAGCAAAAAAGGCAAAGGTCCACCTCCTGCTGCCACAGCAAAGGTGCCAGCGCGGAAAAGTGATGCTGGTCCTCACTGCCTCCTGGAACCCCTTCAAATGCCCCGGACAATTTGGCCCTCTCTGCTTTCCTGCCGACTCTAGCCTCAAAAGCACCTTTTTTCACTTTTGGCGGTGTTTGGAACAAAAAAGGAAAACATCCAGCTTTTGCTGCCACAGCAAAGGGGCCAGCGCGGAAAAGTGATGCTGGTCCTCACTGCCTCCTGGAACCCCTTCAAATGCCACAGACAATTTGGCCCTCTCTGCTTTCCTGCCGACTCTAGCCTCAAAAGCACCTTTTTTCACCATCGGTAGCCTCCGGAGCAAAAAAGACAAACGTCCAGCTTTTGCTGCCACAGCAAAGGTGCCAGCGGGGAAAAGTGATGCTGGTCCTCACTGCCCCCTGGAACCACTTCAAATGCCACAGACAATTTGGCCCTCTCTGCTTTCCTGCCGACTCTAGCCTCAAAAGCACCTTTTTTCACTTTTGGCGGTGTATGGAGCAAAAAAGGCAAAGGTCCACCTCCTGCTGCCACAGCAAAGGTGCCAGCGGGGAAAAGTGATGCTGGTCCTCACTGCCTCCTGGAACCCCTTCAAATGCCCCGGACAATTTGGCCCTCTCTGCTTTCCTGCCGACTCTAGCCTCCAAAGCACCTTTTTTCACTTTAGGCGTTATTTGGAACAAAAAAAGCAAACGTCCAGCTTTTGCTATCACTGCAAAGGTGCCAGCGCGGAAAAGTGATGCTGGTCCTCACTGCCTCCTGGAACCCCTTCAAATGCCACAGACAATTTGGCCCTCTCTGCTTTCCTGCCGACTCTAGCCTCAAAAACACCTTTTTTAATTTTGGGGCTGTTTGGAGTAAAAAAGGCAAAGGTCCACCTCCTGCTGCCACAGCAAAGGGGCCAGTGGGGAAAAGTGATGCTGGTCCTCACTGCCTCCTGGAACCCCTTCAAATGCCCCAGACAATTTGGCCCTCTCTGCTTTCCTGCCTACTCTAGCCTCAAAAGCACCTTTTTTCACTTTTGGCGGTGTACGGAGCAAAAAAGGCAAAGGTCCACCTCCTTCTGCCACAGCAAAGGTGCCAGCGCGGAAAAGTGATGCTGGTCCTCACTGCCTCCTGGAACCCCTTCAAATGCCACAGACAATTTGGCCCTCTCTGCTTTCCTGCCGACTCTAGCCTCAAAAGCACCTTTTTTCACTCTAAGAGGCCTCTGGAGCAAAAAAGGCAAACGTCCAGCTTTTGCTGCCACAGCAAAAGTGCCAGCGGGGAAAAGTGATGCTGGTCCTCACTGCCTCCTGGAACCCCTTCAAATGCCCCAGACAATTTGTCCCTCTCTGCTTTCCTGCCGACTCTAGCCTCAAAAGTACCTTTTTTCATTCTCGGCAGACTCCAGAGCAAAAAAGGAAAACTTCCAGCTTTTGCTGCCACAGCAAAGGTGCCAGCGCGGAAAAGTGATGCTGGTCCTCACTGCCTCCTGGAACCCCTTCAAATGCCCCAGACAATTTGGCCCTCTCTGCTTTCCTGCCGAATCTAGCCTCAAAAGCACCTTTTTTCACTTTTGGCGGTGTATGGAGCAAAAAAGGCAAAGGTCCACCTCCTTCTGCCACAGCAAAGGTGCCAGCGCGGAAAAGTGATGCTGGTCCTCACTGCCTCCTGGAACCCCTTCAAATGCCCCAGACAATTTGGCCCTCTCTGCTTTCCTGCCGACTCTAGCCTCAAAAGCACCTTTTTTAATTTTGGGGGTGTTCGGAGCAAAAAAGGCAAACGTCCAGCTTTTGCTGCCACAGCAAATGTGCCAGCGCGGAAAAGTGATGCTGGTCCTCACTGCCTCCTGGAACCCCTTCAAATGCCCCGGACAATTTGGCCCTCTCTGCTTTCCTGCCGACTCTAGCCTCAAAAGCACCTTTTTTCACTTTTGGCGGTGTTTGGAACAAAAAAGGAACACATCCAGCTTTTGCTGCCACAGCAAAGGTGCCAGCGCGGAAAAGTGATGCTGGTCCTCACTGCCTCCTGGAACCCCTTCAAATGCCCCAGACAATTTGGCCCTCTCTGCTTTCCTGCCGACTCTAGCCTCAAAAGCACCTTTTTTCACTTTTGGCGGTGTTTGGAACAAAAAAGGCAAACATCCAGCTTTTGCTGCCACAGCAAAGGTGCCAGCGCGGAAAAGTGATGCTGGTCCTCACTGCCTCCTGGAACCCCTTCAAATGCCCCAGACAATTTGGCCCTCTCTGCTTTCCTGCCGAATCTAGCCTCAAAAGCACCTTTTTTCACTCTCGGCAACCTCCGGAGCAAAAACGACAAAGGTCCACCTCCTGCTGCCACAGCAAAGGTGCCAGCGGGGAAAAGTGATGCTGGTCCTCACTGCCTCCTGGAACCCCTTCAAATGCCCCAGACAATTTGGCCCTCTCTGCTTTCCTGCCAACTCTAACCTCAAAAGCACCTTTTTTCACTTTAGGCGTTGTTTGGAACAAAAAAGGCAAACGTCCAGCTTTTGCTGCCACAGCAAAGGTGCCAGCGCGGAAAAGTGATGCTGGTCCTCACTGCCTCCTGGAACCCCTTCAAATGCCCCAGACAATTTGGCCCTCTCTGCTTTCCTGCCGACTCTAGCCTCAAAAGCACCTTTTTTCACTTTTGGCGGTGTACGGAGCAAAAAAGGCAAAGGTCCACCTCCTTCTGCCACAGCAAATGTGCCAGCGCGGAAAAGTGATGCTGGTCCTCACTGCCTCCTGGAACCCCTTCAAATGCCCCAGACAATTTGGACCTCTCTGCTTTCCTGCCGAATCTAGCCTCAAAAGCACCTTTTTTCACTTTTGGCGGTGTATGGAGCAAAAATGCAAAGGTCCACCTCCTGCTGCCACAGCAAAGGGGCCAGTGGGGAAAAGTGATGCTGGTCCTCACTGCCTCCTGGAACCCCTTCAAATGCCCCAGACAATTTGGCCCTCTCTGCTTTCCTGCCGACTCTAGCCTCAAAAGCAACTTTTTTCACTTTTGGCGGTGTATGGAGCAAAAAAGGCAAAGGTCCACCTCCTGCTGCCACAGCAAAGGTGCCAGCGTGGAAAAGTGATGCTGGTCCTCACTGCCTCCTGGAACCCCTTCAAATGCCCCGGACAATTTGGCCCTCTCTGCTTTCCTGCCGACTCTAGCCTCAAAAGCACCTTTTTTAATTTTGGGGCTGTTTGGAGTAAAAAAGGCAAAGGTCCACCTCCTGCTGCCACAGCAAAGGGGCCAGTGGGGAAAAGTGATGCTGGTCCTCACTGCCTCCTGGAACCCCTTCAAATGCCCCAGACAATTTGGCCCTCTCTGCTTTCCTGCCGACTCTAGCCTCAAAAGCACCTTTTTTCACTTTTGGCGGTGTATGGAGCAAAAAAGGCAAAGGTCCACCTCCTGCTGCCACAGAAAAGGTGCCAGCGCGGAAAAGTGATGCTGGTCCTCACTGCCTCCTGGAACCCCTTCAAATGCCCCAGACAATTTGGCCCTCTCTGCTTTCCTGCCGACTCTAGCCTCAAAAGCACCTTTTTTCACTTTTGGCGGTGTTTGGAACAAAAAAGGAAAACATCCAGCTTTTGCTGCCACAGCAAAGGTGCCAGCGCGGAAAAGTGATGCTGGTCCTCACTGCCTCCTGGAACCCCTTCAAATGCCACAGACAATTTGGCCCTCTCTGCTTTCCTGCCGAATCTAGCCTCAAAAGCACCTTTTTTCACCATCGGTAGCCTCCGGAGCAAAAAAGACAAACGTCCAGCTTTTGCTGCCACAGCAAAGGTGCCAGTGGTGAAAAGTGATGCTGGTCCTCACTGCCCCCTGGAACCCCTTCAAATGCCCCAGACAATTTGGCCCTCTCTGCTTTCCTGCTGACTCTAGCCTCAAAAGCACCTTTTTTCACTTTTGGCGGTGTATGGAGCAAAAAAGGCAAAGGTCCACCTCCTGCTGCCACAGCAAAGGGGCCAGTGGGGAAAAGTGATGCTGGTCCTCACTGCTTCCTGGAACCCCTTCAAATGCCCCAGACAATTTGGCCCTCTCTGCTTTCCTGCCGACTCTAGCCTCAAAAGCACCTTTTTTCGCTTTTGGCGGTGTATGGAGCAAAAAAGGCAAAGGTCCACCTCCTGCTGCCACAGCAAAGGTGCCAGCGGGGAAAAGTGATGCTGGTCCTCACTGCCTCCTGGAACCCCTTCAAATGCCCCGGACAATTTGGCCCTCTCTGCTTTCCTGCCGACTCTAGCCTCAAAAGCACCTTTTTTCACTTTAGGCGGTGTTTGGAACAAAAAAGGCAAACGTCCAGCTTTTGCTATCACTGCAAAGGTGCCAGCGCGGAAAAGTGATGCTGGTCCTCACTGCCTCCTGGAACCCCTTCAAATGCCACAAACAATTTGGCCCTCTCTGCTTTCCTGCCGACTCTAGCCTCAAAAGCACCTTTTTTAATTTTGGGGGTGTTCGGAGCAAAAAAGGCAAACGTCCAGCTTTTGCTGCCATAGCAAAGGTTCCAGCGCGGAAAAGTGATGCTGGTCCTCACTGCCTCCTGGAACCCCTTCAAATGCCCCAGACAATTTGGCCCTCTCTGCTTTCCTGCCGAATCTAGCCTCAAAAGCACCTTTTTTCACTTTTGGCGGTGTATGGAGCAAAAAAGGCAAATTTCCACCTCCTGCTGCCACAGCAAAGGGGCCAGTGGGGAAAAGTGATGCTGGTCCTCACTGCCTCCTGGAACCCCTTCAAATGCCCCAGAAAATTTGGCCCTCTCTGCTTTCCTGCCGACTCTAGCCTCAAAAGCACCTTTTTTCACTTTTGGCGGTGTATAGAGCAAAAAAGGCAAAGGTCCACCTCCTGCTGCCACAGCAAAGGTGCCAGCGCGGAAAACTGATGCTGGTCCTCACTGCCTCCTGGAACCCCTTCAAATGCCCCAGACAATTTGGCCCTCTCTGCTTTCCTGCCAACTCCATCCTCAAAAGCACCTTTTTTCACTTTCGGCGCCCTCCGGAGCAAAAAAGACAAACGTCCAGCTTTTGCTGCCACAGCAAAGGTGCCAGCGCGGAAAAGTGATGCTGGTCCTCACTGCCTCCTGGAACCCCTTCAAATGCCCCGGACAATTTGGCCCTCTCTGCTTTCCTGCCGACTCTAGCCTCAAAAGCACCTTTTTTCACTTTTGGCGGTGTTTGGAACAAAAAAGGCAAACATCCAGCTTTTGCT
Organism: Vanellus vanellus; assembly: GCF_965231255.1. Classification (NCBI taxonomy): domain Eukaryota; kingdom Metazoa; phylum Chordata; class Aves; order Charadriiformes; family Charadriidae; genus Vanellus; species Vanellus vanellus. Next base: position 46,739 of record NC_138924.1, read on the forward strand.
GCCACAGCAAAGGTGCCAGCGCGGAAAAGTGATGCTGGTCCTCACTGCCTCCTGGAACCCCTTCAAATGCCCCAGACAATTTGGCCCTCTCTGCTTTCCTGCCGACTCTAGCCTCAAAAGCACCTTTTTTCACTCTCGGCAACCTCCGGAGCAAAAAAGACAAACGTCCAGCTTTTGCTGCCACAGCAAAGGGGCCAGCGCAGAAAAGTGATGCTGGTTCTCACTGCCTCCTGGAACCCCTTCAAATGCCCCAGACAATTTGGCCCTCTCTGCTTTCCTGCCGACTCTAGCCTCAAAAGCACCTTTTTTCAATTTTGGCGGTGTTTGGAGCAAAAAAGGCAAACATCCAGCTCTTGCTGCCACAGCAAAGGTGCCAGCGGGGAAAAGTGATGCTGGTCCTCACTGCCTCCTGGAACCCCTTCAAATGCCCCGGACAATTTGGCCCTCTCTGCTTTCCTGCCGACTCTAGCCTCAAAAGCACCTTTTTTCACTTTTAGCGGTGTTTGGAACAAAAAAGGCAAACATCCAGCTTTTGCTGCCACAGCAAAGGTGCCAGCGCGGAAAAGTGATGCTGGTCCTCACTGCCTCCTGGAACCCCTTCAAATGCCACAGACAATTTGGCCCTCTCTGCTTTCCTGCCGACTCTAGCCTCAAAAGCACCATTTTTCACTCTAAGAGGCCTCCAAAGCAAAAAAGACAAACGTCCAGCTTTTGCTGCCACAGCAAAGGGGCCAGCGCAGAAAAGTGATGCTGGTCCTCACTGCCTCCTGGAACCCCTTCAAATGCCCCAGACAATTTGGCCCTCTCTGCTTTCCTGACGACTCTAGCCTCAAAAGCACCTTTTTTCACTTTAGGCGGTGTTTGGAACAAAAAAGACAAACGTCCAGCTTTTGCTGCCACAGCAAAGATACCAGCGGGGAAAAGTGATGCTGGTCCTCACTGCCTCCTGGAACCCCTTCAAATGCCCCAGACAATTTGGCCCTCTCTGCTTTCCTGCCGACTCTAGCCTCAAAAGCACCTTTTTTCACTCTAAGAGGCCTCTGGAGCAAAAAAGACAAACGTCCAACTTTTGCTGCCACAGCAAAGGTGCCAGCGCGGAAAAGTGATGCTGGTCCTCACTGCCTCCTGGAACCCCTTCAAATGCCACAGACAATTTGGCCCTCTCTGCTTTCCTGCCGACTCTAGCCTCAAAAGCACCTTTTTTCACCATCGGTAGCCTCCGGAGCAAAAAAGACAAACGTCCAGCTTTTGCTGCCACAGCAAAGGTGCCAGTGGTGAAAAGTGATGCTGGTCCTCACTGCCCCCTGGAACCCCTTCAAATGCCCCAGACAATTTGGCCCTCTCTGCTTTCCTGCTGACTCTAGCCTCAAAAGCACCTTTTTTCACTTTTGGCGGTGTATGGAGCAAAAAAGGCAAAGGTCCACCTCCTGCTGCCACAGCAAAGGGGCCAGTGGGGAAAAGTGATGCTGGTCCTCACTGCTTCCTGGAACCCCTTCAAATGCCCCAGACAATTTGGCCCTCTCTGCTTTCCTGCCGACTCTAGCCTCAAAAGCACCTTTTTTCGCTTTTGGCGGTGTATGGAGCAAAAAAGGCAAAGGTCCACCTCCTGCTGCCACAGCAAAGGTGCCAGCGGGGAAAAGTGATGCTGGTCCTCACTGCCTCCTGGAACCCCTTCAAATGCCCCGGACAATTTGGCCCTCTCTGCTTTCCTGCCGACTCTAGCCTCAAAAGCACCTTTTTTCACTTTAGGCGGTGTTTGGAACAAAAAAGGCAAACGTCCAGCTTTTGCTATCACTGCAAAGGTGCCAGCGCGGAAAAGTGATGCTGGTCCTCACTGCCTCCTGGAACCCCTTCAAATGCCACAAACAATTTGGCCCTCTCTGCTTTCCTGCCGACTCTAGCCTCAAAAGCACCTTTTTTAATTTTGGGGGTGTTCGGAGCAAAAAAGGCAAACGTCCAGCTTTTGCTGCCATAGCAAAGGTTCCAGCGCGGAAAAGTGATGCTGGTCCTCACTGCCTCCTGGAACCCCTTCAAATGCCCCAGACAATTTGGCCCTCTCTGCTTTCCTGCCGAATCTAGCCTCAAAAGCACCTTTTTTCACTTTTGGCGGTGTATGGAGCAAAAAAGGCAAAGGTCCACCTCCTGCTGCCACAGCAAAGGGGCCAGTGGGGAAAAGTGATGCTGGTCCTCACTGCCTCCTGGAACCCCTTCAAATGCCCCAGAAAATTTGGCCCTCTCTGCTTTCCTGCCGACTCTAGCCTCAAAAGCACCTTTTTTCACTTTTGGCGGTGTATAGAGCAAAAAAGGCAAAGGTCCACCTCCTGCTGCCACAGCAAAGGTGCCAGCGCGGAAAAGTGATGCTGGTCCTCACTGCCTCCTGGAACCCCTTCAAATGCCACAGACAATTTGGCCCTCTCTGCTTTCCTGCCGACTCCATTCTCAAAAGCACCTTTTTTCACTTTCGGCGCCCTCCGGAGCAAAAAAGACAAACGTCCAACTTTTGCTGCCACAGCAAAGGTGCCAGCGCGGAAAACTGATGCTGGTCCTCACTGCCTCCTGGAACCCCTTCAAATGCCCCAGACAATTTGGCCCTCTCTGCTTTCCTGCCGACTCTAGCCTCAAAAGCACCTTTTTTCACTCTCGGCAACCTCCGGAGCAAAAAAGACAAACGTCCAGCTTTTGCTGCCACAGCAAAGGGGCCAGCGCAGAAAAGTGATGCTGGTTCTCACTGCCTCCTGGAACCCCTTCAAATGCCCCAGACAATTTGGCCCTCTCTGCTTTCCTGCCGACTCTAGCCTCAAAAGCACCTTTTTTCAATTTTGGCGGTGTTTGGAGCAAAAAAGGCAAACATCCAGCTCTTGCTGCCACAGCAAAGGTGCCAGCGGGGAAAAGTGATGCTGGTCCTCACTGCCTCCTGGAACCCCTTCAAATGCCCCGGACAATTTGGCCCTCTCTGCTTTCCTGCCGACTCTAGCCTCAAAAGCACCTTTTTTCACTTTTAGCGGTGTTTGGAACAAAAAAGGCAAACATCCAGCTTTTGCTGCCACAGCAAAGGTGCCAGCGCGGAAAAGTGATGCTGGTCCTCACTGCCTCCTGGAACCCCTTCAAATGCCCCAGACAATTTGGCCCTCTCTGCTTTCCTGCCGACTCTAGCCTCAAAAGCACCATTTTTCACTCTAAGAGGCCTCCAAAGCAAAAAAGACAAACGTCCAGCTTTTGCTGCCACAGCAAAGGGGCCAGCGGGGAAAAGTGATGCTGGTCCTCACTGCCTCCTCGAACCCCTTCAAATGCCCCAGACAATTTGGCCCTCTCTGATTTCCTGCCGACTCTAGCCTCAAAAGCACCTTTTTTCACTTTTGGCGGTGTTTGGAGCAAAAAAGGCAAACATCCAGCTTTTGCTGCCACAGCAAAGGTGCCAGCGCGGAAAAGTGATGCTGGTCTTCACTGCCTCCTGGAACCCCTTCTAATGCCCCAGACAATTTGGCCCTCTCTGCTTTCCTGCCGACTCTAGCCTCAAAAGCACCTTTTTTCACTCTAAGAGGCCTCCGGAGCAAAAAAGACAAACGTCCAGCTTTTGCTGCCACAGCAAAGGGGCCAGCGCAGAAAAGAGATGCTGGTCCTCACTGCCTCCTGGAACCCCTTCAAATGCCCCAGATTTTTTGGCCCTCTCTGCTTTCCTGCCTACTCTAGCCTCAAAAGCACCTTTTTTCACTCTCGGCAGCCTCCAGAGCAAAAAAGGAAAACGTCCAGCTTTTGCTGCCACAGCAAAGGGGCCAGCGCGGAAAAGTGATGCTGGTCCTCACTGCCTCCTGGAACCCCTTCAAATGCCACAGACAATTTGGCCCTCTCTGCTTTCCTGCCGAATCTAGCCTCAAAAGCACCTTATTTCACTTTTGGCAGTGTTTGGAGTAAAAAAGGCAAAGGTCCACCTCCTGCTGACACAGCAAAGGTGCCAGCGCGGAAAAGTGATGCTGGTCCTCACTGCCTCCTGGAACCCCTTCAAATGCCCCAGACAATTTGGCCCTCTCTGCTTTCCTGCCGAATCTAGCCTCAAAAGCACCTTTTTTCACTTTTGGCGGTGTATGGAGCAAAAAAGACAAAGGTCCACCTCCTGCTGCTACAGCAAAGGTGCCAGCGCGAAAAAGTGATGCTGGTCCTCACTGCCTCCTGGAACCCCTTCAAATGCCACAGACAATTTGGCCCTCTCTGCTTTCCTGCGCACTCTAGCCTCAAAAGCACCTTTTTTCACTCTAAGAGGCCTCTGGAGCAAAAACGACAAACGTCCAGCTTTTGCTGCCACAGCAAAAGTGCCAGCGCGGAAAAGTGATGCTGGTCCTCACTGCCTCCTGGAACCCCTTCAAATGCCCCAGACAATTTGGCCCTCTCTGCTTTCCTGCCGACTCTAGCATCAAAAGCACCTTTTTTCACTTTTGGCGGTGTATGGAGCAAAAAAGGCAAAGGTCCACCTCCTGAAGCCACAGCAAAGGGGCCAGTGGGGAAAAGTGATGCTGGTCCTCACTGCCTCCTGGAACCCCTTCAAATGCCCCAGAAAATTTGGCCCTCTCTGCTTTCCTGCCGACTCTAGCCTCAAAAGCACCTTTTTTCACTTTTGGCGGTGTATGGAGCAAAAAAGTCAAAGGTCCACCTCCTGCTGCCACAGCAAAGGTGCCAGCGCGGAAAAGTGATGCTGGTCCTCACTGCCTCCTGGAACCCCTTCAAATGCCCCAGACAATTTGGCCCTCTCTGCTTTCCTGCGGACTCCATCCTCAAAAGCACCTTTTTCCACTTTCGGCGCCCTCCGGAGCAAAAAAGACAAACGTCCAACATTTGCTGCCACAGCAAAGGTGCCAGCGGGGAAAAGTGATGCTGGTCCTCAGTGCCTCCTGGAACCCCTTCAAATGCCCCAGACAATTTGGCCCTCTCTGCTTTCCTGCCGACTCCATCCTCAAAAGCACCTTTTTTCACTTTCGGTGCCCTCCGGAGCAAAAAAGACAAACGTCCAGCTTTTGCTGCCACAGCAAAGGTGCCAGCGGGGAAAAGTGATGCTGGTCCTCACTGCCTCCTGGAACCCCTTCAAATGCCCCGGACAATTTGGCCCTCTCTGCTTTCCTGCCGACTCTAGCCTCAAAAGCACCTTTTTTCACTTTTGGCGGTGTTTGGAACAAAAAAGGCAAACATCCAGCTTTTGCTGCCACAGCAAAGGTGCCAGCAGGGAAAAGTGATGCTGGTCCTCACTGCCTCCTGGAACCCCTTCAAATGCCCCAGACAATTTGGCCCTCTCTGCTTTCCTGCCGGCTCTAGCCTCAAAAGCACCTTTTTTCACTCTAAGAGTCCTCTGGAGCAAAAAAGACAAACGTCCACCTCCTGCTGCCACAGCAAGGGGTCCAGCACAGAAAAGTGATGCTGGTCCTCACTGCCTCCTGGAACCCCTTCAAATGCCCCAGACAATTTGGCCCTCTCTGCTTTCCTGCTGACTCTAGCCTCAAAAGCACCTTTTTTCACCTTTGGCGATGTTTGGAGCAAAAAAGGCAAACATCCAGCTCTTGCTGCAACAGCAAAGGTGCCAGCGCGGAAAAGTGATGCTGGTCCTCACTGCCTCCTGGGACCCCTTCTAATGCCACAGACAATTTGGCCCTCTCTGCTTTCCTGCCGACTCTAGCCTCAAAAGCACCTTTTTTCACTCTCAGCAGCCTCCGGAGCAAAAAAGACAAACGTCCAGCTTTTGCTGCCACAGCAAAGGTGCCAGCGGGGAAAAGTGATGCTGGTCCTCACTGCCTCCTGGAACCCCTTCAAATGCCCCAGACAATTTGGCCCTCTCTGCTTTCCTGCCGACTCTAGCCTCAAAAGCACCTTTTTTCACTTTTGGCGGTGTATGGAGCAAAAAAGGCAAACGTCCAGCTTTTGCTGCCACAGCAAAGGTGCCAGCGGGGAAAAGTGATGCTGGTCCTCACTGCCTCCTGGAACCCCTTCAAATGCCACAGACAATTTGGCCCTCTCTGCTTTCCTGCCGACTCTAGCCTCAAAAGCACCTTTTTTCACTTTTGGCGGTGTTTGGAACGAAAAAGGCAAACATCCAGCTTTTGCTGCCACAGCAAAGGTGCCAGCGCGGAAAAGTGATGCTGGTCCTCACTGCCTCCTGGAACCCCTTCAAATGCCCCAGACAATTTGGCCCTCTCTGCTTTCCTGCCGACTCTAGCCTCAAAAGCACCTTTTTTCACTCTCGGCAACCTCCGGAGCAAAAAAGACAAACGTCCAGCTTTTGCTGCCACAGCAAAGGTGCCAGCGGGGAAAAGTGATGCTGGTCCTCACTGCCTCCTGGAACCCCTTCAAATGCCCCAGACAATTTGGCCCTCTCTGCTTTCCTGCCGGCTCTAGCCTCAAAAGCACCTTTTTTCACACTAAGAGTCCTCTGGAGCAAAAAAGACAAACGTCCACCTCCTGCTGCCACAGCAAAGGGTCCAGCACAGAAAAGTGATGCTGGTCCTCACTGCCTCCTGGAACCCCTTCAAATGCCCCAGACAATTTGGCCTTCTCTGCTTTCCTGCCGACTCTAGCCTCAAAAGCACCTTTTTTCACTCTAAGAACCCTCCGGAGCAAAAAAGACAAACGTCCAGCTTTTGCTGCCACAGCAAATGTGCCAGCGGGGAAAAGTGATGCTGGTCCTCACTGCCTCCTGGAACCCCTTCAAATGCCCCAGACAATTTGGCCCTCTCTGCTTTCCTGCCGACTCTAGCCTCAAAAGCACCTTTTTTCACTTTTGGCGGTGTTTGGAGCAAAAAAGGCAAACATCCAGCTTTTGCTGCCACAGCAAAGGTGCCAGCGCAGAAAAATGATGCTGGTCTTCACTGCCTCCTGGAACCCCTTCTAATGCCCCAGACAATTTGGCCCTCTCTGCTTTCCTGCTGACTCAAGCCTCAAAAGCACCTTTTTTCACTCTTAGAGGCCTCCGGAGCAAAAAAGACAAACGTCCAGCTTTTGCTGCCACAGCAAAGGGCCAGCGCAGAAAAGTGATGCTGGTCCTCACTGCCTCCTGGAACCCCTTCAAATGCCCCGGACAATTTGGCCCTCTCTGCTTTCCTGCCGAATCTAGCCTCAAAAGCACCTTTTTTCACTCTCGGCAGCCTCCAGAGCAAAAAAGGAAAACGTCCAGCTTTTGCTGCCACAGCAAAGGGGCCAGCGCGGAAAAGTGATGCTGGTCCTCACTGCCTCCTGGAACCCCTTCAAATGCCACAGACAATTTGGCCCTCTCTGCTTTCCTGCCGACTCTAGCCTCAAAAGCACCTTATTTCAGTTTTGGCAGTGTTTAGAGCAAAAAAGGCAAAGGTCCACCTCCTGCTGCCACAGCAAAGGTGCCAGCGCGGAAAACTGATGCTGGTCCTCACTGCCTCCTGGAACCCCTTCAAATGCCCCAGACAATTTGGCCCTCTCTGCTTTCCTGCCGAATCTAGCCTCAAAAGCACCTTTTTTCACTTTTGGCGGTGTATGGAGCAAAAAAGGCAAAGGTCCACCTCCTCCTGCCACAGCAAAGGTGCCAGCGCGAAAAAGTGATGCTGGTCCTCACTTCCTCCTGGAACCCCTTCAAATGCCACAGACAATTTGGCCCTCTCTGCTTTCCTGCGCACTCTAGCCTCAAAAGCACCTTTTTTCACTCTAAGAGGCCTCTGGAGCAAAAAAGACAAACGTCCAGCTTTTGCTGCCACAGCAAAAGTGCCAGCGCGGAAAAGTGATGCTGGTCCTCACTGCCTCCTGGAACCCCTTCAAATGCCACAGACAATTTGGCCCTCTCTGCTTTCCTGCCTACTCTAGCCTCAAAAGTACCTTTTTTCACGCTCGGCAGCCTCCAGAGCAAAAAAGGAAAACGTCCAGCTTTTGCTGCCACAGCAAAGGTGCCAGCGCGGAAAAGTGATGCTGGTCCTCACTGCCTCCTGGAACCCCTTCAAATGCCCCAGACAATTTGGCCCTCTCTGCTTTCCTGCCGACTCTAGCCTCAAAAGCACCTTTTTTCACTTTTGGCGGTGTACGGAGCAAAAAAGGCAAACGTCCATCTTTTGCTGCCACAGCAAAGGGGCCAGCGCAGAAAAGTGATGCTGGTCCTCACTGCCTCCTGGAACCCCTTCAAATGCCCCAGACAATTTGGCCCTCTCTGCTTTCCTGCCGACTCTAGCCTCAAAAGCACCTTTTTTCACTTTAGGCTGTGTTTGGAACAAAAAAAACAAACGTCCAGCTTTTGCTGCCACAGCAAAGATGCCAGCGGGGAAAAGTGATGCTGGTCCTCACTGCCTCCTGGAACACCTTCAAATGCCACAGACAATTTGGCCCTCTCTGCTTTCCTGCCGACTCTAGCCTCAAAAGCACCTTTTTTCACTCTAAGAGGCCTCCGGAGCAAAAAAGACAAACGTCCAGCTTTTGCTGCCACAGCAAAGGTGCCAGCGCGGAAAAATGATGCTGGTCCTCACTGCCTCCTGGAACCCCTTCAAATGCCCCAGACAATTTGGCCTTCTCTGCTTTCCTGCCGACTCTAGCCTCAAAAGCACCTTTTTTCACTCTCGTCAGCCTCCGGAGAAAAAAGACAAACGTCCAGCTTTTGCTGCCACAGCAAAGGTGCCAGCTGGGAAAAGTGATGCTGGTCCTCACTGCCTCCTGGAACACCTTCTAATGCCCCAGACAATTTGGCCCTCTCTGCTTTCCTGCCGACTCTAGCCTCAAAAGCACCTTTTTTCACTCTAAGAGGCCACCGGAGCAAAAAAGACAAACGTCCAGCTTTTGCTGCCACAGCAAAGGTGCCAGCGCGGAAAAGGGATGCTCGTCCTCACTGCCTCCTGGAACCCCTTCAAATGCCCCAGACAATTTGGCCTTCTCTGCTTTCCTGCCGACTCTAGCCTCAAAAGCACGTTTTTTCACTCTCGGCAGCCTCCGGATCAAGAAAGACAAACGTCCAGCTTTTGCTGCCACAGCAAATGTGCCAGCGGGGAACAGTGATGCTGGTCCTCACTGCCTCCTGGAACCCCTTCAAATGCCCCAGACAATTTGGCCCTCTCTGATTTCCTGCCGACTCTAGCCTCAAAAGCACCTTTTTTCACTTTTGGCAGTGTTTGGAGCAAAAAAGGCAAAGGTCCACCTCCTGCTGCCACAGCAAAGGTGCCAGCGCGAAAAAGTGATGCTGGTCCTCACTGCCTCCTGGAACCCCTTCAAATGCCACAGACAATTTGGCCCTCTCTGCTTTCCTGCGCACTCTAGCCTCAAAAGCACCTTTTTTCACTCTAAGAGGCCTCTGGAGCAAAAAAGACAAACGTCCAGCTTTTGCTGCCACAGCAAAAGTGCCAGCGCGGAAAAGTGATGCTGGTCCTCACTGCCTCCTGGAACCCCTTCAAATGCCACAGACAATTTGGCCCTCTCTGCTTTCCTGCCGACTCTAGCCTCAAAAGCACCTTTTTTCACTCTCGGCAGCCTCCAGAGCAAAAAAGGAAAACGTCCAGCTTTTGCTGCCACAGCAAAGGTGCCAGCGCGGAAAAGTGATGCTGGTCCTCACTGCCTCCTGGAACCCCTTCAAATGCCCCAGACAATTTGGCCCTCTCTGCTTTCCTGCCGACTCCATCCTCAAAAGCACCTTTTTTCACTCTAAGAGACCTACGGAGCAAAACAGACATACGTCCAGCTTTTGCTGCCACAGCAAAGGTGCCAGCGCGGAAAAGTGATGCTGGTCCTCACTGCCTCCTGGAACCCCTTCAAATGCCCCAGACAATTTGGCCTTCTCTGCTTTCCTGCCGACTCTAGCCTCAAAAGCACCTTTTTTCACTTTTGGCGGTGTTTGGAGCAAAAAAGGCAAAGGTCCACCTCCTGCTGCCACAGCAAAGGTGCCAGCGCGGAAAACTGATGCTGGTCCTCACTGCCTCCTGGAACCCCTTCAAATGCCCCAGACAATTTGGCCCTCTCTGCTTTCCTGCCGAATCTAGCCTCAAAAGCACCTTTTTTCACTCTCGGCAGCCTCCAGAGCAAAAAAGGAAAACGTCCAGCTTTTGCTGCCACAGCAAAGGTGCCAGCGCAGAAAAGTGATGCTGGTCCTCACTGCCTCCTCGAACACCTTCAAATGCCCCAGACAATTTGGCCCTCTCTGCTTTCCTGCCGACTCTAGCCTCAAAAGCACCTTTTTTCACTCTCGGCAGCCTCCGGAGCAAAAACGACAAACGTCCAGCTTTTGCTGCCACAGCAAAGGTGCCAGCGCGGAAAAGTGATGCTGGTCCTCACTGCCTCCTGGAACCCCTTCTAATGCCCCAGACAATTTGGCCTTCTCTGCTTTCCTGCCGACTCTAGCCTCAAAAGCACCTTTTTTCACTCTCGGCAGCCTCCGGAGAAAAAAGACAAACGTCCAGCTTTTGCTGCCACAGCAAAGGGGGCAGCGGGGAAAAGTGATGCTGGTCCTCACTGCCTCCTGGAACCCCTTCAAATGCCCCAGACAATTTGGCCCTCTCTGCTTTCCTGCCGACTCTAGCCTCATAAGCACCTTTTTTCACTCTAAAAGGCCTCTGGAGCAAAAAAGACAAACGTCCAGCTTTTGCTGCCACAGCAAAGGGGCCAGCGCGGAAAAGTGATGCTGGTCCTCACTGCCTCCTGGAACCCCTTCAAATGCCCCAGACAATTTGGCCCTCTCTGCTTTCCTGCCGACTCTAGCCTCAAAAGCACCTTTTTTCACTTTTGGCTGTGTACGGAGCAAAAAAGGCAAAGGTCCACCTCCTGCTGCCACAGCAAAGGTGCCAGCGCAGAAAAGTGATGCTGGTCCTCACTGCCTCCTGGAACCCCTTCAAATGCCCCAGACAATTTGGACCTCTCTGCTTTCCTGCCGACTCTAGCCTCAAAAGCACCTTTTTTCACTCTCGGCAGCCTCCGGAGCAAGAAAGACAAACGTCCAGCTTTTGCTGCCACAGCAAATGTGCCAGCGGGGAAAAGTGATGCTGGTCCTCACTGCCTCCTGGAACCCCTTCAAATGCCTCAGACAATTTGGCCCTCTCTGATTTCCTGCCGACTCTAGCCTCAAAAGCACCTTTTTTCACTTTTGGCGGTGTTTGGAGCAATAAAGGCAAACATGCAGCTTTTGCTGCCACAGCAAAGGTGCCAGCGCGGAAAAGTGATGCTGGTCTTCACTGCCTCCTGGAACCCCTTCTAATGCCCTAGACAATTTGGCCCTCTGTGCTTTCCTGCCGACTCTAGCCTCAAAAGCACCTTTTTTAACTCTAAGAGGCCTCCGGAGCAAAAAAGACAAACGTCCAGCTTTTGCTGCCACAGCAAAGGGGCCAGCGCAGAAAAGTGATGCTGGTCCTCACTGCCTCCTGGAACCCCTTCAAATGCCCCAGACAATTTGGCCCTCTCTGCTTTCCTGCCGAATCTAGCCTCAAAAGCACCTTTTTTCACTTTTCGCGGTGTATGGAGCAAAAAAGGCAAAGGTCCACCTCCTGCTGCCACAGCAAAGGTGCCAGAGCGAAAAAGTGATGCTGGTCCTCACTGCCTCCTGGAACCCCTTCAAATGCCCCAGACAATTTGGCCCTCTCTGCTTTCCTGCCGACTCTAGCCTCAAAAGCACCTTTTTTCACTCTAAGAGGCCTCTGGAGCAAAAAAGACAAACGTCCAGCTTTTGCTGCCACAGCAAAAGTGCCAGCGCGGAAAAGTGATGCTGGTCCTCACTACCTACTGGAACCCCTTCAAATGCCCCAGACAATTTGGCCTCTCTGCTTTCCTGCCGACTCTAGCCTCAAAAGCACCTTTTTTCACTCTCGGCAGCCTCCAGAGCAAAAAAGGAAACGTCCAGCTTTTGCTGCCACAGCAAAGGTGCCAGCGCGGAAAAGTGATGCTGGTCCTCACTGCCTCCTGGAACCCCTTCAAATGCCACAGACAATTTGGCCCTCTCTGCTTTCCTGCCGACTCTAGCCTCAAAAGCACCTTTTTTCACTTTTGGCTGTGTACGGAGCAAAAAAGGCAAAGGTCCACCTCCTGCTGGCACAGCAAAGGTGCCACCGCAGAAAAGTGAATGCTGGTCCTCACTGCCTCCTGGAACCCCTTCAAATGCCCCAGACAATTTGGCCCTCTCTGCTTTCTTGCCGACTCTAGCCTCAAAAGCACCTTTTTTCACTTTAGGCGGTGTTTGGAACAAAAAAAGCAAACGTCCAGCTTTTGCTGCCACAGCAAAGATGCCAGCGGGGAAAAGTGATGCTGGTCCTCACTGCCTCCTCGAACACCTTCAAATGCCCCAGACAATTTGGCCCTCTCTGCTTTCCTGCCGACTCTAGGCTCAAAAGCACCTTTTTTCACTCTCGGCAGCCTCCAGAGCAAAAAAGGAAAACGTCCAGCTTTTGCTGCCACAGCAAATGTGCCAGCGCGGAAAAGTGATGCTGGTCCTCACTGCCTCCTGGAACCCCTTCAAATGCCCCAGACAATTTGGCCTTCTCTGCTTTCCTGCCGACTCTAGCCTCAAAAGCACCTTTTTTCACTTTTGGCGGTGTTTGGAGCAAAAAAGGCAAAGGTCCACCTCCTGCTGCCACAGCAAAGGTGCCAGCGCGGAAAAGTGATGCTGGTCCTCACTGCCTCCTGGAACCCCTTCAAATGCCACAGATAATTTGGCCCTCTCTGCTTTCCTGCCGACTCTAGCCTCAAAAGCACCTTTTTTCACTCTAAGAGTCCTACGGAGCAAAAAAGACAAACGTCCAGCTTTTGCTGCCACAGCAAAGGTGCCAGCGGGGAAAAGTGATGCTGGTCCTCACTGCCTCCTGGAACCCCTTCAAATGCCCCAGACAATTTGGCCCTCTCTGCTTTCCTGCCGACTCTAGCCTCATAAGCACCTTTTTTCACTCTAAAAGGCCTCCGGAGCAAAAAAGACAAACGTCCAGCTTTTGCTGCCACAGCAAAGGTGCCAGCGCGGAAAAGTGATGCTGGTCCTCACTGCCTCCTGGAACCCCTTCAAATGCCCCAGACAATTTGGCCTTCTCTGCTTTCCTGCCGACTCTAGCCTCAAAAGCACCTTTTTTCACTCTCGGCAGCCTCCGGAGCAAAAAAGACAAAAGTCCAGCTTTTGCTGCCACAGCAAATGTGCCAGCAGGGAAAAGTGATGCTGGTCCTCACTGCCTCCTGGAACCCCTTCAAATGCCCCAGACAATTTGGCCTTCTCTGCTTTCCTGCCGACTCTAGCCTCAAATGCACCTTTTTTCACTCTCGGCAGCCTCCGGAGCAAAAAAGACAAAAGTCCAGCTCCTGCTGCCACAGCAAAGGGGCCAGCGCAGAAAAGTGATGCTGGTCCTCACTGCCTCCTGGAAACCCTTCAAATGCCACAGACAATTTGGCCCTCTCTGCTTTCCTGCCGACTCTAGCCTCAAAAGCACCTTTTTTCACTCTCGGCAGCCTCCAGAGCAAAAAAGGAAAACGTCCAGCTTTTGCTGCCACAGCAAAGGGGCCAGCGCGGAAAAGTGATGCTGGTCCTCACTGCCTCCTGGAACCCCTTCAAATGCCCCAGACAATTTGGCCCTCTCTGCTTTCCTGCCGACTCTAGCCTCAAAAGCACCTTTTTTCACTTTTGGCGGTGTATGGAGCAAAAAAGGCAAAGGTCCACCTCCTGCTGCCACAGCAAAGGTGCCAGCGCGAAAAAGTGATGCTGGTCCTCACTGCCTCCTGGAACCCCTTCAAATGCCACAGACAATTTGGCCCTCTCTGCTTTCCTGCGCACTCTAGCCTCAAAAGCACCTTTTTTCACTCTAAGAGACCTCTGGAGCAAAAAAGACAAACGTCCAGCTTTTGCTGCCACAGCAAAAGTGCCAGCGCGGAAAAGTGATGCTGGTCCTCACTGCCTCCTGGAACCCCTTCAAATGCCACAGACAATTTGGCCCTCTCTGCTTTCCTGCCGACTCTAGCCTCAAAAGCACCTTTTTTCACTCTCGGCAGCCTCCAGAGCAAAAAAGGAAAACGTCCAGCTTTTGCTGCCACAGCAAAGGGGCCAGCGCGGAAAAGTGATGCTGGTCCTCACTGCCTCCTGGAACCCCTTCAAATGCCCCAGACAATTTGGCCCTCTCTGCTTTCCTGCCGACTCTAGCCTCAAAAGCACCTTTTTTCACTTTTGGCTGTGTACGGAGCAAAAAAGGCAAAGGTCCACCTCCTGCTGCCACAGCAAAGGTGCCAGCGCAGAAAAGTGATGCTGGTCCTCACTGCCTCCTGGAACCCCTTCAAATGCCCCAGACAATTTGGCCCTCTCTGCTTTCCTGCCGACTCTAGCCTCAAAAGCACCTTTTTTCACTTTAGGCGGTGTTTGGAACAAAAAAAGCAAACGTCCAGCTTTTGCTGCCACAGCAAAGATGCCAGCGGGGAAAAGTGATGCTGGTCCTCACTGCCTCCTCGAACAACTTCAAATGCCACAGACAATTTGGCCCTCTCTGCTTTCCTGCCGACTCTAGCCTCAAAAGCACCTTTTTTCACTCTAAGAGGCCTCCGGAGCAAAAAAGACAAACGTCCAGCTTTTGCTGCCACAGCAAAAGTGCCAGCGCGGAAAAGTGATGCTGGTCCTCACTACCTACTGGAACCCCTTCAAATGCCCCAGACAATTTGGCCCTCTCTGCTTTCCTGCGGACTCCATCCTCAAAAGCACCTTTTTTTTACTGTAAGAGGCCTCTGGAGCAAAAAAGACAAACGTCCAGCTTTTGCTGCCACAGCAAAGAGGCCAGCGCAGAAAAGTGATGCTGGTCCTCACTGCCTCCTGGAACCCCTTCAAATGCCCCAGACAATTTGGCCCTCTCTGCTTTCCTGCCTACTCTATCCTCAAAAGCACCTTTTTTCACTCTCGGCAGCCTCCAGAGCAAAAAAGACTAACGTCCAGCTTTTGCTGCCACAGCAAATGTGCCAGCGCGGAAAAGTGATGCTGGTCCTCACTGCCTCCTGGAACCCCTTCAAATGCCCCAGACAATTTGGCCTTCTCTGCTTTCCTGCCGACTCTAGCCTCAAAAGCACCTTTTTTCACTTTTCGCGGTGTTTGGAGCAAAAAAGGCAAAGGTCCACCTCCTGCTGCCACTGCAAAGGTGCCAGCGCGGAAAAGTGATGCTGGTCCTCACTGCCTCCTGGAACCCCTTCAAATGCCACAGACAATTTGGCCCTCTCTGCTTTCCTGCCGACTCTAGCCTCAAAAGCACCTTTTTTCACTCTCGGCAGCCTCCAGAGCAAAAAAGGAAAACGTCCAGCTTTTGCTGCCACAGCAAAGGGGCCAGCGCGGAAAAGTGATGCTGGTCCTCACTGCCTCCTGGAACCCCTTCAAATGCCCCGGACAATTTGGCCCTCTCTGCTTTCCTGCCGACTCTAGCCTCAAAAGCACCTTTTTTCACTTTTGGCTGTGTACGGAGCAAAAAAGGCAAAGGTCCACCTCCTGCTGCCACAGCAAAGGTGCCAGCGCAGAAAAGTGATGCTGGTCCTCACTGCCTCCTGGAACCCCTTCAAATGCCCCAGACAATTTGGCCCTCTCTGCTTTCCTGCCGACTCTAGCCTCAAAAGCACCTTTTTTCACTTTAGGCGGTGTTTGGAACAAAAAAAGCAAACGTCCAGCTTTTGCTGCCATAGCAAAGATGCCAGCGGGGAAAAGTGATGCTGGTCCTCACTGCCTCCTCGAACAACTTCAAATGCCCCAGACAATTTGGCCCTCTCTGCTTTCCTGCCGACTCTAGCCTCAAAAGCACCTTTTTTCACTCTAAGAGGCCTCCGGAGCAAAAAAGACAAACGTCCAGCTTTTGCTGCCACAGCAAAAGTGCCAGCGCGGAAAAGTGATGCTGGTCCTCACTACCTACTGGAACCCCTTCAAATGCCCCAGACAATTTGGCCCTCTCTGCTTTCCTGCGGACTCCATCCTCAAAAGCACCTTTTTTTACTCTAAGAGGCCTCTGGAGCAAAAAAGACAAACGTCCAGCTTTTGCTGCCACAGCAAAGAGGCCAGCGCAGAAAAGTGATGCTGGTCCTCACTGCCTCCTGGAACCCCTTCAAATGCCCCAGACAATTTGGCCCTCTCTGCTTTCCTGCCTACTCTATCCTCAAAAGCACCTTTTTTCACTCTCGGCAGCCTCCAGAGCAAAAAAGACTAACGTCCAGCTTTTGCTGCCACAGCAAATGTGCCAGCGCGGAAAAGTGATGCTGGTCCTCACTGCCTCCTGGAACCCCTTCAAATGCCCCAGACAATTTGGCCTTCTCTGCTTTCCTGCCGACTCTAGCCTCAAAAGCACCTTTTTTCACTTTTGGCGGTGTTTGGAGCAAAAAAGGCAAAGGTCCACCTACTGCTGCCACTGCAAAGGTGCCAGCGCGGAAAAGTGATGCTGGTCCTCACTGCCTCCTGGAACCCCTTCAAATGCCCCAGACAATTTGGCCCTCTCTGCTTTCCTGCCGACTCTAGCCTCAAAAGCACCTTTTTTCACTCTCGGCAGCCTCCGGAGCAAGAAAGACAAACGTCCAGCTTTTGCTGCCACAGCAAATGTGCCAGCGGGGAAAAGTGATGCTGGTCCTCACTGCCTCCTGGAACCCCTTCAAATGCCCCAGACAATTTGGCCCTCTCTGATTTCCTGCCGACTCTAGCCTCAAAAGCACCTTTTTTCACTTTTGGCGGTGTTTGGAGCAATAAAGACAAACGTCCAGCTTTTGCTGCCACAGCAAAGGTGCCAGCGCGGAAAAGTGATGCTGGTCTTCACTGCCTCCTGGAACCCCTTCTAATGCCCCAGACAATTTGGCCCTCTCTGCTTTCCTGCTGACTCTAGCCTCAAAAGCACCTTTTTTCACTCTAAGAGGCCTCCGGAGTAAAAAAGACAAACGTCCAGCTTTTGCTGCCACAGCAAAGGGGCCAGCGCAGAAAAGTGATGCTGGTCCTCACTGCCTCCTGGAACACCTTCAAATGCCACAGACAATTTGGCCCTCTCTGCTTTCCTGCCGACTCTAGCCTCAAAAGCACCTTATTTCACTTTTGGCAGTGTTTGGAGCAAAAAAGGCAAAGGTCCACCTCCTGCTGCCACAGCAAAGGTGCCAGCGGGGAAAACTGATGCTGGTCCTCACTGCCTCCTGGAACCCCTTCAAATGCCCCAGACAATTTGGCCCTCTCTGCTTTCCTGCCGAATCTAGCCTCAAAAGCACCTTTTTTCACATTTGGCGGTGTATGGAGCAAAAAAGGCAAAGGTCCACCTCCTGCTGCCACAGCAAAGGTGCCAGCGCGAAAAAGTGATGCTGGTCCTCACTGCCTCCTGGAACCCCTTCAAATGCCACAGACAATTTGGCCCTCTCTCCTTTCCTGCGCACTCTAGCCTCAAAAGCACCTTTTTTCACTCTAAGAGGCCTCTGGAGCAAAAAAGACAAACGTCCAGCTTTTGCTGCCACAGCAAAAGTGCCAGCGCGGAAAAGTGATGCTGGTCCTCACAGCCTCCTGGAACCCCTTCAAATGCCACAGACAATTTGGCCCTCTCTGCTTTCCTGCCGACTCTAGCCTCAAAAGCACCTTTTTTCACTTTAGGCGGTGTTTGGAACAAAAAAAGCAAACGTCCAGTTTTGCTGCCACAGCAAAGATGCCAGCGGGGAAAAGTGATGCTGGTCCTCACTGCCTCCTCGAACACCTTCAAATGCCCCAGACAATTTGGCCCTCTCTGCTTTCCTGCCGACTCTAGCCTCAAAAGCACCTTTTTTCACTTTAGGCGGTGTTTGGAACAAAAAAAGCAAACGTCCAGCTTTTGCTGCCACAGCAAATATGCCAGCGCGGAAAAGTGATGCTGGTCTTCACTGCCTCCTCGAACACCTTCAAATGCCCCAGACAATTT
This sequence comes from Vanellus vanellus, assembly GCF_965231255.1. NCBI lineage: Eukaryota > Metazoa > Chordata > Aves > Charadriiformes > Charadriidae > Vanellus > Vanellus vanellus. The sequence goes on from NC_138924.1 coordinate 64,537, forward strand.
GGCCCTCTCTGCTTTCCTGCCGACTCTAGCCTCAAAAGCACCTTTTTTCACTCTAAGAGGCCTCCGGAGCAAAAAAGACAAACGTCCAGCTTTTGCTGCCACAGCAAAGGTGCCAGCGCGGATAAGTGATGCTGGTCCTCACTGCCTCCTGGAACCCCTTCAAATGCCCCAGACAATTTGGCCCTCTCTGCTTTCCTGCCGACTCTAGCCTCAAAAGCACCTTTTTTCACTTTTGGCGGTGTATGGAGCAAAAAAGGCAAAGGTCCACCTCCTGCTGCCACAGCAAAGGTGCCAGCGGGGAAAACTGATGCTGGTCCTCACTGCCTCCTGGAACCCCTTCAAATGCCCCAGACAATTTGGCCCTCTCTGCTTTCCTGCCGAATCTAGCCTCAAAAGCACCTTTTTTCACTTTTGGCGGTGTATGGAGCAAAAAAGGCAAAGGTCCACCTCCTACTGCCACAGCAAAGGTGCCAGCGCGAAAAAGTGATGCTGGTCCTCACTGCCTCCTGGAACCCCTTCAAATGCCACAGACAATTTGGCCCTCTCTGCTTTCCTGCGCACTCTAGCCTCAAAAGCACCTTTTTTCACTCTAAGAGGCCTCTGGAGCAAAAAAGACAAACGTCCAGCTTTTGCTGCCACAGCAAAAGTGCCAGCGCGGAAAAGTGATGCTGGTCCTCACTGCCTCCTGGAACCCCTTCAAATGCCAAATACAATTTGGCCCTCTCTGCTTTCCTGCCGACTCTAGCCTCAAAAGCACCTTTTTTCACTTTAGGCGGTGTTTGGAACAAAAAAAGCAAACGTCCAGTTTTGCTGCCACAGCAAAGATGCCAGCGGGGAAAAGTGATGCTGGTCCTCACTGCCTCCTGGAACACCTTCAAATGCCCCAGACAATTTGGCCTTCTCTGCTTTCCTGCCGACTCTAGCCTCAAAAGCACCTTTTTTCACTTTTGGCGGTGTTTGGAGCAAAAAAGGCAAAGGTCCACCTCCTGCTTCCACAGCAAAGGTGCCAGCGCGGAAAACTGATGCTGGTCCTCACTGCCTCCTGGAACCCCTTCAAATGCCCCAGACAATTTGGCCCTCTCTGCTTTCCTGCCGACTCTAGCCTCAAAAGCACCTTTTTTCACTTTAGGCGGTGTTTGGAACAAAAAAAGCAAACGTCCAGCTTTTGCTGCCACAGCAAAGATGCCAGCGCGGAAAAGTGATGCTGGTCTTCACTGCCTCCTCGAACACCTTCAAATGCCCCAGACAATTTGGCCCTCTCTGCTTTCCTGCCGACTCTAGCCTCAAAAGCACCTTTTTTCACTCTAAGAGGCCTCCGGAGCAAAAAAGACAAACGTCCAGCTTTTGCTGCCACAGCAAAGGTGCCAGCGCGGAAAAGTGATGCTGGTCCTCACTGCCTCCTGGAACCCCTTCAAATGCCCCAGACAATTTGGCCCTCTCTGCTTTCCTGCGGACTCCATCCACAAAAGCACCTTTTTTTACTCTAAGAGGCCTCTGGAGCAAAAAAGACAAACGTCCAGCTTTTGCTGCCACAGAAAAGGGGCCAGCGCGGAAAAGTGATGCTGGTCCTCACTGCCTCCTGGAACCCCTTCAAATGCCCCAGACAATTTGGCCCTCTCTGCTTTCCTCCCTACTCTAGCCTCAAAAGCACCTTTTTTCACTCTCGGCAGCCTCCAGAGCAAAAAAGACTAACGTCCAGCTTTTGCTGCCACAGCAAAGGTGCCAGCGCGGAAAAGTGATGCTGGTCCTCACTGCCTCCTGGAACCCCTTCAAATGCCACAGATAATTTGGCCCTCTCTGCTTTCCTGCCGACTCTAGCCTCAAAAGCACCTTTTTTCACTCTAAGAGGCCTCTGGAGCAAAAAAGACAAACGTCCAGCTTTTGCTGCCACAGCAAAGGTGGCAGCGCAGAAAAGTGATTCTGGTCCTCACTGCCTCCTGGAACCCCTTCAAACGCCCCAGACAATTTGGCCCTCTCTGCTTTCCTGCCTACTCTAGCCTCAAAAGCACCTTTTTTCACTCTCGGCAGCCTCCAGAGCAAAAAAGGAAAACGTCCAGCTTTTGCTGCCACAGCAAAGGGGCCAGCGCGGAAAAGTGATGCTGGTCCTCACTGCCTCCTGGAACCCCTTCAAATGCCACAGACAATTTGGCCCTCTCTGCTTTCCTGCCGACTCTAGCCTCAAAAGCACCTTTTTTCACTTTTGGCAGTGTTTGGAGCAAAAAAGGCAACGGTCCACCTCCTGCTGCCACAGCAAAGGTGCCAGCGCGGAAAACTGTTGCTGGTCCTCACTGCCTCCTGGAACCCCTTCAAATGCCCCAGACAATTTGGCCCTCTCTGCTTTCCTGCCGACTCTAGCCTCAAAAGCACCTTTTTTCACTTTTGGCGGTGTATGGAGCAAAAAAGGCAAAGGTCCACCTCCTGCTGCCACAGCAAAGGTGCCAGCGCGGAAAAGTGATGCTGGTCCTCACTGCCTCCTGGAACCCCTTCAAATGCCCCAGACAATTTGGCCCTCTCTGCTTTCCTGCCGACTCTATCCTCAAAAGCACCTTTTTTCACTCTAAGAGGCCTCTGGAGCAAAAAAGGCAAACGTCCAGCTTTTGCTGCCACAGCAAAAGTGCCAGCGCGGAAAAGTGATGCTGGTCCTCACTGCCTCCTGGAACCCCTTCAAATGCCACAGACAATTTGGCCCTCTCTGCTTTCCTGCCGACTCTAGCCTCAAAAGCACCTTTTTTCACTCTCGGCAGCCTCCAGAGCATAAAAGACTAACGTCCAGCTTTTGCTGCCACAGCAAAGGTGCCAGTGCGGAAAAGTGATGCTGGTCCTCACTGCCTCCTGGAACCCCTTCAAATGCCACAGATAATTTGGCCCTCTCTGCTTTCCTGCCGACTCTAGCCTCAAAAGCACCTTTTTTCACTCTAAGAGGCCTCTGGAGCAAAAAAGACAAACGTCCAGCTTTTGCTGCCACAGCAAAGGTGGCAGCGCAGAAAAGTGATTCTGGTCCTCACTGCCTCCTGGAACCCCTTCAAACGCCCCAGACAATTTGGCCCTCTCTGCTTTCCTGCCTACTCTAGCCTCAAAAGCACCTTTTTTCACTCTCGGCAGCCTCCAGAGCAAAAAAGGAAAACGTCCAGCTTTTGCTGCCACAGCAAAGGGGCCAGCGCGGAAAAGTGATGCTGGTCCTCACTGCCTCCTGGAACCCCTTCAAATGCCACAGACAATTTGGCCCTCTCTGCTTTCCTGCCGACTCTAGCCTCAAAAGCACCTTTTTTCACTTTTGGCAGTGTTTGGAGCAAAAAAGGCAACGGTCCACCTCCTGCTGCCACAGCAAAGGTGCCAGCGCGGAAAAGTGATGCTGGTCCTCACTGCCTCCTGGAACCCCTTCAAATGCCACAGACAATTTGGCCCTCTCTGCTTTCCTGCGCACTCTAGCCTCAAAAGCACCTTTTTTCACTCTAAGAGGCTTCTGGAGCAAAAAAGACAAACGTCCAGCTTTTGCTGCCACAGCAAAAGTGCCAGCGCGGAAAAGTGATGCTGGTCCTCACTGCCTCCTGGAATCCCTTAAAATGCCACAGACAATTTGGCCCTCTCTGCTTTCCTGCCGACTCTAGGCTCAAAAGCACCTTTTTTCACTCTCGGCAGCCTCCAGAGCAAAAAAGGAAAACGTCCAGCTTTTGCTGCCACAGCAAAGGGGCCAGCGCGGAAAAGTGATGCTGGTCCTCACTGCCTCCTGGAACCCCTTCAAATGCCCCAGACAATTTGGCCCTCTCTGCTTTCCTGCCGACTCTAGCCTCAAAAGCACCTTTTTTCACTCTAAGAGGCCTCTGGAGCAAAAAAGGCAAACGTCCAGCTTTTGCTGCCACAGCAAAAGTGCCAGCGCGGAAAAGTGATGCTGGTCCTCACTGCCTCCTGGAACCCCTTCAAATGCCACAGACAATTTGGCCCTCTCTTCTTTCCTGCCGACTCTAGCCTCAAAAGAACCTTTTTTCACTCTCGGCAGCCTCCACAACAAAAAAGGAAAACGTCCAGCTTTTGCTGCCACAGCAAAGGTGCCAGCGCGGAAAAGTGATGCTGGTCCTCAGTGCCTCCTGGAACCCCTTCAAATGCCACAGACAATTTGGCCCTCTCTGCTTTCCTGCCGACTCTAGCCTCAAAAGCACCTTTTTTCACTTTTGGCGGTGTTTGGAGCAAAAAAGGCAAAGGTCCACCTCCTACTGCCACAGCAAAGGGGCCAGTGGGGAAAAGTGATGCTGGTCCTCACTGCCTCCTGGAACCCCTTCAAATGCCACAGACAATTTGGCCCTCTCTGCTTTCCTGCCGACTCTAGCCTCAAAAGCACCTTTTTTCACTTTTGGCGGTGTATGGAGCAAAAAAGGCAAAGGTCCACCTCCTGCTGCCACAGCAAAGGTGCCAGCGCGGAAAAGTGATGCTGGTCCTCACTGCCTCCTGGAACCCCTTCAAATGCCCCAGACAATTTGGCCCTCTCTGCTTTCCTGCGCACTCTAGCCTCAAAAGCAACTTTTTTCACTCTAAGAGGCTTCTGGAGCAAAAAAGACAAACGTCCAGCTTTTGCTGCCACAGCAAATGTGCCAGCGCGGAAAAGTGATGCTGGTCCTCACTGCCTCCTGGAACCCCTTCAAATGCCCCAGACAATTTGGCCCTCTCTGCTTTCCTGCCGACTCTAGCCTCAAAAGCACCTTTTTTCACTCTAAGAGGCCTCTGGAGCAAAAAAGGCAAACGTCCAGCTTTTGCTGCCACAGCAAAGGGGCCAGCGCGGAAAAGTGATGCTGGTCCTCACTGCCTCCTGGAACCCCTTCAAATGCCACAGACAATTTGGCCCTCTCTGCTTTCCTGCCGACTCTATCCTCAAAAGCACCTTTTTTCACTTTAGGCGGTGTTTGGAACAAAAAAAGCAAACGTCCAGCTTTTGCTGCCACAGCAAAGATGCCAGCGGGGAAAAGTGATGCTGGTCCTCACTGCCTCCTCGAACACCTTCAAATGCCCCAGACAATTTGGCCCTCTCTGCTTTCCTGCCGACTCTAGCCTCAAAAGCACCTTTTTTCACTCTAAGAGGCCTCCGGAGCAAAAAAGACAAACGTCCAGCTTTTGCTGCCACAGCAAAGGTGCCAGCGCGGAAAAGTGATGCTGGTCCTCACTGCCTCCTGGAACCCCTTCAAATGCCCCAGACAACTTGGCCCTCTCTGCTTTCCTGCGGACTCCATCCTCAAAAGCACCTTTTTTTACTCTAAGAGGCCTCTGGAGCAAAAAAGACAAACGTCCAGCTTTTGCTGCCACAGCAAAGGGGCCAGCGCAGAAAAGTGATGCTGGTCCTCACTGCCTCCTGGAACCCCTTCAAATGCCCCAGACAATTTGGCCCTCTCTGCTTTCCTGCCTACTCTAGCCTCAAAAGCACCTTTTTTCACTCTCGGCAGCCTCCGGAGCAAAAAACACTAACGTCCAGCTTTTGCTGCCACAGCAAATGTGCCAGCGTGGAAAAGTGATGCTGGTCCTCACTGCCTCCTGGAACCCCTTCAAATGCCCCAGACAATTTGGCCTTCTCTGCTTTCCTGCCGACTCTAGCCTCAAAAGCACCTTATTTCACTTTTGGCGGTGTTTGGAGCAAAAAAGGCAAAGGTCCACCTCCTGCTGCCACAGCAAAGGTGCCAGCGCGGAAAAGTGATGCTGGTCCTCACTGCCTCCTGGAACCCCTTCAAATGCCACAGATAATTTGGCCCTCTCTGCTTTCCTGCCGACTCTAGCCTCAAAAGCACCTTTTTTCACTCTAAGAGGCCTCCGGAGCAAAAAAGACAAACGTCCAGCTTTTGCTGCCACAGCAAAGGGGCCAGCGCAGAAAAGTGATGCTGGTCCTCACTGCCTCCTGGAACCCCTTCAAATGCCACAGACAATTTGGCCCTCTCTGCTTTCCTGCCTACTCTAGCCTCAAAAGCACCTTTTTTCACTCTCGGCATCCTCCAGAGCAAAAAAGGAAAACGTCCAGCTCTTGCTGCCACAGCAAAGGGGCCAGCGCGGAAAAGTGATGCTGGTCCTCACTGCCTCCTGGAACCCCTTCAAATGCCCCAGACAATTTGGCCCTCTCTGCTTTCCTGCCGACTCTAGCCTCAAAAGCACCTTTTTTCACTTTTGGCAGTGTTTGGAGCAAAAAAGGCAACGGTCCACCTCCTGCTGCCACAGCAAAGGTGCCAGCGCGGAAAACTGTTGCTGGTCCTCACTGCCTCCTGCAACCCCTTCAAATGCCCCAGACAATTTGGCCCTCTCTGCTTTCCTGCCTACTCTAGCCTCAAAAGCACCTTTTTTCACTTTTGGCGGTGTATGGAGCAAAAAAGGCAAAGGTCCACCTCCTGCTGCCACAGCAAAGGTGCCAGCACGGAAAAGTGATGCTGGTCCTCACTGCCTCCTGGAACCCCTTCAAATGCCACAGACAATTTGGCCCTCTCTGCTTTCCTGCGCACTCTAGCCTCAAAAGCACCTTTTTTCACTCTAAGAGGCTTCTGGAGCAAAAAAGACAAACGTCCAGCTTTTGCTGCCACAGCAAATGTGCCAGCGCGGAAAAGTGATGCTGGTCCTCACTGCCTCCTGGAACCCCTTCAAATGCCACAGACAATTTGGCCCTCTCTGCTTTCCTGCCGACTCTAGGCTCAAAAGCACCTTTTTTCACTCTCGGCAGCCTCCAGAGCAAAAAAGGAAAACGTCCAGCTTTTGCTGCCACAGCAAAGGGGCCAGCGCGGAAAAGTGATGCTGGTCCTCACTGCCTCCTGGAACCCCTTCAAATGCCACAGACAATTTGGCCCTCTCTGCTTTCCTGTCGACTCTAGCCTCAAAAGCACCTTTTTTCACTCTAAGAGGCCTCTGGAGCAAAAAAGGCAAACGTCCGGCTTTTGCTGCCACAGCAAAAGTGCCAGCGCGGAAAAGTGATGCTGGTCCTCACTGCCTCCTGGAACCCCTTCAAATGCCACAGACAATTTGGCCCTCTATGCTTTCCTGACGACTCTAGCCTCAAAAGAACCTTTTTTCACTCTCGGCAGCCTCCACAACAAAAAAGGAAAACGTCCAGCTTTTGCTGCCACAGCAAAGGTGCCAGCGCGGAAAAGCGATGCTGGTCCTCAGTGCCTCCTGGAACCACTTCAAATGCCACAGACAATTTGGCCCTCTCTGCTTTCCTGCCGACTCTAGCCTCAAAAGCACCTTTTTTCACTTTTGGCGGTGTACGGAGCAAAAAAGGCAAAGGTCCACCTCCTGCTGCCAGAGCAAAGGTGCCAGCGCGGAAAAGTGATGCTGGTCCTCACTGCCTCCTGGAACCCCTTCAAATGCCCCAGACAATTTGGCCCTCTCTGCTTTCCTGCCGAATCTAGCCTCAAAAGCACCTTTTTTCACTTTTGGCGGTGTACGGAGCAAAAAAGGCAAAGGTCCACCTCCTGCTGCCACAGCAAAGGTGCCAGCGCGAAAAAGTGATGCTGGTCCTCACTGCCTCCTGGAACCCCTTCAAATGCCACAGACAATTTGGCCCTCTCTGCTTTCCTGCGCACTCTAGCCTCAAAAGCACCTTTTTTCACTCTAAGAGGCCTCTGGAGCAAAAAAGACAAACGTCCAGCTTTTGCTGCCACAGCAAAAGTGCCAGCGCGGAAAAGTGATGCTGGTCCTCACTGCCTCCTGGAACCCCTTCAAATGCCACAGACAATTTGGCCCTCTCTGCTTTCCTGCCGACTCTAGCCTCAAAAGCACCTTTTTTCACTCTCGGCAGCCTCCAGAGCAAAAAAGGAAAACGTCCAGCTTTTGCTGCCACAGCAAAGGTGCCAGCGCGGAAAAGTGATGCTGGTCCTCACTGCCTCCTGGAACCCCTTCAAATGCCCCGGACAATTTGGCCCTCTCTGCTTTCCTGCCGACTCTAGCCTCAAAAGCACCTTTTTTCACTTTTGGCTGTGTACGGAGCAAAAAAGGCAAAGGTCCACCTCCTGCTGCCACAGCAAAGGTGCCAGCGCAGAAAAGTGATGCTGGTCCTCACTGCCTCCTGGAACCCCTTCAAATGCCCCAGACAATTTGGCCCTCTCTGCTTTCCTGCCGACTCTAGCCTCAAAAGCACCTTTTTTCACTTTAGGCGGTGTTTGGAACAAAAAAAGCAAACGTCCAGCTTTTGCTGCCACAGCAAAGATGCCAGCGGGGAAAAGTGATGCTGGTCCTCACTGCCTCCTCGAACCCCTTCAAATGCCCCAGACAATTTGGCCCTCTCTGCTTTCCTGCCGACTCTAGCCTCAAAAGCACTTTTTTTCACTCTAAGAGGCCTCCGGAGCAAAAAAGACAAACGTCCAGCTTTTGCTGCCACAGCAAAGGTGCCAGCGCGGAAAAGTCATGCTGGTCCTCACTGCCTCCTGGAACCCCTTCAAATGCCCCAGACAACTTGGCCCTCTCTGCTTTCCTGCGGACTCCATCCTCAAAAGCACCTTTTTTTACTCTAAGAGGCCTCTGGAGCAAAAAAGACAAACGTCCAGCTTTTGCTGCCACAGCAAAGGGGCCAGCGCAGAAAAGTGATGCTGGTCCTCACTGCCTCCTGGAACCCCTTCAAATGCCCCAGACAATTTGGCCCTCTCTGCTTTCCTGCCGACTCTAGCCTCAAAAGCACCTTTTTTCACTTTTGGCGGTGTTTGGAGCAAAAAAGGCAAAGGTCCACCTCCTGCTGCCACAGCAAAGGTGCCAGCGCGGAAAAGTGATGCTGGCCCTCACTGCCTCCTGGAACCCCTTCAAATGCCACAGACAATTTGGCCCTCTCTGCTTTCCTGCGCACTCTAGCCTCAAAAGCACCTTTTTTCACTCTAAGAGGCTTCTGGAGCAAAAAAGACAAACGTCCAGCTTTTGCTGCCACAGCAAAAGTGCCAGCGCGGAAAAGTCATGCTGGTCCTCACTGCCTCCTGGAACCCCTTCAAATGCCACAGACAATTTGGCCCTCTCTGCTTTCCTGCCGACTCTAGCCTCAAAAGCACCTTTTTTCACTCTCGGCAGCCTCCAGAGCAAAAAAGGAAAACGTCCAGCTTTTGCTGCCACAGCAAAGGGGCCAGCGCGGAAAAGTGATGCTGGTCCTCACTGCCTCCTGGAACCCCTTCAAATGCCCCAGACAATTTGGCCCTCTCTGCTTTCCTGCCGACTCTAGCCTCAAAAGCACCTTTTTTCACTCTAAGAGGCCTCTGGAGCAAAAAAGGCAAACGTCCAGCTTTTGCTGCCACAGCAAAAGTGCCAGCGCGGAAAAGTGATGCTGGTCCTCACTGCCTCCTGGAACCCCTTCAAATGCCCCAGACAATTTGGCCCTCTCTGCTTTCCTGCCGACTCCAGCCTCAAAAGCACCTTTTTTCACTCTAAGAGGCCTCTGGAGCAAAAAAGGCAAACGTCCAGCTTTTGCTGCCACAGCAAAGGGGCCAGCGCGGAAAAGTGATGCTGGTCCTCACTGCCTCCTGGAACCCCTTCAAATGCCCCAGAAAATTTGGCCCTCTCTGCTTTCCTGCCGACTCTAGCCTCAAAAGCACCTTTTTTCACTTTTGGCAGTGTTTGGAGCAAAAAATGCAAAGGTCCACCTCCTGCTGCCACAGCAAAGGTGCCAGCGCGGAAAAGTGATGCTGGTCCTCACTGCCTCCTGGAACCCCTTCAAATGCCACAGACAATTTGGCCCTCTCTGCTTTCCTGCCGACTCTAGCCTCAAAAGCACCTTTTTTAATTTTGGGGGTGTTCGGAGCAAAAAAGGCAAACGTCCAGCTTTTGCTGCCACAGCAAAGGTGCCAGCGGGGAGAAGAGATGCTGGTCCTCACTGCCTCCTGGAACCCCTTCAAATGCCACAGACAATTTGGCCCTCTCTCCTTTCCTGCCGAATCTAGCCTCAAAAGCACCTTTTTTCACTCTCGGTAGCCTCCAGAGCAAAAAAGGCAAACGTCCAGCTCCTGCTGCCACAGCAAAGGTGCCAGCGCGGAAAAGTGATGCTGGTCCTCACTGCCTCCTGGAACCCCTTCAAATGCCCCAGACAATTTGGCCCTCTCTGCTTTCCTGCCGACTCTAGCCTCAAAAGCACCTTTTTTCACTCTAAGAGGCCTCCGGAGCAAAAAAGACAAACGTCCAGCTTTTGCTGCCACAGCAAAGGGGCCAGCGGGGAAAAGTGATGCTGGTCCTCACTGCCTCCTGGAACCCCTTCAAATGCCACAGACAATTTGGCCCTCTCTGCTTTCCTGCCGACTCTAGCCTCAAAAGCACCTTTTTTCACTTTAGGCTGTGTTTGGAACAAAAAAGTCAAACGTCCAGCTTTTGCTGCCACAGCAAAGGTGCCAGCGCTGATAAGTGATGCTGGTCCTCACTGCCTCCTGGAACACCTTCAAATGCCCCAGACAATTTGGCCCTCTCTGCTTTCCTGACGACTCTAGCCTCAAAAGCACCTTTTTTCACTTTTGGCGGTGTATGGAGCAAAAAAGGCAAAGGTCCACCTCCTGCTACCACAGCAAAGGTGCCAGCGCGGAAAAGTGATGCTGGTCCTCACTGCCTCCTGGAACCCCTTCAAATGCCCCAGAAGATTTGGCCCTCTCTGCTTTCCTGCCGACTCTAGCCTCAAAAGCACCTTTTTTCAATTTTGGCGGTGTTTGGAGCAAAAACTCAAACGTCCAGCTTTTGCTGCCACAGCAAAGGTGCCAGTGGGGAAAAGTGATGCTGTTCTTCACTGCCTCCTGGAACCCCTTCAAATGCCACAGACAATTTGGCCCTCTCTGCTTTCCTGCCGACTCTAGCCTCAAAATCACCATTTTTCACTTTAGGCGGTGTTTGGAACAAAAAAGGCAAACGTCCAGCTTTTGCTGTTACAGCAAAGGTGCCAGTGCCGAAAGGTGATGCTGGTCCTCACTGCCTCCTGGAACACCTTCAAATGCCCCAGACAATTTGGCCCTCTCTGCTTTCCTGCTGACTCTAGCCTCAAAAGCACCTTTTTTCACTTTTGGCGGTTTATGGAGCAAAAAAGGCAAAGGTCCACCTCCTGCTACCACAGCAAAGGTGCCAGCGGGGAAAAGTGATGCTGGTCCTCACTGCCTCCTGGAACCCCTTCAAATGCCACAGACAATTTGGCCCTCTCTGCTTTCCTCCCTACTCTAGCCTCAAAAGCACCTTTTTTCACTCTCGACAACCTCCAGAGCAAAAAACGCAAACGTCCAGCTTTTGCTGCCACAGCAAAGGTGCCAGCGCGGAAAAGTGATGCTGGTCCTTACTGCCTCCTGGAACCCCTTCAAATGCCACAGACAATTTGGCTCTCTCTGCTTTCCTGCCGACTCTAGCCTCAAAAGCACCTTTTTTAATTTTGGGGGTGTTCGGAGCAAAAAAGGCAAACGTCCAGCTTTTGCTGCCACAGCAAAGGTGCCAGCGGGGAAAAGAGATGCTGGTCCTCACTGCCTCCTGGAACCCCTTCAAATGCCACAGACAATTTGGCCCTCTCTCCTTTCCTGCCGAATCTAGCCTCAAAAGCACCTTTTTTCACTCTCGGTAGCCTCCAGAGCAAAAAAGGCAAACGTCCAGCTCCTGCTGCCACAGCAAAGGTGCCAGCGCGGAAAAGTGATGCTGGTCCTCACTGCCTCCTGGAACCCCTTCAAATGCCCCAGACAATTTGGCCTTCTCTGCTTTCCTGCCGACTCTAGCCTCAAAAGCACCTTTTTTCACTCTCGGCAGCCTCCGGAGCAAAAAAGACAAACGTCCAGCTTTTGCTGCCACAGCAAAGGTGCCAGCGTGGAAAAGTGATGCTGGTCCTCACTGCCTCCTGGAACCCCTTCAAATGCCACAGACAATTTGGCCCTCTCTGCTTTCCTGCCGACTCTAGCCTCAAAAACACCTTTTTTCACTTTTGGCGGTGTTTGGAGCAAAAAAGGCAAACGTCCAGCTTTTGCTGCCACAGCAAAGGGGCCAGCGCGGAAAAGTGATGCTGGTCCTCACTGCCTCCTGGAACCCCTTCAAATGCCACAGACAATTTGGCCCTCTCTGCTTTCCTGCCGACTCTAGCCTCAAAAGCACCTTTTTTCACTCTAAGAGGCCTCCGGAGCAAAAAAGACAAACGTCCAGCTTTTGCTGCCACAGCAAAGGTGCCAGCGGGGAAAAGTGATGCTGGTCCTCACTGCCTCCTGGAACCCCTTCAAATGCCACAGACAATTTGGCCCTCTCTGCTTTCCTGCCGACTCTAGCCTCAAAAGCACCTTTTTTCACTTTAGGCTGTGTTTGGAACAAAAAAGTCAAACGTCCAGCTTTTGCTGCCACAGCAAAGGTGCCAGCGCTGATAAGTGATGCTGGTCCTCACTGCCTCCTGGAACCCCTTCAAATGCCCCAGAAGATTTGGCCCTCTCTGCTTTCCTGCCGACTCTAGCCTCAAAAGCACCTTTTTTCAATTTTGGCGGTGTTTGGAGCAAAAACTCAAACGTCCAGCTTTTGCTGCCACAGCAAAGGTGCCAGTGGGGAAAAGTGATGCTGTTCTTCACTGCCTCCTGGAACCCCTTCAAATGCCACAGACAATTTGGCCCTCTCTGCTTTCCTGCCGACTCTAGCCTCAAAATCACCATTTTTCACTTTAGGCGGTGTTTGGAACAAAAAAGGCAAACGTCCAGCTTTTGCTGTTACAGCAAAGGTGCCAGTGCCGAAAGGTGATGCTGGTCCTCACTGCCTCCTGGAACACCTTCAAATGCCCCAGACAATTTGGCCCTCTCTGCTTTCCTGCTGACTCTAGCCTCAAAAGCACCTTTTTTCACTTTTGGCGGTTTATGGAGCAAAAAAGGCAAAGGTCCACCTCCTGCTACCACAGCAAAGGTGCCAGCGGGGAAAAGTGATGCTGGTCCTCACTGCCTCCTGGAACCCCTTCAAATGCCACAGACAATTTGGCCCTCTCTGCTTTCCTCCCTACTCTAGCCTCAAAAGCACCTTTTTTCACTCTCGACAACCTCCAGAGCAAAAAACGCAAACGTCCAGCTTTTGCTGCCACAGCAAAGGTGCCAGCGCGGAAAAGTGATGCTGGTCCTTACTGCCTCCTGGAACCCCTTCAAATGCCACAGACAATTTGGCTCTCTCTGCTTTCCTGCCGACTCTAGCCTCAAAAGCACCTTTTTTAATTTTGGGGGTGTTCGGAGCAAAAAAGGCAAACGTCCAGCTTTTGCTGCCACAGCAAAGGTGCCAGCGGGGAAAAGAGATGCTGGTCCTCACTGCCTCCTGGAACCCCTTCAAATGCCACAGACAATTTGGCCCTCTCTCCTTTCCTGCCGAATCTAGCCTCAAAAGCACCTTTTTTCACTCTCGGTAGCCTCCAGAGCAAAAAAGGCAAACGTCCAGCTCCTGCTGCCACAGCAAAGGTGCCAGCGCGGAAAAGTGATGCTGGTCCTCACTGCCTCCTGGAACCCCTTCAAATGCCCCAGACAATTTGGCCTTCTCTGCTTTCCTGCCGACTCTAGCCTCAAAAGCACCTTTTTTCACTCTCGGCAGCCTCCGGAGCAAAAAAGACAAACGTCCAGCTTTTGCTGCCACAGCAAAGGTGCCAGCGTGGAAAAGTGATGCTGGTCCTCACTGCCTCCTGGAACCCCTTCAAATGCCACAGACAATTTGGCCCTCTCTGCTTTCCTGCCGACTCTAGCCTCAAAAACACCTTTTTTCACTTTTGGCGGTGTTTGGAGCAAAAAAGGCAAACGTCCAGCTTTTGCTGCCACAGCAAAGGGGCCAGCGCGGAAAAGTGATGCTGGTCCTCACTGCCTCCTGGAACCCCTTCAAATGCCACAGACAATTTGGCCCTCTCTGCTTTCCTGCCGACTCTAGCCTCAAAAGCACCTTTTTTCACTCTAAGAGGCCTCCGGAGCAAAAAAGACAAACGTCCAGCTTTTGCTGCCACAGCAAAGGTGCCAGCGGGGAAAAGTGATGCTGGTCCTCACTGCCTCCTGGAACCCCTTCAAATGCCACAGACAATTTGGCCCTCTCTGCTTTCCTGCCGACTCTAGCCTCAAAAGCACCTTTTTTCACTTTAGGCTGTGTTTGGAACAAAAAAGTCAAACGTCCAGCTTTTGCTGCCACAGCAAAGGTGCCAGCGCTGATAAGTGATGCTGGTCCTCACTGCCTCCTGGAACACCTTCAAATGCCCCAGACAATTTGGCCCTCTCTGCTTTCCTGACGACTCTAGCCTCAAAAGCACCTTTTTTCACTTTTGGCGGTGTATGGAGCAAAAAAGGCAAAGGTCCACCTCCTGCTACCACAGCAAAGGTGCCAGCGCGGAAAAGTGATGCTGGTCCTCACTGCCTCCTGGAACCCCTTCAAATGCCCCAGAAGATTTGGCCCTCTCTGCTTTCCTGCCGACTCTAGCCTCAAAAGCACCTTTTTTCAATTTTGGCGGTGTTTGGAGCAAAAACTCAAACGTCCAGCTTTTGCTGCCACAGCAAAGGTGCCAGTGGGGAAAAGTGATGCTGTTCTTCACTGCCTCCTGGAACCCCTTCAAATGCCACAGACAATTTGGCCCTCTCTGCTTTCCTGCCGACTCTAGCCTCAAAATCACCTTTTTTCACTTTAGGCGGTGTTTGGAACAAAAAAGGCAAACGTCCAGCTTTTGCTGTTACAGCAAAGGTGCCAGTGCCGAAAGGTGATGCTGGTCCTCACTGCCTCCTGGAACACCTTCAAATGCCCCAGACAATTTGGCCCTCTCTGCTTTCCTGCTGACTCTAGCCTCAAAAGCACCTTTTTTCACTTTTGGCGGTTTATGGAGCAAAAAAGGCAAAGGTCCACCTCCTGCTACCACAGCAAAGGTGCCAGCGGGGAAAAGTGATGCTGGTCCTCACTGCCTCCTGGAACCCCTTCAAATGCCACAGACAATTTGGCCCTCTCTGCTTTCCTCCCTACTCTAGCCTCAAAAGCACCTTTTTTCACTCTCGACAACCTCCAGAGCAAAAAACGCAAACGTCCAGCTTTTGCTGCCACAGCAAAGGTGCCAGCGCGGAAAAGTGATGCTGGTCCTTACTGCCTCCTGGAACCCCTTCAAATGCCACAGACAATTTGGCCCTCTCTGCTTTCCTGCCGACTCTAGCCTCAAAAGCACCTTTTTTCACTTTTGGCAGTGTTTGGAGCAAAAAAGGCAAAGGTCCATCATTTGCTGCCACAGCAAAGGTGCCAGCGCGGAAAAGTGATGCTGGTCCTCACTGCCTCCTGCAACCCCTTCAAATGCCACAGACAATTTGGCCCTCTCTCATTTCCTGCCGACTCTAGCCTCAAAAGCACCTTTTTTCACTCTCGGTAGCCTCGACAGCAAAAAAGGAAAACGTCCAGCTCCTGCTGCCACAGCAAAGTTGCCAGCGCAGAAAAGTGATGCTGGTCTTCACTGCCTCCTGGAACCCCTTCAAATGCCCCAGACAATTTGGCCCTCTCTGCTTTCCTGCCGACTCTAGCCTCAAAAGCACCTTTTTTCACTCTAAGAGGCCTCCGGAGCAAAAAAGACAAACGTCCAGCTTTTGCTGCCACAGCAAAGGTGCCAGCGCGGAAAAGTGGTGCTGGTCCTCACTGCCTCCTGGAACCCCTTCAAATGCCCCAGACAATTTGGCCCTCTCTGCTTTCCTGCCGACTCTAGCCTCAAAAGCACCTTTTTTAATTTTGGGGGTGTTCGGAGCAAAAAAGGCAAACGTCCAGCTTTTGCTGCCACAGCAAAGGTGCCAGCGGTGAAAAGTGATGCTGGTCCTCACTGCCTCCTGGAACCCCTTCAAATGCCACAGACAATTTGGCCCTCTCTGCTTTCCTGCCGACTCTAGCCTCAAAAGCACCTTTTTTCACTTTAGACGGTGTTTGGAACAAAAAAAGCAAACGTCCAGCTTTTGCTGCCACAGCAAAGATGCCAGCGGGGAAAAGTGATGCTGGTCCTCACTGCCTCCTGGAACCCCTTCAAATGCCCCAACAATTTGGCCCTCTCTGCTTTCCTGCCGACTCTAGCCTCAAAAGCATCTTTTTTCACTCTAAGAGTCCTCTGGAGCAAAAAAGACAAACGTCCAGCTTTTGCTGCCACAGCAAAGGTGCCAGCGCGGAAAAGTGATGCTGGTCCTCACTGCCTCCTGGAACACCTTCAAATGCCCCAGACAATTTGGCCCTCTCTGCTTTCCTGACGACTCTAGCCTCAAAAGCACCTTTTTTCACTTTTGGCGGTGTATGGAGAAAAAAAGGCAAAGGTCCACCTCCTGCTACCACAGCAAAGGTGCCAGCGCGGAAAAGTGATGCTGGTCCTCACTGCCTCCTGCAACCCCTTCAAATGCCACAGACAATTTGGCCCTCTCTGCTTTCCTGCCGACTCTAGCCTCAAAAGCACCTTTTTTCACTCTAAGAGGCCTCCGGAGCAAAAAAGACAAACGTCCAGCTTTTGCTGCCACAGCAAAGGTGCCAGCGGGGAAAAGTGATGCTGGTCCTCACTGCCTCCTGGAACCCCTTCAAATGCCACAGACAATTTGGCCCTCTCTGCTTTCCTGCCGACTCTAGCCTCAAAAGCACCTTTTTTTACTCTCGACAGCCTCCGGAGCAAAAAAGACAAACGTCCTGCTTCTGCTCCACAGCAAAGGTGCCAGCGCAGAAAACTGATGCTGGTCCTCACTGCCTCCTGGAATTCCTTCAAATGCCCCAGACAATTTGGCCCTCTCTGCTTTCCTGCCGACTCTAGCCTCAAAAGCACCTTTTTTCACTCTAAGAGGCCTCTGGAGCAAAAAAGACAAACGTCCAGCTTTTGCTGCCACAGCAAAGTGGCCAGCGCGGAAAAGTGATGCTGGTCCTCACTGCCTCCTGGAACCCCTTCAAATGCCCCAGACAATTTGGCCCTCTCTGCTTTCCTGCCGACTCTAGCCTCAAAAGCACCTTTTTTCACTATCGGTAGCCTCCGGAGCAAAAAAGACAAACGTCCAGCTTTTGCTGCCACAGCAAAGGTGCCAGCGGGGAAAAGTGATGCTGGTCCTCACTGCCTCCTGGAACCCCTTCAAATGCCACAGACAATTTGGCCCTCTCTACTTTCCTGCCGACTCTAGCCTCAAAAGCACCTTTTTTCACGCTCGGCAACCTCCACAGCAAAAAAGACAAACGTCCAGCTTTTGCTGCCACAGCAAAGGTGCCAGCGCGGAAAAGTGATGCTGGTCCTCACTGCTTCCTGGAACCCCTTCAAATGCCACAGACAATTTGGCCCTCTCTGCTTTCCTGCCGACTCTAGCCTCAAAAGCACCTTTTTTCACTCTCGGCAGTCTCCAGAGCAAAAAAGCAAACGTCCAGCTTTTGCTGCCACAGCAAAGGTGCCAGCGCGGAAAAGTGATGCTGGTCCTCACTGCCTCCTAGAACACCTTCAAATGCCCCAGACAATTTGGCTCTCTCTGCTTTCCTGCCGACTTTAGCCTCAAAAGCATCTTTTTTCACTCTAAGAGGCCTCCGGAGCAAAAAAGACAAACGTCCAGCTTTTGCTGCCACAGCAAAGGGGCCAGCGCGGAAAAGTGATGCTGGTCCTCACTGCCTCCTGGAACCCCTTCAAATGCCACAGACAATTTGGCCCTCTCTGCTTTCCTGCCGACTCTAGCCTCAAAAGCACCTTTTTTCACTGTCGGCAACCTCCACAGCAAAAAAGACAAACGTCCAGCTTTTGCTGCCACAGCAAAGGTGCCAGCGCGGAAAAGTGATTCTGGTCCTCACTGCCTCCTGGAACCCTTCAAATGCCACAGACAATTTGGCTCTCTCTGCTTTCCTGCGCACTCTAGCCTCAGAAGCACCTTTTTTCACTTTTGGCAGTGTTTGTAGCAAAAAAGGGAAACATCCAGCTTTTGCTGCCACAGCAAAGGTGCCAGCGCAGAATAGTGATGCTGGTCCTCACTGCCTCCTGGAACCCCTTCAAATGCCACAGACAATTTGGCCCTCTCTGCTTTCCTGCCGACTCTAGCCTCAAAAGCACCTTTTTTCACTCTCGGCAGCCTCCGGAGCAAAAAAGACAAACGTCCAGCTTTTGCTGCCACAGCAAATGTGCCAGCGGGGAAAAGTGATGCTGGTCCTCACTGCCTCCTGGAACCCCTTCAAATGCCCCAGACAATTTGCCCTCTCTGCTTTCCTGCCGACTCTAGCCTCAAAAGCACTTTTTTTCACTTTTGGCGGTGTTTGGAGCAAAAAAGGCAAACGTCCAGCTTTTGCTGCCACAGCAAAGGTGCCAGCGCGGAAAAGTGATGCTGGTCCTCACTGCCTCCTGGAACCCCTTCAAATGCCCCAGACAATTTGGCCCTCTCTGCTTTCCTGCCGACTCTAGCCTCAAAAGCACCTTTTTTCAATCTCGGTAGCTTCCGGAGCAACAAAGACAAACGTCCACCTTTTGCTGCCACTGCAAAGGTGCCAGCGCGGAAAAGTGATGCTGGTCCTCACTGCCTCCTGGAACCCCTTCAAATGCCCCAGAAAATTTGGCCCTCTCTGCTTTCCTGCCGACTCTAGCCTCAAAAGCACCTTTTTTCACTTTTGGCATTGTTTAGAGCAAAAAAGGCAAACGTCCAGCTTTTGCTGCCACAGCAAAGGTGCCAGCGCGGAAAAGTGATGCTGGTCCTCACTGCCTCCTGGAACCCCTTCAAATGCCCCAGACAATTTGGTTCTCTCTGCTTTCCTGCCGACTCTAGCCTCAAAAGCACCTTTTTTCACTCTAAGAGACCTCCCGGGCAAAAAAGGCAAACGTCCAGCTTTTCCTGCCACAGCAAAGGTGCCAGCGCGGAAAAGTGATGCTGGTCCTCACTGCCTCCTGGAACCCCTTCAAATGCCCCAGACAATTTGTCCCTCTCTGCTTTCCTGCAGACTCTAGCCTCAAAAGCACCTTTTTTCACTCTAAGAGGCCTCCGGTGCTAGAAAGGCAAACGTCCAGCTTTTGCTGCCACAGCGAAGGTGCCAGCGGGGAAAAGTGGTGCTGGTCCTCACTGCCTCCTGCAACACCTTCAAATGCCCCAGACAATTTGGCCCACTCTGCTTTCCTGCCGACTCTAGCCTCAAAAGCACCTTTTTTCACTTTTGGCGGTGTTTGGAGCAAAAAAGGCAAACGTCCAGCTTTTGCTGCCACAGCAAAGGTGCCAGCGCGGAAAAGTGATGCTGGTCCTCACTGCCTCCTGGAACCCCTTCAAATGCCACAGACAATTTGGCCCTCTCTGCTTTCCTGCCGACTCTAGCCTCAAAATCACCTTTTTTCCCTCTAAAGGCCTCCGGAGCAAAAAAGACAAACGTCCAGCTCCTGCTGCCACAGCAAAGGTGCCAGCGCGGAAAAGTGATGCTGGTCCTCACTGCCTCCTGGAACCCCTTCAAATGCCCCAGAAAATTTGGACCTCTCTGCTTTCCTGCCGACTCTAGCCTCAAAAGCACCTTTTTTCACTCTCGGCAGCCTCCGGAGCAAAAAAGACAAACGTCCAGCTTTTGCTGCCACAGCAAAGGTGCCAGCGCGGAAAAGTGATGCTGGTCCTCACTGCCTCCTGGAACCCCTTCAAATGCCACAGACAATTTGCCCTCACTGCTTTCCTGCCGACTCTAGCCTCAAAAGCACCTTTTTTCAATCTCGGTAGCTTCCGGAGCAACAAAGACAAACGTCCAGCTTTTGCTGCCACTGCAAAGGTGCCAGCGCGGAAAAGTGATGCTGGTCCTCACTGCCTCCTGGAACCCCTTCAAATGCCACAGACAATTTGGCCCTCTCTGCTTTCCTGCCGACTCTAGCCTCAAAAGCACCTTTTTTCAATCTCGGTAGCTTCCGGAGCAACAAAGACAAACGTCCAGCTTTTGCTGCCACTGCAAAGGTGCCAGCGCGGAAAAGTGATGCTGGTCCTCACTGCCTCCTGGAACCCCTTCAAATGCCCCAGAAAATTTGGCCCTCTCTGCTTTTCTGCCGACTCTAGCCTCAAAAGGACCTTTTTTCACTTTTGGCATTGTTTAGAGCAAAAAAGGCAAACGTCCAGCTTTTGCTGCCACAGCAAAGGTGCCAGCGCGGAAAAGTGATGCTGGTCCTCACTGCCTCCTGGAACCCCTTCAAATGCCCCAGACAATTTGGCCCTCTCTGCTTTCCTGCCGACTCTAGCCTCAAAAGTACCTTTTTTCACTCTAAGAGGCCTCCGGATCAAAAAAGGCAACCGTCCAGCTCCTGCTGCCACAGCAAAAATGTTAGCGCGGAAAAGTGATGCTGGTCCTCACTGCCTCCTGGAACCCCTTCAAATGCCCCAAAAAATTTGGCCCTCTCTGCTTTCCTGCAGACTCTAGCCTCAAAAGCACCTTTTTTCACTCTAATAGGCCTCCGGTGCAAAAAAGGCAAACGTCCAGCTTTTGCTGCCACACCTAAGGTGCCAGTGGGGAAAAGTGGTGCTGGTCCTCACTGCCTCCTGCAACACCTTCAAATGCCTCAGACAATTTGGCCCTCTCTGCTTTCCTGCCAACTCTAGCCTCAAAAGCACCTTTTTTCACTATCGGCAGCCTCCGGAGCAAGAAAGGCAAAGGTCCAGCTTTTGCTGCCACAGCAAAGGTATCAGCGCGGAAAAGTGATGCTGGTCCTCACTGCCTCCTGCAACCCCTTCAAATGCCCCAGAAAATTTGGCCCTCTCTGCTTTCCTGCCGACTCTAGCCTCAAAAGCACCTTTTTTCACTCTCGGCAATGTTTGGAGCAAAAAAGGCAAACGTCCAGCTTTTGCTACCACAGCAAAGGTGCCAGCGCGGAAAAGTGATGCTGGTCCTCACTGCCTCCTGGAACCCCTTCAAATGCCCCAGACAATTTGTCCCTCTCTGCTTTCCTGCCGACTCTAGCCTCAAAAGCACCTTTTTTAATTTTGGGGGTGTTCGGAGCTAAAAAGGCAAACGTCCAGCTTTTGCTGCCACAGCAAAGGTGCCAGCGCGGAAAAGTGATGCTGGTCCTCACTGCCTCCTGCAACCCCTTCAAATGCCCTAGACAATTTGGCTCTCTCTGCTTTCCTGCCGACTCTAGCCTCAAAAGCACCTTTTTTCACTCTAAGAGTCCTCTGGAGCAAAAAAGACAAACGTCCAGCTTTTGCTACCACAACAAAAGGGGCAAGCGCAGAAAAGTGATGCTGGTCCTCAGTGCCTCCTGGAACCCCTTCAAATGCCCCAGACAATTTGGCCCTCTCTGCTTTCCTGCCGACTCTAGCCTCAAAAGCACGTTTTTTCACTTTTGGCAGTGTTTGTAGCAAAAAAGGGAAACATCCAGCTTTTGCTGCAACAGCAAAGGTGCCAGCGGGGAAAAGTGATGCTGGTCCTCGCTGCCTCCTGCAACACCTTCAAATGCCCCAGACAATTTGGACCTCTCTGCTTTCCTGCCGACTCTAGCCTCAAAAGCACCTTTTTTCACTCTCGGCAGCCTCCGGAGCAAAAAAGGCACACGTCCAGCTTTTGCTGCGACAGCAAAGGTGCCAGCGCGGAAAAGTGATGCTGGTCCTCACTGCCTCCTGGAAACCCTTCAAATGCCACAGACAATTTGGCCCTCTCTGCTTTCCTGCCGACTCTAGCCTCAAAAGCACCTTTTTTCACTCTCGGCAGCCTCCGGAGCAAAAAAGGCAAACGTCCAGCTTTTGCTGCCACAGCAAAGGTGCCAGCGGGGAAAAGTGATGCTGGTCCTCACTGCCTCCTGGAACCCCTTCAAATGCCACAGAAAATTTCGCCCTCTCTGCTTTCCTGCCGACTCTAGCCTCAAAAGCACCTTTTTTAATTTTGGGGGTGTTTGGAGCAAAAAAGGCAAACGTCCAGCTTTTGCTGCCACAGCAAAGGTGCCAGCGGGGAAAAGTGGTGCTGGTCCTCACTGCCTCCTGGAACCCCTTCAAATGCCCCAGACAATTTGGCCCTCTCTGCTTTCCTGCGCACTCTAGCCTCAAAAGCACCTTTTCTTCTGTTTCGGCAGCCTCCGGAGCAAAAAAGACAAACGTCGAGCTTTTGCTGCCACAGCAAATGTGCCAGCACGGTAAAGTGATGCTAATCCTCACTGCCTCCTGGAACCCCTTCAAATGCCACTGACAATTTGGCCCTCTCTGCTTTCTAGCCGACTCTAGCCTCAAAAGCACCTTTTTTCACTTTATGCGGTGTTTGGAACAAAAAAGGCAAACGTCCAGCTTTTGTTGCCACAGCAAAGGTGCCAGCGGGGAAAAGTGATGCTGGTCCTCACTGCCTCCTGGAACCCCTTCAAATGCCCCAGACAATTTGGCCCTCTCTGCTTTCCTGCCGACTCTAGCCTCAAAAGCACCTTTTTTCACTCTCGGCAGCCTCCGGTCAAAAAAGGCGAACGTCCAGCTTTTGCTGCCACAGCAAAGGTGCCAGCGCGGAAAAGTGATGCTGGTCCTCACTGCCTCCTGGAACCCCTTCAAATGCCCCAGACAATTTGGCCCTCTCTGCTTTCCTGCCGACTCTAGCCTCAAAAGCACCTTTTTTCACTCTCGGCAGCCTCCGGAGCAAAAAAGGCGAACGTCCAGCTTTTGCTGCCACAGCAAAGGTGCCAGCGCGGAAAAGTGATGCTGGTCCTCACTGCCTCCTGCAACCCCTTCAAATGCCACAGACAATTTGGCCCTCTCTGCTTTCCTGCGCACTCTAGCCCCAAAAGCACCTTTTCTTCTGTTTCGGCAGCCTCCGGAGCAAAAAAGACAAACGTCCAGATTTTTCTACCACTGCAAAGGTGCCAGCACGGAAAAGTGATGCTGGTCCTCACTGCCTCCTGGAACCCCTTCAAATGCCCCAGACAATTTGGCCCTCTCTGCTTTCCTGCCGACTCTAGCCTCAAAAGCACCTTTTTTCACTCTCGGCAGTCTCCAGAGCAAAAAAGCAAACATCCAGCTCCTGCTGCCACAGCAAAGGTGCCAGCGCGGAAAAGTGATGCTGGTCCTCACTGCCTCCTGGAACCCATTCAAATGCCCCAGACAATTTGTCCCTCTCTGCTTTCCTGCCGACTCTAGCCTCAAAAGCACCTTTTTTAATTTTGGGGGTGTTCGGAGCTAAAAAGGCAAACGTCCAGCTTTTGCTGCCACAGCAAAGGTGCCAGCGCGGAAAAGTGATGCTGGTCCTCACTGCCTCCTGCAACCCCTTCAAATGCCCTAGACAATTTGGCTCTCTCTGCTTTTCTGCCGACTCTAGCCTCAAAAGCACCTTTTTTCACTCTAAGAGGCCTCCGGAGCAAAAAAGACAAACGTCCAGCTTTTGCTACCACAACAAAAGGGGCAAGCGCAGAAAAGTGATGCTGGTCCTCACTGCCTCCTGGAACCCCTTCAAATGCCCCAGACAATTTGTCCCTCTCTGCTTTCCTGCCGACTCTAGCCTCAAAAGCACCTTTTTTCACTCTCGGCATCCTCCGGAGCAAAAAAGGCAACCGTTCAGCTCCTGCTGCCACAGCAAAGTTGCCAGCGCGGAAAAGTGATGCTGGTCCTCACTGCCTCCTGGAACCCCTTCAAATGCCCCAGACAATTTGGCCCTCTCTGCTTTCCTGCCGACTCTAGCCTCAAAAGCACGTTTTTTCACTGTCGGCAGCCTCCGGAGCAAAAAAGGCAAACGTCCAGCTTTTGCTGCCACAGCAAAGGTGCCAGCGCGGAAAAGTGATGCTGGTCCTCACTGCCTCCTGGAACCCCTTCAAATGCCACAGACAATTTGGCCCTCTCTGCTTTCCTGCCGACTCTAGCCTCAAAAGCACCTTTTCTCACTCTCGGCAGCCTCCGGAGCAAAAAAGGCAAACGTCCAGCTCCTGCTGCCACAGCAAAGTTGCCAGCGCGGAAAAGTGATGCTGGTCCTCACTGCCTCCTGGAACACCTTCAAATGCCACAGACAATTTGGCCCACTCTGCTTTCCTGCCGACTCTAGCCTCAGAAGCACCTTTTTTCACTTTTGGCAGTGTTTGTAGCAAAAAAGGGAAACATCCAGCTTTTGCTGCAACAGCAAAGGTGCCAGCGGGGAAAAGTGATGCTGGTCCTCACTGCCTCCTGGAACCCCTTCAAATGCCACAGACAATTTGGCCCTCTCTGCTTTCCTGCCGACTCTAGCCCTAAAAGCACCTTTTTTCACTATCGGCAGCCTCCGGAGCAAAAAAGGCAAAGGTCCAGCTTTTGATGCCACTTCAAATGTGCCAGCGGGGAAAAGTGATGCTAGTCCTCACTGCCTCCTGGAACCCCTTCAAATGCCCCAGACAATTTGGACCTCTCTGCTTTCCTGCCGACTCTAGCCTCAAAAGCACCTTTTTTCACTCTCGGCAGCCTCCGGAGCAAAAAAGGCAAACGTCCAGCTTTTGCTGCGACAGCAAAGGTGCCAGCGCGGAAAAGTGATGCTGGTCCTCACTGCCTCCTGGAAACCCTTCAAATGCCACAGACAATTTGGCCCTCTCTGCTTTCCTGCCGACTCTAGCCTCAAAAGCTCCTTTTTTCACTCT
Organism: Vanellus vanellus; assembly: GCF_965231255.1. Lineage (NCBI taxonomy): Eukaryota > Metazoa > Chordata > Aves > Charadriiformes > Charadriidae > Vanellus > Vanellus vanellus. Next base: position 88,919 of record NC_138924.1, read on the forward strand.
CGGCAGCCTCCGGAGCAAAAAAGGCAAACGTCCAGCTTTTGCTGCCACAGCAAAGGTGCCAGCGGGGAAAAGTGATGCTGGTCCTCACTGCCTCCTGGAACCCCTTCAAATGCCACAGAAAATTTGGCCCTCTCTGCTTTCCTGCCGACTCTAGCCTCAAAAGAACCTTTTTTCACTTTTGGCGGTGTTTGGAGCAAAAAAGGCAAACGTCCAGCTTTTGCTGCCACAGCAAAGGTGCCAGCGGGGAAAAGTGGTGCTGGTCCTCACTGCCTCCTGGAACCCCTTCAAATGCCCCAGACAATTTGGCCCTCTCTGCTTTCCTGCGCACTCTAGCCTCAAAAGCACCTTTTCTTCTGTTTCGGCAGCCTCCGGAGCAAAAAAGACAAACGTCGAGCTTTTGCTGCCACAGCAAATGTGCCAGCACGGTAAAGTGATGCTAATCCTCACTGCCTCCTGGAACCCCTTCAAATGCCCCAGACAATTTGGCCCTCTCTGCTTTCCTGCCGACTCTAGCCTCAAAAGCACCTTTTTTCACTCTCGGCAGCCTCCGGATCAAAAAAGGCGAACGTCCAGCTTTTGCTGCCACAGCAAAGGTGCCAGCGCGGAAAAGTGATGCTGGTCCTCACTGCCTCCTGCAACCCCTTCAAATGCCCCAGACAATTTGGCCCTCTCTGCTTTCCTGCGCACTCTAGCCCCAAAAGCACCTTTTCTTCTGTTTCGGCAGCCTCCGGAGCAAAAAAGACAAACGTCCAGATTTTTCTACCACTGCAAAGGTGTCAGCACGGAAAAGTGATGCTGGTCCTCACTGCCTCCTGGAACCCCTTCAAATGCCCCAGACAATTTGGCCCTCTTTGCTTTCCTGCCGACTCTAGCCTCAAAAGCACCTTTTTTCACTCTAAGAGGCCTCCGGATCAAAAAAGGCGAATGTCCAGCTCCTGCTGCCACAGCAAAGATGCCAGAGCGGAACAGTGATGCTGGTCCGCACTGCCTCCTGGAACCCCTTCAAATGCCCCAGAAAATTTGACCCTCTCTGCTTTCCTGCCGACTCTAGCCTCAAAAGCACCTTTTTTCACTCTAAGAGACCTCCGGTGCAAAAAAGGCAAACGTCCAGCTCCTGCTGCCACAGCAAAGGTGCCAGCGAGGAAAAGTGATGCTGGTTCTCACTGCCTCCTGTAACCCCTTCTAAATGCCACAGACAATTTGGCCCTCTCTGCTTTCCTGCCGACTCTAGCCTCAAAAGCACCTTTTTTCACTCTCGGCAACCTCCACAGCAAAAAAGACAAACGTCCAGCTTTTGCTGCCACAGCAAAGGTGCCAGCGCGGAAAAGTGATGCTGGTCCTCACTGCCTCCTGGAACCCCTTCAAATGCCACAGACAATTTGGCCCTCTCTGCTTTCCTGCCGACTCTAGCCTCAAAAGCACCTTTTTTCACTCTAAGAGGCCTCAGGAGCAAAAAACACAAACGTCCAGCTTTTGCTGCCACAGCAAAGGGGCCAGCGCGGAAAAGTGATGCTGGTCCTCACTGCCTCCTGGAACACCTTCAAATGCCCCAGACAATTTGGCCCTCTCTGCTTTCCTGCCGACTCTAGCCTCAAAAGCACCTTTTTTCACTTTAGGCTGTGTTTGGAACAAAAAAGGCAAACGTCCAGCTTTTGCTGCCACAGCAAAGGTGCCAGCGCGGATAAGTGATGCTGGTCCTCACTGCCTCCTGGAACCCCTTCAAATGCCCCAGACGATTTGGCCCTGTCTGCTTTCCTGCCGACTCTAGCCTCAAAAGCACCTTTTTTCAATTTTGGCGGTGTTTGGAGCAAAAAAGGCAAACGTCCAGCTTTTGCTGCCATAGCAAAGGTGCCAGCGGGGAAAAGTGATGCTGGTCCTCACTGCCTCCTGGAACCCCTTCAAATGCCCCATAAAATTTGGCCCTCTCTGCTTTCCTCCCTACTCTAGCCTCAAAAGCACCTTTTTTCACTCTCGACAACCTCCAAAGCAAAAAAGGCAAACGTCCAGCTTTTGCTGCCACAGCAAAGGTGCCAGCGCGGAAAAGTGATGCTGGTCCTCACTGCCTCCTGGAACCCCTTCAAATGCCACAGACAATTTGGCCCTCTCTGCTTTCCTGCCGACTCTAGCCTCAAAAGCACCTTTTTTCACTCTCGGCAGTCTCCAGAGCAAAAAAGCAAACGTCCAGCTCCTGCTGCCACAGCAAAGGTGCCAGCGCGGAAAAGTGATGCTGGTCCTCACTGCCTCCTGGAACAACTTCAAATGCCCCAGACAATTTGGCTCTCTCTGCTTTCCTGCCGACTCTAGCCTCAAAAGCACCTTTTTTCACTCTAAGAGGCCTCCGGAGCAAAAAAGACAAACGTCCAGCTTTTGCTGCCACAGCAAAGGTGCCAGCGGGGAAAAGTGATGCTGGTCCTCACTGCCTCCTGGAACCCCTTCAAATGCCCCAGACAATTTGGCCCTCTCTGCTTTCCTGCCGACTCTAGCCTCAAAAGCACCTTTTTTCACTCTCGGCAACCTCCACAGCAAAAAAGACAAACGTCCAGCTTTTGCTGCCACAGCAAAGGTGCCAGCGCGGAAAAGTGATGCTGGTCCTCACTGCATCCTGGAACCCCTTCAAATGCCACAGACAATTTGGCTCTCTCTGCTTTCCTGCGCACTCTAGCCTCAGAAGCACCTTTTTTCACTTTTGGCAGTGTTTGGAGCAAAAAAGGGAAACATCCAGCTTTTGCTGCAACAGCAAAGGTGCCAGCGGGGAAAAGTGATGCTGGTCCTCACTGCCTCCTGGAACCCCTTCAAATGCCCCAGACAATTTGGACCTCTCTGCTTTCCTGCCGACTCTAGCCTCAAAAGCACCTTTTTTCACTCTCGGCAGCCTCCGGAGCAAAAAAGACAAACGTCCAGCTTTTGCTACCACTGCAAAGGTGCCAGCACGGAAAAGTGGTGCTGGTCCTCACTGCCTCCTGGAACCCCTTCAAATGCCCTAGACAATTTGGCCCTCTTTGCTTTCCTGCCGACTCTAGCCTCAAAAGCACCTTTTTTCACTCTAAGAGACCTCCGGTGCAAAAAAGGCAAACGTCCAGCTCCTGCTGCCACAGCAAAGGTGCCAGCGAGGAAAAGTGATGCTGGTCCTCACTGCCTCCTGGAACCCCTTCAAATGCCCCAGACAATTTGCCCTCTCTTCTTTCCTGCCGACTCTAGCCTCAAAAGCACCTTTTTTCACTCTCGGCAGCCTCCGGAGCAAAAAAGACAAACGTCCAGCTTTTGCTGCCACAGCAAAGGTGCCAGCGGGGAAAAGTGATGCTGGTCCTCACTGCCTCCTGGAACCCCTTCAAATGCCCCAGACAATTTGGCCCTCTCTGCTTTCCTGCCGACTCTAGCCTCAAAAGCACCTTTTTTCACTCTCGGCAGCCTCCGGAGCAAAAAAGACAAACGTCCAGCTTTTGCTGCCACAGCAAAGGTGCCAGCGGGGAAAAGTGATGCTGGTCCTCACTGCCTCCTGGAACCCCTTCAAATGCCCCAGACAATTTGTCCCTCTCTGCTTTCCTGCCGACTCTAGCCTCAAAAGCACCTTTTTTAATTTTGGGGATGTTCGGAGCTAAAAAGGCAAACGTCCAGCTTTTGCTGCCACAGCAAAGGTGCCAGCGCGGAAAAGTGATGCTGGTCCTCACTGCCTCCTGCAACACCTTCAAATGCCCTAGACAATTTGGCTCTCTCTGCTTTCCTGCCGACTCTAGCCCCAAAAGCACCTTTTTACATTATCGGCAGCCTCCGGAGCAAAAAAGGCAAAGGTCCAGCTTTTGCTGCCACTTCAAATGTGCCAGCGGGGAAAAGTGATGCTGGTCCTCACTGCCTCCTGGAACCCCTTCAAATGCCCCAGACAATTTGGCCCTCTCTGCTTTCCTGCCGACTCTAGCCTCAAAAGCACGTTTTTTCAAACTCGGCAGCCTCCGGAGCAAAAAAGGCAAACGTCCAGCTTTTGCTGCCACAGCAAAGGTGCCAGCGCGGAAAAGTGATGCTGGTCCTCACTGCCTCCTGGAACCCCTTCAAATGCCACAGACAATTTGGCCCTCTCTGCTTTCCTGCCGACTCTAGCCTCAAAAGCACGTTTTTTCACTCTCGGCAGCCTCCGGAGCAAAAAAGACAAACGTCCAGCTTTTGCTGCAACAGCAAAGGTGCCAGCGGGGAAAAGTGATGCTGGTCCTCACTGCCTCCTGCAACACCTTCAAATGCCTCAGACAATTTGGCCCTCTCTGCTTTCCTGCCGACTCTAGCCTCAAAAGCACCTTTTTTCACTATCGGCAATCTCCGGAGCAAAAAAGGAAAAGGTCCAGCTTTTGCTGCCACTTCAAATGTGCCAGCGGGGAAAAGTGATGCTGGTCCTCACTGCCTCCTGGAACCCCTTCAAATGCCCCAGACAATTTGGCCCTCTCTGCTTTCCTGCCGACTCTAGCCTCAAAAGCACCTTTTTTCACTATCGGCAGCCTCCGGAGCAAAAAAGGAAAAGGTCCAGCTTTTGCTGCCACTTCAAATGTGCCAGCGGGGAAAAGTGATGCTAGTCCTCACTGCCTCCTGGAACCCCTGCAAATGCCACAGACAATTTGGCCCTCTCTGCTTTCCTGCCGACTCTAGCCTCAAAAGCACCTTTTTTCACTTTTGGCGGTGTTTGGAGCAAAAAAGGCAAACGTCCAGCTTTTGCTGCCACAGCAAAGGTGCCAGCGGGGAAAAGTGGTGCTGGTCCTCACTGCCTCCTGGAACCCCTTCAAATGCCCCAGACAATTTGGCCCTCTCTGCTTTCCTGCGCACTCTAGCCTCAAAAGCACCTTTTCTTCTGTTTCGGCAGCCTCCGGAGCAAAAAAGACAAACGTCGAGCTTTTGCTGCCACAGCAAATGTGCCAGCGCGGTAAAGTGATGCTGGTCCTCACTGCCTCCTGGAACCCCTTCAAATGCCCCAGACAATTTGGCCCTCTCTGCTTTCCTGCCGACTCTAGCCTCAAAAGCACCTTTTTTCACTCTAAGAGGCCTCTGGAGCAAAAAAGGCAAACGTCCAGCTTTTGCTGCCACAGCAAAGGTGCCAGCGCGGAAAAGTGGTGCTGTTCCTCACTACCTCCTGCAACACCTTCAAATGCCCCAGACTATTTGGCCCTTTCTGCTTTCCTGCCGACTCTAGCCCCAAAAGCACCTTTTTTCACTCTCGGCAGGCTCCGGAGCAAAAAAGGCAAACGTCCAGCTTTTGCTGCCACAGCAAAGGGGCCAGCGCGGAAAAGTGATGCTGGTCCTCACTGCCTCCTGGAACCCCTTCAAATGCCACAGACAATTTGGCCCTCTCTGCTTTCCTGCCGACTCTAGCCTCAGAAGCACCTTTTTTCACTCTAAGAGGCCTCCGGAGCAAAAAAGACAAACGTCCACTTCCTGCTGCCACAACAAAGGTGCCAGCGCAGAAAAGTGATGCTGGTCCTCACTGCCTCCTGGAACCCCTTCAAATGCCCCAGACAATTTGGCCCTCACTGCTTTCCTGCCGACTCTAGCCTCAAAAGCACCTTTTTTCACTTTTGGCTTTGTTTGGAGCAAAAAAGGCAAACATCCAGCTTTTGCTGCCACAGCAAAGGTGCCAGCGCGGAAAAGTGATGCTGGTCCTCACTGCCTCCTGGAACCCCTTCAAATGCCCCAGACAATTTGGCCCTCTCTGCTTTCCTGCCGACTCTAGCCTCAAAAGCACCTTTTTTCACTATCGGCAGCCTCCGGAGCAAAAAAGGCAAAGGTCCAGCTTTTGCTGCCACTTCAAATGTGCCAGCGTGGAAAAGTGATGCTGGTCCTCACTGCCTCCTGGAACCCCTTCAAATGCCACAGACAATTTGGCCCTCTCTGCTTTCCTGCCGACTCTAGCCTCAAAAGCACGTTTTTTCACTCTCGGCAGCCTCCGGAGCAAAAAAGGCAAACGTCCAGCTTTTGCTGCGACAGCAAAGGTGCCAGCGCGGAAAAGTGATGCTGGTCCTCACTGCCTCCTGGAACCCCTTCAAATGCCACAGAAAATTTGGCCCTCTCTGCTTTCCTGCCGACTCTAGCCTCAAAAGCACCTTTTTTCACTTTTGGCGGTGTTTGGAGCAAAAAAGGCAAACGTCCAGCTTTTGCTGCCACAGCAAAGGTGCCAGCGGGGAAAAGTGGTGCTGGTCCTCACTGCCTCCTGGAACCCCTTCAAATGCCCCAGACAATTTGGCCCTCTCTGCTTTCCTGCCGACTCTAGCCTCAAAAGCACCTTTTTTCACTCTCGGCATCCTCCGGAGCAAAAAAGGAAAAGGTCCAGCTTTTGCTGCCACAGCAAAGGTGCCAGCGCGGTAAAGTGATGCTGGTCCTCACTGCCTCCTGGAACCCCTTCAAATGCCCCAGACAATTTGGCCCTCTCTGCTTTCCTTCCGACTCTAGCCTCAAAAGCACCTTTTCTTCTGTTTCGGCAGCCTCCGGAGCAAAAAAGACAAACGTCGAGCTTTTGCTGCCACAGCAAATGTGCCAGTGCGGAAAAGTGATGCTGGTCCTCACTGCCTCCTGGAACCCCTTCAAATGCCACAGACAATTTGGCCCTCTCTGCTTTCCTGCGCACTCTAGCCTCAAAAGCACGTTTTTTCACTCTCGGCAGCCTCCGGAGCAAAAAAGACAAACGTCCAACTTTTGCTGCAAAAGCAAAGGTGCCAGCGGGGAAAAGTGATGCTGGTCCTCACTGCCTCCTGCAACACCTTCAAATGCCTCAGACAATTTGGCCCTCTCTGCTTTCCTGCTGACTCTAGCCTCAAAAGCACCTTTTTTCACTATCGGCAGCCTCCGGAGCAAAAAAGGAAAAGGTCCAGCTTTTGCTGCCACTTCAAATGTGCCAGCGGGGAAAAGTGATGCTGGTCCTCACTGCCTCCTGCAACCCCTTCAAATGCCACAGACAATTTGGCCCTCTCTGCTTTCCTGCCGACTCTAGCCTCAAAAGCACCTTTTTTCACTTTTGGCGGTGTTTGGAGCAAAAAAGGCAAACGTCCAGCTTTTGCTGCCACAGCAAAGGTGCCAGCGGGGAAAGGTGGTGCTGGTCCTCACTGCCTCCTGGAACCTCTTCAAATGCCCCAGACAATTTGGCCCTCTCTGCTTTCCTGCGCACTCTAGCCTCAAAAGCACCTTTTCTTCTGTTTCGGCAGCCTCCGGAGCAAAAAAGACAAACGTCGAGCTTTTGCTGCCACAGCAAATGTGCCAGCGCGGTAAAGTGATGCTGGTCCTCACTGCCTCCTGGAACCCCTTCAAATGCGCCAGAAAATTTGGCCCTCTCTGCTTTCCTGCCGACTCTAGCCTCAAAAGCATCTTTTTTCACTCTAAGACGCCTCCGGATCAAAAAAGGCGAACGTCCAGCTCCTGCTGCCACAGCAAAGGTGCCAGCGCGGAAAAGTGATGCTGGTCCTCACTGCCTCCTGGAACCCCTTCAAATGCCACAGACAATTTGGCCCTCTCTGCTTTCCTGCCGACTCTAGCCTCAAAAGCACCTTTTTTCACTCTAAGAGACATACAGTGCAAACAATGCAAACGTCCAGCTCCTGCTACCACAGCAAAGGTGCCAGCGCGGAAAAGTGATGCTGGTCCTCACTGCCTCCTGGAACCCCTTCAAATGCCCCAGACAATTTGGCCCTCTCTGCTTTCCTGCTGACTCTAGCCTCAAAAGCACCTTTTTTCACTTTTGGAGATGTTTGGAGGAAAAAAGTAAAACATCCAGCTTTTGCTGCCACAGCAAAGGTGCCAGCAGGGAAAAGTGATGCTAGTCCTCACTGCTTCCTGGAACACCTTCAAATGCCCCAGACAATTTGGCCCTCTCTGATTTCCTGCCGACTCTAGCCTCAGAAGCACCTTTTTTCACTTTTGGCAGTGTTTGTAGCAAAAAAGGGAAACATCCAGCTTTTCCTGCAACAGCAAAGGTGCCAGCGGGGAAAAGTGATGCTGGTCCTCACTGCCTCGTGGAACCCCTTCAAATGCCCCAGACAATTTGGCCCTCTCTGCTTTCCTTCCGACTCTAGCCTCAAAAGCACCTTTTTTCACTCTCGGCAGCCTCCGGAGCAAAAATGACAAACGTCCAGCTTTTGCTGCCACAGCAAATGTGCCAGTGCGGAAAAGTGATGCTGGTCCTCACTGCCTCCTGGAACCCCTTCAAATGCCCCAGACAATTTGGCCCTCTCTGCTTTCCTGCCGACTCTAGCCTCAAAAGCACCTTTTTTCACTTTTGGCGGTGTTTGGAGCAAAAAAGACAAACGTCCAGCTTTTGCTGCCACAGCAAATGTGCCAGCGAGGAAAAGTGATGCTGGTCCTCACTGCCTCCTGGAACCCCTTCAAATGCCCCAGAAAATTTGGCCCTCTCTGCTTTCCTGCCGACTCTAGCCTCAAAAGCACCTTTTTTCACTCTAAGAGGCCTCCGGTGCTAAAATGCAAACGTCCAGCTTTTGCTGCCACAGCAAAGGTGCCAGCGCGGAAAAGTGGTGCTGGTCCTCACTACCTCCTGCAACATCTTCAAATGCCCTAGACAATTTGGCCCTCTCTGCTTTCCTGCCGACTCTAGCCTCAAAAGCACCTTTTTTCACTCTCGACAGCCTCCGGAGCAAAAAAGACAAACGTCCAGCTTTTGCTGTCACAGCAAAGGTGCCAGCGCGGAAAAGTGATGCTGGTCCTCACTGCCTCCTGGAACCCCTTCAAGTGCCCCAGACAATTTGGCCCTCTCTGCTTTCCTGCCGACTCTAGCCTCAAAAGCACCTTTTTTCACTATCGGCAGCCTCCGGAGCAAAAAAGGAAAAGGTCCAGCTTTTGCTGCCACTTCAAATGTGCCAGCGGGGAAAAGTGATGCTGATCCTCACTGCCTCCTGCAACCCCTTCAAATGCCACAGACAATTTGGCCCTCTCTGCTTTCCTGCCGACTCTAGCCTCAAAAGCACCTTTTTTCACTTTTGGCAGTGTTTGGAGCAAAAAAGGCAAACGTCCAGCTTTTGCTGCCACAGCAAAGGTGCCAGCGGGGAAAAGTGGTGCTGGTCCTCACTGCCTCCTGGAACCCCTTCAAATGCCCCAGACAATTTGGCCCTCTCTGCTTTCCTGCGCACTCTAGCCTCAAAAGCACCTTTTCTTCTGTTTCGGCAGCCTCCGGAGCAAAAAAGACAAACGTCGAGCTTTTGCTGCCACAGCAAATGTGCCAGCGCGGTAAAGTGATGCTGGTCCTCACTGCCTCCTGGAACCCCTTCAAATGCGCCAGAAAATTTGGCCCTCTCTGCTTTCCTGCCGACACTAGCCTCAAAAGTACCTTTTTTCCCTATAGGCATTGTTTGGAACAAAAAATACAAATGTCCAGCTTTTGCTGCCACAGCAAATGTGCCAGCGAGGAAAAGTGATGCTGGTCCTCACTGCCTCCTGGAACCCCTTCAAATGCCCCAGAAAATTTGGCCCTCTCTGCTTTCCTGCCGACTCTAGCCCCAAAAGCACCTTTTTTCACTCTCGGCAGGCTCCGGAGCAAAAAAGGCAAACGTCCAGCTTTTGCTGCCACAGCAAAGGTGCCAGCGCGGAAAAGTGATGCTGGTCCTCACTGCCTCCTGGAACCCCTTCAAATGTCACAGACAATTTGGCCCTCTCTGCTTTCCTGCCGACTCTAGCCCCAAAAGCACCTTTTTTCACTCTCGGCAGGCTCCGGAGCAAAAAAGGCAAACGTCCAGCTTTTGCTGCCACACAAAGGTGCCAGCGCCGAAAAGTGATGCTGGTCCTCACTGCCTCCTGGAACCCCTTCAAATGCCCCAGACAATTTGGCCCTGTCTGCTTTCCTGCTGACTCTAGCCTCAAAAGCACCTTTTTTCACTTTTGGCGATGTTTGGAGGAAAAAAGGAAAACATCCAGCTTTTGCTGCCACAGCAAAGGTGCCAGCAGGTAAAAGTGATGCTAGTCCTCACTGCTTCCTGGAACACCTTCAAATGCCCCAGAAAATTTGGCCCTCTATGCTTTCCTGCCGACTCTAGCCTCAGAAGCACCTTTTTTACTTTTGGCAGTGTTTGTAGCAAAAAAGGCAAACGTCCAGCTTTTGCTGCCACAGCAAAGGTGCCAGCGCGGAAAAGTGGTGCTGTTCCTCACTTCCTCCTGCAACACCTTCAAATGCCCCAGACTATTTGGCCCTTTCTGCTTTCCTGCCGACTCTAGCCCCAAAAGCACCTTTTTTCACTCTCGGCAGGCTCCGGAGCAAAAAAGGCAAACGTCCAGCTTTTGCTGCCACAGCAAAGGGGCCAGCGCGGAAAAGTGATGCTGGTCCTCACTGCCTCCTGGAACCCCTTCAAATGCCACAGACAATTTGGCCCTCTCTGCTTTCCTGCCGACTCTAGCCTCAGAAGCACCTTTTTTCACTCTAAGAGGCCTCCGGAGCAAAAAAGGCAAACGTCCACTTCCTGCTGCCACAACAAAGGTGCCAGCGCAGAAAAGTGATGCTGGTCCTCACTGCCTCCTGGAACCCCTTCAAATGCCCCAGACAATTTGGCCCTCACTGCTTTCCTGCCGACTCTAGCCTCAAAAGCACCTTTTTTCACTTTTGGCTTTGTTTGGAGCAAAAAAGGCAAACATCCAGCTTTTGCTGCCACAGCAAAGGTGCCAGCGCGGAAAAGTGATGCTGGTCCTCACTGCCTCCTGGAACCCCTTCAAATGCCACAGACAATTTGGCCCTCTCTGCTTTCCTGCCGACTCTAGCCTCAAAAGCACCTTTTTTCACTCTCGGCAGCCTCCGGAGCAAAAAAGGCAAACGTCCAGCTTTTGCTGCGACAGCAAAGGTGCCAGCGCGGAAAAGTGATGCTGGTCCTCACTGCCTCCTGGAACCCCTTCAAATGCCACAGACAATTTGTCCCTCTCTGCTTTCCTGCCGAATCTAGCCTCAAAAGCACCTTTTTTCATTCTCGGCAGCCTCCGGAGCAAAAAAGGCAAACGTCCAGCTTTTGCTGCCACAGCAAAGGTGCCAGCGGGGAAAAGTGGTGCTGGTCCTCACTGCCTCCTGGAACCCCTTCAAATGCCACAGAAAATTTGGCCCTCTCTGCTTTCCTGCCGACTCTAGCCTCAAAAGCACCTTTTTTCACTTTTGGCGGTGTTTGGAGCAAAAAAGGCAAACGTCCAGCTTTTGCTGCCACAGCAAAGGTGCCAGCGGGGAAAAGTGGTGCTGGTCCTCACTGCCTCCTGGAACCCCTTCAAATGCCCCAGACAATTTGGCCCTCTCTGCTTTCCTGCGCACTCTAGCCTCAAAAGCACCTTTTCTTCTGTTTCGGCAGCTTCCGGAGCAAAAAAGACAAACGTCGAGCTTTTGCTGCCACAGCAAATGTGCCAGCGCGGTAAAGTGATGCTGGTCCTCACTGCCTCCTGGAACCCCTTCAAATGCCCCAGACAATTTGGCCCTCTCTGCTTTCCTTCCGACTCTAGCCTCAAAAGCACCTTTTTTCACTCTCGGCAACCTCCGGAGCAAAAATGACAAACGTCCAGCTTTTGCTGCCACAGCAAATGTGCCAGTGCGGAAAAGTGATGCTGGTCCTCACTGCCTCCTGGAACCCCTTCAAATGCCACAGACAATTTGGCCCTCTCTGCTTTCCTGCGCACTCTAGCCTCAGAAGCACCTTTTTTCACTTTTGGCAGTGTTTGTAGCAAAAAAGGGAAACATCCAGCTTTTGCTGCAAAAGCAAAGGTGCCAGCGGGGAAAAGTGATGCTGGTCCTCACTGCCTCCTGCAACACCTTCAAATGCCTCAGACAATTTGGCCCTCTCTGCTTTCCTGCTGACTCTAGCCTCAAAAGCACCTTTTTTCACTATCGGCAGCCTCCGGAGCAAAAAAGGAAAAGGTCCAGCTTTTGCTGCCACTTCAAATGTGCCAGCGGGGAAAAGTGATGCTGGTCCTCACTGCCTCCTGCAACCCCTTCAAATGCCACAGACAATTTGGCCCTCTCTGCTTTCCTGCCGACTCTAGCCTCAAAAGCACCTTTTTTCACTTTTGGCGGTGTTTGGAGCAAAAAAGGCAAACGTCCAGCTTTTGCTGCCACAGCAAAGGTGCCAGCGGGGAAAGGTGGTGCTGGTCCTCACTGCCTCCTGGAACCTCTTCAAATGCCCCAGACAATTTGGCCCTCTCTGCTTTCCTGCGCACTCTAGCCTCAAAAGCACCTTTTCTGTTTCGGCAGCCTCCGGAGCAAAAAAGACAAACGTCGAGCTTTTGCTGCCACAGCAAATGTGCCAGCGCGGTAAAGTGATGCTGGTCCTCACTGCCTCCTGGAACCCCTTCAAATGCGCCAGAAAATTTGGCCCTCTCTGCTTTCCTGCCGACTCTAGCCTCAAAAGCACCTTTTTTCACTCTAAGACGCCTCCGGATCAAAAAAGGCGAACGTCCAGCTCCTGCTGCCACAGCAAAGGTGCCAGCGCGGAAAAGTGATGCTGGTCCTCACTGCCTCCTGGAACCCCTTCAAATGCCACAGACAATTTGGCCCTCTCTGCTTTCCTGCCGACTCTAGCCTCAAAAGCACCTTTTTTCACTCTAAGAGACCTACGGTGCAAACAATGCAAACGTCCAGCTCCTGCTACCACAGCAAAGGTGCCAGCGCGGAAAAGTGATGCTGGTCCTCACTGCCTCCTGGAACCCCTTCAAATGCCCCAGACAATTTGGCCCTCTCTGCTTTCCTGCTGACTCTAGCCTCAAAAGCACCTTTTTTCACTTTTGGAGATGTTTGGAGGAAAAAAGTAAAACATCCAGCTTTTGCTGCCACAGCAAAGGTGCCAGCAGGGAAAAGTGATGCTAGTCCTCACTGCTTCCTGGAACACCTTCAAATGCCCCAGACAATTTGGCCCTCTCTGATTTCCTGCCGACTCTAGCCTCAGAAGCACCTTTTTTCACTTTTGGCAGTGTTTGTAGCAAAAAAGGGAAACATCCAGCTTTTCCTGCAACAGCAAAGGTGCCAGCGGGGAAAAGTGATGCTGGTCCTCACTGCCTCGTGGAACCCCTTCAAATGCCCCAGACAATTTGGCCCTCTCTGCTTTCCTTCCGACTCTAGCCTCAAAAGCACCTTTTTTCACTCTCGGCAGCCTCCGGAGCAAAAATGACAAACGTCCAGCTTTTGCTGCCACAGCAAATGTGCCAGTGCGGAAAAGTGATGCTGGTCCTCACTGCCTCCTGGAACCCCTTCAAATGCCCCAGACAATTTGGCCCTCTCTGCTTTCCTGCCGACTCTAGCCTCAAAAGCACCTTTTTTCACTTTTGGCGGTGTTTGGAGCAAAAAAGACAAACGTCCAGCTTTTGCTTCCACAGCAAATGTGCCAGCAAGGAAAAGTGATGCTGGTCCTCACTGCCTCCTGGAACCCCTTCAAATGCCCCAGACAATTTGGCCCTCTCTGCTTTCCTGCCGACTCTAGACTCAAAAGCACTTTTTTTCACTCTAAGACGCCTCTGGAGCAAAAAAGAAAAACGTCCAGCTCCTACTGCCACAGCAAAAGTGCCAGCGTGGAAAAGTGATGCTGGTCCTCACTGCCTCCTGGAACCCCTTCAAATGCCCCAGAAAATTTGGCCCTCTCTGCTTTCCTGCCGACTCTAGCCTCAAAAGCACCTTTTTTCACTCTAAGAGGCCTCCGGTGCTAAAAAGGCAAACGTCCAGCTTTTGCTGCCACAGCAAAGGTGCCAGCGCGGAAAAGTGGTGCTGGTCCTCACTACCTCCTGCAACATCTTCAAATGCCCCAGACAATTTGGCCCTCTCTGCTTTCCTGCCGACTCTAGCCTCAAAAGCACCTTTTTTCACTCTCGACAGCCTCCGGAGCAAAAAAGACAGACGTCCAGCTTTTGCTGTCACAGCAAAGGTGCCAGCGCGGAAAAGTGATGCTGGTCCTCACTGCCTCCTGGAACCCCTTCAAGTGCCCCAGACAATTTGGCCCTCTCTGCTTTCCTGCGCACTCTAGCCTCAAAAGCACCTTTTTTCACTATCGGCAGCCTCCGGAGCAAAAAAGGAAAAGGTCCAGCTTTTGCTGCCACTTCAAATGTGCCAGCGGGGAAAAGTGATGCTGGTCCTCACTGCCTCCTGCAACCCCTTCAAATGCCACAGACAATTTGGCCCTCTCTGCTTTCCTGCCGACTCTAGCCTCAAAAGCACCTTTTTTCACTTTTGGCAGTGTTTGGAGCAAAAAAGGCAAACGTCCAGCTTTTGCTGCCACAGCAAAGGTGCCAGCGGGGAAAAGTGGTGCTGGTCCTCACTGCCTCCTGGAACCCCTTCAAATGCCCCAGACAATTTGGCCCTCTCTGCTTTCCTGCGCACTCTAGCCTCAAAAGCACCTTTTCTTCTGTTTCGGCAGCCTCCGGAGCAAAAAAGACAAACGTCGAGCTTTTGCTGCCACAGCAAATGTGCCAGCGCGGTAAAGTGATGCTGGTCCTCACTGCCTCCTGGAACCCCTTCAAATGCGCCAGAAAATTTGGCCCTCTCTGCTTTCCTGCCGACACTAGCCTCAAAAGTACCTTTTTTCCCTATAGGCATTGTTTGGTACAAAAAATACAAATGTCCAGCTTTTGCTGCCACAGCAAATGTGCCAGCGAGGAAAAGTGATGCTGGTCCTCACTGCCTCCTGGAACCCCTTCAAATGCCCCAGAAAATTTGGCCCTCTCTGCTTTCCTGCCGACTCTAGCCCCAAAAGCACCTTTTTTCACTCTCGGCAGGCTCCGGAGCAAAAAAGGCAAACGTCCAGCTTTTGCTGCCACAGCAAAGGTGCCAGCGCGGAAAAGTGATGCTGGTCCTCACTGCCTCCTGGAACCCCTTCAAATGTCACAGACAATTTGGCCCTCTCTGCTTTCCTGCCGACTCTAGCCCCAAAAGCACCTTTTTTCACTCTCGGCAGGCTCCGGAGCAAAAAAGGCAAACGTCCAGCTTTTGCTGCCACACAAAGGTGCCAGCGCCGAAAAGTGATGCTGGTCCTCACTGCCTCCTGGAACCCCTTCAAATGCCCCAGACAATTTGGCCCTGTCTGCTTTCCTGCTGACTCTAGCCTCAAAAGCACCTTTTTTCACTTTTGGCGATGTTTGGAGGAAAAAAGTAAAACATCCAGCTTTTGCTGCCACAGCAAAGGTGCCAGCAGGGAAAAGTGATGCTGGTCCTCACTGCTTCCTGGAACACCTTCAAATGCCCCAGAAAATTTGGCCCTCTATGCTTTCCTGCCGACTCTAGCCTCAGAAGCACCTTTTTTACTTTTGGCAGTGTTTGTAGCAAAAAAGGGAAACATCCAGCTTTTGCTGCCACAGCAAAGGTGCCAGCGGGGAAAAGTGATGCTGGTCCTCACTGCCTCCTGGAACCCCTTCAAATGCCCCAGACAATTTGGCCCTCTCTGCTTTCCTGCCGACTCTAGCCTCAAAAGCACCTTTTTTCACTCTCGGCAGCCTCCGGAGCAAAAATGACAAACGTCCAGCTTTTGCTGCCACAGCAAAGGTGCCAGTGCGGAAAAGTGATGCTGGTCCTCACTGCCTCCTGGAACCCCTTCAAATGCCCCAGACAATTTGGCCCTCTCTGCTTTCGTGCCGACTCTATCCTCAAAAGTACCTTTTTTCACTATAGGCATTGTTTGGAACAAAAAATACAAATGTCCAGCTTTTGCTGCCACAGCAAATGTGCCAGCGAGGAAAAGTGATGCTGGTCCTCACTGCCTCCTGGAACCCCTTCAAATGCCCCAGACAATTTGGCCCTCTCTGCTTTCCTGCCGACTCTAGACTCAAAAGCACCTTTTTTCACTCTAAGACGCCTCTGGAGCAAAAAAGAAAAACGTCCAGCTCCTACTGCCACAGCAAAAGTGCCAGCGCGGAAAAGTGATGCTGGTCCTCACTGCCTCCTGGAACCCCTTCAAATGCCCCAGAAAATTTGGCCCTCTCTGCTTTCCTGCCGACTCTAGCCCCAAAAGCACCTTTTTTCACTCTCGGCAGGCTCCGGAGCAAAAAAGGCAAACGTCCAGCTTTTGCTGCCACAGCAAAGGTGCCAGCGGGGAAAAGTGGTGCTGGTCCTCACTGCCTCCTGGAACCCCTTCAAATGTCACAGTCAATTTGGCCCTCTCTGCTTTCCTGCCTACTCTAGCCTCAAAAGCACCTTTTTTCACTTTTGGCGGTGTTTGGAACAAAAAAGGCAAACGTCCAGCTTTTGCTACCACTTCAAATGTGCCAGCGGGGAAAAGTGATGCTGGTCCTCACTGCCTCCTGGAACCCCTTCAAATGCCACAGACAATTTGGCCCTCTCTGCTTTCCTGCCGACTCTAGCCTCAAAAGCACCTTTTTTCACTCTCGGCAGCCTCCGGAGCAAAAAAGGAAAAGGTCCAGCTTTTGCTGCCACAGCAAAGGTGCCAGCGCGGAAAAGTGATGCTGGTCCTCACTGCCTCCTGGAACCCCTTCAAATGCCACAGAAAATTTGGCCCTCTCTGCTTTCCTGCCGACTCTAGCCTCAAAAGCACCTTTTTTCACTCTAAGAGGCCTCCGGTTCACAAAAGGCAAACGTCCAGCTTTTGCTGCCACAGCAAAGATGCCAGTGGGGAAAAGTGGTGCTGGTCCTCACTGCCTCCTAGAACCCCTTCAAATGCCCCAGAAAATTTGGCCCTCTCTACTTTCCTGCCGACTCTAGCCTCAAAAGCACCTTTTCTTCTGTTTCGGCAGCCTCCGGAGCAAAAAATACAAACGTCCAGCTTTTTCTGCCACAGCAAAGGTGACGGCGCGGAAAAGTGGTGCTGGTCCTCACTGCCTCCTGGAACCCCTTCAAATGCCCCAGACAATTTGGCCCTCTCTGCTTTCCTGCCGACTCTAGCCTCAAAAGCAACTTTTTTCACTTTTGACAGTTTTTGGAGCAAAAAAGGCAAACGTCCAGCTTTTGCTACCACTGCAAAGGTACCAGCGGGGAAAAGTGATGCTGGTCCTCACTGCCTCCTGGAACCCCTTCAAATGCCCCAGACAATTTGGCCCTCTCTGCTTTCCTGCCGACTCTAGCCTCAAAAGCACCTTTTTTCACTTTTGGCGGTATTTGGAGCAAAAAAGGCAAACGTCCAGCTTTTGCTTCCACAGCAAAGGTGCCAGCGGGGAAAACAGATGCTGGTCCTCACTGCCTCCCGGAACCCCTTCCAATGCCCCACAGACTTTGGCCCTCTCTGCTTTCCCGCCGACTGTAGCCTCAAAAGCAATGTTTTTCACTCTCGGCTGCTTCCTCTTCCAGCAGCACCTGCAGAGCACAACCGGGATGGGACCTGGCAGCTCCCAGCATCCAGTGCCAGCAGACCCAGCACCAGGCGGCAGGGCTGGCGGAGACCCTCTGCCCCCGCCTCAGCACCGGCCCCCAGAGTGCCCCCAGCTACCCCCAGCGCTGGCGTCTCTGCTGGCAGGGCTTCTCAGCAGCACCCGAGTCCCATGGTGCAGCTCAGTTTCCACACACGCTTGCCCCTGCCCTCCCGCTGTCCTCACAGTGTGCTGGTGCCCGGGGGCCTTGCCCCCTCCCCAGACCTACCAGGTGTCCCCTCACCTTGATATTCTCTGCCAGCTCAAATCTGTGGCAGAACGCAGTCAGGTCCTGTGACAAGCCCTTGCACCTGGCAGCTTTGCACAGGGTGCAGATGGTCTTTAGGAACCGCATCCTCTGGGCCAAGTCCTGGCAGCCGGCGGGCAGAGAGACAAACGGGGAGCGTGAGAAGGCAGACACGTGGCCTGCAGCACTGGAGCACTGGGGCTGCAGTGCTGCGCAGGAGACCTGCGGGGAGCAGCTCTGCCCAGACAGCAGCCCCCCAGCAGCCTCGGCAGCAGGCAGCAGAGCTGGCGGCCCCATCAGGAGATACAGGGACAGCTACCATGGAAATGGCCGTGGTTACCTTTTCTGAGCTCTTTAGGAAAGCCTGGATGAACCGCAGGGATTCTTTTTCTTCTCTGTACAGAGCCAGCCAGCTGGACGCAATAGAGGCGGCACCTAGTAAAGGAGGAGGGCTGGAGAGAGGGGCCAAAGGCAAACGCCAGGAGTGGAAGGAGCTCTGCCCGCCATCCAGCCCTGTGCCCGCCCCCCCGGCACAGTCTCCCCGTGGGTGTCCGGGCTGGAGGGTGCCCAGCAGATGGGCTGCGATGCTGGAGTGCAGCGTGGCACAGGACGGTACGAGAGCACCGGGCTTAGGGGCTCGCTGTCAGACAGTCTGGAAAGGTCCCTGTCCCCCACCACTGTTGCCTCCTGCCAGGCCAGCTGCCTCTCGCTGCCCATATCCCAAAGCAGGAGCCAGGTCCCTCCCCTCTGCTCTCTCCCGCCCTGGGGGAGGCTGTGCTGGGGCTGGCTCCCAGCCCCCAGCAGCATTCCGGCAGTGTCGTGCTCCCTGCCCGTGAGACCCCCACTGCTGGTGTGCCGCGGAAACAGGACCCTGGCATGGGTCAGGCTGCGGTCGCTGGCCCCAGCCCGGCCCAGCCCGGCAGGGCCCCTCACTTACTGGTCTTCAGCGGCTTGGGCACGCACACCTCGTGGGGCTCCGGTGGAGAGCTGCTCTCCTGGGGAGCCCTTTTCTCCTCCCAGGCCACCCTCGGGCGCTTGGGGGGTCTCTGCGTCATCCTGTGGGGTGGAGGAAAGCGGTGGGAAAGGGGGAAGCTTTGGCAAAATGCCTTGGCACCACGGGGATGCCGGGGGTGACGGGGAAAGACGTGGGCTCTGCGCAGAGGCTCCTCGCCAGCTCCACAGCCCCGTCCTGTCCCGTCGCTGTCCTGCCAGGCACTAAGGGGCAGGGGCCGCGGGCTGTGACAGAGGCGGGTCACAGTGGTGCCCTTTGTGACCCGCCTCCCAGGCCAGGAGGGGCAGGGTGTCCCCTGGGGGGGGCACAAGCCCCACTCGCCCCTGGGCACTCTGCTTCTCTTGGGGTGCCACGAGCCCCACATTTGCCTTCCTGCTCCCCAGAGACCTCCCTCTTGCTCTCCGGCTGTGCTAGAGCCCCGTGTTCTCACATCCCGGCGTGTCCCCAGGACCGTCCATTCCCTTCGGTGCACTCCAGAGCCCTGCCTCTCTCCCTCGGCAATGTTAGATCTCCGAGATGCCTTCAAGCTTAACACGCCGTATTTTTTGTCGATTCCTCTCTTCTTTTCCTCCTACCAAACAGGAAGAGCTCATGCAGAAAAGAGGGAAAAGAAAGTGAAGAATCTTCCACTGAGTTTGCCTGTTTAGGATGTGGCAATCTTTCAGAAATGGGGATTGCTGTCTTGCTGGTTTTTTCTTGGTCTGTTTTTTGACCGTGACCAAGAACATCATTGCACTGGTGCTGGCTGACCACCGTCTCCAGCCCTCCACGGACATCCTCTGGGCCGCCTCTCCTGCCTCATGGCCTGCTCCTACTCCCAGCTAATCTTTACTCATTCCTGTGATGATACAACACCGGCCACAGTGCAGAGTTCACCGCAGATGTGATGAGACGCTCTCTTCACTTTTCTATCATTTCTGGCATCTTACAAGTCACGTCCTTTCCTCCGTTCTGAAAAGCTCTTTCAGCAAAAAGATGTTTACACCTTCTCCTCCCGCCTGTTCATTGTTTGGTGTTACAACTGTCAACGGCGCTTTAACACGGTGTATTGCTTACCAGGTGCTATCAGAATGGGAAACCTGAACAAACTATGCTCTCTCGTCTAAACCATCTTAGCATTTTGAATCAGTCCCCTCATCTACAGTCTAAGAGACACAGTGCTTTCCAGGTGGTTCAGCAAGGCCTCCTTTAAACATACGGATCTCATTGGGATCCAAATAAAATTTGGCTGATTTGAACAGCATCTAAGCTGCTCCTTAGTTATGCCTTTAGAGATCTCCAGGGGTTTCTAAGGTGGGCAGCAGAGAGGACAAACGCTATCTGGTGATGTCTGCAGTCACAGATCACAGAATCCCAGAATGGCTGAGGTTGGAAGGGACCTCTGGAGGTCACCTGGGCCAACCCCCTGCTCAAAGCAGCGACTCCCAGAGCTGGTTGCCCAGGACCCTATCCAGGTAGCTTTTCCCTGTCTGCAAAGGTGGAGACTCGACAGCCTCCCTGGGAGACCTCTGCCAGGCCTCAGTCACCCACACAGTAAAAAAGCGGTTTCTGATGTTCAGAGGGAACCTCCCGTGTTTCAGTTTGTGCCCGTTGCCTCTGGTCCTGCACTGGGGACCACTGGAAAGAGCCTGGCTCCATCCGCTTTGCACCCTCCCTTTGGGTATCGATACACATTGATGAGGTCCCCCCTGAGCCTTCTCTTCTCCAGGCTGAGCAGTCCCAGCTCTCTCAGCCTTTCCTCATAGCACAGACACCCCAGCCCTTCAGCATCTTTGCGGCCCTTGGATGGGCTCTCTCGAGTATGTCCATGTCTCTCTTGTACTGGGGAGCCCAGAACTGGACACAGTGCTCCAGGTGCGGCCTCACCAGTGCTGAGTACGGGGGAAGGACCACCTCCCTTGACCTGCGGGCAACAGTCTCGTGCTTACAGAGGCTCTCATTCACCTGGAAAAGAACTCTTAGGTGTTTCTAGCTCCATCCCCCTTATATAGAGAGAGGGAGAGATATGTTTGTTTGTTTGTTTGTTTATTTCTTTTCTAATTTCCGGAGCACTGACAAAAGGAAAAAAATGAGATATCACACACTGCTGGGTTGTTTCTCCTGTTACAATATGTTGGGATGTGTGAGCAAGTTTAACCTTGAGGTTAATCTTACAGTGCAACAAAGTGAAAAAAACATTGGAGATGGCAGACCACGAAAGGAGACACTAAACCTGCCGCCTTGACTGCAACCCATGTGTTTGACTTGCTTCTGTAGTCAGGCAGACCTGGAGTGCTCCCCCAACGTCAGTGAAGGGGTACGCCGGAGAGGACAGAGGAGGGATCAAGCCTCCCTAACCAAGGGGTTTGTGGGTCTCTGCTTCTTCAATGGGTCAGACCTTAAGATCTGACAGGAAAGGGCTGGGACAAGCCAGGGTGGCAGGGATGGCAGGGAACCCTGGGGCTCCCAGCTGTCACCTCTTCCTCTGCCTGCCAAAGCTGCAGCTGCTGCACGCTGCCAACTGTCCCCGTGGCCCCGGCCGGTCCTGCACCAGGCATGCGGGGTGGCACGAGGGCGAGGAGGTGTCGGGCCATCCCCCGCATGGCGTCGACTTGGCTGCTGCCTCCTGGGCCAGCAGCAAAGCCAGGTGGCCCTCCAGCCACACATGCTGGGAGCTGTTCTCCCTGCCCCGGGGCATGCTGGGCGGTGTAGTCCTTCACTCCCAATGGCATGCGGGCAGCTGTAGTCCCCATGCCGGCAGCTGGGCGGGTGTGCTGGTTTTGGCTGGGATAGAGTTCATTTTCTTCATAGTAACTGGTGTGGGGCTACGTTTATGTATTTGTGTTGAAAAGAGTGTTGGTAACCCAAGGATGTTTCTGTTGTCGCTGAGCTGTGCTTACACAGCGCCAAGGCCTTTTCTGCTTCTCGCACTGCTCCGCCAGCCAGCAGGCTGGGAGGGCCCAAAGAAGCTGGGAGGGGACACAGCCGGGGCAGCTGACCCCAACTGACCAAAGGGATATTCCATATCATATGGCGTCGTGATCAGCAATAAAAGCTGGGGGAGGAAGGAGGAAGAGGGGAAGTTTGGAGTTAGAGTGCTTGTCTTCCCAAGCAACCCTTACACCTGCTGGGGCCCTACTTCCCTGGAGGTGGTTGGACTCCTGCCTGCCAACGGGAAGCAGTGAATTAATTTCTTATGTTGCTTTGCTTGCGTGTGCAGCTTTTGCTTCGCCTATTAAACTGTCTTTCTCGCCACTCCCGAGTTTTCTCACGTCAACCTTCTGATGCTCTGCCTCATCCCCCCGAGGGGGGAGCGAGCGAGCGGCTGTGTGGTGCCGCGCTGCCGGCTGGGGTTAAACCACGACCGCGGGTGCCATTCCCAGCTGTCAGCCCTTGGCTGCTAGGAGGAACCATCCCTGCAGCGCTCGGGCGTCTCCCGCAGCACAGCTCCGGGACTCAGCCCTGAAAGACAGAAGGGGTGCAGGGGCCCTGTCCTGGCACGGGGCCTCCTCTCTCTGAGCCCCGAGGATGGACAACACTGCGGGGAGGCCTGAGGGCCCTGGCAGCAGTGGCACGAGGGAGTGGGATGCCACAGCGATGGCTGCTGTGGCCCCGCCAGAATGGCCGGCAACCCACAAGGGTGGCTGGAGCTGGGGCCACCCTTCTTGTGGCCCATCCGGGCTGCGTGATGGAGGGGACTGCAGCCCCTGCGGCACAGCTCTGACTCCTCTCAGGGCAGGAGGAGGCCAGGAATAACCACTGAGCTGTGGGACCACGAGAGGGACGGCTGGGCTGTGGCCCCAGGCCGACCCCTGTCTGTCCTTTAGCACCGTGTGTCACGACCCGCTCAGAAGAGAGGGGGGGAAGTGACTCAGATTCGCAAATCCCCAGCGGCGAGACGACTCTCGAGGTCCATACAAAAACATTTCTTAGATTCTCACAGTATGGGCATATGTCTTAACTAGCTCCACGAGAATTGGTTAGGTATATAATAAATTATGGCAAACGATAAAACAAAGTATGGCAAGAGTAAGCAGGGGTCAGCCTTCTCGGTTTTTTGAGCACGGGGCCTGCATCATTCGCCCCGTGGCTAGAGCTACATTCCAAGGTGCTGGCGAGTGTTTGAGGCCTCCTTCTCCCTTTTGTCTCTCACCATTTATTTCAGGGAATTTGCAAGTTCTCTCTTACACCACCCCATGGCTCAAATGCTCCAAGTTCTTCTTCAACCATTGTGATCCGAACACAGCGAACGGGTACGGAGGAGAGACAAGATAGGAAGCGAGAGATCATACATCTAACTACTGCAATAAAAACAAGAAGCATTAAAAACAAGAATCCACACAATATCGTAAGAGCAATATTTACAAGTCATCTTCCCCACCCCGTGAGTCTGAGAAATTCTAGCAGTGATGCAATCCATGATCCGGGACTAAGCCCAACAAGCCAATCTGCCGCCTGCATGGCTTGAAATAGTTCTCCAGTCCTGTTTCTCTCTCTCTCATCTTCTTTCGCGCTTCCTCTGTGCTGGTGGCAGCGTTGTGTATGGTGACACAACACTCTCCTTCTGTCAAACTTAACATTCCACATACCCCATGTTCCTTTAACAGCAACATAGCCAAAACCAACTTGTTCCGTAAAGCCCTTTCTGATACCTGTGGAGCTTGTAAGTGCCGTTCCCCGAATGCATGTTATTACAATCACGTTTCACCTGTTACTGAACTTCCAACAGGCATCGTTGGCTAACTTCCTGATTGGTTCTGTTTTCCCGACCTTGAGGCAGTAAATAGAATACACCTGGCTCATGCCAGTCGGTCAGTCCAGAATAAGGACCATTCCCAGGCATGAGAGAACGATTGCCTGTGTCACACGATACGTTGTGTTGAATAATCCCTTTGTCTAAACGTTCAGAAATATTGGCCATTATAACGGCAAATTTGAATCCTTGACCCACCCAAACTGGTAGGTTGACACACATGCCCTGGTCTGTACCATTCCAAAGGGCCGAAAAACCTCGTATGAAATCCCGTGCTACATTGGGCGGGGTACTTAGATTCTGGACTGCCCCGCTTAGGGCACGGCCCTACACCAGGCAAGTTGGCAGCAGGCAGGGGACCTCCAGCCCAGCCCTGGAGAGCGGGGAGAGGTTTCCCAGGGACTTGCGGGGACGGCCTGGGCTTGGCCCCAGGGAGGGGAGCTGCTGGTCAGGGGTGGTGAGGAGCTCTCTCCTGCTGGGGATTTGAGCTCCTCCCTCCGCCCAGCCCTGGCCCCACTGCCTGGCTGATGGCACTGGGCATGGCCTGGTCCTGTCCTGTGGATGCAGTGCTCTGCTCAGCCCAGGCAGCTGCTGGGATAACGATGACGGGATTTGGGGTCTGGCCAACGCTGTCACCCTAGCCAGAGGGACGTGTCAGAGGCAGGGCACAGCTGCTGCTGCTGTGGCGGGAGAAGGCCGGAGCAGCCTAGCTGCCCAAAGGGCTGGGAACCCAGCCCCACCGGCCCAAAGGAGGTGGGGGCAGGGGTGCCCCTGGGGGCACAGCTCTTCCCTCTCTACAGGGAAACTTCTCCACCAGCCCACCAGGGCAGCCAGAGCTCTGTTGCAAGGACGCCTGGGTCAGCGTGTGCTGTGCTGCCACGGGCTGCTGGAAAGCCTGGGCGTCAGGCAGGTCTCAGGGCAATCCTGGCTCCTTTGTGGCCTGCCTTTTCCCTTTTGCCCTCTGCCTCCCTAGAGAAAAGACTTCCACAGGGGGTGAACAAACACAACTTATTTGGGGGGAAAGCCTAACAGTAGGGTGAAATTCTAAACTAGTCATGGGGCCAGCGTGTCTTCAGCAGTCCTGTACAGTGCGGTAGAGGCCAGGAAGAAAGCTGTCTGCTCAGCACGCTCAGGGTGGTTCCCACGTGAAGGACACCATGGCCTTGGGCTTGTGGTTCCAGCTTTAATCAAAAAGAGCCACTCTCTTGAACAGAGCTTCACTTCTGCCTGGCTTTGCAGGGCCAGCAGCACAGCGCCCACAGGGTCCATCCTGATGTTGGCTGCTCCCGCGGAGATCTCAGGATCAGCATGGTCTGAGTTGCCAGGGATGAGACTGAGAGTTCGGCGTCTCTCTCCAAAAGCTGGAGGGCTGCAACAGAAGGAAAGAGAACCCACCTATCTGCAGAGAGCCCCAGGCATGCCCTCCAGAGCATGCCAGCTCCACTCATCCCTTTCCCTGGCCAGGAGGAACAGGTGGGACAAATGGACCAGCTGAAAGCTGATGCTCAGGAATGCCCCAGATGCCCCTGAGACGTTCCTCTGCCCCTGAAGCATTTCCCTGGAGCAGGGCAAGGCATAGCAGCACACTGCCCAGGCTCTGTCCCCTGCCCCACCAGCCCCGGTACACCCAGCACTGCCCCTAGTTACCGTTGCAGATCTCGGGCAGCTTCTCCTCGCTTCTGTCCCTCAGGTGCCGCGCGGCAAGCCCTAGGCACAGAGCTCGGTCAGACCTCCCTCTCCCCAGCGCGTTCCCAGCAGCGCGGCCCCCGGCTCTGCCAGTTTGGCTGCACACCCTCCTGCCCCTCAGCAGGGTGACCCCAGGGAAGGACAGTACCCGAGGGGGGATGGGACCGAGCAGGGCTGCCACCAAGCCCGCCTGCGTGGGCAGGGCTTGGAGAGGGAGGAACAGCCCCCGGCTGCCCAGGCCCTGCATGGGGCAGTGGGGCTCTGGCAGCCAGAGGGCTGTACCTCGCTTCCAGTGTAGCAGATGGGACTGGGGCCAGGCTGCCAAAAGAGGGACCCCAGGGGCTGTGGCTCACCAATGAACCTCACGGCCGTCTCTCGCAAGGTGACCTGAGCATCCTTCAAGTATGGCAGGCTCTGACTCAGATATTCTTCACTTCTGCTCCTGTCCTGCACCAGCTGGAGAGAGCACAAGGGCATGGGGCTGGCACAGACCCTCCCCAGTCGCCGCACTGGTCCCTCCTCCAAGCACCCTCGTCCCCCTTCCACCTCAGGCCATTCCCATCTCCCAGCCAGGAGCCCTGTGGGGCTGAGGGTCAGAGACAGCCACAGGCAGAGGCGGGGTCCAGAGGTCCTGAGACCCCTCTGTCCCACTGCCAGGGCCCAGATGGGCTAGGGTCTCCTGCAACATCCTGAGGGCAGGGAGCAGGGAGGGGAGAGGGGCCTGGAGAGGAGCCCCTGGGGGCTCTGTGCCTGAAGGCAGGGAGGGTGCGGGCAGCTCCAGGCTGCGGGCTCTGGTCTGGAGCAGGGCAGGCGAGGCACAGCTGCACAGGGGGCACCCCTTGTGCAGCCCAGGCCCTGGGGCACGGGGTTGTCCTCACCAAGCACTCCCCGATTCTGCATGTCTGCTGTGTCTGGGTCAGGTGCTTGAGCTGTTTCCACTTCAGCAGCGTTGCAGCGACGAGGAGGGCTTCCTGAGAGGCCTGCAGATGGAGACAGGGGTTGGGGGGATTTTGGACAGGGATTGGGGGTCATGGCTTGGGCCTCAAAGCCCTGGCCTCCAACACCTGCAAGGACAGCGGGCTGAAGAGGGGGAGCAGGGATGGGAGGGGACCCCACCTCCCCGTCCTCCTCTGCAGCAGGAGGCACAGAGGGAGGAGGAAGACAGTGGGGGCCGGTGCAGGGAAGGAGGGAAGCTCTGCCCTGCCTTGCCCTGCCCTCAGTGACTCAGGCAGCTGGACCTGCAGCAGGAGGAGACACAGAATCCAAGAGTCCAACTGCCACCAGCCCTTGCCTGCCCGCTCCTCTCCCCAGCCCCCCCCCCCCCCCCCCCCCGGTGCCCAGGCCACCCTTACCCGCATCGCTGCTCAGGTTTGAAATCTGTACCTTGGCCACGCTCTCGTTCTGGTCACTCATGTGGAAGAACAGTGGGAGCAGGCTTCTCCACAAGTTCTTCTTCATCTGCTGCTTGTCATTGCCCACCACCATCTGCATCGTGTCTTTGAAGAGGCAGATGGAGATCTCTCGCAGCTGGCTGGACTCCTGGTAGGAAGGAGGACAGGAGGACTTCAGCCATTCCCGGAGCAAGGGCATTAGCATGGCTGATGTGAGGGGAGATGGTATGGAGTCAGGTTATGCACACAGGAGCTGTGGGCAGCTGTGGCTGAATGGCCCCGGGCCCATGAAAGGCTGCGCAAGAGGTTTCCATCAGGCAGTGCCTGTGCCAGCCCCCCCTGCATTCACCACCGGCCACCCCAGCCACACCAGGGCAGATGTCCCCAGGGACGGGCGGAGGAGGAGACCGGGCTGGCCCTTGGCAATGCCCGCGGGGCACACATCGCCGGCTCAGCCTCAGACCCCGCCATGGCGCCTGGGGAGAACGTCTGGTCCTGTCTGGCAGTGCAGCTCAGGGAGGCTTCGTGGATCTGAGTGCAGCTCTGGGCCTGCAGGGTTTTGCACAGGGGCACAGGGGGTTCAGGTCACCCGGAGGCATCAACTTGTCAGGGAGAAGCCGTGCTGGGCTGCAGAGCCCAGAGCCCAGCCCCACGAGAGCCCAGGGCTGTGAGCAGGGGAGGAGCCCTGCCAAGTGCTGCCACAGTTGTCCTCGCAGAGGGCCCATCAGTGGGGCTCAGGCTCCCACAGCAGCCTTACATCATCAAAGAGTGGCAGGAGCTTCTCCGCCAGCTGCAGAGCGGTGGGGCTGGCTTCCTTCCTCTTCATATGACCCAGCACATTTCTGAAGACAAGCAGGGCCTTCGTCTTGTTGCCGGTGTTGGCATTCTGCTGGGTCTCCATGATGTCCGGCAGCAGGACCAGCATTTTTCTTGCCTGTATGAAGCACAGAATTTCCTTTTTGTGAAGCAGTGACAGGCCACCCTGGCAAAAATGTTCTGGCCACTAAGCACCAGCCTCCCCTCTGGCTCCCTGGTAGGTGGCACGGGAAGCCCTGCCGCAGCCTCCTTGCAGGCAGTGGCCATGAGCGCACTGACAGGGACACGGGGATAGCACGGGGTAGGGAAGTTAGGGCAGGAGAACAAAGGCTCCGCGTCCCGGGCTCAGCCACCCTCTTTTCCAACTGGCCCATACGGGCAGATGGTTTGGTGGCCCAAATGCGCAGATGGTTTGATGGCCCTCCAAGCCTGGCAAGCTCCCCAGGCAGCCACCACGCCCCTCCGCGGCAGCACTCTGCGGACCCCCATGGCTCATGCACCACAAGGGTGCGGGGAAGGGCAGAGGTCTCCAAGCTGGCAATGAGCAGGCTGTGACCGCTTCATGACAGAGGCCCACTGCCCCAGGCCCCAGAGTCAGCCCGGAGCGTCAGCTGCACCCTGGACTCCGGGTCATCCTCCTCCTCTCAGCACGACGCCTCTTCTGGGGACAGTGCTCCCTCGGCTGAGGCCGCTTGGCGCTGGCTGCCTCGGTGCAGAGCAGCAACTCCTGCCCAGCACCACAGCGATGTGCCAGGAGCCAGAGCTCCTGCAGGTGGCTGAGGAAGCCTTTCTCCTTGCGCTGCAGCGGCAAGGTCTGAGCCTGAAGAACCCCGGGGCCCGTGAAGGGGACAGCGAGGGCATTTGGAGCCGTCACCTCACCCCCTCACTCCCACTCCACGCCAAGCCACCGCATTACCCACTGCCTCAGCCCCAGGCTGCCAACATGGCTTTGCTTGACTGCGCCCTGCTCACCGTCTCCGGTCTCTGCGACAGTGTGATGAGGCCCCTGAGCACCAGCGAGAGCAGCACCTGGCTTGGCCGCCTCAGGTACCTCTGGACTTTGTACAGGCCAGCAAACTCCTCTGAGTTGATGTCACTGGAGGCCAGCAGCTGAAACAAAGATGGCCACGAGAGATTGGCAGAGCCTGCAGGGCTCCTGGTTCCCACTGGCAGCCCAGGGCAAGGGCAGCAGGACCGGGCAGCCTGTCCTGGGGGCAACTCAGCTCATGGAGGGCCTCTTGACCCCCTGCGGCATGCCCTGGGGCTCGCCGCACACCACATGGTTCTCTGGGACGGTTCCTCCTGTCCTCTGAGCATCGGCAGCCTCTTGCTCTCACACCTCTGAGGAGCTATCAAACAGCAAGAGCTGGCACAAAGGAGGCAGGACACGCGAGTGGCGATGAGTGTCTCCTGTCCCCAGCCTTGGGGGGACTGTCTGTGTCAGTCTGTGCAGAGGCCGTGTCTCTGGCCCTGCCCCAGCCCTTTCCCTGCCCCAGGTTTCCAGTCTGCAGAGCAGGGCAGGGGAAGGCAGGCAGGGGGACTTGGTGCTGGCAGGTCCCTCCTGGCCCCAAGGGGCTGTGTCCGTATGTCCTGCAGGCAGTGACCGCTTGGGGGCAGGTGGGAGGGGGAGAGGGCCGTGCCTGTTTTGCTGGAGAGGCAGGCACAGCCCTGAGGGGGAGCAAGGTCCGGTCTGGTCACTCACAGCCAAGTGATGGATGCAGGAGTCCTCTGTGCTGGAGCTGAACATCCTGCGCAGCCGCTGGTCCTGGAGCTTGCTGAGCAGCTCCCTCAAGACCTTCTCCAACGCGTGGGGCTGGGAAAGAATCGCATCCCACATGGCCAGAGCAGCACTGCAGGCCCAGAGCACTCTGTCAAGCAGGGCTCCCTTGGCCACCACACTGTGCCCAGGCCAGCCCCGCAGGGCCCAGCCTGTCCTGCAGCCCTGGTCCTTCCCAACCCCTCGCTTGGAGTGCCTGGGTCCCGTCCTGGGCAAGCAGGACGGGCCTGAGATAGTCTTCCCCGGGGGGCAGGGAGGAACCTGGTGGCGGGGCTCTGGGCTGGCTGGGCCAGCTTTGGCTACTGCGGGCCTGGCCCATCCACCAGGGCTGGAAAGCGTGGTGGCGTGCAGGGCCCTGCTCCTCGGGGCTGTCCTGCGGTTTTCCGTGGGTCTGACAGCCAGAAAGTCTCCAGGCCCCTCTTCCCACACGGAACAAGCCCACGGGAGCTGCTGGGGGCTCAGTACCTGTCACACGATGGAGAGAGCTTCAACAGGCTCGTGACCACTTCCCTAGGGCACTGGTCAGTCATCACGAGAAGCAGCAAGTCCAGGCTGTGCCGGACCGACACCGTGTGGATGCACTCCCTGTTTTCATAGATGCATCTCACGATCTTTGGCACCTGGAGGGCACACAGGATGGTGCTTCCGCTGGAGTGCAGCTGCTTCTGAAAATGCTGCCCTTTCCAGCCCCCTCTGCTAGCTTAAAATGGCTTCGAGGTGCCTGAGGCACCTGGGTTAGGGGAAGACGGAGGGAGGGAGGGAGAGAGGGAGGGAGGAAGAACGCCTGAAAGGGCTCAAGGGCAGCGCAGGGCAGGGCAGCCACAGGCCACTTACCTGCGTCAGCCAGGAGGCAGGTTCTTTCATGGCCACATCCAGGATGCTGCTCGCCTCCTCCTTGTCATAGACGCTAGCGTCTCTCATGGCCTCAATGGCCAGGAGGATGATGTCTGTCTTCTCAGAAGGCTGGAGGTATTTTCCAAATGCCTGCGGGAGAAAGGAGGGCAGGGAAGACATGTCACACCGAGTGCTCTGATGGTGCTGCTTAGCTGAGCAGTGAGAACAGCTCTGGCAAGAGATGCCCAGCAGTTCTAGCGGCAGTGCCCGCACAAAAGCTGGAAGCAGGGGCTGCAGTCACTGCGCGGTGGAGGATGAGAAGAGAGGGCCCTCAGGGTGAGGGAGGAGGGCCATGCCAACCCCACTGCTTCTGCATCCCTTTGTTGGCACAGGTCTCCTGCTAATGCCACAGACAAGAGGCCCAGAAAGGGAGGAGCTCATTACCATTGCAATGCTGCTGGTGCTAGGCGAAGAAAGCCAGGTGTTCTCAGCTCCCTGTTCCCTTTGACGCTGTGGACGTTCTGGACCATCCTCTGGCAGCGTCGTGCCTAAACAGGAAGGGATCGCAGAGGACACAGCGTCGTCTTTGCCAACGAGCTTACCAAATGGTGAAAAGATCTTTGAACTAGGAATGGCTGAGGAGGGAGGTTATGACCCACGCTCAGGGGAGGAGGTGGTGGACAGGGGTGTAAAGCAAAGGGTGACAGGCGAAGGCAACAAGAGGGACCTCGGGGATGACGGAGAAGGATGAGACGCCCGCTTCAAGTGTACCTGTGCAAGTGCTCTCAGCCTGGGAAACTCAAAGGAACTGGAGCGGTCACACAACTAAAACATTGTTGGAATTACTGAAATGCGGGGGAGGGCTCGCGTGGCTGGAGTGCTGCAGTGCACGGATGCAAGCTCTTCAGAAGAGATGGGGAAGAGGAGGAGGGGGATGCCTCGTATTTGAAGGAGCAGCTCCGCTATACGGGACAATCAAGACTCTGAGAGAGACCATGTGGGTCAGAAGCAGAGGAGAGGCAGTGCTGGTGACATCGTGGTGGCAGCGTGCTGCAGGCCCCCCCGGCTCAGAGAGAGGATGTGGATGAAGTCTTCTTAAAAGCATGTCGGGAAGTCTCCGTGTCACATGCCCTGATTCTCATGGGGAACTTTGACTTCCCTGAGACCTGCCTGCAAGATGGCAGGGCGCAAGCAGTCAGGGAGATTTCTGGAGGGCATCAGGGACAGCTTCTTGCTGCAGGCAGTGGAGGGACTAGCCGGGGTGATGCACAGCTGGATCTGCTGTTCTCCAGTAGGCAAGAATTATTTTCAGGACATGGTAATCAATGATAGCTTTGGCTGTGGGGACCATGAAACAGCCGTGTTCCAAAAGGTCCTGTGAGGAGTGGGGAAGGAGAGCAGCAAAGAACAGGCCCTGGACTTCTAGTGAGCATTCAGCTTCTCCAGCTAAACGATAGCTGGGGTGCTACGGGAAGCAGCTGTGAGGGGCAAAGGAGGTCAGGGGCGCTGGCAGACTTTCATGGACAGCCTCCAGCAAGCACAAGAACGGTCCGTTGCGATACTCAGGGAAACAAGCAGGCATATGAGGAGACGTCTGTGTGTGGAGGGACGCAGCCCACCACAGCTTCTCTTACGTTTTTGCTGCAGGATGAATCTGAAGAGGTAATGAAGAGCATCCAGGGCTCCCCAGCTGATCTCCCAGTCCTTGCGAGCGCAGCAAAGGATGAGACGACCCAGCAGCTGTCCCAGGATGGGGATATGAATCTCTGTGCGGCAGGCAGGGCCGTAATTGTCTCGTGCAAAGATGCTCCAGACCTGGGGGAGGGAGGCAGGACAGGTTGAAGGGCTGAGGGGCAGCAACTGTGACCAAAGCCCTGGACCCAAGAATGTGCCTGGGGAAGGATGCCCGGTGAGTCAGAGCTTTGGAGGGCCCTCCCAAAGCAGCTAGAGCTGGGCGGCAGGGCAGGGAGAGCTGCCAGGCCTGGGCTCCCACCATGCTCCTTCCACAGTCCTGTCCTGCACAGGACTGGGGGCCCAGATGGCTCCTGGCAGAGAGGGAACTGGGGAGAGAAGACCATGGGAAAAAGAAAGAAACCAAGGCCCTCGCTCCGGGGGGGCCTTGATGAATGCCTCACATGCTGCCCAGGCTTGCCTTGCAGACACCGCGGAGCTGCAGGCTGCTCTGCTGTGCAGGGAAGGGGAGCCAGCCTGGCTGGAGGGCACCTGGCTCCTTACCTCCTCTGAGGAACGGCTGGCCAGCAAATCGCTCAGCCTCTCAATCCTCCCCACGGCCCTCTCACACACAGCTGCGCTCTGGAAGTTGGCGAAGGTCAGCAGCATCTGGGAGGAGAGAAACCGCTGATGTGCCCTGGCAGCTGGTGCCCGTGCCAGCAGAAGCAGCACTGCTGAAGTCCTGGCTGGACTCGCGCAGTCCTTGTGGCCAGGCAGGTAGGCAGATGCCACCCCCAGGGCAGCCTCTGCTCCTTCCTGTGCCCTCCCCCAGAACACAGCCCTGCGTCCCGTCTCCATGAAGAGAGCTCCCGCTTTGGGGCAGGAGCCTGCCTGAGGGGGTCTGCAACAGAGGAATGGGGATACGGCCCCCAGGGAAGCCAGGAGTACAGAGCTCCAGCGCTGGGCTCCCTGTGCGGGACAGGCAAGTCCCAGCGGGTCTCTGCCCTGGTCAGATCTGGGGAGGAAAGCACAGGGCACCATGAGGCAAGGGAAGAGCAGCACCAGCTGCCACCGCTGCGGTGCCTAAGGAGAGGGATCAACTGCCTCCCACCGCTTTGGTGCAAGGAAAGCGCTGGGGATAGAGCTGGCCCAGAACTGCCATGGGCAAGGCTTTGCCATGCCACAGGAGGAGGCTGCAGAGGGGAAGTCACATTGACTGCAGCCAGCGGACACCAGGTCCCATGGTGGGCCACCCCTGGCTCCCTGAAAGGGAGCTGGGCACCCTTCCTGCAGCATGCCCTGTGCGTGGCACTGCGGTGGGGACCCGTCCGCTCAATTGTGGACACTCCCTTCTCTCCAGGGTGAGGAACAGCCCCTGCCAACCCCACTCTTTGACAATGCCACACCTGTAAGATTGTCTGCAGCTCTGTGAAGCCAGAGGCAGCAGAGCTGAGCACCAACGTCCGCAGCATGGTGTCCATGGCATCCAGGGTCTGCAAGGAGGACAAAGGGTTGTGGCAGTCTTTCTGTGGTGCCTCTCAGCCCCGGAGATGGACCCAAACTCCCCACGCTAAGGGAGAACACCCGCACTGCCTCGCCGTGGCCAGGAGAGGCCTCAGGGCAGACAAGCTGCTGTGGGCAGAGCAGCCTGCAGCACTGGACGTGGCCAGGCCCATGGGAAGGAGACGAAGGGATGAGGGGGGGCAAGCAAAGCCGAGACCCTGCCCTGCCTTGGATCTCTGGCTGTCTCTCAGCACGCGGTGGCCAGGGAGCAGCCCAGAGGGACTGGGGGCTCCTGTAGCTCAGCCAGCACTTACGTCAAAGTAGAGAGTAGCGACCAGGCCCTGCATGTCTGTTCTTGGAGGAAGCAAGAAGACACTCCTGAAGCAGGCCTCTAAGAGGCTTTTCATCTTGCCCTCCCGCACCGTCTCCACTTTGCTGCGAAGAGAGAGAGGGGCCTGTTGGACGCTGGTGCTTTGATGCCTTGGGCAGTTGGACACGGCCCTCTGGAGCAGGGGCCCCCGAGAGGGACAGAGGGTATGCGGGGAGCCCCACCAGCTGGCACCTCCTCCCTCCCCTACATGGCCCAAGCCAAAGGGCCAAAGGACAGTCTTGGCAGGCAAGCCTCCCGCTTTGGACAATAGCCAAGACATGGCATCGAGCTGCAGGATCCCTCTGCCCTCCCCTGCGCCCTCCCAACAAGCTGCGAGCAGCGTGGAGCAGAGGCCTTCTGATGGCACCACTGGGCTCTGCCCAGATGGGGGATGCCCTGGCCAGGTCCAGGGCCACGGGCCGTGGACAGGTGCCAGCCATACCATGGGTTGGGCAGGTACCTCAAGGCGGCGATGGCAAGCATGGCTTGCTGCCGCACCGCTGTGTGCAGGTGGTCCCTGGGCTCCTCTTCCAGCAGCACCTGCAGAGCACAACCGGGATGGGACCTGGCAGCCGCCAGCATCCAGTGCCAGCAGACCCAGCACCAGGCGGCAGGGCTGGCAGAGACCTTCTGCCCCCGCCTCAGCACCGGCCCCCAGAGTGCCCCCAGCCACCCCCAGCACTGGGGTCTCTGCTGGCAGGGCTTCTCAGCAGCACCCGAGTCCCATGGTGCAGCTCAGTTTCCACACACGCTTGCCCCTGCCCTCCCGCTGTCCTCACAGTGTGCTGGTGCCCGGGGGCCTTGCCCCCTCCCCAGACCTACCAGGTGTCCCCTCACCTTGATATTCTCTGCCAGCTCAAATCTGTGGCAGAACGCAGTCAGGTCCTGTGACAAACCCTTGCACCTGGCAGCTTTGCACAGGGTGCAGATGGTCTTTAGGAACCGCATCCTCTGGGCCAAGTCCTGGCAGCCGGCGGGCAGAGAGACAAACGGGGAGCGTGAGAAGGCAGACACGTGGCCTGCAGCACTGGAGCACTGGGGCTGCAGTGCTGCGCAGGAGACCTGCGGGGAGCAGCTCTGCCCAGACAGCAGCCCCCCAGCAGCCTCGGCAGCAGGCAGCAGAGCTGGCGGCCCCATCAGGAGATACAGGGACAGCTACCATATTTCCATGGCCGTGGTTACCTTTTCTGAGCTCTTTAGAAAAGCCTGGATGAACCGCAGGGATTCTTTTTCTTCTCTGTACAGAGCCAGCCAGCTGGACGCAATAGAGGCGGCACCTAGTAAAGGAGGAGGGCTGGAGAGAGGGGCCAAAGGCAAACGCCAGGAGTGGAAGGAGCTCTGCCCGCCATCCAGCCCTGTGCCCGCCCCCCCGGCACAGTCTCCCCGTGGGTGTCCGGGCTGGAGGGTGCCCAGCAGATGGGCTGCGATGCTGGAGTGCAGCGTGGCACAGGACGGTACGAGAGCACCGGGCTTAGGGGCTCACTGTCAGACAGTCTGGAAAGGTCCCTGTCCCCCACCACTGCTGCCTCCTGCCAGGCCAGCTGCCTCTCGCTGCCCATATCCCAAAGCAGGAGCCAGGTCCCTCCCCTCTGCTCTCTCCCGCCCTGGGGGAGGCTGTGCTGGGGCTGGCTCCCAGCCCCCAGCAGCATTCCGGCAGTGTCGTGCTCCCTGCCCGTGAGACCCCCACTGCTGGTGTGCCGCGGAAACAGGACCCTGGCATGGGTCAGGCTGCGGTCGCTGGCCCCAGCCCGGCCCAGCCCGGCAGGGCCCCTCACTTACTGGTCTTCAGCGGCTTGGGCACGCACACCTCGTGGGGCTCCGGTGGAGAGCTGCTCTCCTGGGGAGCCCTTTTCTCCTCCCAGGCCACCCTCGGGCGCTTGGGGGGTCTCTGCGTCATCCTGTGGGGTGGAGGAAAGCGGTGGGAAAGGGGGAAGCTTTGGCAAAATGCCTTGGCACCACGGGGATGCCGGGGGTGACGGGGAAAGACGTGGGCTCTGCGCAGAGGCTCCTCGCCAGCTCCACAGCCCCGTCCTGTCCCGTCGCTGTCCTGCCAGGCACTAAGGGGCAGGGGCCGCGGGCTGTGACAGAGGCGGGTCACAGTGGTGCCCTTTGTGACCCGCCTCCCAGGCCAGGAGGGGCAGGGTGTCCCCTGGGGGGGGCACAAGCCCCACTCGCCCCTGGGCACTCTGCTTCTCTTGGGGTGCCACGAGCCCCACATTTGCCTTCCTGCTCCCCAGAGACCTCCCTCTTGCTCTCCGGCTGTGCTAGAGCCCCGTGTTCTCACATCCCGGCGTGTCCCCAGGACCGTCCATTCCCTTCGGTGCACTCCAGAGCCCTGCCTCTCTCCCTCGGCAATGTTAGATCTCCGAGATGCCTTCAAGCTTAACACGCCGTATTTTTTGTCGATTCCTCTCTTCTTTTCCTCCTACCAAACAGGAAGAGCTCATGCAGAAAAGAGGGAAAAGAAAGTGAAGAATCTTCCACTGAGTTTGCCTGTTTAGGATGTGGCAATCTTTCAGAAATGGGGATTGCTGTCTTGCTGGTTTTTTCTTGGTCTGTTTTTTGACCGTGACCAAGAACATCATTGCACTGGTGCTGGCTGACCACCGTCTCCAGCCCTCCACGGACATCCTCTGGGCCGCCTCTCCTGCCTCATGGCCTGCTCCTACTCCCAGCTAATCTTTACTCATTCCTGTGATGATACAACACCGGCCACAGTGCAGAGTTCACCGCAGATGTGATGAGACGCTCTCTTCACTTTTCTATCATTTCTGGCATCTTACAAGTCACGTCCTTTCCTCCGTTCTGAAAAGCTCTTTCAGCAAAAAGATGTTTACACCTTCTCCTCCCGCCTGTTCATTGTTTGGTGTTACAACTGTCAACGGCGCTTTAACACGGTGTATTGCTTACCAGGTGCTATCAGAATGGGAAACCTGAACAAACTATGCTCTCTCGTCTAAACCATCTTAGCATTTTGAATCAGTCCCCTCATCTACAGTCTAAGAGACACAGTGCTTTCCAGGTGGTTCAGCAAGGCCTCCTTTAAACATACGGATCTCATTGGGATCCAAATAAAATTTGGCTGATTTGAATAGCATCTAAGCTGCTCCTTAGTTATGCCTTTAGAGATCTCCAGGGGTTTCTAAGGTGGGCAGCAGAGAGGACAAACGCTATCTGGTGATGTCTGCAGTCACAGATCACAGAATCCCAGAATGGCTGAGGTTGGAAGGGACCTCTGGAGGTCACCTGGGCCAACCCCCTGCTCAAAGCAGCGACTCCCAGAGCTGGTTGCCCAGGACCCTATCCAGGTAGCTTTTCCCTGTCTGCAAAGGTGGAGACTCGACAGCCTCCCTGGGAGACCTCTGCCAGGCCTCAGTCACCCACACAGTAAAAAAGCGGTTTCTGATGTTCAGAGGGAACCTCCCGTGTTTCAGTTTGTGCCCGTTGCCTCTGGTCCTGCACTGGGGACCACTGGAAAGAGCCTGGCTCCATCCGCTTTGCACCCTCCCTTTGGGTATCGATACACATTGATGAGGTCCCCCCTGAGCCTTCTCTTCTCCAGGCTGAGCAGTCCCAGCTCTCTCAGCCTTTCCTCATAGCACAGACACCCCAGCCCTTCAGCATCTTTGCGGCCCTTGGATGGGCTCTCTCGAGTATGTCCATGTCTCTCTTGTACTGGGGAGCCCAGAACTGGACACAGTGCTCCAGGTGCGGCCTCACCAGTGCTGAGTACGGGGGAAGGACCACCTCCCTTGACCTGCGGGCAACAGTCTCGTGCTTACAGAGGCTCTCATTCACCTGGAAAAGAACTCTTAGGTGTTTCTAGCTCCATCCCCCTTATATAGAGAGAGGGAGAGATATGTTTGTTTGTTTGTTTGTTTATTTCTTTTCTAATTTCCGGAGCACTGACAAAAGGAAAAAAATGAGATATCACACACTGCTGGGTTGTTTCTCCTGTTACAATATGTTGGGATGTGTGAGCAAGTTTAACCTTGAGGTTAATCTTACAGTGCAACAAAGTGAAAAAAACATTGGAGATGGCAGACCACGAAAGGAGACACTAAACCTGCTGCCTTGACTGCAACCCATGTGTTTGACTTGCTTCTGTAGTCAGGCAGACCTGGAGTGCTCCCCCAACGTCAGTGAAGGGGTACGCCGGAGAGGACAGAGGAGGGATCAAGCCTCCCTAACCAAGGGGTTTGTGGGTCTCTGCTTCTTCAATGGGTCAGACCTTAAGATCTGACAGGAAAGGGCTGGGACAAGCCAGGGTGGCAGGGATGGCAGGGAACCCTGGGGCTCCCAGCTGTCACCTCTTCCTCTGCCTGCCAAAGCTGCAGCTGCTGCACGCTGCCAACTGTCCCCGTGGCCCCGGCCGGTCCTGCACCAGGCATGCGGGGTGGCACGAGGGCGAGGAGGTGTCGGGCCATCCCCCGCATGGCGTCGACTTGGCTGCTGCCTCCTGGGCCAGCAGCAAAGCCAGGTGGCCCTCCAGCCACACATGCTGGGAGCTGTTCTCCCTGCCCCGGGGCATGCTGGGCGGTGTAGTCCTTCACTCCCAATGGCATGCGGGCAGCTGTAGTCCCCATGCCGGCAGCTGGGCGGGTGTGCTGGTTTTGGCTGGGATAGAGTTCATTTTCTTCATAGTAACTGGTGTGGGGCTACGTTTATGTATTTGTGTTGAAAAGAGTGTTGGTAACCCAAGGATGTTTCTGTTGTCGCTGAGCTGTGCTTACACAGCGCCAAGGCCTTTTCTGCTTCTCGCACTGCTCCGCCAGCCAGCAGGCTGGGAGGGCCCAAAGAAGCTGGGAGGGGACACAGCCGGGGCAGCTGACCCCAACTGACCAAAGGGATATTCCATATCATATGGCGTCGTGATCAGCAATAAAAGCTGGGGGAGGAAGGAGGAAGAGGGGGAGTTTGGAGTTAGAGTGCTTGTCTTCCCAAGCAACCCTTACACCTGCTGGGGCCCTACTTCCCTGGAGGTGGTTGGACTCCTGCCTGCCAACGGGAAGCAGTGAATTAATTTCTTATGTTGCTTTGCTTGCGTGTGCAGCTTTTGCTTCGCCTATTAAACTGTCTTTCTCGCCACTCCTGAGTTTTCTCACGTCAACCTTCTGATGCTCTGCCTCATCCCCCCGAGGGGGGAGCAAGCGAGCGGCTGTGTGGTGCCGCACTGCCGGCTGGGGTTAAACCACGACCGCGGGTGCCATTCCCAGCTGTCAGCCCTTGGCTGCTAGGAGGAACCATCCCTGCAGCGCTCGGGTGTCTCCCGCAGCACAGCTCCGGGACTCAGCCCTGAAAGACAGAAGGGGTCCAGGGGTCCTTGCCCTTGGCCATGTTGAACTTCATGAGGTTGGCACTGGACCACTTCTCCAGCCTGTCCAGGTCCCTCTGGATGGCATCCCTCCCCTCCAGCATGTCTACCCTGCCAAACAGCTTGGTGTCATCGGCAAACTTGCTAAGGGTGCACTCAATCCCACTGTCCATGTCACCAACAAAGATGTTGAACAGCACCTCTCGCAGTACTGACCCCTGAGGAATGCCACGCATCACTGGTCTCTACTTGGACATCAAGCTGTTGACCACAACTCTTTGAGTGTGACCGTCCAGCCAGTTCCTTATCCATCAAGTGGTCCATCTGTTGAATCCATGTCTCTCCAATTTAGAGACCAGGAAATCATGTGGGACAGTGTCAAACACTTTGTACAAGTCCAGATAGATGATGTTGGTTGCTCTTCCCTTGTACACTACCACTGTAACCCCCTCGTAGAAGGCCAGCAAACGTCAGGCATGACTTGCCCTTAGTGAAGCTATGTTGGCTACTACCAATCACCTACTCTTTTTCCATGTGCCCTAGCAGTGTTTCCAGGAGGATCTGCTCCATGATCTTGCAGGGCACAGAGGTGAGACTGACTGGCCTGTAGTTCCCTGGGTCTTCCTTTTTTCCCTTTTTGAAAATAGGGGTTATGTTTCCTCTTTTCCAGTCGGCAGGAACCTCACCAGATTGCCATGACTTCTCAAATATGATGAATAGTGGCTTAGCAACTTCATCTGAAGACATTGTCTACCTGGATTTCTCCAAGGCTTTCAATATGGTTCCTCACACCCTCCTCCTCTAGAAACTGATGCACTACAGTCTAGACATGTGGTCTGTGCAGTGGGTGAGGAACTGGCTGACAGGGTGGTGGTCAATAGCTCCTTTTCAAACAGGCAACCTGTGACAAGTGGGGTCCCCCAGGGGTCAATACTGGGGCAAACACTATTTAATATCTTCATAAGTGATCTGGAGGTCTTCCAGGACCTTAGTGGTGACACTGCCATGCTGGTTGGGACCTCTGCTCGCCAATATTTTGTGTCTCCTAACCACAGCTGTCAGCACCTTGATGATGAGGATTGCCTGGGTGCAGCCTGCTGGTATAGCTTCACCCCTGTCGTGGTTTGGCCTCAGCCAGCAACAGAGAACCATGCAGCCGCTCGCTCGACTCCCACAGCCGTGGGAAAAATCAGCAGAAAAGGGCAAAACTCGTGGGTTGAAATATTATAATTTAACAGAACAGACAAAGGGAAGGAAAAAAAGAAAAAACAATAACACCGGTAAAGGAATATAAGAACGCAATTACAGTACCGCCGCGAAGCGCACCGACCGGACCCACACTGCCGCAACCCGCCCCAGAGTGGCAACTGACTCCCCTGCCCCGGCTAGCTCCTTTCATAGCGGGGCATGGGTCATGTGGTATGGAATACGTGCCTCCCCTGCCGGCTCCTTGGGGAAATTAACCCCATCCTTGCCGGAACCAGGACAACCCCAGAGTCACCAAGTCTGTCTTGAGCCCTGGACCCACTAGAGGGCCAGAAAAAAGGGATAACCATCCTCATGTGAGGAGCAATGGCTGCAGGCTTAGCCCGTGTCCCCTCAGAAGGATGCTTCCCCTGCAAAAAGTGAGGTGTGATGGGTCAATCTCCTTCCCACTCAGAGAGAGAAGAAGGAAGGACTAAAGACTGTCCAGCCTCAAGAACTGCATGCCTGGAGATCCTTCCCTCCCCACAGGAGTGCACGAGTCTGCTTTCCCTTGGGAGTGAAGTTGCCCTTCCTCTCACAGATGGCTGGTAGCCCTTTGTACCACCCCTGCCTCATCAGCTGCACGCAGGCGTCTGGGGAGTGCACACCCTAAGCTGTTAGAAAGAAACCCTGCTCACCAGAAAGCCACGCTTCAACAAAAAGAGGGTGCCAACCATTCCTTGCAGCTGTTGCAGGGGTCACTGGGTGCATCAGCACGACGGCAGCAGGCAGGCACCAGCAGGGGAAAGGGGCCCTCTGGGAGTGGTGGGAAGCAGAAGCATCAGCCTGCCCCCGATCCCACAGTCTATGTCATTGATGAATATATTGAACTGTACTGGTCCCAGTACGGACCCCTGAAGGACACCACTTGTCACCGACCTCCATCTGGATATTGAGCTGTTGACCACTCCCTCTGGATGCAACCATCCAACCAATTCTTCATCTACTTAACAGTGCACCCATCAAACCCGTATCACCCCAACTTGGAGAGAAAGATGTCAAAGGCCTTACAGAAGTCCAGACAGATGACATCCACAGCTCTTCCCTTGTCCACTGATGTAGTCACTCCATCATAGAAGGCCACTTGCTTGGTCAGGCAGGACTTGCCCTTCATGAAGCCACGCTGGCTGTCTCAAATCACCTCCCTGTCCTCCATGTGTATAGCATAACTTTTAGGAGGATCTATTCCATGATCTTCCCAGGCACAGAGGTGAGGCTGACAGGTCGGTAGCTCCCAGGGTCCTCCTTTCTACCCTTTTTAAAAATGGGTGTAATGTTTCCCTTTTTCCAGTAACCAGGGGCTTCACGTGACTGCCATGCCTGTTCAAATATCATGGAGAGTGACTTATGTATGTTTAGTCCCATAGACTTATGTATGTTTATGCATGTTTATGTTCCTCAGGTCGTCACAAACCTGATCTTCTCTTACAGTGGGAGGGATTTTGTTCCCCAAGTCCTTTTCTTGTGGTCCATCCATTTGAGAGGTGTGGGGAGAGAGTTTGCCAGTGAAGGCTGAAGCAAAGAAATTCTTGACTACCTCAGCCTTCTCCTTGTCCATTGTTACCAGTTTGCTAGTCTTGGTCATCAGGAGGGTACGCTTTCTTTGACCTTCCTTTTCTGGCTGACATATCTGTAGAAGCCCATCTTATTATTCTTTGTGTCCTTCACCAAGTTCAGCTCCAGCTGTGCCTTGGCCTTCCTGACCCCATCCCAACACAACCAGGCAGCATCCCTGTACTCTTCCTAGGATACCTGTCCCTGCTGCCACTGCCTGCACAGTTCCTTCTCACCCTTTAGTTTGAGCAGCAGGTCTCAATGCAACCGTGCCAGTCCCTTGCCTTCCTTTCCTGTTTTCTCACTCCTGGAGATCGAGAGCTCTTGTGCCCTATGGGAAGTGTCCTCGAAGCTCTGCCAGCTCTGTTCCGCTCCCTTGTCCCTGAGTGCAGGGGGACCCCTTTGTCCCAGGGGGTCCTATTGAGTAACTCCTTGAACAGCTGCAATTTTGCTTTCCTAAAATTCAGGGTCCTGACTTTACTCTTTGCCTGAACCATATTCCTCAGGACTGCAGACACCGCCAGTGCACGATCATGCAGCCCAGGCTGCCTCCGGTCTTGATGTCACCCATTAGCTCACTTGCATTGGTGACCAACAGTTCCAGTATCGCATCCTCTCTGGTAGGGCTGTCGATTACCTGGCTTAATAAGTTATCCTCAATGCACCCCAGGAGTCTCCTGGACTGCCTACAGCCCGCCATGCTACTTTTCTAGCAGATGTTGGGGTGGTTAAAGTTCCCCAGCAGGATGGGAACCTGCGAGTGCGATGCCTCCTGGAGCTGGAGTAAGAAGGCTTCACCAGTAGACTCTCCCTGACCGGGTGGCCTGTAGTAGACACCAACCACAAGGTTCCCTTTGTTGCCACCGTCTCTAATTCTTAGCCATAAGCTTTCAACCTGCTTATGGCTATTCTTTCGAGGCAGCTCTTCACGATCTATCCATTTTGTGATGTAGAGGGAAAGGCCTCCACCCCTCTGTCACACCCCACTCAGAAGAGAGAGAGGGAAGTGACTCAGATTCGCAAATCCCTGGTGGTGAGACAACTCTCAAGGTCCATACAAAAACATTTCTTAGATTCCCACAGAGATTAATATGTCTTAACTAGGTCCACGATAATTGGTTAGGTTTATAACAAATGATGGCAAACGGTAAAGCAAATTATGGCGAACGGTAAAGCAAATTATGGCAAGTGGTAAGGTACACCTTGCATTACTTAGCAACAGATACACAACAAATTACGGCAAGCAGTACTTAACAAAAGATACACAATGAATTATGGCAAGTGGTAAGGTATGCTTTGTGTTACTTAACAACTTTAAAAAGAAAAGAGAAAAGAAAAAGAAACAGAGGGATAGAGAATAAGAGACAGAGCAAGAAAGAGAGAGAGGAAGAGATCACCGGTCCAAGTTCCAGCATTGGTCCGGTCAATGGGGGTCTCTGGTTCATCTCTGATGCCTTCTGCTTCTACAAGGACAAGGCTTTGCAACTTGGGAAGCAAACATAATCCAAGCGGTCTGGGCTCTCCTGAGGTCAGCCGTCCAGCAGGAGCATGGCCCCTGCAGGCAGAGCAGCGTGCTGCCAGCAGGAGCGAGGGGTACAGCCTGAGTTACCCTCACCGCCACTGCCAGTGGAACTCTTGCACCCACACCCTCTCCTGTGTCCTCAGCTTGGTGTTAATGTGACCCGTCTCTCCAGGGGAGCACATTCACTGAGGGGCTTGGGCCACTGGGAAGAAAACTTCAACAAAAGACAGCTCCAGAGTTGTGCAAGCCTTCTGCCGCCTTCACCTCCTTGGCACTCCTCAGCCCGGGCCAGCTGCTGTGGTACAACAAAGAGGGGGTGCATGTGTACTGTGGGCTCGACCTGTGCCAAACTGGGGGCAGAGCATGGCAAAGGCTCTGATATTTCAAAGCGCACCTGTTTGGTAAAGAGGGAACTGGCCTCTTCAGGAGAAGTAAGAGGAGCAGTCCAAGAAGGGTTTCCCCCTGTAAACATCCCACTCTGCAGCCCTCCCTACACACACCCATTCTCCTTCATGAGGGTGGTGCAACACAGGGCCTTCTCCTGGCAGATGCCTTTGCCACACATAGCAACTGGAAGGACTTTTGTGTCCTTGAAGAGGGGAAAGAAGAAAGAAAAGGGAAGGAAGCCACCCCTCTCACAGGAGAGAGGAACCTGTGGCTTGTGCAGGCACAATCCTGCCCTGTGATGCTTTGTCCTGCCTCGTGATGCTTTGTCCTGCCTCTGTAACTTTCCCTACCTGGGGCAGAAGTATTTAGTCAGCTCTGCCTGTCCCAAGGACTCGTAGCAGCAGTGTGACGCTGTTTCTCCGCAGTTTGCAAAAGGCAGCAGAGCTCAGCGTGGGCACCACTTTCAGGAAAGCCATGCCGTAGGAGCAAAGCTGCGGCGTCAGCATGGCAGGTGGTGGGATGCTCCAGATGCAGCTGAAAGGCAGCTCAGTAGCTGACGGAGAGGTACGCGCACTGCTGGGGGCATCTCCTGGGCAGCGCGGGCTGCATTGCTCAGCCCTGCTTTGTTAACGTAATGCCTTTACTTTACTTGCCACAGCACCCTGTGGGTGGTGGGAGGGGCTGGCAAGGCCCCAGGGCCTGTGGGGGATACAGGCTGCGAGCTTCACCCACACACAAAGGCCTGAACCGGGGGCCGCAGGGCCTAGCCAGCGAGGCTCTGCCCTGAGGCTCACCTCAGCCAACCGGAGAT
The DNA here is from genome assembly GCF_965231255.1 of Vanellus vanellus. Lineage (NCBI taxonomy): Eukaryota > Metazoa > Chordata > Aves > Charadriiformes > Charadriidae > Vanellus > Vanellus vanellus. The sequence goes on from NC_138924.1 coordinate 133,053, forward strand.
CATCGCTTGGTCTCCTGCTCTCAGTGTTCCCCTCTTGATCCAGACGGATGGCTCCTGGCCCAAAGCCTTCGGAGGTGTCCCCGTCTCACCTCCGCTCCACCCTGCCTTCCTAATCAGGAGGTGTTGAACAAAAGGCTGGGGAGCCTGAGCAGAGCTTTAGCAGAGCCAGGCTACCCCACTGAAAACCTGCCACCCACAGCTTCCCTCTCCCCAGGCACAGTGGTGACTGCCCAGCTCTGGCCACCCCTGCCAGCACTGGCTTGGGCGCCCTGTGGTGCCCTAGCTGTGCAAGCCCCCAGGGAAAAGCCCCTCCTCAGCAGGCATGTGCAGCCACGGCAGGGCACGCTGCCAGGGAACAAGAGGTGCAAGGGCCACAAAGAGCAGGGCTGCAGTCGAGCCACTACAGCAAAGCCTCAGCAGAGGGCTGCCCCTGGAGCAGGACTGAAGCTCCAGCCGTCTTCCCTGCAGTGGCCTTTCCCTGCCCCACCAAAGCCACCACCCACTGCCAAGTACAGATTTCACAGCCACCAAGGAAAGACCCACTGGCTCAGACACAGTGCTTTGCAGGCAGCGCTTTATTGAAATGACAGAAGCGGTGCTGGTAACAGCCTGGCCGGCCGGCACGGGCACTCAACGCACTGGAGGGGGATCTTGCTGGACATCTCTCGCAGGAGCCTCTGCGCCCAAGAGGCTCTCCTGGCTACTCACCGATGCAGATTAGGTCGGCTCTCCAGAGCTGAGTTAAATACAGTGCTCTGTAGTCTTGTACGCAAAGAGAGGTGCAGAGCAACACTACAAGCGGGCTCTGATTCTGTCTGGAGGGAACAGGCCGGTGGTCCCTGTAATGCAATCCCAGCCTACTGCCCTCTGTGCCATGAGGGCTGTCAGGAAGAGACCCAGGGGCTGCCAGGAGTCAAAGGAGGGAAGGAAGGGCACTGCCCGGAAGGGGCAAACACCATGCATGTCTGGAGATCCTTATCTGAGGGACTGCTCCTCAGCACCATGGCAATGGGGTCTTCTCTCTACCAAGGACGCGGGTCACTGCTCCTCGCAAAGCCCACTGGGTCCGTGCCAAAAGGCTCCTACCACAGCAAGGACAAAGTCTCGTATCTCGACCAAGACCCTCCTGCCTCTCCCAGTCACCCCCACCCCCACGGTCCCATTCAACTCCATAGCCCCCTCAGTGCCTGCTGTGCTTGGGGCTGCAGAGAGGCACCTCACGTTGGCGACTGACCCATGCCATTCCCATGGTATGAGAAAGAAGAGGATGCTGTCTGTGTCCAGCCCTGTGGCTCAGCGATTTTCTTCCCCCACACCCAGCTGGCACACATCTGGCCTGAAGCTGGCCCACGCTCATCTTTTCAGAGGTGAGCTCTTTTCCTAATTGTTTTCGCTGCCTGCAATACCTGGGCCTCCTATTGCTTTTGCTCTTCTTTCCAAGCCTTCAGGGGTGCTGATTTCACCCTTAACTTCTGCTGGCACTTCTTGCACAAGGTGTCCCAGAGCTCACTTCTCTCCTCCTCCGTGCACACACGGGGCTCTGCCTGCAGGGCCACAGCAATGCAGCAGCAGAAAGTGTTAGTATCCCCGGCAGAGGGCTGCGGGGATTTTAGCTCTCCCTCTCCCTCCTGTCCCTTCTTTTCAGCCTCTCTGTCAGCTCTGCTTTGCTCGCAGTCCTCACAGCCCCGACTGCAGAACCTTTCTGCAATGACCCCTGAGCCAAGTGACCACAGGGCTGCAAGCAACTCAGCTGCCTGCTATTCCAGATGAGCCTAGCAGCGCTGGCACCGTTACAAACACAACCAAATCAAGTCTTTGGGTGTTTCTGGAGATGACAGAAGTGAAGGCTGTCTTCTAAGCAGACAGGACAACCTGCTGCCACTCCAGAAAGCGCCTAGGGAGCAGTGCTTCAGCCTTCAGCTAAGCACGCTGCATGGGGTCTTGCAAGACATGACATCCGTATAACTCTGCTTTTCTACAGTCCCTCCGGGAGCCCATGCCACGTACCAGTTCTTCCCTCCTCTTCTCTGGCTTAGCAGTGGGGGCAGGTTGGGGTCCAGTTTCCCATACTTGTTGCCTGCTGCGTGCCTCTTTCCCCGACTGACACCACTGCAGCACTGCCAGCTCGCTGCAGACACACAGCAGGAGGAGGTGGTGTGAGCACAGGGAGACTGCTCTCCAGCCAGGGCTCTCAAGCTGCCAAGGGCAGCTGCTGCGGCCACAGAAGGCGGCTCTGCTGAGAAGCCAGTGCCAGGAGAAGCGCCTCTCTCCCCCAGTGCTGCGAGGAGCGTGAGGAAAGGCACTGTGGGAGAGGAAGCACTGCCTGTGTTAAGAAACATTTACCACTTGAGCTTGTCCTGCAGATCCATCTGGTCATCCCTCTGCCCCCTGCGCTTGCGAGCAACTTGCCCTAGGATGCACATCACCACCTCCCGCAGGGCCTGGTGTGTCCGTGGGGAAAGGCTCCTGCAACAGCAAGGACAGAATCTCTCTGACCATTCAGCTGTGACCCTCCTGCCTCTTCCCACATCCAGCCCCACACATACGTGGCCCCATTCGGCCCCACAGCCTCTTCGAAGCAGGAGGAGTTTCAAGCACCTGCTCTGGCCCCTGACATCAGGCTCTCAGCCAGCTCATTCCTGTGGCTGCAGAAATCCCCGGCTGCTCTAGGCGGCCCCATGGCTCAGGGGTTGGCTTCCTTGACCCATCACCGGTGGCTCACCACCACCCCAGTGCTCCAGGCCTTGGCTGGAGCTGGTGCACTCTTACCGCTTAGGGGGGACAGTGTCATCCTCGTGGACTGTGAGTGGCTCTTCTCTGGCCTCTTCGCACTCCTTCATCGTCATCTCCAGGAGGTCAGGGCTGGAATCCTGCATGTCTGTGCCAGTCAGGGGGCTGACCGATGATTGCTCAGAGGAACTGGATTTCTGCACAGGAAGAGACTCTCGTACAGCAGCCCCGCACCCGGAGGGTGCTGCTTCCCAGCATGCAGACCCCCAGATCACTTCTGGCAGGGACTTTAGCAGGACGGAGAAAACCAGAAGGACCTCAGCACACCTTTGAGGTGATGCCCGAGTGTCACCAGGGTTTCACTACAGCTGCCTGTTATCCCTCTTACTCAGGAAAGGCAGCAGTCACCCACCCAGCTCTGATGCAGCAACGCTGCTCTGATGGCTTGGGTGCTGGAGGTACCTTGCAATCTCAGCCCCCTTGGAGGAGAAAGTGCTCTTTTTCTGCAGGAATTTACACTACCTGACCGCTCTCCGTCGTCGTTTTTCTCTTAGCCTTCAGTTTGGTCCTTGGTAGGGTTTGCTGTTTACTTTTTTCCTTTTCCACCAGCTCTGCCTTCTTGTTTTCTTCATCCAAGTATTTCTGGATATGTTCTGGAAGCTTCTGCTTCCTCTTTGAGTGTTTATTCTGGAGGCCAACCAAAATGCGACAGCACGTAGCATTAGTCTGCCCTGCAGGGGGCTGTTTTCATTCCTGCCCTCCCTTCTGCCCCTTCTCTTCTGCCTTTCTGTCCATGCTGGTTTGCTACCAGGTGCCTGCAGGCTTCACCAAAGAGCCCATCTGTAAGGACCAGGAAGCAAACCAACCACGAGGCTAAAAATCACCTGGCAGCTGGCTGTCATAGACAAGCCTTGCAGTCGCGTTGCTGACAGAAACAACCACAAGTAAGGTGTCTGGGGGTGCTTCATGAGGCTCACAGAAGGGAAAAGTAGATTCTTAAATGACAGAGTAACCCGCCTCTCTTCAAGTAAGCACCAAAGCAACTAGTCAGCGGTCCCGTGAATACACACTGAAGAATCTTGTCAGAATTGGCCTGCATGGAGCGACGCTCCTCTACAGTCCCCTACAGCACGCTCACTGCAGCAGCCCATGTCAGGTACCTGCTCTCTCTTCTCAATATATAGGGCAATGAAGTCAACCATTCTGGGTTCAGCCAGAGGAATTAGTTCCTCTTTCTCCTCCTTTTCCTTCAAGGAGCTCCACTGGATGGCCAGTAGGTGCCTGCAAAGACACAGCAGGGTGCATTGGCAGGAGTGCAGGAGGAGCTGGTTCTGGCGTCTTGTGCTTCCAAGTGGCACACCTTCATCGGCAGCAGAATGCACCCTACTTGCCTCCTTGCGATCAAGTCAACAGACACAGAGAAGACCCCAAGCTGTCAGACTCAGATGTGCCCAAAAGCCCCACTAAAGCTCAGGATGCCCAGGTCTAGGCCCTCTCTTGCCGGAGTGACGAAAGGAACAGGGTCCTATACCCAGAGATACTGCTACGCCCTCTGAGTGAGTGCACTGAATTCTGCTCAGTGGTCCGAAATACAGAGCGCTCATGGGCTGTAGGAGCAGGTTGGGTGCTGGAGACGCAGTGTCCATAGAGGGAGGACACGGCCCAGTGAGAAAAGCAATCCTGCCACTGAGCTCCCTTTGGCCCTTCAGGCATTAGCATAGAAGAGGCGTCCAGTTAATCAGAGGAATCCTCTGCACTAACTAACTGCAGAACACTGTTCTGGGCTAACACAAAGGTCAGGGTTGTTTCAATTGGAAGGGAAAGCCAAAAAGACCTTTTGCTCCTGGAATGAGCGTTTGCAGTTAGTTACTCAACACATCTGCACACCGGGAGCAAAGAAAGAAATTATGTTGCCAGCAGAGTCTCCCAAGAAGCTACAAGATGCTTGCCATGCACCAAGAAACATTAGTTAGTGAGATATGGGATAACGGAACTTGAGTTCATCTTGCCTCTGTGTCCAGGCGAAACATCTTGCTCCCACAAAGACGAGAGCACGGGGTCACCCTTAGCCAGTTCTGCAAGTGTCTCACCTGGCACGAGGCTTACTCCCCTCAGCTTTCTGACCCTGCTCTGACTTTGCAGTCATTGGAGGTAACCAATTTGGAGAAAGCCTTGGTCCAAGAGGGAGGTGATTCTCGGCAAGACGCTCTAGAAACAGAAAATGAAACGTTTCTTCAGAACAGCATCTTGGTGTTGTTCTGGGAACTGGGTGCCTATTGTGCCCCAGTTCCAATGCGAGTGACGTGCAGGTCTGCTCAAGCCTGGGGTAACAATGAGGAAGGGGGGAGTCTCTTCATGTCCGTGGACAAAAGCCACGTTTCTTGGGAGGTTTTTTGTCCAGCTTCTCCTGCCTACAGTGTACCATTATGCCCTTAGGGAAAACTGTTTTGACAGCTTTCTCTCATCCATGTTCTGAAATGGGGGGCTCCCTGGGAGATGACGCTGGTAGTCTCCAAGAGCCATTCTGGGGAGGGCAATCATTTAGCACAAGAGGAGCCAGCTCATGCATTTCTGGGTTGGTCCCATGCACACAGATTTGCTGCTGGGGCAGGCTCACACTGAAGGCATTGCTTCTGACACACCTGAGCATATAACGGAAAGAAGCAGGGTTAGAGCTCTGTACTGTTTGCAGCGCAGGCTGGGGAGCGGAGGCCACTGGGAAGGTGTGCCCAGTGCAGGGCTGTCCTGAGACCTTCTTCCACAGTGGGTCACTGGAGCTTTACCAGAATGGGTGCGGAGAGTCACAGGAGATGGCTCTCCCTCTTCCATGTGTCCTGGGGTAATCTTAGATCGAATCCCCTCCAGCCATGGAGGAAGGAAAAACCACAGCCCTTTGGCCAGCAGCCTGCTGGTCCCTTACCTTTCTTGCCGCTGCCACCACCTTTGCCCCAGCCCTGACCTGGGGCAGCCTTCACATGTCCTGTCAGGTCTGCTTTCCCCGTTGGCATTTGAGGCATGGTCTCAAGCTTGTACCTGGAAAGAGGAAGAAGGCACCAGGCTGAAGAAAGGACACCACATTGTTTCCCAAGGCAGTCCATTCCGGAGGACCATACGAGGAACTCCAGTGCCTGGTGGGGCAGGCAAGGCCCCATCAGCCCGTGCCAGTGTTTTTCCAGCCTTCCCGGGGGAATGGTCATCCTCCCACAAAGCCCCCTTGCTGCTTCTGCTCAAAATGATTCCTCTCTAACTCGTAGTGCACATGGACAGCAGTCTAATTGCCAGTGCTCCGGTTATCAAACACCCTTTTGAATTCTGATCTTGTCCTCCAAGTTTCTTGTAGAGCCTCGCAGATTAATGCCTTTGCAGCTATAAGGAGTCACTTCCCTCCCCTCAGGCGTCAGTGGCACTGAAAAGCAACGTTGGCACGAGACAGAGCTCTGAAGAACCCCGCCAGATGCAAGCTCCTCTTTGGACAAGAAACCAGCCCTCTGCCCCTTGGCCCCAAGCAGAAGGCACTCTCACGCACAGGAAAAAAGAGCAGGAGAAACCTGGGGGAAAATGTTGCCTAAATGCCTCAAGAGGTCCACAGGAGGACGGATGCATAAAGCATTGTCCCTGTCCCATGTTCCTCCACATGAAGTCAAACTGAAGAAGAGCAAGCAGGGAGTTCCCTGCCAACAAGGCCTCTGAAACACTCAGTCCTCAATGCCCTCACAGAAACAGGTCTCAGCGCCTGGCAAAGCAGCCCTCCCAAGCACAAGCTGAGAAGCTTCTCGCTTGCTCAGCCAAGGGCTGCAGGAGCAAACATACCCTGGTAGGATGATAACAGGTCCAGAAGAGGTCTGGGAAGCAGCAGCATCCTGGAGTGAGATGACCGAGTCTCTCATCTCTGGCATCTGCAAGGAGGACAGAGACGGATGACAGGAGATGGGAACACTGGGAAGGGCTGGCTGTTCAGCCCACCTTAGACCGAGGCAAGCAAAGAGCCAGAGCAGCCAAAGGGCTCTGGCCTCAGCAAGCCTTGCTCTGCCTGTGCCCCTGCTCCCTACCCCGCGAGTGGGGCAGGCAGCACTCCCCACCATCAACGCTGGCCTTCTGTCACAAAGCAAGGTCCCTCTGGGGGTCACTCTGGCAAAGCCAGATCCTTGCGTGCAAGGCAAGGGCTCTCAAGAGAGCCTGCTGTGCTGTAGACCACAGGGAGCCCAAGTGGCAGAACAAGGCATGGCAGGCCAGGAGAGAGCAACCCCTCCAGCCCCCAGAATGCATTTCAGAAGAACCAGGAGTGGCGCTGGGAACATGAAGATCCTACCTCCAGAACAGCTTGCAACATCCTGTCAGTCCCATTCAGCCTTTTCAAAAAGTCTGTGTAAAATCTCATTTTGACGTCTTTCCCCTGGATCATCAGCATGCCCACGTCCCTCCAAATGAGGGCAACGTTCTTCCTGTTCTCTAGGCAGACACGGAAAAGGCGTGTGGTCCTTTGCATGCAAAGCTGCACCGTGCTCTCAGATACAGCGTTGTCTGAGGCTATCTGAGCATATGGCAGCTGCTCACAATGCTGGTGAGCTGAAAAACAAGAGAAGAGCAACACATCAACTCGCAGAGCTTCTAAGCAGGCCACAATCAAAGGTCCACAGATTCTGGGTCCTCAGGCGATACAGTGCCACTGAGTCGCCTAGCTGGTACAGCGCCGCTGAGGAGAAGCTCAGGTCATCCCTTCCTGTTAGAAGTGGAAAGTGAGGTGCGGAGTGGACAGCTATGGTCTCTCTGACCCAGAAAGGGAAAGAAAGAGGCTTAGGCGCTTGGCAGGAAGAAGAGCTGTGACTGCAGGACAAGGTGGGGAGAAAGGCGCCAGGTCCCACAGCAAGCTGGAGGCTGCCAGGCCGTTGGAGCCATGTCCACACTCAGTGCTCTCTTTCTCATTAGAGAGAAACGCACCCCAAACACAGACCCGAGCCCCTGGGGCCCCCCAGGGGCCCACCAATGGCAGCAGCAACTGGAAGGCACAGGCATCATGGCCACTGGGTTTTGGAATAAACCGTGTTTCCCCCCTGGGTTTCCCCTGCTTTTCCCCCTTGCAAAGAGTCTGTGAGAGCCAGGAAGAGGCCTGGCATTTGCCTGTGCGAGGTCTAGTGCAGCAAAACGAGTAAGCAAGAGCTGAAACACCATGTAACGAGAAGACACAGCACCAATAAAACTGGGAGGAAACCTGTTGCTGAAGCAAGTCAAAGAGAGCATGCGCTTATGCCGTATTGTCCTCTAGGCATTATTTAAAACGAACAGGTAGGCAGCATCCTTCGCACAGCAGGCTGGTTCTGTCAAGCTGAAGCTGCTCTCAGGACTGCAGCAGAAGTCTGGTACTCCGCTCAGTCACCTCTGGACGGCAGAGCATACCTCCCCACTCTGTTCAAGGGCAAGGCAAGTCTGCCTGCTTACCAGGAACCTCTGTGCAACCATATTGCAGGTCATGGTCCTGCGCAATAGCTTTTGCAAGATGAAACACGGGTCTCTCCACAACCACCAGATTCTTCTCCTTGCTGGCAACTTGCTCTCTGACAACTCCAAAAGTCCCAAGTCCAGGAATGCGGACAGCCTGGAACAGATGAGATGGCGCATCAGTAGTCTCAGAGGCACAGACAGACTTGTCAGAGAATGGTGATGGTGCTTAGTGCCCTGCCCAGGCCTGAGGTACAAAGGAGCAAGATGGGCTCTTTGGAAACCTTGGGAGAAGACAAACAGGGTCTGTGCTTTTCCCTCTCACTCCCCTTCACCCATGAAGAACAATGAAGTTCAGGAAAAGCTGACAAACATCCTTTGGCTCAATAAGATAAAAAGTAGGGGCCGGGGGGCAGGAGGGGAGTAGGGGCATAGTCCAACCCTTTTTCTCACACTAGGCCTGGACCTTATTGCACAGAGAATGTACAGAATGGACAGAGGAGGTGGTCCGTCTCACATCTGTGCATTGCAATGTCGTGCTGGGTCACTGTTCCTGCTTTCAGAGGAGGGGAAGAACAATTTCACTCCATGGCAAAGGGCTGTCAGGATTTCATCAACCTTCATCGATATGTGACGGGAAGAGAAAGAAGTAAGTCCCACCTGGTGGAGAGCCAGCCGCTGGCTGATGTAATGTGATGTGCTGGCCCAAATCTTAGCAAACTCTGGAAAAACAAGGGAAAGACATGTCATGCTCTGAGGCAGCAACCTCAAACCCATTCAGGCCACTCCTGTCCAAGGACCAATGCATGTCTAACACAAGCATTTCAGAGGGTCTCTCCAGATCCTGGCAAGAACCAAGGGGCACCTCAGCCTACCTCCAAGAGGGCTCCTTTCCTTCCCAGTGCAGCTCTGCAGGCTGTGACCCACTCCCACGGGAAACCGACAGCAGATTCTCACACCGGGGAGGACACAGTGCTGTGCTCCATGGAAGCCTCAGAAGCTCAGAGCAGGCCCTGGTGTCTCCCCAGCAGGGGCCAGTTTGCCTGTGTCACATCTCCGAATGCACCAGCTCCACACAGCCCACGAGCACCTTCAGCTCTTCCACTCAGACAGGAGCTGAGGGTGGGCAATGCCCACCACCAGCCAAGGAGCAGCCCTTTGGGGCCAGGGACTTCTGCCTGGGGTGCCCCAGGAAGGCAGGGACCATGTCAGGAAGAGAACCAGGAGCCCTGTCTACCACATCAGCCCCTCAGCCCTTAGGGATAGTCAAGCAGGTGCCTCCTTGCAGTCACCAGTCCCAAGCAGCCACCTCCAGAGCCCTCAGGGTTTCCATGCCTCTTTTCAGAGACATCCTTGACCCACCAACACTCATGAAATTGGGTCTGAAGGCCTTACCAGAACTCTCGAGCTTCTGCATTGTTGGAGACAAGTGAGGCTGCAAGACAAGGTCTTCTGCCATCTTAGTTCCACCCTTGCTGCAGGTCAACAACTGCAGCAAGTGGCCGGCGATGGCTTTCTTGCTTCCTGCAAAAAGCCTCCTCCTCCTCCTCCTCTGCCCTTCACCACCCCCAGTACTGCTGTGCTGCCTCTCTCCACCCTCTCCTCCTCACTGCAGAGCAGCTCCTCCAGAGCAGAGCGGTGGCGAGAGGAGCCCCCAGCACCTGGAGTTCCCTCGGCCTCGCCAGTATGTGTGGGGCGGATGCTGGCCAGAGTGGGGAAAGGCAAGCTGTCACCACTGTGATGTGGGGCTGTCCCACTGTGACCTGTGACTGTCACAAAGGGGCTGCACTCACCTGCCCAGCCCTGCCAGGGGTGCTCTGCAGGGGGCAGGGCCTTCAGGCACCTCACGGTCTCCTGACCAGCAGGGGTTTCCCCAGGCTGGGGCTCACCCCTGCCATGTCCCCACATGGGGACACCAGGCTGGAAGTGCCTATGGGCTTCCTTCTACCTTTCCCTGCTTCTTCCTGCCTCTCTTATCCAACGTGTCTGCAGTGGGGAGCATCGGGCTCCCCTGATTGCCGGACCTTTGGCTCTAAGTCAGCTCATTCCGGAGGGTGCTGCTTCCCAAGGCCCTGAACCCTCTTTTGGTTGCTCTTGGACTACGTGTTGCAGCCTCATTGCCACCCACAAGGAAGAGCAGTAATGGGTAATAGTCCAAGGGCTGTACCAGACTAGGAAGTTTCCCAGTGATGTCCTTTACCCTGGCCCCAGGGAGACAGCAGACTTCCCTAAGAGGAGGGTCTGTCCAATATATTGGACCTTCTGTTCCCTTCAGAAGGGAGTGACCTACAACCATAAACCTGCCTTTTCTTCCTCCCGGAAGTGATTGTGATAGCGGGGTGGGCCTTTCTGACCTTGCAACACCTCTGGTACAGATGGACCATCGTCCACATCATCCATTGACTGGGCTTCCATATCCAGAGCTTCATACCTGTTGTACAGAGGCACCTGTGAAGGTGAGGTGGGCTAGGAGGGGTTTGTCTGCCACCCCGAGCATGGACTTGCCGCCATTCACTTCTCTCGTTTAAGCTACTGCCTTCAGCCTAGCAAGGGGAGGATGCAGGGTCCCCTTGATCTTGGTTTTATTCTGGTGGCTGTTCCCATTGTCCCACTGCCCCATTATCCCAGCATCGGAGCAACCAGGACATAAGTGTTTCACCTTCATGACGACTAAAGTCCAGGTGGTGCCGCTGCCGCCGGTGGCGGTGGAGGCGCCGGCGCCGTTGCTCTGGGGGGGGGCGGTGCCGCGGTTTGCGGCGCTGCAGATCGCCGAGCGACTGCACAGCTCTGAGTGGCGGCAGCACACGGTACCCTACGGCTCCCCCTGTGCCGATGTTTCACATGAAACCACCCCTGCACCACATTCAGAAGCACCGACAACAAAATCATGATCTTAAGAAGGTACCAATCCTTATCCTCAGAGCCCAGAAGGTTTCCATGCCCCAGCTCTGAGGGTGTCACAGTATAATTATCAAAGGGCGAAGTAAACATTCCCCATGTAGAACCGAAAGTGTAACTCTTAATGGAATCCATCACATGATGCCTGAGATATGCAGGTAGAGCCGTTACCCAACTCATCATGTTATACATCTGAATTACGAACCACACCAAAACAGCACCTTTAAACCTTCACATAAAAACACAAAGAATAAATGAACTTTGCAACTAATTTGGCAGGTTAAACCAAGTTGACTGCATTAAGGTCAAACAAAGCTGTTTAAAGGCATGATACAATATTTTGTCTAAGAACGACATGATGTAAGCTGTCTGTTCTAATCTCTGAGCAAGTTGGAATTCAAACTATTCGGGCAATTTATCACAGCTCTGGTTGAGCACTACTCGAGCCCCACGTTGGGCATCAATTAATCTGTCGTGGTTTAGGCCAAAATCCACTACTGAGGACCTGAGGGACCCCAGACGGGACCGACAGATGCTCCTCCCCTCTACCCCTCTTCAAAGAGAGAAGCAGAGGAGGAAAAAGAGACTTATGAGTTTAGAAGGAACTAAACTACTTTAATGAAATATTAATAATAAAATAAAAAGAAATAATGAAAAATACACAAAACCGTATCAAGCTCCCGAGATGACAGTCACGACATTGGCTGGCACTGGGGCAGTCCCAGGCTGGACTCAGTGACAGACGGGAACTGGATTCCGGATCTGGATTCAGGATCAGGATCACAGGCAGACGAAGAGAGTCCTCCTCAGACGTCGGCCATTGAAGGAAGAGCGCTGACCCTTTGATCCCTCAGCTTTTATATTGAGCATGAGGCAAATGGGATAGAATACCCTGTTGGTCAGTTTTGGGTCACCTGTCCTGTCCGCTCCTCCCTGCAGGTTGGGACCCCACTATGCTTTTCTGCTTCCGACCCTCCAACGGGGCAAGTAACAAAGTTGTTTGGCCTTGGGTGTTACAGCAGTGAGTATAAGCAAGAGCCTCTCTGCATACCATGCCTGGGCATCAGCTACAAACAATTGGTCTTATCACTCTGAGAGAGTGGACACTGTCTGCACAATATGCAGTTAATTTCAGTAGTTAGAAGAGGTCCAGCTAAGAAGCGAAGTTACTGAACAAAATTGGTTCTGTTTTACCTCAAACCAGGACATTCCACCCCTTATTCCATACCATTTGCATCTTGCTCAGATTACTATTACTTTTATATATCAAATTTACACACACGTAGATAGATATATATATATTTATACAATATGGATACATGCAGGTCACTCATCTACGGTTAACATTTATATACAAAAGTTTAAGTCCATTTAGTTCATGATTGCAGGATCTCATCTCAGGGCAGGTAAGATGGTATGAAATTCATTCTGGTTTGTGCCCATGGGTAGTATGTTCATCTTGAAGAGCTTGCTGGATGCCACTTGATGAAGCTAGCTCAGGTTTCATCACCGCTGTGTTATCCTGAAAAGCGCTTATTGAACACTGTTAGTATTATGTAGTGATCAGCATCATACAGCTCAGGATTGAGTGTTCTCACCAAGGGTTAAATTCCCTTGGGGTACACATTGAACTTCTCCATCCTTGAGCATCACCCACCAAGTACATCCAGGTCCTTGGGCAAAAACAGTCCCACGAATGGGTTTGCTTTTGCCTGAAGCAGGAAAAACCCAAACAGTTTTCCCTGACAAATTCCTTTCATGCACCACAGGGACTTTATCCCCTTCTACAGTATGTAAAAGGTCTGATTGAGCAGGACCAGCTCGATTGATGGATCCCCTGGTGTTAACTAGCCAGGCAGCCTGCTCTAAATGCTTGTCCCAATTTTTAAAGGTTCCATCTCCTATAGCTTTTAGGGTGGTTTTTAACAGTCCATTGTATCGCTCAATCTTCCCAGAAGCTGGTGCATGATAGGCGATATGATATATCCACTCTATGGCATGTTCTTTTGCCCAATTGCTTATAAGATTGTTTTTAAAATGAGACCCATTGTCTGACTCAATTCTTTCTGGAGTGCCATGTCGCCACAAGACTTGCTTTTCAAGGCCCAGGATGGTATTCCAGGCAGTGGCATGGGGTACGGCAAAGGTTTCCAACCATCCGGTGCTTGCTTCCACCATTGTAAGTACATAGCGCTTACCCTGGCAAGTTTGAGGGAGTGTGATGTAATCAATTTGCCAAGCTTCCCCATACTTATATTTCAGCCATCGTCCCCCACACCACAAAGGTTTTAACCATTTAGCTTGCTTGATTTCAGTGAATGTTTCACAGTCGTGGATAACCTGCGCAATAGCATCCATGGTTAAATCCACCCCTCAGTCACGGGGTCATTTATAAGTTGCATCTCTTCCTTGATGACCGGAAGTGTCATGGGCCCACCGAGCTAAGAATAGTTCACCTTTATGTTCCCAGTTCAAGTCTGTCTGGAAAGTTTTAGCAGCCTGATCCGCTTGCTGATTGTTTTGATGTTCCTCAGTGGCCCGACTCGGGTACGTGGGCATCTACGTGAAGTACCTTTAAACTATACCTATAAACTATAAACAATTGGTCTTATCACTCTGAGAGAGTGAACACTGTCTGCACAATATGAAGTTAATTTCAGTAGTTAGAAGAGGCCCAGCTAAGAAGCAAAGTTACTGAACAAAACTGGTTCTGTTTTACCTCAAACCAGGACACCCATTCTGTCTCAGGGAGGGCAGAGCATGGTTCCACCAGTCTATTTTTCTCAGACTCAGCTTTCTTCTTCCTCCTGTAGCTCTGCCACCAGGCTGAGCAGATAGTCCCCCTGGTCACACCTCACACCACTGTTCTCATGGCTGCCATCTGTCACCAGCAACAGGCTCTGTCACTCCCTGCAGCCCAAGACCTGGATGACTGCACGTTTTTGCGGGACCTCTGTCTGGGTTGCCACACCCATTCTGGTGAGTGCAGAGGACCCGGCTTTCCACTGCGTGGAGACCATAGCTGAGCTCCTTCTGAGAGGGTAACGGCCACTGATTGACCTCACCTCTTGAGCTGGCAGGGTGACCATGCCCTGATGCCCAACCATGCCTGGTTGCCTACTCTGTTGCCACATTCCTGGTCACTCGCACTCCCCAGGCTACTTTTTATAGGTGTGGGGTTGGTCGAGGTTGCTCTGGCAAAGCCCCAGCCTGTTCAGCACCTCCCACCTGGTGGGTCTTTCCGCTGCCCTGGCATTTCCCTGCCTCAGGAAATCCCCCTGTGTGCCAAGACCTGCCACTCCACTGTGGGACAGGATGGCTCCAGACCAGCTCCCCTTGGTGGGCGAGTATGAAGGTATTCATGGAATGATGGGATATGAAGAAATGAAAAGGAGAAGCCTTGCGTAGGTTTCAAAGAAGGGGATTTGGGAACTGCAAGAGACTGGAATGGGGGTGCTGATAGGACAGGATTATAGGGGATGAAGGTGAGGAACTAGACATCTAAATAGAGGGGATTTGGGTCACCAAATAATGTGACTGGCAGGGACTGAAGGTAGAGGATTTGGAGAGACCAAAATGAGGGACTGGGAGCCCTTTCTCCAACCCACACACCTGGGGGGACCCACGTGTCTGGGTACCCTCACTCCTCTCAAGAGGGAACCCAGGCATCTGCGACCTCCCTCGGAACCCTACTGTCTCCTGGGGACTCAGGCGCCTGGGCTCCGCCTAGGAATTCTGCTGTTCCCTAGGGACTCAGGTGCCTGGGCTCCGCCTGGAACCCTGCTGTTCCCTGGGGACTGAGGCATCTGGGTGCTATGCTTTGGGGCCATGAGGTGGTGGTGGATTCCCCTGATGCTGGTGCTGCTCCCCTGGCTCCCTGGAAACCAAGGCATCCAGGCAGGCAGACCTGGCTTGTGGCAGTGGGTGGCCCTGGCATCCTGGCTCTCTGGGGTGCAACCCTGCCTGCTCTGCTTTGGGCCTCCCATTCAGCGGGCACAGCTCTGCCGTGACATTACTGGAACGGCCCTCAACAACCCCCAACACCAACACTGCCTTGAGGCCCTTGTCCAGGCTGCTGCGCCACTCACCTCTGTTATTGTGGGTGCGTGAT
Organism: Vanellus vanellus; assembly: GCF_965231255.1. NCBI lineage: Eukaryota > Metazoa > Chordata > Aves > Charadriiformes > Charadriidae > Vanellus > Vanellus vanellus. Next base: position 148,228 of record NC_138924.1, read on the forward strand.
GGGGACCCCAAGGACCCCCAACCCAACAGGGACCCTGCCCAAGGACCCCCATCCTAACCAGCACCTCCATCCCACCAGGGAACTCCATCCCAAGGGAGACCCCTACCCTGAACAGGACCCACTGGGATTACCCACTTCAACCAAAGCCCTCACATTGACACTGGCCAGGATCCCAGGCAGTTGAGGACCCCTTTCCTGAACAGAGACCCCAGGGACCCACCCCAGACAAGCACCCTAGGGACTCCCAACCATGCCAAGGTCTTCCCAGTCCTGACCTAGACCCCAGGGGCCTCTGGGAACCCCAGTCCTGCCTGGGACCCTGAGGATCACCCAGCCCTAACAAGGGACACACTGGGGAGTCTCTGGGACCCTCTGGCCCTACCTAGGACCTCAGGAACCCCCAGGGATACCTGACCCTTCCCAGTATCCCTAAACCCTGATCAGGACTCCAGGAACCCTCAGAAACCTCCAGCCCTTACTGGACCCTCCCATCCCTGAACCTCCAACCCCAACCCTGTACCGGTTCCAGTGCCCCTGTACTGGTCCCAGGGTCGGGGCAGCGCGAGGCACTTCGGGAGATCATCATGGATGCTCTGCATTTTCTGAAGAAGCAGAGGGACATGAGTGAGCAGGGCATGTGGGACATGTGAGGGGGTAGGGTCATGGGGGATGGGGCATGGAGGCCTTGAATGGGAGGTGTGGTGAAATACAGGATATATGGAGGTCTGTAAGGGGATACTTGGGGAATCCTGAGGGTATATGGGCTTCAAGGTATACAGCTTCTGGGGGGGAAGTTGAGGGAGTATTTGGGGATATATGGGACTCCACAATGGATATATGGGGTTGAGGGGATCCGTGAAGTCTGGGGAGGGCTTTTGGGGATCAGGGGGAGGGCACATTGTCTCACCTGGACATCTGGGACACCCCAGAGCCCTTTGAGGTGTCTCTGCAGGAAGCCGTGAACATAATCTGGGTGAAGCTGAGCCAGCTGGAGGAAGGTATGGGGCCAGTGGGGAGACCCACCCAGGACTCCTGTGGTACTCCTGGGACCCCCACTCAAGGCACTGTCAAAGAAACCCCCACCCTGGATGCCTACACCCCCGGGACCCCGACCCTGGGCACCCCCATCCTGGAGACACCCCCAGGGACCCCAATCTGGGCTGGACAAGGGCTAAGCCCTGACAGCTCATCACAGGGATGTGGATGCCCAATGATCCCCAGTCTAATGCTGCTTCCTGCCCACCAGCTCCAGCCTGCATCCCCCCCTGTGGTAAGTGCCCATCCCTCTGTCTCGCCACCCCTGTCCCCTAGTACATCTCCCATCTCCCTGGGACCACCATGTCTCTCCCTGCCAGGGTACCAGCCAGCCGCCCGCGTCTTCCAGTGTGCTACCTGCCGCCTCGTGGACTGCCAATTTCCCCTGGACTGCCCAGGTATGGGGCCATGGCAGACCCAGGCATCCAGGCTGGGCTAAACCCCACCCCAGAGCTGGGTGCCTCCAGGGGTCTGGGGTGACCCTCATTTGTCACACGTGGGCATGCATGCTGGGCTCACCATTAGCACACAAGAGCATGCCAAGGTGCATGCCTACCCATCCCCACTGTGAGCACATGAACACCTGCAGTCCCGCAGGAGCACAATCGTTTCTGTAAGTACATGAGCAGATGTGAACTGATGTGCCTGTCAATGCTCCCAGTGCAGGATGTGTGGGCCCATGCAGATGAAGCCATCACACTGCGCTGCGATGTGCTCTTTGCCACCCCCCCCGACCTGCCCATTACCTGGATGTTTGCCAAGGATGTGAGTTGCACATGCATGTGTAAGGATGTACGTAGACATTCATGAGAAAACTGGGCATGGGTAGCAAGGCATCCATGCACACTGTTGTGCACTTGGCATGAGGACTATCAATAGATACAGGTATTGCTTATAAAGTAGACATGTGCCAATAGATACAGGTATTGCTTATAAAGTAGACGTGCGCTGTAACTAGTACGTGTGCAAGTACGCGCAGGATGCAAGCAAGTGCTCACCAAGGGTGAGCACGTGAAGGGTGCATGCAAGGAGGAGGCAGGTCACTCGCACGTTTGCAGATTCATGTGCACTTGTGTGCACACGTGTGTGAAGTGACTTGCATATGCTCTGCCTGTGCATCCCTCTGTGCACACACAGAGGGCACGAGGAGCACCTGTGGGACATGAGGTGCATGCACATGCATGAGCAAAGGGTACAAGAAGCATGAAGGGGACCTGACGAACATGTGCAGGCTGCAGGTGCCTTTGTGTGCACATGTATGCTGTTTTGTGTACCTGGCGGAGCATGCTGTGCTGATGTGTTCCCCCATGCCCCAGCTGCGCACACAGGATCTGGCACTGTTTGAGGAGCTGCAGGAGGGTGTGGAGGGACCTCTCAGTCTGACCCTCCAGAACCCCACTCCAGGAACCATCGCCTGTCACCTGGGGGTCCTTTCTGAGCCCTTGGTCCGCAAGTACTTCTACCTCAACGGTGCGCCCAGACACCTGAGTGCCCTGGGGGCAGTGAGCAGTGAGGGGTGGAGTGGGACCTCAGGCACCTGGGTCCGTGGGAGGAGGGTGCACAGGGGCATGAGCAGGGTCTGTGGTGGACAGGTGGAGTGGAGCAGGTCCTGATCCCTGGCTCCTCTGGGGGCAGTGAGGCTCCTGGGGTGGAGTAAGGACACCGAGACACCTCGGTCCCTGGGTGAGGTCTGTGGCTGGAGCAGGTGCTGTAGGGACACCTGGTCCCTGGGGGGCCATGCCCCATGACCTGAGGCACCTGGGTCCCCACAGTATCAGAGGGAAGCATGAAGGCAGATCAGGGGCTCCAGGCTCAGTTCAGAGCTGTGCTGCGCTGGCCCCACAGCAGGACCCCTCTGAACCACATGGCATCACTGGGGCTGGGGCTGGCACTTGGCTCTATGGCGCTCATGCTGCTGCTGATGTGAGTCCTCCTGACCTGGTAAACCTCACCCTCAAAATCCCCACGCATCTGGGGCTCCCCACAGAGCAGCATGGGACTTCCAAAGCCTCCTGAACCATCAGTCCCTCAGGATTCCCTACAAATGGGAGGGAACCTGGGTATCCAAAGGGGGGAGGGTTGGGGGGCATAGACTGCCAGGACTCCTAAACTCACAGGGCCTCCTGTTTTCCCCTGGGTCTCCCATTGTTCTCTGGCCCATTCTGGGACCCCTCCCTTGCACTCAGAACCACTTTAGACTGCCTTGCTTCCCCCAGGTTCCCTAATTGCCCCTGAGACCCTGCCACTTTCCCCCATTTCCCCCAGAACTCCCACTGTCCATTTGGGGGCCCCAGTTACAATCAGTTGGTCTAGTTGCCCCCAGGGTCCCATACTTTCACTCTTAGACCCATCAGTTGCTCCCAGGACCCCCACGTTGTCCCTTGGGCCCCCAGATGCCCCATGATTCCCCCCCCCCGCCCCTCCCAGGATGGGGATATATGGTCTCTTCCCCTTTCCTTCTTTCTCCATTCCTTCTTCTGCCTTCCAGGGCCACCTGGAAATGCCGGAGCCTCTGAGACCTCAATGACCCCTGGACATCCTACAGATCTGGACAACAGGGTCCCCCAGGGGATTCCAGATGCCTGGATTCACCCTAGGGGAGCTTGACACATGGGTGCATCCCTGAAGACCAAAATTTCTGCAATTGCTTTTCTTGCGTTGCGTGTGGCATGTGCAAATGAGAACAGTCTAAAAAGAGAATAGAGTTCTAAAAATCTGGATTATGCTGGAGATAGAGATATGGGGGTCTTGGGCTTGCATACAGAAAAACTGGGTACTGCGCAGTGCATAAGCAGTCCAAAACATAGTTCTGACCCTCCCAACCCTGCATGTCAACAGCTAGCACTAAGGGAAGTTCAGATTGCTACTAGTGGGAAAGCTTTCTCTGGATATTGGTGTATCAAAGATACTCATATATAATAATACCTTTATATGTCATGTCCACTACAAATGTCAAGTTATTTTCCTCTGATTGTTTGCCTAAAAGCATTTTACTACATATTTCTTTTATACCACTAGATAACCCAGTAGACTTCAATTTGGTAATTTGGATAAATTGCTGCTACAGTTTTTTTAGACATTATGTCTGTAAAAAAATGGCCAAACAGTAGAGGAAGAATGCTCTACAATTCCTTGAAGAAGAGATTAAAAAAAAAAAAAAAAAAAAAACAAACCTTGAGACTGTAATCACGGTAATCACGGTATCTCTAGTGCTCTATGTTGCCTTTAAAGGTACCCGGACTTATGTTTGAAAAAACAACTGCCAGAAGAATATGAAAAAACGGGCTGCAAACACAGCACACGCAGAGTACACCCGTATCCCATTGGTGCATTTGGTCCCAAGCAATTGTTAAAATGCTTCCATCACCTGGGCTGACATTTCATCTGTATTTAAATCTGCAGTGCTGCCAGTGCTGGCTATGGTTGAGGAGCCTGAGCTGCAATCCCTGAGCTGAAACCTAAGCCTGTGCTCCCCCATCCCGCAGAGGCTTGTCCTGACCCAAGCAAGGACCTTCTCCTCTTGCAGTCATCTGGTAACACAACGGAGCCACCGTGTGCTCATCCTGGAGTCTGCAGCTCACATTTCTCATCCGAGTAATAACATTTCCCATTAGGAGCGCACTGTGTTTTTGTGATCCCTGCCTATTTCTTTTGTGGCTAATAAGCGGACTGGGCAGGGGGTGGGGTGGAAATCACACTCCCTTCAGTCACAGGTTGTCCTCAGGTGTACGGCTGTGTGAAGCAAAGGGAAGGGGATGAAGCTCTTGCCATCCTGAATGCTGATGACAGGAGCATACACAACCAGGAAAGGAAGGTGACAGAAAGATGCTGCCACCAGGCATGGGCTCTCTCTTCCTCTCAAACCTCTTGGGCTCTTTTTTTGTCTCTGCCACAGGCCACGGCAAGTGCTGGAGGGGCTCAGCACAATGTGGAGCAGCCAAGGGCAGAAAAAGAGCTGGTTTGCTGCGGTCCCACAGTGGAGGGCTTGCTATGTGCTTATTTGCTACATGGAGTGCAGTGACCCTGTTCTCCAGGCCCCTGGCTCCTTATTGCATGCTCTGGAGCCACTGGGGCCGGGGGGTGGGGGGTGTTGCTCAGCTATACAGCAGCAACACAGACAGCCTTGCAGGAGCTCTAGCAGAGAAACAAGCAGCTGCTGAGCAGAAAATCCAGTTCCTGAGACTGTCCAAAGGGACTGGTGCAGGGGACTGAACCCTTATGGCCCACTGCAGGTTAGGGCTGACTGAGGGTCTCAGTGATGAGACGGCCAGAGCAGACCCTCCCCAGAGACTGAGGCAGATGTCAGGCCTGGCTACAACTTTAAGAGGAGGCTGGCGGTGCATCAGAGAGTGTACCAACATCCTCAGAGGTGATGTGCCATGGCTCTGAAGCACCTACCTTGCCACCCCAAGCAAAGGAACACATGAAATTACCAGCCCACACTACTCACCCCAAAAGCAAAAAAGTACATGGAGTCAGGGGATGTGTTTTTATTATGTATGTTTACATTATGTTTTTCTTATATATTTCGTGCAAACGAGCAAGAAATCAAGCAAAAGTAGCAGAAGGCTTGTATGGATGAGCAAGGAGTTCCTAAGTAAGCTCAGACATACAAAGAAGGTGTTCAAGAGATGGAAGGAGGGTGTGATGGCTGATGGAATAAAGAGATAGTGTCCAGTCATTCAGGGGTGGGGTTGGGAAAGCCAAGGCTGGCCTGGAGTTGAATCTGGCAAGGGATGTGAAGGGCAGCAAGAAAGATTTCTACAAGTACATAAACAAAAGGTATACCAGGGAAAACGTGGGTCTACTGCTGAATCCCCATTCAGGGGCCCTGGTAACACAGGACGTGGAAAAGGCCAAGGTATTCAATGACTTCTTCACTGCTATCTTTACTGGGAAGACCCACCTTTAGGAATCCCAGGCACAAGAGATCAGGGGGAAAGTCTGAAGCAAGTAAGGCATACTCTTGGTGGAAGAGGATCAGGTTAGGGAAAGCTTAAGCAAACTGGACATACAGAAAGTCCATGGGCCCTGATGGGATGCACCTGCAAGTGCTGAGGAAGCTGGCCAATGTCACTGCAAGGCCACCCTCAATATTCTTTGATTGATCCTGGCAACTGGGAGAAGTGCCTGAAGACTGGAGGAAAGTAAATGTCGCTCCTATCTTCAACATCAAGAAGGAGAACCCAGAGAACCACAGGCTGGGTAGCCTCGCCCTGATCCCTGGGAAGGTGATGAAGCATTTCTGAGCACATGAAAAACAAGAAGGTGATCTGGAGAAGTCAGCATGGATTTACAAAGGGGAAATCATATTTAAGTAACCCGATAGCCTTCTACAATGAGGGACCAGCATGATGGATGAGGGGAGAGCAGTGGATATTGCTTACTTTGATTAGTAAGTTTTTGACACTGTCTCCCAAAACATCCTGACAGACAAACTGGCAAAATATGGGATAGATAAGTGAGCAGGGAGGTGGACTGGAAACTAGCTGAATGGACAGGCCCAGAGAGTGCTGATCAGTAGCACAAAGTCCAGCTGGACATCAGTCACCAGTGGTGTACTCCAGGAGTCAATCCTGGGGCCACCCAGCTACAAGGTAGGTCTGCAAAAAAAGTCATGGAGATCTTGGCAGGCAAGAAACTGACCATCAGCAAGCAATGTACAGTCATCATAAAGAAGGCCAACAGCCTTGTGGGCTGCATTAGGAGTGTTGCCAGCAGGTCGCGGGAGCTGATTCCTTTCCCAGGCCATACCTAGAGTCCAGTTCTGGGTTCCCCAGTGCGCGAGAGACATGCACATCCTAGACAGAGTCCATCAAAGGGCCACAAAGATGATTAAGGGACTAGAGCATCTCTCCTTTGAGGAAAGGCTGAGAGAGCTGAGACTGTTCAGCCTGGAGAAGAGAAGGCTCAGAGCGGGATCTTATCAATGTATATAAATACCTGAAGGGATAGAACGAAGAAGTAGAAGCCAGGCTCTTTCCAGTGGTGCCCAGTGCCAAGACAAGAGGCAGTGGGCACAAATCGACATACAGGCAGTTCCATCTGAACACAAGAAAAATTTTTTTAACTGTGAGAGTGGCCAAACACTGGCACAGGTTGCCCAGGGAGGGAGTCTCCATCCTTGGGGATATTCAAAACCCAACTGGACACTTTCCTGGGTGGCCTGCTGTAGCTGACCTTTCTTGAGAAGGCAGTTGGACCAGGCGATCTAAAGAGGTCCTTTCCCATCTTGCCATAGCATCCCAATGAGATGGCAAGAGAGGCCATCACATTGCCACCTGCCTCAACAAACCCCTTTTTTCCCCAATGCCAGAAAACATCTTACCTCAATGGCAGCAGAGGGCCTGGTCAGGCCACACTTATTGAGTCCCACATTGCAGTACCCTCTATCCTCAACGTCCTGGATGGGCATACCCTCCAAAACAATCTTCTGGTTGAATCAAGAGCCTCCCATAGGTTTGTGGCCTCTGAATTTGCCCAGAGCACGCAGACCCTTACCCAACTCACCCCAAGCACTGTTGCTGTTACAGATGGGAGAACACATGGTGGAGCCGTAACCCAAGAGACCTTAGAATAACTGTGGCACCCGGGCACTTAGAGACTATCATGTGACCCTACTTATGGAATCACAAACCTGTCTTTGGCACTTGGGATCCTTGTCCTTCCCAGTGGGAAGGGAAGACCCACATCCCAAGGCAGGAACTGGCCCGAGGAGCCATCAGGGGTTGCTTCCCCTACCACAGGGCTCTGCATGGGTTGTTCTAGAGATTCCCTGCTTGTGAGAGCAGGCCAACGCCAGCACCCTGGAGTCCTTTCCCCCTTCTCAGAGAGTAGTTCACTGAGTTAAGTAGTTTAGCTGGCCCTGTCCAAAGTCAGCTCCTTCACTGAAAAGGGCCGTTGTGAAAAAAGCTCAAAGTGAGGGCCTGCTCCTCCTTCCCCTGAAGAGCTGCTTTTAAGCTGTGCCTTTACCACCACATGGCAGCTGTGCAGCAGCTATGTCTGTGCCCAGTCTCGTTTCTCCAGTTCTGCCCCTGACGGGACCCGCTGATTTGACCTCCAGGCTTGACCTCAGCCCTTCCCTGTCTCTGCAGACATGCTGGGTCTGTGGCCCCAGCAAGCAATGGACTGGTACTATCTCCAGACCGGAGTCTTATCCTGACTTTCTACTGAGCATCCTGCACAAAGAGGTCCCTGCTGCCCAGGACCCTGCTGGGGCCTCTGGGGTGACAGGATTTGCAAAGGGAAACAGAGTGCATGAGAAGGCAGTGGAGGGCTTGGGAAGCATCTGAAGGCATACAGAGGGCTCCAGCATGAACAGGAAAGCAAATGTAGGACACTGGGATGTCCTGCAAAGAAAATTAGGGACTCTAGGTGGCACCAGAAGGCAGTCAGAGGGGTCTGAGGTGTACAGGAGAGAAATCCGAGGCCTCTCAAGGTGCATCTTCTTTTGGGGGCACCAAAAGGTAAATGGAGTGATTCTTAGGGGATGAGAGGACCAAATGGAAGCCCCTGCATTGCACCAGAGATCAAATGAAAGACCCTGGGGAGCATCAGAGTGCACTTCAAAACCATTTGTTCAATTCTGTGTGCATTCAGATCCCTTCCATTCCCCTCCACACAGTCTCTATTCCCCCACATGCCACTGTGCTCCCTTCCATTCTTCTCTATTCATGCTCAGGGTCCCTCTGTTACCCTCTGTGGACCCTCAATTACTCCCCATTCCCTTTTGAGTGCTTGTAGATCCTCTGTTCTCCCACTCCCTGCCATCCTTTCTGAGTGCCTTACATCCAAACCATGCCCCCTCTACATGCTTTCAAATTCCCTATATTCCCTTCTGAGTGCTTCTAGGTCCCCTCAGACTCATTCTGTTCACTTCCAAGTACTTTCAGATCCTCTCTGTTCCTATCCAGCTGCTTTCATATCCTCTCTGTTCCCTTTGTTGTTCTCTCTTGGAACCCCTCTGCTGCCCTCGCACAAACTGATTCTCACCATTCCCCATCTTGTATGCTCGAGTGTCCTCCATTTCTTTTTGTATGCATCCATATCTCCTTTGTTCTCCTCCTCAAATACTCAGTCTCCTCTGTCCCTTTCAGTGTCTGCTTAGCGCTGACTTCTCCCCTTTGTGCACACTCACATCCCTCTTTTCCATGACAAGTGCCCTTAGATTCCCATTGTTGCCTTCTATCAACACTCAGATCCCACCCGTCCCTTCTGTTGGTGCTCAGTTCCTATGGGTTCCACTGTCAGATCCCTTCCAGTCCCTCTGTGCACCCTCAATTCCCCTCCATTCCCTCTCCATGCACACAGGGTCAAGCTTCCTGCTTTCCCCTCTGTACGTGTTCAGACCCCTCCATTCCCCTCTGTACATGCTCAGATCCCTATTGCTGCCCTCCATCTGCCCAGTTTCACTCTGTTCCTGGGCAGACACTTGCTTTCCTCTGTAGCCATCCATCCTGCATGACCAGTCTCCCAAACCCAGTGCCCCAGAGACCACAGCAGTCTCAGCTGGCTTACAGAAACCTTTTAGCCAGTGTCTTTCAGCAAGCCTGTTCAGTTGCCTCCTTGCAGATCACGACTGTGGCCCACTGGGGAATAGGGACTTCTCCTGCACCCCCGAGACAGAGATCCCCTCTGCCACAACACTCTGCCTGTTGTCATGTGGTCCAGAAAACACCAGCTGCTCCAAATACTGTCCCACAACAGTCAGTCTCTCTGGGAGTCTCAGGGCTGCTTTGACTTCCCCACCAAGAGGTAGGCTGGGCTTGTCAAAAGCACCTTAAACAAGAAACAATTGACCTGGCAGCACCCTGCTGTAATGGTGGGAGGCGGGGACATCCCCAGTGTTTGCTCACCACAATGGTTGGTGACTGGCATTCAAGTGTTTATTTACTGAGCTGCTCTTCAAAACTCCCAAATATGCTGTTCCCAGGGGAAATTCCACCCAAGGAGCTAAGCACTCACAGAAGAGACCATTCCAAGGACTTCTGCTGGCACACGGGTTATTTTCTTTGCAGCTCTATGCACCCAGAACCACAGGCACCTTCATCTCAGCTTGTGTTTTCTAAGGGCACAAAGGAAACCCAGCCTGATTCCCGCCTCCAGGAGAAAGGAAGCTGGGAAGGGGGTAGGACCCACTCACCCCACCCACTGCAGAGGGCACTACAAATGCCTCTGTGAGACCTGCCACTCCACAGCTTTGTGCTCCAGTGGGCATTTCTGCCTGGACGTCATGGGTGAGTACCGGGCTGGGTAGCGGGGCGCTCCTTGCTGGCGATGGGACAAGCACAGGTAGGGCAGCCCAGCACTGGTCCTCGCACACTGATGGGGAGCAGTGGCACCAGTGCCCTCTGAGAGCAGGCTCACCTGCCCCCCCTTCAAACACCAGCAGCTTGTGCCTTTCCTTCTGGCTCACCGCAGCCAGTCCCCTGCTTCAGCAGCCAGGAATGAAACTTTGCTCAGTCAGTTGTAGGGTGCTCTGCTCCACCCAAAGCTATCGTCTCATGCATGACTTTTCAGGAGCTGGTCAAGGGGAAAAGGTAAGGTTGTCTACCCCTTGGGCAAAAGAGTTGAGGGCTTTGGGCAAGCTTTCCAGCTTGCATGGACCAGTCTGATGCCGCCCAGCATGCTTGGTGCACTCCTGCGTCTCACATGGTTGTGTTACAGTGTGCAGTGCTGGAGCCATTGGATGGGGGGTCGCATCTCATCTTTTCTCCATCTTTTCCCTTTCTAGCAGCCCAGTGCCTTCTACTCCTGGCTTGCGCACTGGTCTTGGCTGCCCCAGGCCACTCCCTAAACATCTTCAAGAAATCTCCCTCCAACACTTCAACGAGTGCTCTGAAGAAAAACAGTACGTAGCATCCCGTGGGCATCGCTGTGCTCTCACCGACCCCTTTCAGTTCCTTGGTCTGGGTCAGCCCTGGCTGGTGAACAGCCCCAGCCCATGCTCTGGGCCAGTGGAGGCTTGGTAAAATGGCACTTGGGAGAGGGTGTGTTATTGATGCCTCAGATCCAAAACACACCTCCATAGTGTTATAGGCAGGCAGGCTGACGAGAGGTGGCATCAAACCCAGGCTTTGCCCAGCTGGGGAGAGGAGCTCTGCCCATCCATTAGGATGACCTTAACTGCAGTGGGAGGTCCTCCAGTAAGCAAGCTGAAAGCATAGGGAGACCACACCTGCCAGAACAGGGGGGATCCAGTGTTGTGTGCTCATGTACCGTCAGGTCCAGGTGGGGAAGTGCTCTACACCCTCCCTAGCCCTGGCCCTGCTCCAGGATGGAGGATGGTGGATGTGGGGCAGTGTACCCAATGCAGGCTGCAGTGCTCTATGCGTGCATGTGTGTGTGTCTGTGTGTGCAGTGTGCAGGCTGGTAGGGGTGTCTGTGTGCTTGAAGGGGTAATTTTTCTCCTGTTCCCTCAGTTACAGGCAGAGGCAAGCTCCTCTTCATCTTCCTCTCCAGCATGATCCTGTTTTAGTGACACAACCCCTTTTTCAGTAGACCCAAAGGAGCCCACTAGTGTCCATATCAGTCTCCTGGCCTGATACCAGCATAGCCCATTGGGTCTGGGGCCTTCCACTGGGGCTGCCTCCTGTTAGGTGTCCCATATGGAAGAGTTGCAGAGGGCTGAGGCCAACCCACTCTCACCTCCAGCCAAGCACATTGACCTCTCTGGGCTGGGACAGCTGATTATCCCCCAGGTACTCTGGCCAGACATCCCTCTATCCTGCCACAGGGTGAAACATGGTCTTGTCCCGTTGCACAAGCTTTTGTTAAATCACCCTCTCTCCTGCCCCAGGTTGGCCCAAGGACTGCAGTGAGATCCCCTCTGGCAGCCCCAGTGGTGTCTACATCATCCAGCCCACAGGACTGCACCCCATCATGGTGTACTGTGAAATGAATGGGACAGACAGGGGCTGGACGGTCATCCAGAGGAACCGTCAGAGCACGGAGATCACCTGGGCCGAGTCCTGGAGCACCTACAAGTACGGCTTTGGGAACGTGCACACCGAGTACTGGCTGGGCACCGAGTACATCCATCAGATCTCCAGGCAGAAGGTCTACCAGGTCAGGTTTGTCATCTGGGATGCCACAGACAACATCAAGTTCACAGACTACAACCTCTTCAGCCTGGAAGATGAGTCCCACGGCTACCGGCTGAGGCTGGGAACATATTCAGGAACAGCAGAGGATGCCATGGACTCAGACAATCCCAGGAATGTGCACAACAACATGAAGTTCTCCACAAAAGATCGGGATCAGGACACTTACAGAGGGAACTGTGCCTCCCGCTCTGGGGGCGGGTGGTGGTACTCGGCGTGTTATTCTGTACAGCTGAACGTGAAGGGGGCCATAACATGGGGCAGCCTGTGCAACAGGAACTGCAAAGCTTCTGCCATCCTCATCAAACCAGCTCCGTACCACTAGTACTCTTTCCCCCTCCCATCTGCACTGGGCCAGAGCAGTGCCCTGCTGCAGCCTGTTGCTGGCTGGGGGGATTGGGGGTGAATAGGATTGTTCCTGTATATCAAGAGCTGTTTTCTTCTCTTCTTTTCTTGAAAAGTAGCAAAGCTCCCTGCTTTGTCTCTGGACTTTCACCTGTGGTGGGTTTTTAGGGATCATTATTAGAACGATTCTTTATAAAATGCAGTGGTTTCCAAGCATGTTCCTTATGGGGAGAAAACTGTGCTCAGAAACTTAAAACCCTCCTAATCCGTCAAGGTCTCATTTTCTTTTTGCTTTGTGGGATAGATAGCTTTAGCAGAAAAAAAAATCAGTCATCACTAGATAACCTGATCTAAGCTGCTGCTCTGAGCCCAGGCAGGCCATGTACGCATTATATTCCTGCTGTAATCTGTGTTCATCCTGCAGAATAAAATTGCTTTCAGAACCTGCACAGACATGTGCAAATTTCCTTCATTTGTTTGTGAATTTCTCACAACTGTTGACAGTTTCTTGCCAGCAGCAGACCTGAGGCTCTTGGTGCAGTAAGAAAAGACTTTCAAATGAAAAAAATTTCATAAGACTGAAATGACAAATTAAAGACAAACCTTTCACTTAAAGAAGAGAGTTGGGTTTCAAGGTGAAAATCTTTCAAAAATGGAATGCAGTACCACATGGCCAAGAGCAAGCACTGAGAGCAGGGGGGAAGCATCAGCTCAGTTCAGCTCTACCAGTCATGACCTGGAGCTAACCAGAGACAGCAGGCCAGGCCAGGATCATCCTGCCTTGTTAACCTTGTCAATGCTGGCCCAGGCCTTGGGAGGTAACTAGAAGAGTGGAAGAAAAGGCAACAGCACTGTAAAGCCACATAGCAGTACATGGTTGGGATATCCAGGGCAGGTTTAAAAGCTGAGGCAACCTGACATGGCAAGAGTACCTGTCTGGCCAGAGTACCTGGGGGATAATCAGCTGTCCCAGAATCTCAGGAAGCCTGGATTAGCTTGGGTCCATATCAGCTTCCTCCAGTGTGGTGATATCTCTGTGCACTGGATAGCTCAACAGTGGACATGGTACCTGTGTTGTGGTCTCCCACTCCTGAGCAGAAGGGAGTCATGTCTTGCTGCCTGCACTCTTGCTAACACAGCCCAGGATGCAGTTCACCTTCAACACTGCAAGGCTGCATTGCTGACTCCTGGACAAATTGCTATTTACCAGGAACCCCAAGCCCTATTCACAGAATAAAAGAATGGTGAGGAATGGAAAGGACCTCTGGAGATCATCTAGTCCACCCCCCCTGCCAAAGCAGTGTCACCTAGTGCAGGTCGCACAGGAATGCATCCAGGCGGGTTTTGGATTCACACAGTATCACAGTATCACAGTATTCCTCCAGAGGAGACTCCATAACCTCTATGGACAGCCTGTTCCAGGGCTCTGCCACCCTCAAACGAAAGAATTTTTTTCTCATGTTCAGATGGAATTTCCTGTGTTCCAATTTATGCCTGTTGCCCCTTGTCCTGTCGCTAGGCACCACTGGAAAGTGTCTGGCCCCATCCTCTTGACACCTGCCCTTTAGATACTGATAAGCATTGATGACACCCCCTGTCAGTCTTCTCTTCTCGAGGCTAAACAGATCCAGGTCTCTCAGCCTTTCCTCATAAGAGAAATGCTCTGGTCCCTTGATCACCTTTGTAGCCCTCTGCTGGACTCTCCAGCAGTTCCCTGTGTTTCTTGAACTGGGGAGCCCAGAACTGGACACAGTACTCCAGATGTGGCCTCACCAGGGCAGAGCAGAGCAGGAGGAGGACCTCCCTTGACCTCCTGGCCATGGTCTTTTTAATGCACCCCAGGATAGCATAGGCCGTCTTGGCCACAAGGGAACATTGTTGGCTCATGGTCAACTTGTTGCCCATGAGGACTCCCAGGTCCCTCTCTGCAGGGGGACTTCTGTCAAGCCTCTCCGCTCCAGTTAGGTTGTACATCCAGGCTGGAGTACAAATAACTTTTTAAACTAGCAGACATGTCTCCCAGTCCAGAAATGCTACTCTCAAGTCAGATCACACTGGGAAGCCTTTCTCAACCAGCAGCACCCTCATACATGCATCAGGGCTTGCAGGCCCATCAATGCCTCCAGGGCAACCAAGGTTGCCTGTTCAGCCTCTTCAGGAACACTGCACTGCCATAGCTCTGCAGAGTTCCCTAGGACTCCATTCACAGATCTTGGCCTGAGAGTCCCAATTTGTTCAGGATTCACAGCCACAAGCCTTCCTCGAGCTCAGCTTTTCTTCCAAAGACAGAGGAGAGGAACCGTGGCTTCTTTCAATCCCCAAATTCAATCTTCATCACAAAGGAGATCCATAGCCACATTCCCCTCTGCAGCAGAGTATGATGGGACAGACTTACCCACATCTCTCATGCCCTCAAGGAAGCACACCACCTCTCCACATGCCAATCTGTGGTGATTTCTTCCCTTTTGCAGCATAGAGCAACCACCCAGCCACGGACAGGGGCAAAATATGAGCAAAGGTTTTGCAAGATACTGGGCTTTGCTGGCCCTGTTGGTTAATCATGGCCTTACAGCCACAGTTCAGTGCACAGTGGCTGGAACAAGCCATTGGAAGCAATATTGCGTTCAGAGACCTGAGAACCTAACCACAGACAGAATTAGGTACTCGGCTGTGTACAACAACTGTACCGAAGGGAGAAAAGCTCGTGTTACAGGCTGATGCTGGGGACAGTCAGCAGCAGGGAGCATGGGTGTTAGGACTTTCACTATGGAACATTGAAATATTTCAGAGGAAAAAAAAAAAAGAGAAGAAAAATCAGCAAAAATTCACCTGCATGCCACGCTGACTCTGCACCAGCTCAGCCTGGGCACAGAATCAGCTCCACAACTGACCTGGCCCAGCACTGCCCGAGCAAATCATCTTGAAACTGGCAGCCACCACATCAGACTTGGAAGTTGTGAGGTCTGCGTGCCCCAGGGACATCTGACATCCCTTGGGCAGGTGTGTCTCCTTGCCCAAGAGAGGACCTGCGTAATACACCTACTTTCCCCCAGGTCCCCCACCCTGGGGTCTAGACAGAGTGATCCCCCAACACTTATGTGCAGTGTCGCGGCGGCAGGCGGACACAAGGCAGCACGGTCTGGCTCCAGGGTTTATTGCAGCTGATTTCTCCCGCCATGGGTAGCAGAGCTGTGGGGCGTATGGGGCCCGGGGAGGGATCAGGGCCTGAGCAAAGCAGGGATACACCGATTGCACAGGGAAGGGAACTTGCACTGTCTCCCCCTCCCCAGGACAGGCGTGGGCGCACCCACCCCAAACCAGTGCCTGCGTCCCAGTGCTGGCCGGCACCGCAGCACTGGGTGAAGCTGCCAGCAGGCCTGGGGCTGGGGGCGATTGCTCCTGAGCCCCGGAGCTGCTGTGGTTCAGCTGGTGGGGGCGCGGGAGCTGTGGGCAGCACGGGACGTGCACCGGGGCTGGCCCAGGGCTGTTGGCAGGCACGGGAACAGGGCACTGAGCTGGGGATGGTGGCACTCCCACAGACTCCCGGGAGGCTGGGCGATGCAGCAGCATGGTCAGCACACGTCTGTGGGTTTGACCAGGATGAGGGAGGATGTGCAGTCGCCTTTATCGCAGAATCCTGGCCAAAGGATGTGTTTTTTGGCATTGAGCAGCACGTTCTGGCACCTGTCGTACCACCAGCCTCCGTAGCTGTTGGCACAGTTCCCACTGTACTGGTCCTGGTCCCTGTCAGTCGTGCTGAACTTCATGTTGTCGTGGATGCCCCCCTTCTTGGGGTGGTAGCTGGTCAGGTAGTCATCCCCATCACCAGAAAACCGACCCAGCCTCAGCGGGTACCCACTAGCCTCACTCTCCACCCTGAAGATGTCATACTCAGCATAATGGGTGACATTGGCTTTATCCCGCACGACGAAGCGGACCTTGTAGGTGCCCTGCTGCGTCAGCAGGTGCAGGTACTCGGTGCCCAGCCAGTGATCACCCCGCACGTTCCCGAAGCCATACTTGTAGGTGGTCCAGGACTGCTTCCATGTGATTTCAGTGTCATGAGAGTTTCTCTGGACAACAGTCCAGCCCTTGCCTTCGGTGTCCATGTCACACCACACCACACGTGGGGGTGACCCTGCTGGCTGGATGACGTACACCCCACTGGGGCTGGTCTTGCGGAGATGGCTGCAGTCTGCAGGGAACCCTGTGACAGTAGCAGCAGCAAACACAGGGTAGGGTGGGAGAGAGAAGGATTGTATGAGTCTGTCAGGACAATAAAGAGTTCCTGTAGGGGAGTGAGGACTGAGGACAAAAAGGGCTGGTTTTATCTGTGGTCTACTTCACCATGTAGAGTAGCTCATCCACAGTGCAACCAAAGGTCTTTAAGACAGTGGCCCTGGTAAGAGCCCTACGAGCTATTTCTCATGACTTCCTATTTCATTTGGAGTCTTCTAATGCATCTGGCCAAGAAAAGAGGGGGAAAAAAGTCTTCCAGATGCCAGTGATGTCCTCCAGGTATATCTGGCCCTCACACAAGGCCATTGATATATTAAGCTGCAGCTCTTGCAAGGATCAGAACTGTCCAAAATGCTCCACTGGGTGATGATATGTAATGAAAATTTATGTTTTCCCTGGGGATCACAGTATTGCAAAAGAAGGCTAAGTTCTACCTTGATTTCATAGGGATCTCAGCTTGTTGCAGTTTATCTTTTAGCAGAACTGATCTGTTGTGACTTACTTGCCAAACTCATTTGCTGCCTAATTTGTTTTTCTTGTTTTGTGTCTAATGAGGGACAATTTGCTGTGGGTAATCCCAATTCAGCCCATGAAATCTTGCTTTTCTTGGGCACACAGGACTTACAGGGAATGTAAAAAAGAGCTTAAAAAACCCCAAAATGCTGGGAGAATCTCTCCTCAAACTGAAGCGTAAAAAGACACAAGCACTACAGAGCAATCCTGGCATGGAGCCACCAGGGGGATAAGGATGGCTTGACATGTGCCAGATGGCTTACCTTACAAGACACAGCCCAGGGGGTTTTGTGTAAGAGTTCTTATGTTGTGCATCAGCCTGGGTGCATGCTGGCCTTCCTAGTACTTAGTAGATCTGAGAGTCAGCGCTGAGCTAGGGGGACACCTTCCTGCTCTGCACCTTGGTGCTCAGCCAGTGTCCCCACCTACTCCATACTCACCACTCCGGGAGCTGGCAGTGGGTACTGCTGGGCCAGCACTTGCACAGAGGAGAAGCATCGCCACCACTGTGGGTAGGAGGATAAGGTCCCCACGGATCCATCTTGTCCCAGCCTGGAGCCCTGGGAAGGAAAGTGCCCATCCAGTCAGGATCCCGGGGCAGCCCCCTCTTCCCCTGCCAGTGGCCCCCAGGAAGCCCACACCAGGGGAGGCAGAGCCACGGGGCACAGGCAGAAGCAGGGGGCCCCCGGGGTGGTGGGAGCTGTAGCTTCGGTGCAGGCTCTGTCCTGCAGGGGTGAAGCAAGGTGAGAAATGGCTTTGTCAACCCCCTGATCAGCCTCTTCCCTGCACCAGACAGCAACCTGCAGATCTGTTCTCAGAAATTACAGCCCAAGTGTAGCTAAGAGAGGACAATGACACAGCTAGATCTGGGGAGAGTAGCTTGCCAGGGGGAAGGATCACAAGAAACAGTTCTTTTTTGGAGTAGTCATGCTTAAGCCTTTTATATGAGCCACTCCAGCCCAATGACAGCTAGTGGGAAACCAGATCCAAAGGATGGGTCCTATTGCACAGATACCAGCTCCCAAGCAAACAGGAGGAAGTCTCCTGGGCCCACACAGTGACACAAGCCCAAACCCTCTGTGCTGGCCACCAGCACACTCTACACCCTGCACTAGCTCAATTACTGGGGAGATGCCATCATGAAATCTAGGTCTCCACATTAACCTACCTCGACAGGACATGGGAATACAGGGCATAGGTAGCCTGGGGAAAGCGTAGGCTGGCACCAAGCACGTGTGTCATTTGGTTTTTTGGTCTTGTACCCCCTTTTGCTACCAGAGTGCCTGGCAGCATGCATCACCCAGGCAAGATCACGGCTGTTGCCCTGCTAACCATCTTATGCCTCTGTATACTCACCCCAGTCAGGTCTTGTTTGAGCCCAGCACCACACGTGAATGCAGTGTGCTGCTGGGAAGATAACTCACCCATCACAACAGCACGGCTGAGCAGAGAGCAGGAACCCAATGGTGCACCCTCCCATGCTGAGCTTTCCATGCTGACTTTATAGGCACTGCACACACCCACTTGTGTTCACACTTATTTGCAGAGGCACAAGGAGGCACTTGCAGATTGTGACTTGAGCAGTTTTCAGATCCCATGACAGCACAACTAAACCCCCTGAGGGGAAGGAGGCATGCACTTCCAGCCAGAGAAGTACAAAATAATCCCCTCCATGGTGAGGGATTTCAATTATTGCCTCTCCCAGCTACACAAACACTACATATGAATTGCTCACTTGGACCAAATTCTGGAGAGCCATGACCAAACTGAAGTGGAGAGACCCAGCTTTTTAAGGACATACTCACAGAAACTAGCAAAGGAAGGGAGATTGGGCCTCCTATTTGCCCAGTCTCAAGGTGACCTTGGAAAGACAAGGACAGGTCCTCAAGAGACATGCCTGCTTTCTAACTCTCTGCTGGCAGGTTTCAGAATCAATGAGTTAAGTCATTCCCAATCCCTGTCTTTGGCCTCATGAGACCCTGCAGATTCCCCCCCATCTCCAGCAATGTCAACCAGGGGTTGTTTTCTCTACAGGACCAAAATGCTCTCAGGACAGATTGTTTGGGAGGGCAGTTCTTCATGCCAGAAGGTACAGACAGCTCCATCACTTTGTCAAGACAATTTTAAGAGGATAAAGATGTGGCTCTTCTACTTTCTTCTCCTTTGATTTTTTTTCAGATTTACCAGATGTGTTTTTCATGGCACAGCTTTAAACCTGGTGTTCACAACAAGCCAGTGTCAAGCTGAGGCTCCCATCAAACTCTCCGTACTGCAGGAGCCCGCATCAAGCAGTGCATTGGACAGTGGCTTCCAAACCTCTCTGAGGTAAGGGATCCCTGGACCAACTTCCATCTGAACCCTTAGATCTCACCCCTGCTTGCTTGGTTTGAGGTTGGGAGCCCTTATCCACAGCCTAATTTAGTTTGGGAGAATCATAAAAGCAGCACTCCCAAGCCTGTGGAGGGAAAAGGGCCCAAATTGCCCTGGGAAGAAGGACCCCAGGAAGAGGGGCCTTGTCCCCTTTCTGGGAGATCAGGGGACATGGGTGACTTAGGGGCTCCCATGGGCTGTCCTGGAGCTAAAGCCGGGCTAAGCAATGCAACACCTCAGGCTGTGCTGGGGTGCCTGTGCCAGGGCTGGCAGGCAGATGCTGGAGAGCCACAGCTGGGGTCACTGCTGGCAGCAGGGCTGACAGATGCAGCAGGAACACGGGCCCCACAGCTCATGGAGTGGAAGTCCTCCCCTGCCCATGTGTACAGCAGGCTCCACTGGGCTGCTCCAAATAGATGCAAATGGTATTGCCTTCAAAGAAAGAGTCTGTCAACAGGACAGCTTATCTACAGTCCAGCAGAGACCTTGGGTTTGACTTTAGCTCAAATATTCCAGTGGATGGTGTTTTCAAAGTTATCAAACAAAGGTTTTCTAAATCATGCTGATGTGGGACCTCTTTCTAAGAAGACAGCTGCAAGGGGACCTCTGAGCAGATGCAGGTTGGAAGCAGCGTTGAGGGTAACAACCAGTGGTTGCACTCCAGAGAGGCAGAGCACGGGGCACTGTGCAGGACTTAAAGGAGGAGAACAAAGGCATGGGTCAGCTCCCTGGGAGCAGCAAAGGTGGGCTACTCCCCACGGGCAGGCAAGTCAGAAGCCAAGGATGAACCCCAAGGAGCCAATGCCCTTGCTGGTGGGCTCCATCCTGCCAGGTCTGAGCCCAGCAGGCAGAGCTGAGTGTTGGCAATAGCTCCAGGCAAGGCAAGCAATCAATGCAGTCCAAGATCCTGGACAAAAGGACACAGTGCAAAAGGCAGGGCTGGAGATAAGCTATCAACATGGATCTGAGCAGTCCATCCAGGAAATAAGCTGTCTACAGTGTAGGTCTAAGATCCATCCAGAAAACAAGGACAGAGAGCAGACAGGAGACCGGTACTCATACAGTGTGGCTCAGGTTAGGACTGAAGGTCCAGGGCCAAGCTGAAATAGGTCTCATGGGCCCAGGTGAAGGTCCCAGGTGGGACTGGTCGGTCACCAGCCATTAAGGCTTACTGGTGTACTCAGGGCCGTGACAGTAGTAATTAATCCCCAAAGAGCAAATTACACTGGCCTGGCAGGCTGCATGGGTCTCTCGTGCTCCATAGGTCCTCAGGCTCTATAGCTACAGCTATTGCTATAGCTCTTTGGGCTCACAAAATGGCTTTTCAAGGCACGATCTTTTTTCAGTCTTTGAACACCCTCAGGCTGAAATGTTTCTTATCTAATTCTAATTTCCCTTCCTTCCTTTATGTCCATTGCCTCTCATCCTATCCCCGTGCACCTCCAAGGACAGTCATAGAATCACAGGGTGATATAATGATTTAGGTTGGGAGGGACCTCTGGAGGCCATCTCCTCCAACCCTGCTCAAAGCAGATCTAAAAAATCAGGTCCAGTCAAGTCTTGAACACCTCTAAGGATAGAAATTCCACAGCCTCTCTCTGGGCACCTGTTCTAGTATTTGACCAACTTCATCTTAAAAAAAGTCACTATTTCTAACTGGAATTTCCACGTTCCAACTTGCTCCACCACTACTGGAATTTCCTTGTTCCACCACCATGCACCTCCTCGAACAGTCTGGCTCCATGTTCTCTGTATTCTCCCATGAGGTAGTTGTAGTCAGCAATAAGACCTCAAACCAGGACACAGTTGCCTGCTCTTCTTCAGATGGAGCAACCCAGTTCTCTCAGAGTCTTCTGACATGTCCTGAGCTCCAGGCCCCTGACCAGCCTGCTGGCCTTTGCTGGGCTTGCTCCAGTCTGTCAATACATATGTAATGAGGGGTCCAAAATGAGACACAGTGCTCTGAGGAGATGGACTCTGCTCTCCACCCTCCGACCAGTTATCTGCAGGCAGCAACAAGATCCCATCTCAGCCTTCCCTTCTCCAGGCTGAACAAGCTCATCTTTCTCAGCTTGTCCATGTGTCATGTGCTGCTGATTCGACTGTCTTGGTGGTCTTAGCTGGACTTCTTCTGGAGTTTTAGTCACTGTCATGCACAGGGGAGCCCCACACAGGACTCCAGACATAGTCTCACACACGGAAGCGCATGATCCCTTCCCTCACCCTCCTGGCTGCATTTTTCCAGATGCAGCCCAGGATGCAGCAATAAACAGATCTGTGCCACAGCTGTGGCTCTTTCAATGTCAAGTATACATTGAGCAGGAGCTGGGCCCCAGGGCATAGCTGGACTTGCAGAGAAATCCCCTCTATGGCCTCCCCCCTGCCTACTTTGCACATCCTAACCCTAACACTGGCCACAGCCTCCTGGAAAAGCTGCCCGGGGACTGGAAGTTGTTGGTGAAGCTCTGCTGAGGGTTGCTGCTTGCCTTTGTTTGCATCTGCCATTGAGCAGAAGCAGCAGCACAGCAGGGCATGACCAGGCAGCCACACCGCAAGTGAAAAGCTTGTGACAAAAGCCCAGCCTACTCCTCTGCAGGCTTTGGCCATATTGTGCCGTCCAGCACAAGGTGGATGCTGGGGTACAGGAATCCTCATAACTCAGAATACTGTGGGTATCAATCCCTAGGAAAATGATGGTCTGGCATTTTCTGTAAGAAAAGTGGTGTAAGCACTCCTAGTAGCAGAGAGGGGCTTGAACTGGTACCATTTTACATCAGTGTCACATCACATTTCCCAAAACTCCCTTGTGACTGCTGCAAGGGCCACAGTGCCAGGGGAGACCACAGTGCATGTTGCGCAAGAGGCAGCATGGTGGTGGCAGGCCAGGCACGTCAGGAGGCACCTGGAGTGGCACTTTCTGACGTTCAGTGCACAATTTGCCAGGAACACTAGAGTACCTCTTTCCCGAAGGGTCTAACGGGGTCCCCACTGGCTGCTCTGGAGAGAGTGATTTACATCTGATGTTTGATTTCCATCCAGGAGGGGGAATGTCATCTGGGTATTTACTCATGAGTGGAAATGTGTAGAGGTTCCCAGAGGATGCCGTTCCCTGGGGAAATCCTGCCAGAGCAGGGGGGGCAGCCAGGCACTGTAAATCACAGTTGTTTTAAGGCATTCGCTTATTGGCACCAAATTATTTGCTTTGCCTCTGAAGAAAGCTCTTCACCTTTGTGAGACACAGCCTTCATTGTCTGAGGACATATCACTTAATGGTGAAGAGCAAATAAGCCGTAAACCACTAGTCCCGTTGCCAACCAGAGGACAAGTGCTGTGGTTTGGGTCTCATGCCTCCACCCCCTCACCTGCTGAGCCCTATAACTTTCAGGCTGGACACCCCTCCAGCCAGGCCAAACCTGCTCAGCTTCCCGCTCCGCAGGGTCCCCGCAGAGACGGCATGGGTGAGTGTGGGATGGGATGGGAGGGGAGGGGACGGCACCGCTGCGTGTGGCTGCAAGTCACAGGGCATCCTGGCACTTCGGTTTCTGCAGGGCTCCCTTCTCTCCACACCCCAGCCATCCATCAACCCAGCTAAGGCCATTACATTGCCTGGGATAACTGTGCCCTGGGCTGGGGACTGGAACGGGAGTCTGCATGTTCTGCTATTTTCCAGTTGTATCAGTGGCAGATAGCCCATTTTACCAGCCATATATTTACCAAACATTCTTTGTAATTTTCAGTTCTTGAAGGGAAGTATTACATACACTAGAATAGAAAATGGATTTTATGTGTTTAAACATGTCTCTAAACACCAGTGTATCAAGATACTAAATGTTATGTGGGAATTGGGAAGCAAATCAGTTGGACTGAAGTGTGTTTAAAAGACCTTTGCTGTAAAACTGTAACCAGCACAGATTGGGTCAGCTCTGAGCATTTCCAGAAAGGGGTGCTTGTCTCTAGGGTGGCTGCAATCGCACACAGCAGTTCCAGGCCAGCATCATGGATCGTTTTCCTTCTCAGTCGTCTCAGGGAACGGTGCCAAACCCAGGGCAGTATGATAGGTTTGGCTCTGCTCCTTTTTGAACTTTGTGGAGGGATCACATTGGTAATCAGCCAGGGTGAGCTGCATGTATCATATTAGGAACAGATTTCTCCATGGGCACGTGTCTCCACAGTGTCCCACTCTCTAGGAATCACGATAAACTTCCTATTATTTCATTCAGATTTAACATTGCAAAAAGTGTGCTGGTTTCTCTAGCTGGTCTGAACAAGAACAAACCAGAGCAGCTGGCTACAGGTGGAAATTTTGAAGTAGCCATATAACCACATAAACGACATAATTTGCACCAGCCAGGCAGTAATTCCTGAAATTTGTGCTGCCCCTCTCAGCCATGCTGCTTTCAATCAGAGCAGAGAAACACTCACAGCCCTGGCTGAGGCTTGTTCCCACCCAGCCATCTGGGTTCTTACTGCCCACAAACCTGGACTGGAGGCAGGTGTAGTCCCAGCTTGCACCGTGGGAGTGTGTCACGGGAGCATGATGGCAGGTGGGAGGAAAGGGGATTCCTCCCTTCATGCTCACTCTGCTTGTTATCTCCAGCCCTGATACTTGGGTTTTATAGGGATTTCTGATTACAGTCACTTTGGGTTTGGACCAGGTTTTCACACTTCTGTCTCAAAAACCACCAACAGCAGGTGCCACCGCTGACAACTCCTGCCAATAAGTACACAACGGCTCATCTAAATGAGTGAATTTGGGCTTATGGCTTTGAGAGGGAGCTCTACATGTAAATAATTTTATTTTCCTATTTTACTCTGCAAGTAAAGGAGACAAGTGGGATTCAAGGCTCTCCAATGGAAGAGTTATGATCTCTTTCTTCTTTTTCCAAACTCTTCCCATTTCAGCTACCCAGTGCCTTTGTCTCCTGCTTTTCACCTGCCTGCTAGCCCTGGCAGCATCTCTTCCTGCCTTTGACATAAAAAACCTGCATCTCCTCAATGGCACGCTGGATGAAATTATGAATGTTCCCCCAGAGTCCTCCCAGCTTGGTAAGTACACCACTATATGTTTGCCAGGGAGTGGCAAACAAGGTCACGTTCAGTCAGATCCTTCACAGACCTCCACACCAGCCTAACCACACCCCTGTATCACAGAGGAAGGACTAAATACTGCTCTACGTGTGGGCAAAAATGCCAAAGCAATGTAGGCTGTCTTACTGGAACAAGAATCATCTCAGAGTCCTCCTCTGCTTACTGCCTGTCTCTTCTCCTGTCTGGCATGAAGTTCTTCTACCCATAAGTGAGTCCAATAGTCCAAAGCCCAGAGTTCACAGGATCCCAGGGGAAAGGACAGGTTTGGTCTCATTGGCAGCAAGACTGAGCCAAGGGTGTTCTGGGCCATGGGCTCTTCCTTGAAGAAGAGAAGCAGTGTTAAAGGTGTTAAGGCAAACAATCACAGTGTGTTTTGAGGACATGGAGAACAGTAGCCACCTCTGGAAATCACAAGGTCAGCAGAGACCTGAATTCAAGAGAGAATTGAATACAAAGAGGAACTAGCTAAAGTTACTACAAAGAATCTAAAATAGTGTCACTGACACAGAGCAGTCAGCCAGATGATGGTACAGAGTAACCTACAAATATCAGGGTATATTGGAGCAATGTGGAAGCTCTGAGAAATGCTCCTGGAATAAAACTGGGGGCTGTGGGTGGGACATGACATGACAGAAAGACCTGGTTCCCTTCCAAGGGAGGAAGAAGAGTTCTTGGCAGAAAAGCACGAGGTTCAAGTGTTTGATGCTGGTTTGACATCAGCCTTCACTGTAAAGGTCAGGTGTCGGGAAACTGCCAACACAGGGAGCACTTGTGACTAAGACAAGAGCTTGGGCTTCACCAAGAACTGCAAGTCTGAGTAGAGAAAGGGGATGTGCTCTGGGCTTCACGCTCATGTCTCGCTCAGACCACTGGTAGGGTGCTCTGAAAACATGAGCAGCATGAACGCAAGATGGTTAAGCAGGGAGGCATGCCAGAGAAGACAGGCTAACGTTCAAAAGTCTTGACTTGTGGAGAAGTGCTTCCAAATGGATGGGAAGTGAAGGAAGAAAGGAGCAGGGGCAGACTGTGGCTTACAAAACAAACATGAGTGAACAGCTTCATATGGCTGTAGTAAAAGTAAATACCATGGTAGGAAAGTCCTCTAGACCATGTTACATGAGTGTTTCCCACTCTGCATAGGCTTGGGCCAACCACCACATTCACCAGTGGGCTTCAAGACACATTTGGAGAAAGTAAAAAAGGGGTCAAAAATCTTGCAGGCAGACTGTGTCAGTGAAGGCTGAAGAACTGAGTTGTTTAGTCTCAAAATCAGAAAACCATGGAGGAGGAAATAACAGCAATATTATAGTCTGTCTGCAGGAAAAAGGGTACTCTGGGTGTAGTAAGAGAAGAAATAGGCTTATACACAGTGCAAGAAGCTTAAGTGAAACACTTCATAAGGGCAAGGATTGGAAAGCACCAGCTGAGAGTGAAAGCACGGAGCGGATATTTGAGGATGTCAGAGACCAGCAGTTGCAAGGTCAGTCATCTGTTTCAGAGAGGGGACAGTAAGCCTGTGATTCATCCCTCTGTTTTATAGCCATCAGTGGATACACACACAATGTCCTTGCAAAATAATTGCATTAATTCACACTAAACCATCCTCTTTTCCAGCAACACCCTTCAAATTCCCTTCTGACCCAGCTGAACAGAGCCCCTCTCCCAACTCTCGATACCTGCACCAGTTTTCTTGTGTCTGCTCTCATGTTTCTTCCCCTTCTAATCCCTCTTCTTCCTAAGTCCCTTCCTAACTGCTTCTACTGCACTTCAACAACCATCTTTCCAGTGTTGCCACCACCATTTGGGGTCTTTCCCACACACAGTGTGCCCAAATCCCTCCCACCAAGAAAGCAGCTGCCCCATTCTAACACCATGTAAATTCCTTTGAACTATCAACTGCCCAATATCTGAAATGGTAAAGTCTCTCTGGAACTAGGAGCAACAACAGAAAAACAGGAATATCATCTGTAGAAGATCATGCTCTCCCAGCAGGCATTTGACATGTCTGTTCTCAATGCTCACTCCTGTGTCCTCTGTTCTTTTCAATTCAGATAATGGTGGTGAACATGTTCGACAGGCCAGAGACATTGGCCACCACCCACCGGCAGGCCATGGTAAGTCTCTTCTCAAGGAGTACCTCTTCTCATAAGGTTTCACCATTGCCAGGAGCCCAGAGGCTCATGAAGAACTCTCAGCCATTGTAGCTCATGTCCTACATGTGCACCGGCTCCTCCCAGGAAAAATGTTGATTTTCTGATAGGCTACAGAGGTGCCACAGCTCATAACGTTGGGGGGACTCCAGCCATACCAGCCATATCCTGTACTCAGCAATTGATGACGATCTTCAAGCAAGGGGAATTTTCCACCTAAAGGTCCAAAGTGGAAAGTGATGATTTGTTATTGGCCCTTGGGAAGTGGTGATTGGTTATTTTCCTATTTACACTATACGGTTGAGTGGGTAAGACAGGGACTGACTACATTACTGAACTGACTGAGTAAACATTAGCCCATAGGACCACAAGATATGGTTTTACTGGGTAGGAATAACCAGTAGCAAAGGTACTGGGAGCGGAGCAAGTCTCTTCCCAGAAGTGTGTAGGTGCATTCAGCTGTTTTTATGTGTAAGGGGCTGACACTGTGGAGCATGGAAAGACCGTAATCACATCAAACAAGTCAGGAAGTCTCTAAAGAGCTACTTGGGTAAACCCAGAGAAAACCAATGGATTTGCCTTATTGAGATCACAAGGGCTGATGGATGTCTTGATCACACTCTCTCCAGGGTTTCTGAGATGCTTATAAAGCTCTAAAGCCTCCATGCTGTAACAGCAAATGGCTTTATAACCCAGATTTGCATTTGTCTGTGTGGTGATACACACTACAGGCAAATCACCGCAGCACTGCAAGACTGAATCCAACCTGACCTAGGGTGCGTTGTATGCTGGGTGAAGGCAATGTCTGGCTTGGTTTCACCAGGCCAAGACATTTTGGCAGCGTGTCCCCCTCGGTTTGAATCCTGTCTTGGGAAGATATGAAGCCCAACTCTTATATCGGTCATTTCAATACTTGGATTTACTCCTGTGAGCACATGGCAGGAATACAGCCCAAGAATGTGTGTGCAATAGGACATAGACACAAAAGAAATATCAGGTGCTTTCAGTGTCTCATTGTGTGGGATTTAACAACCATCTCTGTTTCCTGCTCCCAGGTTGGCCCAAGGACTGCAGCGAGATCCCCTCTGGCAGCCGCAGCGGTGTCTACATCATTCAGCCAAAAGGGCTCCACCACCTCGTGGTGTACTGTGAAATGAATGTGACAAACGGGGGCTGGACGGTCATCCAGAGGAACCAGAAAGACACACCAGTCACCTGGGCCGAGTCCTGGAGCACCTACAAGTATGGCTTTGGGAACGTGCGCAGCGAGTACTGGCTGGGCACTGAGTACATCCATCAGATCGCCAAGCAGAAGGTCTACCAGGTCAGGTTTGTCATCCAGGACTCCGCAGACAGCACCAGTTTCGCAGACTACAACCTCTTCAGCCTGGAAGATGAGTCCCACGGCTACCGGTTGAGGCTGGGCTCCTACACAGGGACGGCAGGGGATGCCATGACTTCAGACAATCCCAAGACCATGCATGACAACATGAAGTTCTCCACAAAGGATCAGGACCAGGACACTTACAGTAAGAACTGTGCCTACAGCTATGAGGGTGGATGGTGGTACTCGGCATGTTATTCTGTACGGCTGAATTTCAAGGGTGGCATGACATGGGGCAGCCTGTGCAAAGGGAACTGCAAATCCTCCCTTATTCTCATCAAACCAGCTCCATATTGTTAGTGCTTCTTCCCCCTCCTGTCCACACTGGACACTGCGAAAGCTCTGCCTGGCCAAAGAGCTTGAGCCTTTCTGGAGCAGAGAGGGGAGCCCAAGGGTAGTAGGGTTTTACTGAAACGTCACTTTCCATTTCCCCTCTCTGAGTGCAGGCTCCCCCTCTGCTCAGCTCTTTTCCCCTGTGCTTGCCAATGATTCGTTGTTATTATGTTCATAATCAAGAATAAAAATATCACTTGTGAAATTTGTGGGAATGTGTACCTTCCCTAGGGGAGTAAGACACTCAGCCCTGCAGTGACTTTTCATCAGAGTTTCTTAGCTGCCTCCAGAATTCATAGCAAGCAAAAAAGCTACATGCGACAAAGTTCTATATACTCTGTGCCTCTCTGCAGCATCTGGTAAAGCATCTCAATAAATTTGCTTCTTTGAGCTCATTCTCCATTAATGAACATCTGTTCTGTATCTCTGATGTGCTCCCACTGACACCCAAGAAATCCCATATCAGGTGCTAGGACTGGAGTCTTGGGGCTAGTTACACTGAGATAAAGGACGTGGCATCTGCACAGGAAGGTTCAGAAAGGACCTGCCATGTGGGAGAACTCTTCCCACATCATCACCATGTTCACAGTCCAGGGTCAAAAGCTGTGGCATTGTCCTGGTGCCAAGGTCCCACTCTTGCTGGGAGGCTGTGTCTGTCAGGATTTGTCGCTACCTGTCTGTCTGCCTAGTCATGCTTTGGTCCTGCAGAAACATGATTACAAAGTCATCAGTAGATCTGTTTGCTGTAACTAAGAAGCAGTGAACTTAAATGGAAGCAAAAAAGAAGTAGGTTAGATGTTAGGAATCACTTGAATTAGGAGACACTCTAATTAGGGAAGAGCTCATTACAGGAATGGGCTCACCATACCCAGGTTCCTGACACTGATTTAGATGAACCTTTGCCAGGAAAGGTGCAGACATAGCTGTGAGGCTGCAGGACAAGGCCCGTACAGCTCCTCTATCCCACAACACTGTGGCACTGCCAGGACAGACCGTTTGAGAACCACTTTCAGCTCCACAGACCATTTCTGGCTTTGTCTTGGGGCAGCATAGCAACAGTAGGGAGTTCCACTTCCAGGACCAACGGCCAAGGGAAACCACAGCCCTCGCCTGCAGGCTGCAGAGCCCAGTGCCCACTGGGAGCCATCCAGAAAGGTTTGAGAAATTAGAAAATACTGAAAGAAGTGAGCAATACAGAAGCCTGGAGAAGAGGAGGCTGAGGGGAGACCTTATCACTCTCTACAACTACCTGAAAGAAGGTTGCAGAGAGATGAGGGTTGACCTCTTCTCCCTAGTGACAGGTGAGGTTTAGATTGGATATTAGGAAATTTTTTTTCACTGAAAGGGTTATTAAATATTGGAATAGGCTGCCCAGGAAGGGAGTGGATTCACCATCCCTGGAGGTGCTTAAAAAAAAGGGTAGATGTGGTACTTGGGGACATGGTTTAGAAGTGGTTTTGTCAGGTTAGGTTAATGGTTGGACTTGATGATCTTAAAGGTCCCTTCCAACTTCAGCAATTCTATGATTCTATCTCCAAGCCAGAAATTACTTTACACTGCTCCAGAGAACTGTCCTCAGCAATGCGGGCACAGGAGCCGCCTGCACCTGGGGATGTCTGAGGAAGAAGAGAGCTCAGGGCTACTTCTACTGAAAGCAGTTCTTGGGTGAAGCAGGCTGCAGTTGCTCTCCTGAGAGCCTCCAGCACCAAGCACTGAGCCCCCCCAAACCAGAGCACAGAGACCTGGGAGTACAGCCCATGCCTGCCTTGCAATGGCCACCACAGCACAGGGAAAGAGGGCACAGGGCAGATGGACTTGACGTTGGCTGGAAGAGGGCCATGAGATGGTAGGAGCAGGTGGAGGATGGCTGTCAGGAGGGTGCCCCCACCTCACTCCTGGTGCTCCCAGAATGGATTTGGCTTTCAAAGCCAGCAGGCTCGGTGACATCAGGTGGCACTGAGCAGACTGTGAAATGACATTGCTGCTGCTCCTGGGCCTCTGGGATTTCCAAGCGACAAACAAAATTGGAGTTGCATTTGCACTGCCACACTAAGGAGGAAAAAATTCTCATCCCAGCAGAGTCTTCTGCTAGGGCTCTCCAAAGGCAGTGGAGAGACATGGGCCAGGAGATGCAGGAGAGCATCCTAAAATATTCTCAGAGTACAAGAGGGCTGGCACTCGCCAGCCCAGGAGGATGGGCTCAGCGAGTGGCTGTCTCTGCATTGCTGTCTTGTCCGTCCACCACAGCATGTCCCAGTGTACGAACAGGTTCTCATCTCTCCTACAACAGCACCAGCTCCACACAGCTCCTTATTCCAAGCTACCCATCCAAATGCTTCCTAAATCCTGTTGAGCTCTTGGTCACCTGACAGCAGTGACCTCCAACCCCCAGCAGCTCCCTAGCAGCTTCCCTTCACTCAGCTCCAGCAGCCAGTGTTGGTTTGAGGTGACACCTGAAGTCAAGCAGTGGACATTAAATGCTGGCTCCTGCCAGAGATTTGCTCCGTGGAAGTGTCCTGGCCAAGACAGAGCAGTCCCCGCTCCAGCAGCAGTGCACTGCTCTCCCTGCAGCTGTGGTTTTTCACTAAGGTGACATTTCCCTGGGAACCAATCCCCCCCTCCTATGAGCTCCTGGTTTGCTTTGCCCCATCTTCTCCATCCCATTTTTTACTTAAGAGGAAGAACAGGGCAAAGATACAAGGAGACTTTCCAGCCTCCAGCGCTGGGATGTTCTGAAGCAGGCCTGATAGTCCTCAGGCAGGTTTCTACTCCTTGAATTTTTCTTTTAGGTCTTTGAATCCCTGCAAACGTTTAGTGACCACAGCACCCTGCAGCGAGCAGTTCCCCATCGCAAGCGGGGCAGCACTCCCACCTCTCCCTTCCCCAGGGGACGAGGGGACCTGCCCAGAGCTGGCAGTGGCGGCGTGCCTCATCACTCTCTCCGTTCTCCTGAGCCGCTGGGTACCAGCGATGTCCGCAGGATGCCCAAGCGCAGCGCCGCCGAGTACAGGATGAGGCCAATGCGGTGACAAGCGGGATGCGCGCAGCGGGGAGCAGCGCGGGACACTCGCAGGGAGGTGCACAGGGCGGGGAGCAGGACAGGCGGTGCGGGGAGCCGGAGACACACAGCGCGGGGAGCAGTTCCGATTTCCGCCCCTCGCCCGCCGGGGGCGGCGCGGTGCAGAAGCGGAGCGCGTTGTGCTCGGCTGCGGCTCCTTTAAGGCCGGCGGCGCGCGGCGGGGACGCGCGCGGTTCCCGACGGCGGCGGCGGCGGCGGCGGCGGCGGCGGGTCCCGTCTCGTCCCATTCCGTCCCATCCCATGTCCCGGCCGCCGGCGCCGCCCGGTTCCCCTCGGCGCTTCGGGGCGCTCAGCACCGCGCAGCTCCGCGCCCTGCTGCAGGACGAGCCCCGGCTGCAGCGCGCCGCCCGCCTCAGCAGGAAGGTACGGGGGGGCGGGGGGAGCCCGGGGGCGGCCGGCGGAGCGGAGCGGAGCGGAGCGATGCAGCGCTCAGCCCCGGTGGGGCTTTCCTGGGTCGTGGGCTGGGGCCGCCGGCGGTCCGGGCAGCGGGCGCTGCGTGGGCTGTGCCCCGCGGGAGCGGGCATCCCCCGCCGCTCCCCGGCACCGCGCCTTGTTGGTTTTCCCGTGATAGCCGACATCCCGCCCGCCGAGCCCGGGGGCTCTGGAGGAGCAGCAGACCCCCTCTCCCCGCCGTTCCGGCTGGGTTGGGGTGGCCGCGGGGAAACCTCAGCTTGGGCGATCCGGCCGGCGGCTGCCCTGAGGCTCCTTGGTGCTGCTCGGGGTTTCAGCAGCCATCGCCTGCCAAGCAGCCGCGGGCCACCAAAACCCAGAGTAGGGCCACAGCCGCTGCCCCCGCTGCTGTCACTGCCCCAAGATCCGGGGGAGGCTGGGAGGCCCTGGCCCCTCGCCATGCCCTCCATGCCTGGCTTCGTTCCCTGCAGCTGGGATGAGCTCCGAGTGCTCCCTGGCTCCAGGGGTTCCTGTGGGAACGGGATCGGGTTATTTTGAAATCGTTCTCAGCCTGATTTCAGCATCTTTCCCCAGGGCCTCTCAAAGTGCAGCTCGGCACCGCGCTCTGCTTCCCACTCCGCATGGGCGGAAGATGTGTGCAGCGTGAGTGGGTGTGCATCTCTCTCCTGACATCCTTGTTAGCTAAGGAGTCCTCTCCTCTGCAAAGGGGGCTGGGTAGCCAGCTGCAGGGTTTGCCACATTCAGGGTAAGCTGCCCTGTACCATGGGTAGCCCAGGTCCAGCCGTTGCATCCCTCCCGGGATGCACCCCCTTTTCAGACAGAGCAGAGGGATGGGGACAGTGCAGGAGGAGAAAATTTGCCCCTGGATGGAGATGGACCCCCTCCCAGCAGGCTGCCAGCTCTGACTGGTTCTGCCCATTTCTCCCAGTGCTGACACCCCCACCCCCATTCTCGTTCCCACAGTTTCAGAGTCTGCAGCGGGAGCGGGAGATGTGTTTGGCATCAAACTGCACCCTGGCCAGGGTGAACCTGTCCCTGCGCCCACAGCTGGAGGATGGGAAGGCTTCCCTAGCCATCAAGTACCAGGAGCTGCAGGAGATACGAGAGGCATGTTGGGACAAGCAGCAGCGCCTGGGTGAGTGGTGTGCAGCCGATGGGATGAAGCGAAACCCAGCACGGCCAGAGCCTGGGTGGGCTCAGCACCCTCAAACTTGCCAGGGAAATGGCCTGGCCATGATCAGGACCAGTGAGGGGTGATGCTGCCTGTGGCATAGCCAGCCCTCAGCTGGCACTGATGCCATGGTGGGATGCAGACCTCGGTGTGCAGGTGGCTCCAGGGACATGTTTGGGGGTTTCAGTTTGAGGATGGGGGGAGCTGATGCTTGGGGCTGGGAAAGACTGCAGCCCCAGCAGTGGGGGCATCTAGGGGGAGATTTGTTGGCAGCCCCATCCCCTCCTGACACAGAGGCATACCTGGAGAAGTGGAGCCCGCAGAGTGCCCTGGATCACCTCCAAGCCAAGCTCGATGCCTCCGAGGCAGAGTCGGAGGTGAGTCAGGCAAGACCCCTGTGCTGCTGAACCTTCCTCACCTGGACCCTGGACTCCTCTCCATGCCCTCCCAGCATGCCAGGCCCTGGAGAAGAGGCCGGGGGGAGCTCAGCCGTCTGGGCTCCCTCCATGGTCCCACGGTTCTGTTGGCTTGATGCTGCCCCACTGCCCGTCTCACAGGCACAGATAGAGCAGTTCCTGGCCCAGGACCTGTCCCTCGATTCCTTTCTGGAGTCCTTCTGCCAGAGCCGCACACGGTCCCATGTGTGCCGGACGCAGCTGGAGAAACTTCAGGAGCTGCTGCAGAAGGGCCAGGTGGGCAGGGTCCCTGCGGGGCACCCAGGTGCCCTGGCTAGTCCAGCACCAGCCCGCCTTGCCCCATTGCGGAGTGGAGTAGCCCCCAAAGCCTTTGATCTCTCCTACAGTTTTGTCCCTGCATTTCTCATCCCCTCGGAGGCTGTTGTGCCCTTTGCCATACCGTCTGTGCCTCCCAGACATCATCTCCCAGCCCTGGGACACCAGCCAGCATCTCCGTGCTCTGAAATCCCCAGCCCGGGCTCGCCCCTGCACCTCATCGGACACATTCCCCTGCTCAGCCCCCAGCCCTTCCGCAGGCAGCAGCGGCCGCAACACCAGAAGCAGGAGCCTCCGCAGCGGTAGCAGGGCAGGGACAGGGCATGTCCCCACATCTGGCCCTGTGCCTCCATGGGGGCTGCGCAGGAACCCCCTGGCCAGGGAGCATGTCGGGGTGGGTGCATGGTGTAGGCACAGCTCCAAGGGGCTGTGGTGTCTGTTGGGCAGGCACGGGGGTGGATGCTCACAGAGGGATGGAGATGCTTGGCTGGGGTCGGGATGGGGTGGGTGCTGTGGCAGTGGCTCCTGTGCCTGGGAAGCTGCTGGGGGAGGAGGTCTCTGCATCCACAGCAAGAGGAACAGTGACAGGACGTGGGGGTGGGTGGTTTGTCAGGATGTCAGTGGGTTCAGTTGGGTGGGAGATAGCAGGGAAGAGGGCCCAGGAGCACTGGGTGCCACGTGCTTTCTAAATAAAGGCTCTTTTCCATGTTCTGTGTTACCCCTTGGCTCTGGCTATGAACAGAGGGATGGGACAGGCAGGGGGAACACTTGCCAGGCTTGGAGATGACTGGTAGTCAAGAAGGGTCCTCCAGCCTGGGGAGCCCCCAGGTGTTGCACCTGCACTTTGCTCAGCCCATCAACACCCTGGGAAAGGAAAGAGCCCCTACAAGGGGGTGGGGGCAGAGAGCCCAGTGAGGTGGGCTCTCCTCTTCCCCCCAGGCAGGTGTCAGGAACCATCTCCCAGCAGTTTGACCCCCCCAACCCCATGGTGAAGACTTCTGGTCACCAGAGATGCCTTGTGCCAGCAGCCAAGCACTCGCCCCCATGAAGGATTATACCCCACAGCCAGCCGGGCTCGCTCAAGGTTATGCAGCAGCTGGTCTCATCAGCCTCTGTGCAGCCCTGCAGTGGTTTTAGTACCCATTCCCCATCCACACTCTCACACTAGCCCTGACTTCAGCCACCACTGGAAAAGGCAGCAAGAGGCCTGAACTCACCCTGTTTCATCCTGTGTTCCTCTATTGCTTTCCTTAATTTCATGCAATGGATAGTGAGACAACGCTGGAGGCAATAGGCCTAGTTCCTCCAGCTGCAGCCCCTGGGGTACTTCTTCCCTGCTCTGGGGTGTCTCTGGTGCTGTTTCTAGCTTTTGATTTGGTTTCAGGCTCCTCTTGTGCTTTCAGCCCTGTCTGGTGGTAGCATTTTTTTCTTCTTTCCCAGTTGCCTGCCCACCCTGCAGCTCAGCACTGGCTTCTGACTACAAACCACCCCAAAATATGGACCATTAGCTTGCAGTGTCTGATCACCCCACCACCACTGTGGATACATCACCAAACTCCAGCCCTCACTTGTGGGACTGGAGCCACTAATTCAGTATAACCAGTTAAAACAGGTTTAAGACTAGGATAAATTGGGGACCAGCCACCGTGGCTTTATTGGCAGATGAGGAGATGCTAGTTACTGGAAACCCCACAGGCTTTCACAGACCACCTTCTGTTTTTCCATCAGGCTCAGTTTGGGCTCAGCCTATCAACAAAAGGTGTCAGTACATGCCTGATTGCCACAGTCAGGCTCTTTAGTTTGCCATGTCCCAGGAGGAAGGACTGTAGTAGGCTGGCAACCACGGCATTAGAGCTTGACTGGGTTCCTGTACCTGCCACACAGGGCTAAACTATTCAGGGAAATAAGGGGACCAAGCAGGAGCACTTAGAAGGCCAGTTGGTCCGTGTGGGACCATCTGTGCTGTGTCTGGAGGGGGCTGAAATGCACAAGCAGCCCTGTCCTACCCAGTGTCCTGGGGTCTCCCAGACAGTTGCCCCAGCTACCCTGAGGGCTGCACTGGACACTGTATGGGGTGACCAGAACTGTGGGCGCAGCATGGAGACTTGGACCCAAATGATGTGTGTATGTGTCGAGCTATGAGAGCTCTGAGCACGCACACACAAGAGGTGGTGGTGGGTAAGCACTAGGCTTCTCCCTAGGGATTTGGATGAGCACCTAGGAGAGGAAGGCCACCTTTGCACATGGCTCAGGAGGAAAGGACCACAAGGCGATGGCGTGATGGCGATGGCTTTCTGTCCATAGGAGCCCTGCAGCACACCTGGGCACCTGCCCAGCTCAGGTAGCAGTGGACAGGCCCTGGCAGCCCCATGGTCCTGCTGGGCTGGCCACCACCTCACTTCAGCCAAAGTCCTTTAACCACTGGGAAGCTGCCAAGGAAGGCGAGCCTCTGTCCTGGGGAGGTTCCTCCAACCCTAGAGTTGGTCCTGTCCAGTTTGGAGCATGTACTGCCCCAGGTGGGTGCGGGAGTCCCCAGCTGCAGTGGCCCCAGTGGGGAGTGTGTGTATGTACAGCATTAGTGCACTCTGCGCCTCGGGAACATGGCAGCAGTGGGTGTCTAACAGAGCACACCCCACCATACCAACAGCTCCAGCCCCTTCTGCAGGCAGGCCTGGGCTGAGGACAAAGTCCTGCATGGAGCACAAGACAGGGACATTGGTAACAGGCAGGAGCTGGCAGCAGCACAGGGTGATCCCTCTGTGCCCCTCATTGCCTGAATGCACAGTGGCTCTCCCTGCCTGCACCAAGTGCTGTGGACTTCAAAGGGCCACATCAGAGGGGAGAGGAGGGTGCAACATATCCCCACTCACCCCCGGGGAAGAGAAGGAAGCTTTGCCATGAGGTGTGTACTTGCATTCACTTCTGCACTGGGCCAGGCAGCAGCCAGGGGCCAGCTCAGCCCCTCTGCCAGCTGGTGTGCAGCCAAACCCAGGAGTGGCAGGCAGGGAGACGGCCCTGCCAGCTGGGTGGCCTCCCTGGCTACCCCAGGCCTGGCTTTTCGGACACCAGGCTGGGTAAGCAGCAGCCCCCAGCCCAGGAGGGATAGGACACCTGGGAAAGAAGGGGTGCCCCCAGCACGGGCAGCCTCCAGGAGACCCCAGGCTGGGGCCAGCGAGAGGTGGTGGCAGGGTGCCCCAGCCATGCCCCCCTGCACAGCAGGCACTGTTCAGGCAGCAAGGCTGTTAAACAAGGAAACTCTATTAACAGTTAACTCTATTAACAGAGGAGTCGCCGCAGGGGATGCTGTTGAAGGGAGTGAGAGCTGCCCCCCCATCCATGGGTGCTGCCAACCGTGTGGCCCTTCCCTGGGGGGAGGAAGAGCCACCGCAGGCCCAGCAGCAGCAGGACTGGCGTGCAGAGCTCTGCCCATATACGCCAGGGCAGGTGAGGGCTGGGGCTGTCCCAAGGTCTGTACCCTCACCCCTCTCCCTTCCAGGCCAGCCCATCTTGCAGGAGGGGAGAGTGATGGCCACCCCTCCAGTGCTGCGCAGGACCCTGCTCACCCAGCCTGCAGTTCCTTGTCTCTGGTCCTCATGCCCCCAGCCCAGCTGGCACCCCCAAAACCTGTCAGGAGCCAGGACCCTTCCTTCCCAAAGAGCAGCCCAGCTTCTCCAGATGGAGAGAAGAGGCCCTAATGAGGCACTGAGACCCCCTGCCCACAAGCTGCACCACCCAGCAGTAGAGGTGAGCAGCTCAGCACCCCAAGGGACCTCAGCTCACGAGAACAGGCTGGGGAATGGGGTCTGCCCCAAGCTTGCAAGGCGTCAGGACTGGGGCCGTCAGGCTTCATCTGGCTTGCCTTGAGCTTTTGTTTGATTTACTTAGTTTGTAACAGCATCTAATTACCAAGTGGCCATTAACTATTTAGTTTTAGTTTTGCTTCCCTTTTACAGCTGCATGGTGCCGCTGCTGGTAGTAATGCAAGGGTGGGAATGAGTAACAAGAAGTTACACAGATTAAACCCTGGAGTGAAAATAAACCCTGCAGGGTAGAGCAGTACAGACTTGGAGGGGTGGGCATAGGCTGATAGCTGAGGCCCCACCAGCAACTCACCCTTGGGCAATTCCTTTCAGTGACTAAGAGCTGGCAAAAACTGGAGTCAGGGGTAGGAGAGCAAAGAACCAGGATCCAGAATGCATACATCACTTACTCTAAAGGCAGATGTAATGTGGAGCTGCAGAGCAATGGAGAGAGGGGTAGGATGTGCTAGAAAAGTGTAAAAGTGGCTCCAGTGGTCTTGAGACAGAGGAGGAAGAGCTCCGCAGTGTGAACACCACACTCCTCCCAGCAAAGCCTCAGGATGCCGACAACTCATGGTGAGCTCCTCCCCAGCTGAAACTGCCATCCTCACCACCCTGAGGGCACAGGCCAGGAGTGGGCTGTGTAATAGCTGTGACTGCAGTATATTACTGAGACTTGTTTTGTAGTAACTGGATACATCCTCAGATGGAGGCAAAGCCTGCTGTAGACCTGGAATTGGAAGCCATTCCCTGCTTTGCCTTGCCCCTAGCTGCAGGAAGATGGGCTCTGTTTCTCACAGAAATGCCCTTCTGTGGCTCAGTAGCCCCGAGGATCTGTCCTTGTTGTCCCTGAGGTGTGAAGACAGCCAAGGCCACAGACAGTTGCAGAGCTTTACCCTGTGCTGCAGGGCTCAGATCCAGCTGCCAGAGGGAGGTGCTGGAGCACTGCACAATCCTATGCCCTCTCACAGCAAGTGTGAGGGAAAGCAAACTCCTCACTGCTCTCACTGATCTGCCCGGTGCTTCTCCCTCTCTGAAGACAGCTTTGTAACCCTCTCCAATTGCTCAGCATCCCACTGAAGGGAGCACCTCTTGACAACAGTACTGCTCAGCCACTGCCACAGGAGAGGTAGAACATGGGGTTTAAATACAGAGTAGGTCCCTGTGCAGCAAGCCTCACGCATCCTATCAGCCCCGCTTGTGTCCTGTTTCCCCTCCTTTTCCACTTTGACCTTCTGATCCTGGTGGGCTTGTGCAGCTCACACAATCTCCTGCTGTCACACCACTGCTGCCAGGGTTAGGCCCTGCTGTATTTGCCCAAGCAGTTGTGCTACAGGCACCCCACAAGCACTACGCTCACCTGGCTAAAGGAAAGCCCTAAGAAATCCAGTTTCTCCTGGCACCTCTCCATCAGGGAAACAACTAGGGAAAGACAAGAATGTGATGACAGTGTTGACACAAGAAGGCAAAGGGGTAGAAACCTGGCGTGCTGGGAGCTGGCAGTCAGGCTGTGCATTTGGACTAGCTCCAGCCACTTTGTGCCTGAGTTCCTGAAATCCTTCCTGGAGCAGAGGAGCATTCAGGCCTGACCAGAGCAAAGGTGACACTGGGGAGTAGTATACATTATACCACCCCAAAAACTGACAGACTGGATGCCCCCAAGCATCCCTCCATACCCTGCGTGCCATGCTTCTCCTCCTCTGACCAAATTAAGCAGCAAAACTAAATGCTGCCTGCAGCATATGAGGGCAGAGAGCGCTGAGGGTACCTCACAAGTACACAGCAACCCCTATGTGTCAGAGGCAGCACAGAACACATCTCTAGCAGTCAGGAGTGACCTCCATGGTGGTCACCCTACCCACTCCCCACTGACTGCAGGCAGCATGCCCACCCTTCCCAGCATGGCCTCAAGGAAACAGGACACACACACACACCCCCCTTCCTCAACCTGCTGCAGTCACTATGTGAAACACCAGCCTGTCCCTTACCCTCCATTTTCCAGCAAATACAAGGAATATTTACCACCCAAGCCCACCAAA
The DNA here is from genome assembly GCF_965231255.1 of Vanellus vanellus. Classification (NCBI taxonomy): domain Eukaryota; kingdom Metazoa; phylum Chordata; class Aves; order Charadriiformes; family Charadriidae; genus Vanellus; species Vanellus vanellus. Next base: position 188,018 of record NC_138924.1, read on the forward strand.
AGAAAGATGTGTCATTTTGTCACCAGTTTATGGCTGGATAACTTTAATGTTCAGGATACATCATGGAGACCTGAGGCAGAAGAATGAGTAATATGAACTGCCCAAACCACTCACTGAAAGGCACATGGATGAGCTCAGTTTTGGTGCCTGGGTACTTCACCCCCCAGTTTCAGACACAAACACCAGACACAGAGCAGGACAGTCCTTACTGGAGTAGCTCTTCCCTGTCCCAGTGTTAAGGGGCAGAGTGATGCAGACAGCACACCACCTAGTCTGCTCCTCCTGCTCCATGCTGCACTGCACCAGACCCTCTCTCTGCCAAGAAGCTGGCTCAGGGCTGGGTATGGAGTCTGCCTGCGGGAACAGCCCACAGCCTCAGGCCTCAGCACTGCATAGATTTAAGAAAGATCAATCCAGAGGACACCTCGTGTTTGGCAGGGCTCCCTTAAAACCTGCAAGCCACAACACCAGGAACTAGAGAGGTGCTCCCTAGTATCCACTGCTTCCCATGACCACCCCTAGCTTTTCCAGCCTGGAAGAGAATGCTTTCTGCCAAGCTCAGCCAGAGAAGCCACCTCTGGTCTTTCAAGTGGCTTGGTTTATAGCATGAAAATGCATCAGTATGTGACACAGAGCCACAACTCCAGAGACTCACTCTGTAACCAATGCCCTTGAACGCCAGGCTCCTGCTCTTCACATACTGACATTTCAGCACAATAATCCCACACAGAGGGATGGACTGACAATCAGAGAGGATACTGGAAAGTGCTTGCTCTGCCTCTGCATTGAATTTGCTCCAGAGACACAGCAGCCTCCGGAGTCTGCAGCTGGAAGTGGTACAATGCTTTCCAGCAAGCTCTTCTGTACAGCATATACCCTGGACAAGTAGACATTACAGTCCCTGCCATGCTACTGCCTCAGGCTCAGTTCAGTATCACAGAACTCCGCAGCTGGAACACATGGGGCATTTGCTTTTAACATTTTTGTGTCAGTAGAAAACGTAACCCAGGGTCACTGCAGTGAGAGGCAAAGGCTTGGCTCCTGCACAGACTACTGCCAGCCAGGCCCAACAAATCCAGTGCAAAGTAATGCAGATGAAGTCTTCGGCACACTCAGAGTTCAATACTGTGAAGCTTTGCTCGCTCCATGTAGTACCAGCATAGCACAGGTGAAACCTTCACCCAAGGAAAGACAGAAGCTCTGAAAGACACAATCTTTAGTTCTTAAAACACTTCAATACTTAAATAGGCAAATACTCATATGTGCAAATGATGCTTAAATACATGTAAAACACAAGTAATGTCACTCAGTGCTCAGAAGTGTACCATTCCCAGCCATCAAGGCCTCTGCGGGATGGTCTTGTGCAAAGTTCCTGGCAAGCCCTAGACAGGACAGGCTGTTTTGAACACGGAAGTGTTTTGGGCAGCACCTCTAGGCAATGTTGCATGCTGACCAGGACACCAGCCGCCACGGGCCCAGGTTTCATTCTTCCAGACTGCTGAGGCCAAGACTTCCATACTTGCCACACAGCGAGGCAAACCCTGAATAGGGACAGACAAGGGCAATGATGCAGTTTGGAGACCAACACTCCTAAAGTTCCCCAAAGATGTAGTAACCACAGGAGTGACAGCACAGAGGTGACCGGTCTCAAATTCACAGAAAACCACAGAGAACTGCAACTCAGCACTGGTGAGAGCACCCCCCACGGACACACACAGCACACAAACACCACTGACAGCCATTTAATCTCTGCTGCAGCTTAGAACAGGCACATGGCTCCCACCAAGGTCAAACAGCAGTGCCAATGGAGGGGACACGTCACAGTCCACAAAGCAGAGTCCATGAACTGCATTTACCTGTCAGGCACTGTGTCTGCAGGTCATATCAGCAGAGGGGGCACATTGTAGTCGGTCGAGCCCCTACACCATGTCTGCATGATCATGCAGGTGGTAGGGGAACAGCGCAGCCTGCAGAACAGAGCCCACATGTGGTATCCAGTGGTCACATGCTGTCTGCAGGTCACACTTGCAGAGGTCACATCACAGCCACTGCCTGCCAGTCGCACTCTGTGTCTGAAGGTCACACTGGCAGAGGGGTCAGGTCGCAGCCCACGGAGCAGAGCCCACACACAGAGCCTGCAGGTTGGTGCACCATCTCTGAAGGTCACACTGGCAGAAGGGACATGTCTCAGCTTGAGGAGCAGAGCCCACGCGTGGGTGCCTGATGGTCACGTACCATGTCTGAAGGTCACACCGACAGAGGGGTAATGTCACAGCCTGAGGAGCAGAGCCCGCACATGGTGCCCGTCACCTGTGTGGGTGCAGGGGACAGCCCCCAGCCAGCTGCCATGTCCGCTGGTGACACTCCATCCCGCTGCAGCACTGGAGCTGAGTGGGTGGCTGGCGGCTGCCCAGCCCCGCTGTCACTTGAGGCCGTAGAGGATAGCGAAACCCAGGAAGAAGATGAGCCCGACCGAGAAGTCAGAGAGGAGCCGCATGCGTCCCTGGGCCGCGGCCTCCTCCCGGCGGAGGCGCAGCTGCTCCCGCCGCGCCCGCAGCACCCGCTCCCGCTCCAGCTGCTCTCCGTAGTGCGCCCGGTAGAAGGTGTCGAAGTCGAAGGGCGGCGGGACGGGCCCGCGGCGGGCAGCGGCGGGGGCCCTGGGCGGCGGCGGGGCAGCGGCGGGCGGGCGGCCCGAGGGCTGGGGCGCGGTGCGCACGTCCTCGGGGCTGAGGAGGCCGCGGTCGTACTTGCGGCGCAGGGCGGCGCTGCCCAGCACCCGGTAGGCCTCGCTAACGGCGGCGAAGCGGGCGGCGGCGGCGGTGCTGCCGGCGTTGCGGTCGGGGTGGTAGCGGAACGACTGCTCGTAATACGCCGTTTTGATCTGCGCCGCCGTCGCCGTAGCCGGGACCCCCAGTACCTCGTACAGGTCGCGGCGCGGCCGCGGGGCTCCGCCGCCGCCCGTCTGCCCGCCGCGGGACGGCGGCAGGGCGCGGCCGAGCCGCGGGGCCCACGGGCCGGCGGGCAGGAGGCGCCGCAGGCGGCCAAGCGCTGCCGGCTGCATCGGGCCGCGCCGCCTCAGCGACCGCCCGCCGCCATCTTGGAAGCGACGGGGCCCTCCGCGCGCGGCGCAGGGCAGTGACGTCAGGCGGCGACATGGCGGGCAGCGGACGCCGGCCTGAGCACCGCGGGCCGCCCGAGTTGGTGAGCGGCGGGGAGGGAGCGGGAGCGGGAGCGGGAGCGGGGTCGCTGTCGCTGTCCGGGGTTCTGGGCCTCACCACCTCCCGCTCTCTCTCTTTGCAGTTCTACGATGAGGCTGAGGCGCGGAAGTACACGCAGAAGTACGGGGAGGCCATCGCTGCGGGGCTGCCGGGCCGCGCGGGAGGGAGGGGAGAAGAGGAGAGGGCTCCTATCGTGAGGCGGTTGGCGGGGCGGAGGGGGTCGTCTCGTCATGGCGCGGACAGCGGGGGAACCCTGTGAGGTGGGGTGGTGTAAGCCGCGAGGTCTGGGCAGCGGCGGAGGAGTCGCGATGTGAGGTGGCGGGTAACCCCGTCGTGAGGCGAGTGGGGGATAACTCCGCCATGGGGAAGGGGGAGCTCCCGTCGTGAGGTGGAGGCGGGGGATAACCCTTCCATGAGGGCCATGGTGGAAGTGTGTGTGAAATCCTCCCGTGAGGTGGTGGTGGCGTCGCACTGTGGGGTTGCCGCCTGCTGCCTATGTCTTGGCCGTGCCTTGCAGCTCCCGGGTGGTGGAGATCCAGTCGCAGATGTCAGAGCGGGCTGTGGAGCTGCTGGGACTGCCAGAGGACCGGCCATGCCTCCTCCTGGACGTGGGGTGAGTGGGGATCCTGCCCTGTGTCATGGCACACAGGGCGTCTGGGGCTTCAGCCGGCCACAGCGCTGGGGTCGGGCTGGTGCCCAGGGGTGAGAGGCATCAAGGCCCCACAGCACCAGCACCTCTCTGCTGTGGGCAGAAGAAGAGGGACGGGCTGCTGTAGTGTTGTGGCTAGCTGGGGTCACCCTCAGACCAGGCATTCTCTGCATTTTTCCCCCTTCCTCCCTTCAGCTGTGGCTCTGGGCTGAGTGGGGATTACATCTCCGACGAGGGTCACTACTGGATTGGTATGGACATCAGCCCTGCCATGCTGGGTGAGCAGGCCCTTCTCCCCTGCCACCCTGGCCTCACCTCAGAGGAGGTCCCCAGAGGTTTGAGCTGTTTGCCTGAGCGGTGCTTTGTTCTGTGCAGATGTGGCTGTGGAGAGAGAGGTGGAAGGAGACCTTCTCCTTGCAGATGTGGGTCATGGCATTCCCTTCAGGCCTGGCATGTTTGACGGCTGTATCAGGTGAGTTGTGTGTATAAGCGAGCTCTCTTAATACGTTACATAACTGCATTGTCTGTACAGTACATATGGTCTGTGTATGGTGCATAACAGATGAGCACAACTGATAAGGACAGTTGCTCCAGGCAACTTGACCCCCCATCTCTGGGACAAGCTGCTGACATTCTGGATGGTAGAAGCAGCTTCTGACAGCTGTTTCCCAAGTGATGCTTGTCTTCTGTTTTCCTGGTGAGCTAGGAATTTTGTTGAAGTAAATAAAATAAAACTGAAGATATTGTCAGGAGGGTTAAGACCTGCTCCAAGGAGGAAAACAGAAAGCATGTCTGTACCATTGCCCAGCTGCAGGGTCAGTCCCTGGATTTGATGGTTGGTTTTTGGATGAAGGGCTAGGTGAAGGGGACAAAACCACTTTTCTGCTTAGAGACTACCTCAGAAAGGTGCTGGGAAGAAGCAGGTTACTGATCTGAATGCTCGGTTTGGGATTGCTCATTGGCAAAACCAGCACAGCCATGCAAGGGCCACACCTAAGGTCCTGAATTATTTGTGCACCTGGCCTAAAGCGGATGTTTTTGTGCTTGAATAACTACTGGGCCTTGTTGGGTGTTGGCATAGTGAGTCTCCAGAGGGGTCCATGTAACTGCAAAACAGAAGGCAAAGCTACACAGAGAAAATTAAATAATTTCCCTGAAGCCTAGCACATGCTTAGTGCTGGAAGTAAGCTCAAAGGGAGGTGACAGGCTCTGTGAAAGAATTGATGGCTCAGTGTCCTGGGGGTTTTGTTTTCTTTCTCAGTATTTCTGCAGTGCAGTGGCTTTGTAATGCTGATAAGAAATCACACAGCCCTCCAAAACGCCTGTATCGATTCTTCTCAACTCTTTATACTGCCTTGGTAAGTGTCATGCTGTCCCAGTCAGGCCTCTGCCTACTTGCACATCCTCGCAGGTGCATATTATCAAGATATTTTAAGTCAAGTATTTTAAGTAAATGGTGCTCTGAAACAGAGGATTGGCAGGAGCACCCATTTCCTATCTCCTTGCCTGCCTGCATGGTGTCTCATGCTTCTCTGATCCCGGCTCTTACCCCTGTGCCTTGCTGTGCTGTGGAGGAGCTGGCTCTGCAGTCTGAGCAGCTCTCCTGGGAGGGTTCTCCAGGAGGCTTTGGGGAGGTGGGCACTAGTGTCTGGGCTAGGAATTGGGTGATTAGAGGGGTTGCCTGCATTGAGGCAGGTTTGTGACCACCTTTATTTCCTGTAGGCCCGAGGATCCCGTGCTGTCCTGCAGCTGTACCCTGAGAACTCAGAACAGGTACAGCACGTCCGTCTATGGGGAAGAGGTACGGGCAGACCCAGGCAGAAAAGTCATGTGCTCTGAAAGCATCATGTTTCTCCACATTGGGTCTGTGTCTCTGTCCTTCCCGCCATCTGTAAAGCGTTTCAAGAGCCTCAAAAAAACCTATAAGGAGAATGCCCTGTGCAATTTCTGTCGCTTCACAGATTGTCATGGGCTGAGCCTTAAAATCAAAGAAATTGGGAACAGTTTGAATCTGCTGTCCTGGATTTTCCCCTGTGTGACTGGGTTTGAAGACGGGCCTGTAGTCACCAGCACTGTACTGTAACTCCCCAGCGCTGGAAAATCCAGCCCAGTATCCCTCTCCTAGAGAGTCCGTTGCACAAATTAACCCAGGCTAGACTGAGGACAGGGACAACCAAATAAAGGTCCTGGATGGGTGTTTGGATGGTACTGCAGAACTGGGAGCTTGGTGCAGAGTTTAACAGGAGCAGGGACGACCCATCTTTGGCATGCACAATTAGCTGTGGTCAAGCCCAGAGGTCTCTTGGGCCTTGCTGGTGGATGACCGCTAAATAACTTTTGCATGTGCTTCTTTTCCAGCTGGAGCTAATCACGGCCCAAGCCATGAGAGCTGGCTTTACCGGGGGAATGGTGGTAGATTACCCCAACAGCGCTAAAGCTAAGAAGTGAGTCCTGTGTCTCTGTGTATATGTGTGTTTGGGGTGAGGCCTGGGATTAGCAGTGATTTTTTTTTTCCCAAGCTGTTCTCTCTCCCATGATACAGTCCTGGACAGAGACTACAGCTTAGATGTTATAAACAATCTCAGTCTTGCTTGGGGACTGGAAATCACATGCTGAATCCCAGCTTCATGCTCCTTATTCTTCTTCTTTCAGGTTCTTCCTTTGTCTCTTTGTTGGGGCATCTGGCACATTACCAAAGGTGAGGAGCTCCGTGATGCAGCACAGTTGCCTTCCTGGCTCCTGGGTGATGTGGAAGAGCTGTGGGTGAGAGTGGGAGGCAGGCAGCTCTGTGTATGCAGATAGGACTTCATTTAGACATTTGCTGTCAGTCTTACCAGCCTCTGCTCTCTGTGAGATCTGGTTTCTTTGCCACAATTTCTGGAAGACCATTTTGTCCCTGCTCAAGTCTTTCCCCTTGCAGAGCCCTGGGTTCCCCTTAATTCAGCTGGCATGACTGTTAGCTTTGTCTCATCCAGAGCAGAGCTAAACTTCCCAGTTTTGCTTTTCAGGGCCTTGGTACTGAGTGTACTGATGGAGAAGAGATGCACCAGGCAAAGTTCACCAATGAGAGGTATGCAAGTTCTCAAACAAGGAGGGGGGGGTGGTATAAGGGCTGGGTTTTGCTGACTGAGGACCACAGCGCTGCCATGTGAGAAGTGACTGAAGGGAAGGGACTGGGAGGACCCTTGGCAGCACAGATGGGCACTGCTTTATCTTATCGAAGGGCCCTAGACATGAGGAACGGAATGGGTTAGTTTGGAGGGCTTTGCTGTGGTATCACAGGGCTCTTGGTGATGCTTACCAGCATGTTGGTGATGCTCAGCTGCAGCTGAGCATTCAGTTTGAGGAGTGTTTTCTCTCTGGCACTTGGCTCTTCGGCTCAGCGCTGTAGCACAGGCCAGTGGTGATGGGAGGGGGAATGTTTACAGTGCTGGTGACACCAAGCATGGCTTTTTTTTGTTGGGGACACAGGCTGCTGTGCCTGAAGTGTGGTGTTCCCTTTCTTCTGCTGTCAAATTCTTTGCGTGGCTCTGCTTAGTTGTGACCTGCTGGTCAGGTCTCCTCCCATAGTTGCGGTGCAGGAAGGAGCCCCTCTTGCAGCCATTGGGAGAGACAAAGAACAAAAAACAGAGGAACGTCGTCGTGGCCGCCAGGAGCTGGTGGCTGCCATGTTTTCCTGCCTCTTACACTGCTGTTCTCTGCTCACTTAGTCCAGGGGTTACCTAGTCTTGGAGGGCAACAGTGGAACTGGCAACTTGTTGGGAGGCCAGAGGCTTTGTCTGCTTTGTTTGGAGTAGAGCAGACAAGGGGAAGGTGGTTTTGCTTGAGCCTGGCCTTGGGCAACCTGGTCTTGTGAGAGGTGTCCCTGCCTACGGCAGGGGGGTTGGAACTCGGTGATCTTCAAGGTCCTTTCCAACCTAAACCATTCTATGATTCTCCGAGATCCCAGAGCCCAGCATGCTGCTGGTGTGTCACATACGGCACAGGGGAGTGCTGGCCTGCTGCAGCCTGTGGAGGGCAGGTATCCCTCGGCTCAGTGTTTCATTCCAGGGGTGGTGGGAAGGGTACTCGCTATTTTTATGAGGCAGAAGGCATGCCCAGTTCTGGGTGGCAGTTCTCCAGGACAGAAAGCTGCTCCTGCACCTCACTTCCTTTCCAGCTGCTGTCCGCTTTCTCTGTAGGACACGGTTCAGAAACGCCAAGGGCAAGTCTGTGAAGAAAAGCCGGGACTGGATCCTTGAGAAGAAGGAGCGTAGACGACGACAGGGCAAGTAAGTTCAGCTGGGTCCTACCTCAGCTGAGGCTGACTGTGGTGATCTGGCCTGCTGTTACCTGTTCAAACTCCTGCCACAAACCCGCTTCCCTTCCCCTCCCAGAATGACCTGTGGATTGAGCTTAGTCGCTCTCTGCTTTCCTCCACAGGGAAGTGCGAGCAGACACAAAGTACACGGGTCGAAAGCGCCGCCCTCGCTTCTGAATTGCTCTGGACTCTGCTGGCATGGAAGATGGTGTGTTGGTCCCTCCAGTGAGCCTCTGGTGGATGGCACAATTGCGCACCCCAGGCCTGGGACTTGCTGGGGCAGGTCATTTTGGCTCTTGAAGGTGAGCTCAGGTGCTGCCCAACAGCCAACTGCAAAGCTTTCAGCTCGGTCTTCCTGGTGAAGGCAGAGTGGCAGACAGTGCTCTGGCCACTTGGTGTCTGCAGTGTCATTGCTTATCTTCCTGCAAGTGCAGTGAGCCACCTGGAGCTCCAGGTGAGCCAGAACATTTATCATGCCTCCTCACTAAACAGTCAACGACTCAGAGGTGTTGCTGGTCTCCTGTGTCCTGCTCTCAGTGCAGAGGATTACTGAGGTGAGAATGTAGTGCCTTGTTCCCTGCCAACTTCTGCTCTGCCCACAGGCAGGGAGTTGGGAAGTATAAAGGTTGTGTCCCATGAGGGCAAATCTTCCTTCTGGCAGAAGTGGTGATTCCTGTGGTGATTGCTCCTGTGGGCGCCTCGCATCAAGCCCACCCTGTATGCTTGAGTGCTCCCAGGGTGCTGGGGTTTTCCGCACCCTAGCCCTTGCTCCCCATCACCTCCTCCCTTCCCCTGAAAGAGAGAGGTGCCAGCCAGAGCTTTACAGTTACAAATGTTTATTCTACATAAAAATTCCACAAAATGGGAAGCTGTTTTGCACCCAAAGCTTTGGGAGAAGGGAGGCTAGCAGGGAGGGAAAGAGTGAAGGAGAAAAGAGGCAACATACAGTGTCATCCAGCCCAGTGAGACAGAGCAAGCCAGGGTCAAGATCCACATAGAAAACAAGGACACTTAGCTCACAGTACAGCAACAGTACAACTCCACGGGGGGCTCGGAAAGCCTTCAAGTACATTAATTACAAAAAACCCAATCCCCAGTTCGAGTGCAAGCTGTGCGTGCCCCACACTGCTCGTGGAATACTGCATCGACACGCTCCCGGCGCTGGGAGGGCAGGTGGCACTTGGAACAGAGGTGGTGTAGCCCAAAGGACAAGCGGTCTGAGGTTGGGGGCTGGAAAGAAAAAGTGAAATGTCTCCCCAAAGCACAACCACACTGTTGGTGATTTGGTCTGTACATGCAACGATGGGTAGGTAAAAAGGAACTGAATGGGGCTTCCCGTAGTGCAGGGGTAATTATTGCACCAAAACACCCTCCCCTCACAGCGAGGACAGTAATGAGCCTGCCTGTGGGGCAGCAATGGCAGCCCGCTCCCCTGTCCCCCTCATGTCAGAGCCTGGCACCACCACTGCCTGCAGGATCCCAGCAAAGTACCAGTGGCAGAATCACCTACTGCGGCCCCATCTGGCTCCTACTGCTGGGCGGCTGCCAGCGGTGGTGGTACCAAGAAGGAAGGAGCAAGTGCCAGAATCCTCCCAGTACTCTTCTTGGCCTCGTTCCTTCACAGGGGTGGATGTCATGTGAGCTTGTGCCACAAAAGCTGCGGCTTGGAAGAAAAACAAAGTCACCTTGTGCTAGCAGTGGGCATCGCTGCAGGGTGAGAGCCTGAGAGGAGCTTTTTTTGCCTGCCTGCCCAGGAGCAGCCCTGCCAGCAGTGTTATTGCTTCCCAGAGGAGGGGGCCCAGCACTCTTGCTGGCTCAGCAGAGCAGAGCACAGACTGTGGTGGCAGGGAGCTGCACAGGGGCAGGAGCAGCAGGTACTCGTGCATCACCTCCAGCACACTTTCCTGTAGCCAGGCATCACCACAGAATAAGGACCCTGCCTGTGCTGGCCTCCTGCCCCGGAGAGGGGCTCCAGAGCCGGCCTGCCCAGGCTTACTAGGGTCCTGGTGCCCCAAGGTGTTTGGCGCATGCAGGCTGCAGTGCTGTAGCTCACATCAGTTGTTGTGGGACTGTGAAAGAAGGGGGCTCCGGTCCTGGATGTTCCCATGGCTGCACCCACTGGGGCCTTGGGCTGGGCAGGGCAGGGGACCAGGCGGGACAAGCTTCCCAATGGTGTCTGAATGCAACGAGGGTCTGTATTGTGGAACCTCGGGTACCAGTGGCAGGAAAGAGCCATGTCTGGGTTGCTGCTGGGCAGGACTGCACCTGGGAAAGGCAGCGCTGTGTCTTGGCTACAGCCTGCTGCATTTCGCCCTGCACCCGTGGGTACCACGCACGGGGCCAGCGCCCGTGCTGCAGCAGCCAGCCAGGGTGGAGGAGCAGCCCTGCCCTCACCCTGGCTGGAGCAGGGAGGTGACATGCTGCCTGCAGCTGGAGTACTCGCTGCCATCGAGTGCCCTGTTTCTGCTACCAGCATCTGGGCTTGTGTCTAGCCCCTGTCCCAGTGTGTGGGCTGAGCTTGGCCCCAGGTGCCTACCTTGCTCTGGGCTCCTCTGTGGTGCTTTGGCATGTGCATGGGCCAGCTGGAGCCCTGGAGTGTCGGGAGGAACGTGAGGGAACACAGCCCTGTCCCCAGCCTGAGGAAAAGGGAGTGGCAACACAACTCCAAGCTGCCAGCAGGCTCAGGCCACTCCACAGGGGCTGTGTCCATGTAGTGGGCATGGCGGAGGGCATGGGGCACCCAGGTGCTCCCTCAGCACCCCACCGGGTGCAGGTGCCTCGCCTGATGGCCCAGGGGATGAGCAGGAAGAAGGGCACTGTGCTGGGAGGAGGTGGCAGGGGCAGGTGGATGCCAAGAGGTGGTGAAGAGAAGAAGGGACAGCCAGGCTCTGCCCTACTTAGGAGGATAGAGGAGGAGGAAGGCTGCTGCTGTGAGCTTGCAGGTTGGTGGATGCAACAAGGGCTGCTCCTGGGACCATAACAGGAGAAAGCCCACCTGCCTCCAACCTCCAGCCATGGGTGCCTATGTGGAGAAGCGAGGCTGGAAGCAACCCTGCTCCCAGGCAAGCACTGCCAGGGGCTGCAGGCATCGGAGCCAGCCCCAAAGCCCGATGGCCAGAGCACAGGCCTGGGGGCAGCAGGAGCCAGTGCCACCATGTGCCAGGGCTGAGAACAGAACGATGAGGCTTTGGTGCAGGTCGAGCAGCCAGTTTGAGACATGCTGGTCTTAAAACACCTGTGCCTTCCTGCCCTGCCGGGGCAGCACCAGGGTGCAGCACAGGTCCCCACGTGGCCTGTCCCAGTCCCCAAGCAACTGTGGTGGCCCCCAGCAGCAGCTCATCATCCCACACTGCTCCACCAGGCACCCATTGCCAGCAGCAGCACGTCCGGCCCCTGGCACCCACACCAGGGTGAGGGCTTGCCAAGGGAGGGAGCAGCCTGGCCATTGGGAGATGGCATGGCCATGGGACAGGCAGGGACAGGGGGAGGCAGGACTGGCAGAGCGCACCCCTGGGGAAGGGCCCCATGAGAGAAGCAGCCCGAGGAAAGGTGTTTGCAAGCACAGATGCGGCTGACAGACATGAGAGCTCTGGCTGGAGCTGATGGGGAAGCTGGGGGAGATTGACTGGGCACTGTGCTCCCGAGGACACCTAATGCCCTTCATTGGTCCCTCCTCATCCTCACCTGTCACTAACACAGACTGCCCAGCACAGGAGGAGCAGCAGTGCCCAAGGGCATCTCTGTCCCCACCTGGTCCCAGCCAGCCACCTAGGCTGGAGCAGTGATGAGAGCTCGGGTTCCCCCCCCCAGGGTCCCCCTTGCACCCATCACCGTCCCCTGCACCCTGCCTGCACCCCGGGGCCGGCGCTCCCTCCACACAGACGCACCGCACCGCACACACAGCGTCACAAACAACCATGCATTAGAAACTGAAATGCTGCTGGGAGGCTCCGGGGCTGCGTGGTTCACTCCGGCGCGGCTGCGGCCCCACGGCACGCGTGGCTCCGTCCATCGCACACAAACAGTCCCGTGGGGTGAGTCTAGCCGAAAATGCCGCCGAAGGTGGAGGCAATGACGATACCCAGGATCACACAGCAGATTATGATCATGATCTTCTTCTGCTCAGACGTCCCAGCATGGGCAGGGAGAGAAGGGAGAGGGGACTGTGAGTGTTGCGGACAGGCTGGCCCCAGGAGCTGGGGGCTGCCATCTGCCTTGTCCCGGTTTGCCCATGGTGGGCTCTGAGCAGCACTGTAGGAGCCAGAGGGGCTCCAGCAGCCCTGGGGCAGGGAAAGGCATCCCAGCTCCCCCTTCAGCCCTGGGCTGTCAGAGCTGAGCTGGTGGCCCCTGGGTCCCTGAGCTGCCGAGCTGATATGGGACCAGGTGTGGGAACAAGGATAGGCAGCTGGCACCGCACTCAGGGTCAGAGCTGGGCCGTGACTTTTCTCGACTTCTCTTTTGCCAAGGGTCATGGCTCTGACAGCAGGCCTGGCCCACATGATCCACCCTGTCCCTTTGCCTCCCCCCAGGCAGCACACAGGTCCCATGGCTCCTCATCAGCACTCAGGCAGCCTGTGCCAGGGAGCTCTGCCTCAGCTGGTGCCACCAGCGGGACCTGTGCTGCACCCAGTGGTGTGGGGTAAAGCAGTGCCCGGGCACCCGTGAGGCTGCACCATGCTGCCCGCCCCTCTGTGCTGGGCAGGCAGGGGTGCCAGGCAGCGGCCTGCCCCTGGGATGAAGGTGTCAGCAGCATAGGCAGGGAAAGACGGGCCCCAGACAGTGCTGTGACTCACCCGTCTGGCTTTGCTCTGGTACTTCACCGCCTTTTTGGTGTCAGACACGGCCCGCTCCACATAGTCCACCGAGTGCTCCACGTTGTACTCGATGCGGTCAATCATCTCGCCCTGCAGAGCGGGGACAGAGCCCATGCGCGTGCAGATGTGAGCGCCTTCCTGCTCTGCGGCTCCCCGGCACCGTATGGATGTCACCCTGCCCGACAGCCCTGCATGGGAGAGAGAGAGGGACTGTCAGGTGCCTGCAAGCTGTGGGTGGCCCGGGGTGCCCCGGGGCCGGGGCTCTGGACCGTGGGCTCTGTCCCAGAGGGCTGAGACCTCTGTGCACATTCCAGCAGGAAAGCAAGCGAGGGTGAGGGAGGTCACGGGGTGTTCCCCAGCCCGATCCTGGCCTGCTGGCCACCCTGTCTGATATCTCAGGTGACATCAAAGCCACAACAGGATCTACACTGACACCACGTGGCATGCTGCTGAAATGGGCGGCATGGGGGGGAACAAGGACCACACCAGCAGCAGCATGTTGGATGCTCACAAAACCACACACATGCAGGGACAACCACTCTGATCTGCACAAGCACCCTGCTGAGAGCAGAGGACCCCGAAGTGATGCTGGCAAGGACGGACCACAGGGCCCTACCCCACTCTGCCCCACTGGCTGCAGGGGTGGGCTGGGGATGTGGACTCCTGCAGACATGGAGACAGAGCAGGGTGAGCATCCCCAGCCTGTCCACCTCCTTTGGCTGCACAGGGAAGCAGCCAGGTCCTGCAGCAGCTGGAGACAGTGTGTGTCATTCATGTGACCAACAGGGTGGGTGGCTTGAAGCCCAGTGCCCTCCTGCATGGTAGGGAGGGAAATGGGGGCTGCAGAGCCCGGGGGTCATGGCCAGCAGTTCTGCAATGCTCCTTTCTCAGCCTAATGCTGGAGAGCATGGGGAGGACGAGCCTTGCAAGCCCAGGGGTGCTTTGGTGTTACCCGCCTGCTGCTCCCTGCCTTGCCTAAAGCTGCTGCTTCTCCTTCCCAGCCGTGCCATGCCTGGGACAGAGAAGGCAGCTGCCAGCACTGCTGCCAGCCCAGCACCCCTCTGCTCCTGGTGCCAGCAGCTCAGAGCCTCCCACCCCACAGAGCAACACTCTAGCCATTACAGCAGGGCAGAGAACTGCAAATCCCCCACGTCTGTCCCCCAAGGCAAACAGGAGGGGGCACCAACACCACAGTGCCACAGCCACCCCTGCCTGCCTGCCACAGGCAGGCCCTAGTGCCATGCGAGAGCCACAGACATGCAGGGCGCAGCCATGCAGAGCAGAGCATGCAGCACCGGTGGGGGCTTGGTGGAGCTTTACCTGCCACTGATGTCTCCTCGGGCCGTGGCAGCATGGTGGGCAAGAAAGGGGGTGAGCAGAGACGCCGGAGCGTGTGCCCAGCTGAAGGGCCAGGTGCCGCGGGCTGGTGGCACAGCCAGGGGTGGCCTGGCAGGACCGCCGAGGCTGGCAGCATCCTGAGCTCACACGGCAGGGCCCAGTGCTCCAGGGAAGATGGAGAAATCTTCACCTGCGTGGCAGCCACCCGCTGCCCTCCAAAGCCCATCACCAAACCTCCTGCCCCAGGCACACAGCAGCCCCTGCCTCTGGGATGCAAGGTGGGTGGCTCAGCCCCAGTGGGACCTGCATTGGTCCCAGATACAGTTTTTCCCCAGTCAGGGGACCACTGGTAGCCCCATCACACTCCAACCTCTCACTCCAGGTGAGCCGGCCACTAGGCCACTGTGTCTTCCTACCTGGCTTTCCACCAACATGGCCATGTCCATGAACATGTCGTGCAGCTCTCGGATGCTGTTCTCCAGTTTGATGATCTCACTGTGCCGCGTCTCAATCTCATTCAGTGCCTGCTTGGTGATGTTTGAATCCATAATGATCTGCAACAAAACAGGGCCACTGAGCATCACACTCAGCCCCTCAGATGCCAGGAATAGGGACCCCAAGAAAGGGAAGAGCAGGAGCCCAGCAGTTTGCAGCAAACCCCTACCCTACCCTCAAGCCAGGATGCAGCCCCTGCTCAGGCAGCATCCTCAGGCCAGACCCGAGCACCCACATCCCACCTCCTGCATGGGCTGTGCTCATCATTCTTGTACTGGGGCCACTGTGGCAGCACGTCCACCAGCCAAGCTCCCTGGGACAAGGGGGCTGGCTGGGCTTTAGCCTGTGCCAGTGCTTACCCCGGAGGAGAAGATGGCCGGGTTGCCGCTCTCCAGCATGTCCTCCAGCTCCTCGCTGGTGGTGGTCCTGCCAGCTGCAAGTGACACAACACGGGTCAGCCATGAGCCCTCTGTCCCAGCCACAGTCCCGCAGGGCTCTGCTGGCTCTGTGGCATCTCCTGAGAGTGGAGCAGTGCAAAGCTTCCAGGCCTGAGAGCGCACTGGACACTTTGAGCGGCTGCCATCCCGCAGCCCAGCTCTGTGGCAGCGCTGCGACCCCTCTTTTTAAGGGGGTCAAGCTGCCAGCTGCTTCCTGGTCAAGCTGCCCATTCCTGCGGGGCAGGGAGTGGTGCCAAAGGACTGGCAGCCATCAGCACCCAGTTGGTGAGCTGTGCAGGAGCAGGGATGGAGAGCAGAAGGCCAAGAGCAGGGATGCTCTTGGCAAAGCCCATCCCATGCCAGTTCAAGGCCATGAGCACGCTGGGCTCAGCAGGGCTCGCTGGCCTGGCAGGCACTGCTGCAGTCGCTGGGCTGTCTGAGTTTTAGCCTTGCAGCTGCGTAACAGAAACCAGGCTCCATCCTTCCCCACGTGACACAGCCCTCCTCCTCAGCGCCAGGGTGGTACCTTCAGCCCCACAGCTCCCTTAGGAGCAATTCCCCCATTGTACATGGTTTGCCTTCCCTTTCCCATGGACATACACTGCACTGCTACAGAGAAGAGAGATATTAATCACTCTATGGGTTACACTGATCCTCTACCATTAATTGCAGCGTGTTCTTCAGGCTAACAGCCAGGTTGGACCCATGAAATTATACTGCTGAACAGAGACGGCGGCACTGGGCAGGCTTTTGCTGGGACTGCCCAGTGGGAGCAGGTCACACAGAGAGGGCAGGAGGCATCCCACTGGCGTGATCAGAAGCAGATGGGCAGGAGCAGCTAATGAAGCAACTTTACCAAGCCTGACAAACCCAAAACCAGCAGAAAGGGAGGCAGGGAAGGGCTGGGCTCTGGTACGGTGCTTGCCTGAGACACGCTGCCCGCAGGCTCTGTCAGTGGTATTGAACGGGACAATAACATCCTCCAGAATGAGTCCAGGGCACCTCTGAATGGGAAAATGGAGGAGACAGGGCAGAGCCCAGGGACGGTCCACAGGATAACATTCCCTGCTTCCAGCAGCACCACAGCAGGGGCTCAGACCAG
Organism: Vanellus vanellus; assembly: GCF_965231255.1. Taxonomy (NCBI): domain Eukaryota; kingdom Metazoa; phylum Chordata; class Aves; order Charadriiformes; family Charadriidae; genus Vanellus; species Vanellus vanellus. The sequence continues at coordinate 204,371 of NC_138924.1, forward strand.
GGAGGTGCCCAAAACCTGGAAGCCAGTCCAGACCTTCACCACAAGTGATGCAGTGCCCCAGGGAGCACCGGGGCTGGGGGCGCCTGCTTGCGCAGCCATGTCTGGCCACCACCCAGCAGGCATGGTGCATGCTAACACTCTGCCTGGGGAGTTCCTCCAACATGGACACCTCCACACTTCATTACATGTCTCTTTCTCTGCAAGGTCCTGCACCTACATCGGGGTAACCCCCAGTACCAGCACAGACTGGGGAATGGATGGATGGATGGATGGATGAATGGATGGATGGAGAGGACCCTGTGGATGGGGGGAGATTGGTGGGTGACAAATGGGACATCAGCCGGCAATGTGCACTCACAGCCCACAAAGCCAAGCGTCTCCTGGGCTGCATCCCCAGCAGCGTGGCCAGCAGGGCCAGGGAGGGCATGCTCCCCCTCTGCTCCGCTCTCCTCACACCCCCCTGCAGCACCGCCTACAGCCCTGGGGGCCCCAGCACAAGGCAGGCGCGGACCTGGGAGAGACGGCCCACAGGAGGCCACCAAAATGGTCCCAGGCCTGCAACACCTCTGCTGTGGACAAAGGCTGAGAGAGTTGGGGGTGTGCAGCCGGGAGAAGAGACGGCTCCGCGCAGACCTCACTGCGGCCGCTCAGGCCTTGAAGGGGCCTTATAGGAAAGAGGGAGAGAGACTTTTGACCAGCGCCTGCAGGGACAGGACAAGGGGCAGCGGTTCTAAACGGAATGAGGGTGGGGTGAGGATGGACATGGGGAGGAAATGTTGTACCGTGTGGTTGGTGAGCCCCTGGCGCAGGTTGCCCAGAAAAGCTGTGGCTGCCCCATCCCTGGAGGTGTTCAAGGCCAGGTTGGACGGGGCTGGGAGCAACCTGGTCTAGTGGGAGATGTCCTTGCCCATGGCAGGGGCTTGGACTAGGTGATCTCTGAATGTCTCTTCCAACCCAAACCACTCCATGAATCCCTGGTCCTGTGACATGACTACAACAAAGATCCAAAGTCCCAGGAGACAGCGCTGGAGACAAGCTCTTTTGGACCTGAGCCCACCCTGGGAACAAGGCCATTGTCGTGGCTGAAGACAGGTACCTCTGCAGCATGGCTGGGCTGGGTGGCCCAGGCCTGATCTTACACAGGTCCTGGACCGACCTCTACTACCTGGCAGAGGTAGAGGTCCCGTGTGAGGCTGGTCTAGACAACTAAGACCTGTTCGTGCCCTGAAAGCCCCGAGAAACTGCTGCTTTGCAGCAAGAGAACAACCTGTCCCCCATCTGTACACAGGTGAGCCCATAGCTGCAGGCGAGGGCTGAGCTCTGCCGTCTGCACGCTCATGGGTTTAAGGAGCTGCATACTGCCAATGTCCCCTTGGGTTGATCACCTTCCCCACCTTCCCCAGTTCCAGGAAGGACCCACAGCCCATTTCCAGCCACCATTACATGTTTTAGGGTGACAGAGCGTCACTTCCACCAAGGGCGACTCACAACACACCCCCTTCTTGCCTGTTGGCTCCTCGCTCTCAGCTGACACTGCCCTGGTTCCGGGAAGGGAGAACAAGAGCTCAAACAGCACAAATTTACAAACCCTCCTGTTGACTGTGCTCAACTCCGAGCAGTCACTGGCACAGTGACAAGGAGCGTGCCAGGCACAATGCATCAAGGGCTACTTGCTCTGGCCAATTCAAGCCCTAGAGACAGCCCCGAGGGCAAGCAGCTCCAGGAGATGCCACGTCTCTTGCAGGCAGAGGAGGGATGGGATGCAGGATACACGTTCTCATCCTGGCTCTCACCACCTCCTCGCTGGCCTGTTCCCCTATTGCAGAGCATGGGACCGGTAAAAGTTGTGGCAAGAGCAAAGACATCACATGGATTAACAACCAGCCAGTGCAGGCTTGGCCAAAGGCCATAGCTGGTCAGGCAGAGCTTGCTTCAATGCTGAGCCAAAGCACAAGGCCTGGAGGCTGCATCTCACCCACACTGTCCAGCACAGTTTGCCAAAGCTGTATAAACAACCTGCAGGACGCCCGAGGACTTCCCAGGGAGTCCACCGCCTTCTGGCTATGTTTCTTGGTTTGGAAAGGCTGTCATTAGCTCCTCAACAGCAATAAAATCAGATGAAAGCAAGATAGATACTTGGTTGATCTGCTGTCCACATCACCACAGAGCTGCTCCACAGCCACAAATGGGAGTCAAAGGACTGAGTCAATGCAAGGTGCCCACAAAGGCGGAAGAGCCTAGGGGAAAACCCCTGGCCTGAAACTTGGGAAAACACTGGAAAATCATGAGAGCTGGACCTCTGCCTCCCCAGAGAGCTCCAGAGTACATCTACTTCTTACTTGGCATCTCTAGAAATTAAAGTTTCCTGGGGAGAAGAAGCTCTGCCAATGAGCAAAGCACCACAGAGCATCACTTCACTAGGAGATGCAGCGCTCCCAGTGAAGCAAACTCAGCCCTGAGCTGGCAAGGAAGAACGGCGAGAGACGATGCAGCAGGGCCATCAAAAGCTCTGGGACAGGCAGAGACATGAAGCCACCAAAGAGATTTTCCACCTCAGGGCCACCGCACAGTTCTGTGATGTCCAGCTGGATGGAGTGACTGTCCCCATCGACCAGCTCCCAGGGGATGGAGCAGGAACAGCTCCATCAGGGCATGCAAGACCCTGGGGAAGCTCCCAGGAAAGCCTCCAGTGCCACAGCTCACACCCATTACCCAGCTGACGCCGAGTGCCAGTTTGCCCAATTCTGTATGCCAGACACTCCATAAATAGGGACGACTTCAGGCACCCTGAGGCTGCAGAAGTCAAACATACCACAGCTGAATTAGCTGTAATGGCTCAGCTGGGCTCCTTCAGCTTGCAGCATCCCTCCTCCCGGTGGCAGGGCTGCGCAAGCACCCACCGAGCAACAAGGGCTCAGGTTGGAAACACCGAAGACAAGGCACCTTCCCAAGGCTGGGATCCTCTGTCTGGATCTGGCCTTCAAGCTCTCTTTAGATACAAATCCATACGACTCATGGAGAGATGGATATCGCTGCCCCATCCACCCATGCTTGTAGAGGTAACGAGTATGAGTGACCCGACCCACTTGGCCGTCCCCAGCTCAGACAGGTCTAGCACTGCCTGCGGTAGTGTCAGGATGAGCAGACTTCAGCTATAAAAGCCTGCCGAGCATGTCACAAACTGTCACCCACCTCCCCATCCCTCAGGACCCCTTCTGCTCAGCCCGGGGGCCAACTTCCAGTGCTGTGCAGGCATTTTCACGTTTTTAGCTCAGATAAATCTGGTGGTCATTCCCGAGATGAAAATATCACAGGAATCCTAAATAAGCCCATCTGGACCACCCGGGGCTGCCCGGAGGAGCTGCCAGAGCTGGAGCAGACCCCAGACTCCCCTGGCTCAAGGGCAGCTTGGGATGCATCCACAGCTTGTCTTTCTGCACATCAGTTAACCTGGTCTTGCACAGTGTGGCACAGGCTGATTAATTCTCACAGCGCCTTTGAAGATGGCAGATGCTTTATTTTTGGCTCCTCGGTCTCTCACATAACAAAACTGTTCATAAAAACAAGCAGCGTCTGTGCAGCACCTCCATGGCTTCAAAGCTGCACACCCACCACAGAGAGCTCCTCCAAGCCTCAAATCCAATTTCTCTGGGAGCAAATCCTAATTAGATTTAAGATGTCATTTCTCATAATGGACAAAACAGAGAGGAAAAAAACGAAGGAGCGACACCTCCCACCGCAGGCAGCACGGAGGCTGGTGCCTGGGGATCACGGCTCCCAGCAGCAGACACGGCTGGGAGGCACGGTCCAGGCAGAGGACAGCCACCGAGCATCTGTCCTGCCATCATCAACCCCAGGACACGGCGCATCCTGCGATCCTTCCATGGCTTCTGCGGTCTGGGTGTGTTTGGAAGCCAAGTGAGTGAGTAAGGGGTTGTCGGGGGGAGGGCAATGATTAAGGCTGGGGTAGAAGCAGTGAGAGAGGAGATGATACCCACTTCATGTCAGACAGGCTCCCCAGCTCAGCAAGGGTCACGGAGGCACAACTCTGGCACACACAGACACAGCGGTGCCTACACAAGGAGAAGGGGCAGACCCTGAGAGGGCTGTGGGGAACCCCAGGGGGTGGCTGCAGCTTGGGACAGTGACTTTACATCAACATTTCTTCTGCAACTGTCCTACTTCCAGAGCAAGAAGCAGATACAGTTAGGATGGAGAAGTTCTCCAAGTGCTGGGGAGCCTCCCCAGAGCAGCTGAGAAGTCCCTGCTCTCTCACTTTCAAAACCCGAGTAATTTACTGGCTTTGCTGTCAGAGCTCCCGGCACTTTCTATCTTTGGATCCATCAGCTGAAAATGAGAGCTGAGGATTCCATAGAGCTTTGTGCAGTTGCCACATTCCAGCTTAGCTCCATTCAAAAGAGCCTGTTCAAGAGCCCCCGGAGCAGCAGGGACTGAAGGTGCTGGCTGAGACACCCCAGGACGAGCAGAGCCCTCTGCCCAGGAAGCACTCCTGATAAAACCTCAATAAGCTTGTTGCTTTTGACAAGCCTTTTTGCCAGAAGAGATTTTCTGCTGTCCTGACAGAGGAACCCAGCTTTTGCAAAATACAGCGCACAGGATTCTGTACCTTCCCAGCACAGACCCCATCCTGCATCTGCTCCACATCTCCACCCCGAAGGGAAAGCAGGTCCCTCACCGTCACTGACCAGGACACCTCCTCGGCACCCAGCCACTGCACCACAGTGAGTGCTGAGCAGCCTTTTCCTTGTGCCCCATCAATGCTCTGTCAGGCACTGAGAGCCCGGCAGGATGGACAGAGCAAAGGTGAGTATTAGGGGATTGGAACACCTCTCTTATGCGGAAAGGCTGAGGGACTTGGGTCTTTTTAGTCTGGAGAAGAGAAGACTGAAGGGGGATCTTATCAATGCTTATAAATCCTTAAAGGGAGGGTGCCAGGTAGATGGGAACAGTCTTTTTTCAGTGGTGCCCAGTGACAGGACAAGAGGGAACGGGCACAAACTTGAACATAGGAAGTTCCATCTTAACATGAGGAGCAACTTCTTTCCTGTGAGGGTGGCAGAGCACTGGCACAGGCTGCCCAGAGACGGGGGGGAGTCTCCCACTCTGGAGACATTCCAAACACACCTGGATGCTGTCTTGTGCAACTGCTGTAGGTGCCCCTGCTCTGGCAGGGGGTTGGACTACATGACCTCCAGAGGTCACTTCCAACCCTGACCAGTCTGTGATTCTGTGAGTATAATTTAATATATCTCCACAATTTAAGCAGAGCAGCAGCGTCCTTCCAAAATCCGGGAGTAGAAAAACAAGAGGAAGGTTTCTTTCAGGTCTGCAGACAATGAAGGACCTGCCTAAGTCCTTTCAAGTCTCTCTCTTTGAAAGGAGGCATAGGGATACCTTAAATTCCTATTTACATTACAAGCCACCCCTGTGGCTGGGTATCACTTACAGCATGACGTTAGCTGATGAATGAGTCAGTCAGCTGGAGCAGTGACACATTCATCATCCTGCTTTACATTAAACGTCAAGTTCTTGTTGAGACTCATGTCAGTCAACCTTTCCATTCAGCCGGTGTGAAACATTTCTATTATTATTATACATCATAAAGACTAATATTAACAGAGGAAAGGCTTGCACAGCCAAGTCTCCTTCTAGCCCTCCACAGAAACCACCACCATACCCCACCAGCACCCAGACACCCAGGCATCTGCAGCTCATGAAGGACATTCCTACGGGTGACCTTCACGGACGCTATTCTGTCTCAAAGGTCTCCTACCTTATTATTCATGCTGAGTTGTGAAAGGGAAGAAAAACACCCATTTGTTTGTCAGAAAAAAAAAAAAAAACACCTGGACTAGGCTTCAGACTCTTTCATTTTAAGCACAAAAAACCATGACACTGACAATGAGATTATTTGCAAAAAAAATCTCTTTTCAACCCTGCATCCCCTGACTTCTCCCATGCTTGCTTATGCCCCCAATTATGGTGGTTCTTCTTCACTGGGAGACAACCACGTTTCTCTAAAACTAACCTGGTGTCACCCATTGCCCAGAACAACCACCAGGTTTTGTTGACAGATGAGAGCAGACTTCACCTCAGCGATGGGCCCTGAACGACGCAGGGAGATCTTAGTGCCATGGAGGTGACAGCCTCAGAAGTGTCACCTGGGACCCACCTTTGGCCAGAAGACACCTCTACTGCTGCTAAGAGCCATCACGGTCCTGGGTCCAGGGAGCTGCCTGGGGCAGGCACTGAGGCTCCTGCTCCTCCTGCAGCAAGGGAAGCGGCTGGGAGCTGCGAGCGCCCCCATCTCAAGAGCTCACTTCTCTGGTTTTATATTTAGTTCAGTTCACCCGCGATGAAAAGCACCCAGAGGAAAGGCAAGGCAACACTTGGGAGTCAGGAATTCCCATTAGCTTCTTTGAATTCAAAATTAGCTGCAAACAAGGAAGAAATTTCTCTCCTTGTGCTCTCTGCGCTCTCTACGCAGCATTTAAGAAAATCTGAAGGGAGTTTTTGCACTTTGCTGGATGCAGTGCGACACTGAAATGCAAGGTACCACCACATGCCTATTCCCAGCAGTAGCCACGTCCTGGTTGCTCCCACAGCCCCTGTGCACCCCCCGGGGGAGCTCTGCACCGCTGCGGGAGCAGCTCTGACCCAGCACCAGAGATGGCCCCACAGTGCGCACAGCCCCGCTGTGTCCCCCCTCCGGCTTTACTCACTGATCTCCAGCTGCCTCTGAATCCTGCCCTTGCAGCGCTCCCGGTAGTCAGTCTGTGTGGCATTGTACTCGGACATCACCTCCACGAACTTGCGCGACAGCGTCGAGTGCTGCAGAGGGGAGAGGAAGAGAAAGCGGGGTGAGGGTCCCGCAGGAGGGAGAGACCTGTCACCCCTGAGCCAGAGGAAGGCTCAGCCCTGAGCACCTCTTCTAGCTGCCCAAAAAGCATTTCTAGCCCACAAGCTGCTCTGAGGAGTGTGACAATGCACAAGGGGGGGCAGGTGGCAGCAGGTGACATGGCCCTGGGGGGAGCGGACCAGACACACCACTCACCCAAGCCCAACGCAAGCACAGCCTTCACCCCCAGAGGACACCCCGGAGGGGCAGCAGTCCCATGGGCTGCGGCTGGCAGCACCCTCTTCGCACCACACCACAGCTTGTGCCCGAGCAGCCCAGGGCCGAGGCCACAACGGTGCCCTGGGTCGAGCCCAGGCTGCCTCTGCCAGGCTGCCGGGATGTGCCAGACCCGGCACGGGCACAAGACGGAACAAACCTGCCCCAAACCGAGAGGCTGCCTGCAGAGCTGCCAGCCCAGGGCAAATGATGTGATGGAGCGGTCACGTCCTGCACACAGAGCACCCTCACTTTATTAAGCTGCTTTCCGTTTTCCAGGAAACGTGCCAGAAAACCTTGGAATTACACCTGACCAGGGTCCAGCTAAACAAGCCTACCCCCCCAGTGCTGGCTGCTGCCCCCAGAGGGAAACTCACCCCTGCGTGAGCACCCACCCTGGGGCCTGACTTGCTGTCTGATCCAGCTGCCAGGCTGAGCACACCAAACAGTCCTGAAGATGTCCCAGGAAAGTCAGGACAGGGCATCACGTGCATTCGCCATTCAAACACTTGTGTCTCCTGAATGAGCCCTTTCCCAAATACACCAGAAATCGAGTTTCATAGGACGACGGAGGCACAGAATGGTTTGGGTCGGAAGGGAGCTTCAAAGATCATCCAGACCAACCCCGTCCGTGCCACGGGCAGGGACATCTCCCACTAGATCAGCTTGGCAGAACATAAAAGCCTTTGGACTGCTTTTGGGGGTTGTGGAAGGCTGTGTTTGGAGGTAGTTTTGCTTGCAATTAAAAAAGGGAGCAGTTGGGCTGCTTATAAAGACACAGAAAATCCCACCCTGCAGCTGGGAGCTTTGCTCTGACCGATGGCACGTGCATGATGTGAAGAACTGCCAGCAGTGGGACACGGGACTCAGTTGTGCCTGCCGAGCGGGGTCGGAGCAGCAGCTCTGCCGGTGCTGGCTGCCCTCACACTGCTTCAAGCTCCTTGCTCTCCGTGGCTGTCGACAGCAGCCGTTCCCCGCAGTGCACTCCCGTCCCTGCTGCTGAACCAGGCAGGAAGAGCTGGCAAGGGGGGGGTCACGGGTTGCCCTTTGTGGGAGTGATGGTCTGTCACACTAAAACCTGTAACAGTGGCTGGAATGAGCTGTGGATCCTTCCCAGAGATGGGGAAGGTGGGGAGGGTGTTCAACCCAAGGTGATGTTGGCATTAGGCAGCTCCTTAGACCCATGAGCGTGCAGACAGCAGAGCTCAGCCCTCACCTGCAGCTATGGGCTCACATGGGTACAGACAGGGGTCAGGTTGATCTCTTGCTGCAAAGCAGCAGCTTCTCAGGGCTTTGGGGGTACTCTTATCACAGAATGATGAACTTTTGGAGTGGTTTGGGCTGGAAGGGACCTTAAAGATCAGCCACTCCAACCCCCGGCCCTGGGCAGGGACACCTCCCACCAGCCCAGGTTGCTCCAAGCCCCATCCAACCTGGCCTTGAACACCTCCAGGGATGGGGCAGCCACAGCTTCTCGGGGCAACCTGCGCCAGGGGCTCACCACCCTCACGGTACAACATTTCTTCCCCACGTCCATCCTCACCCCACCCTCGTTCAGTTTAGAACCACTGCCCCTTGTCCTATCCCTGCAGGCGCTGGTCAAAAGTCTCTCTCTCTCTTTCCTATAAGGCCCCTTCAAGGCCTGAGCGGCCGCAGTGAGGTCTGCGCGGAGCCGTCTCTTCTCCCGGCTGCACACCCCCAACTCTCTCAGCCTTTGTCCACAGCAGAGGTGTTGCAGGCCTGGGACCATTTTGGTGGCCTCCTGTGGGCCGTCTCTCCCAGGTCCGCGCCTGCCTTGTGCTGGGGCCCCCAGGGCTGTAGGCGGTGCTGCAGGGGGGTGTGAGGAGAGCGGAGCAGAGGGGGAGCATGCCCTCCCTGGCCCTGCTGGCCACGCTGCTGGGGATGCAGCCCAGGAGATGCTTGGCTTTGTGGGCTGTGAGTGCACATTGCCGGCTGATGTCCCATTTGTCACCCACCAGTCTCCCCCAGTCCTTCTCTGCAGGGTTAAAAGCCTCCCTTTCCAGAGAAGGCAAATCTGGTGCACAAATCTGAAGCGAAGCCAAATCCTATACTGTGTCAAGCCAGAAACACTCGTGCGCTTTTTCAACTGTGCAGAAGATGGAACAGCATGTGGCTGAGGGGCAACATCTCACACACCCATCCAGGACACTCGGCATCACTCTTGCATGCAACAGGCACCTGCAAGGTGGGACCAGCCGACGGTACTGCTGCAGAGGGAAGGCAGCTGTGCTATCCAACATCACCCTGTAGACTTCTCGTGCAGCCCAACACGGGAAGCCAGGACCAACAGGAGATATGGGGAAATGGTGGAAGGTGAAAGGAGAGGTGACGGAAAAGGGATAGGAAAAGAGGATACTCAGAAAGGATCAGAAAGAAGATACAGAGAGACTGATACGATGAAGAACCTTCTGATGAGTGTTCCCCTGGGGACTTACAGGGCCACCAGCATGGCCTGAGCTTACCCTTAGAGAGTTACAGCTCTCAGAGAGCTGAACCTAAGGGCTGTACCCAGACCTGCTAAACTGGAGCAGCTCTCAAAGCCTCTAGGCAAGGGGGGACTGGTGCAACGCGGCATCTCTGCAGGGTCAGCCATGCCTGGTGCACACTGGTTCTCAGACACTCCCGAAGTTGGTACACCCAGAGAAGCTCCAGCCAACACACTCCTACTTCCAGGAGACGGCACCAGAGACATCTTGAAGATATACTCGCATTTGCTTTGCAGCTATTCTAAACAAGCAGCAGCTCGGTATTTATGGCAGAGCCTCAGACTCAGCTCATCTTGTTCCTCCTCTGATGGCAAACCTCATACGAAAGCCCTGCGGCACCTTCAGCTTCAGCAGGCAGCCTCTGCTTGAGAGACGCCCGGCCCAAAGCAAGGTCAAAACAGCTCCTGAGCCACATGGCTTGAAATCCAGCAAAGACATGATGTGCCATCCAAGCGACTCTTCTTCTGCCTTTTCAAAATTGTTTTCCTAAAATCCAGTCCATTCTCATTCAGCTGAGAAGTATGAACATATGTTGATCTGCAGCCAAATATAGCCTGGGTGTTGAATGACACCCCTTTCTGCTAATCAGTATACCACGCCATACCTCTTTTACTTAAGAAGTTATTTAACTTGGTGTTTATTTTGTCAGATTGTTATTTTATGTTCCCACGGGCATCCCACGTGTCTACAAAATGCATTCGATTTTTGAAGGAACACGTAGTTTCATGTAAAATGGACTGGAAAAAGCATTTTAAATGGCTTTCAGTCATTAAATAAAACTACCTGAATATTCAGAGTAAACAAAAGCATATAAAAATGTACCTTGCATTTGAAAGAAACTCATTAAACAGAAAGCATTAACTAAAATTAGGAAATTGAGCTGTTTCGCCTGGGGCCAGCAACTTTTCACTCCCCGAACATGGGGAAAGCAGCCCAATTTGCCAGAAAGCTGCATTTCCAAAGGGCTCATACAGCTCTGGGTACCCACAGGGGACTTTGAAACCCCCACAAAGCATATACTGAATCCTGGAACCTTGGCCTTCAATGCTTTTAATTAGGCGAAAGACTTTTCTGAAGCGCTCAGCCCAGGGGGGAGTCCAGGGGGGGATGCCAGCCTTCCTCCTGAGCCTGTCGGGCTTACCGGGGGAGCCGAGATCCCACTCCTGAGTTCCCACCGGCTGGGTTTGTTTCAGTGTTTGAACTAGTCCAAGCAAGGTGAATACTTCCACCGCGCCGGCTAGATAAACCATGCCCAAAAGCAACTAGAGCAAAAGCTATTCTGAATAACAGGGACCAAAAAGTAATGATGTTTGGAAGTATGTAAATAGTAGCTTTTTGCTCTGTTATGAACTCAAAATTTGATACTTATAGAAACACGGAAAATACTGACGAGACATCTGGGAACCTACATCCCTGGCAATGTTTCTGGGCTGGGGATGCCCTTGGGAGCTGCGACCCCAAAGCCCCCCCATACCCTTCTGCTGCTGGTGGGCTGACTGAGGCAGGCTGCTTTATTCAAACTGATGCTATGGAATGGGGACAAACAGAGTGGTTTTAATGTAATGAATTTAGAACATGAAACAACTTTTCCTGCATAAGCAGCGCAGGGCTCAGGCTGCCCCTGACACCAGTGTGCTGTGGGCTCATGGAATCACACAATCAGAGAATCCCAGGTTGGAAGGGACCTCGGGGATCATCTGGTCCAACCTTTCTTGGCAAAAGCACAGCCCAGCACCACAGCCAGCTGAATCTTAAAAGTGTCTAATGTTGGGGAATCCACCACTTCCCTGGGGAGATCATTCCAATGGCCAATTGTTCTCATTGTGAAAAAATTTCCTCTTGTGTCCAACCGGAATCTCCCCAGGAGTAACTTGCACCCATTGCCCCATGTCTTTTCCATGTGACTCCTTGTAAAAAGGGTATCTTCATCTTTTATGTCACCACAAAGTTTGGGACAGCCACTGAGGGACAGACTCCCGCTCCTGCAGAAGAAGCCAGCACCGTTGGCTGCCCCAGGACTGTGGCCAGAGGACCAGCCCAGCTCCCATCAGTGAGCGATGCTGGGTCTGAAAATACCGTTAAACGTCTTCACCAGTAACCTGGGACGGAAGAGTGGAGTGCACTTTCAGCAGGTTTGCAGAAGACACCAAACTGGAGAGAGTGATGGAATACAGGGCTGGTATTCAGAGGGACCTCAACAGTTTGGAGAAAGGGGCTGATAGGAACCCCATGAAGGTCAAAGGCAAATGCAGCATTCTGTGCTGGGGATGGGATGCATGTCGCAGGACGGGTTGGGGGCCAGCTGTCCAGAAAGCACCTACAACTCATGGAGTCCTCATGGACATCAGGCTGCCCAGGAGTCAGCAGCGAAGGTAAAACTCATCGCAGGCTGGGTGAGCAGAAGGACAGCCAGTGGGGCGAGGACAGGGATTGTTCCCTTCCACCTAGCGCTTGTGAGACCACAACTAAAGTGCTGTGTGGTGCTTGGGGTTCCCCAAAAAGCATTGTGTGGGAGTGAAGCCGGTTGAGGCCACCAAGGTGGTCTGGGCAGGAGCACAGGATAAATGAGGATAGGCAGGGTTTGACCAGCTGAACGTGATAAAGCTCAGGGGGATCTTATTGCTGCCTACAAAAAGCCAGTGAAAGAATGGAGAGAAACTGAAGCCACACTCTTCTTGGTGGTGCACAGGGGCAGGACAAGAGGTGACAGAACAAGCTGGGACACCGGGAATTCCAGTTAAATATTAAGGGGGAGAAAAATCATCCTAAGGGTGGTCAAACACTCCACCAGGGTGCAGAGGACCCATGGACTGATGCCCATGGCATCTCCATCCTTCTAGATCCTGAGAATGCAGTTGGACGAGGCCAACAGCCACCTGATGTGGCTGGCACTGCTCTGTGGCAGGGGCTGGGATCTCCTGAGCTCCCTTCTCACCCTTGTGCCGTGATCCCATGAGAAGGAACAAACCTGGGTGCCAAATTTCTAGTTGGGCCGTTGCTTGTCCCAGGATGGCCGGGAGTCCAAGAGGGACACCCATGCTACAAACAGAGCCAATGCCAGCGGCAATAGCTCCATTGCAACGCAGTGCCCCCGCTGAGGTTCTATCCCATGGCACCAAAAATTCAAAATTACACCAGCAGTGCACTGGGTACCAGGGCAAAACCAACAAAAGCAAGGGCCGGGGACTTTTTCACACTGATGGTATGTTCCAGACAAAAAAATGCCTTAACTCAAGCTCACCCCACACTTCCCCGGGCGATAGCTACAACAGTCACATCCGTACAGTTCACCCGTCAGGCACACACAGCCCGTCAGGGCTGCTCGCCAGCCCTGCCAGAGCTGTCAGCTTCTCTTACCCGCAGTACGCGGTGACAAGCAAAGCCAGCAACGCAACCCTGGGACAACAGCTCTGTGCCCAGCTCACCTCCTGCCCTGTGCACGCCAGCGTGTGCGCTGGGCACACACAATGCTGGGCACGGGGTCCCAGCATAGGGGGTGGCATCCACGGGAAGACAAAGAGCTCCAGGAGCCTGGAGACAGAGACCAGCCAGGTCAGAAGTCAAAGTCCCCAAGTGGAGCAGTGTGGTACGTTGCCCACCTCAGCCCCTCAACGCAGGGGCTCCAAGCTGCAGCCTGGAGGAGCTCCTCTCCCCTGATTACCTGCAGAGCCTAGAGAAATGCTAAGAAATGCCCAAATTACAAGAAAATCTGCCATTTCCTTGACTGAGTGATCCACGGCTGAGAGAGTTGGTGTTGTGCAGCCTGGAGAAGAGACAGCTCTGGCGAGACCTTACAGCAGCTGTTCAATGTATAAGGGCAGCTCATAAGAAAGGTGGAGAGAGACTTTTGACCAGTGCCTGCAGGGACAGGACAAAGGGCAGCGGTTCTAAACTGAACGAGGGTGGGGTTAGGTTTGTACCTAAGAAGAATTGCACCGTGAGGGTATGGAGACCCTGGCCCAGGCTGCCTGCAGAAGCTGTGGATGCCCCATCCCTGGAAGCGTTCAAGGTTGGATGGGGCTTTCAGCAACCTGGTGCAGTGGAAGACCAGGCAGGGGGGTTGGACTGGATGGTCTTTGAAGCTGACTTCCAACCCAAATGATTCCATGACTCTACGGTGGAGCAGAGCCCTGAATCCCACTCTCCCACGTGCCAGGATGATGTCCCAACCACAGAGCTTCAACATGGAGCAAATCTAAACCCTGCTCAAAATCACAGCCCTGGGCTACACAAGCACCAGTTTGTGGCCACCTCTACTTTCCTCAGACGCTGCAGAAGTAACACCTTTGCCTGGCAAACATGGGCACACCACAGCTGACACCAGGGATAGCCACCTTCGACTGCCCCCTCCCTGCCACTGCCACCCAGCACCTGTATATGAGATGACAAACAACTCCTGAAGGGCAGAGCACAGAGCACAACAGAGCAGAAGGCTCAGTGGGGGCTTCGCAGCACTGCTGTCAGCACACCGCAGCATCTCTGGAGTGGCAAAGGCAGAGTTTTTTTTCCGGGAAGAGATCTGCTGACTCCCCCCGAACACCGCCCAGCTAGAGCAGAGCTCTGCCCATGCCAGGATCTCTCCTGGGACAGGAGAACCAGCGTGCAGGGGGACTTGCTGCTCTCCTGCTTTTGCTGTGTGCTGTTGCACCATCCTTTGCTTCGGCGTCACTATGCCCCAGCAATTCTCCTTCCCATTTGCTCTAGAGGCAACCCTCAAGCCTTCCTCTTGCTGGTGCAGGGCCAGGAAGATGCTGGGCTGCGAGCTGGAAGATGCCTCTGCAGAGGTGATCAGTTAATGTCCCGGCTGTATTGATTCGGTACCAACTGCGGCATGGGAGAGCAGACTACACGAGTGGCTTTCCAGACTGAACAGGAGATAAACTATAAACACCAAAACTCCTCTGACTTCACTGTGGAGCGCTTAGAGAACACAGGATTTTTACTGAGCTGTATTTGTGTGTAACCCCCCTGTGAGAGCAGCAGATCCGTGCCTGGATCCCCACCCCTGGGTGCTGAAGAGCAACGCTGGCAGCTCCTGTTGCCTTCATCGGTTTAATGGTTCGCTAAAACACAGTCTTCACTGCAGAACTGCCTCGCTGCTCCCAGGCGCCATGTTTTCATCCACATCTTCCAGTACAGCCAGCGAGGACAAAGCACTGGAGGTCACCCTGCAGTGATGCAGAGGCAGGTTCCGCTGCTGGAGCAATGACTGCATCTTGCCAGGTGCTCTCTCACCAAAGGATCATCAGAAGGTTGGCCAACCCACACTAAAAACTACACAGCAACCCTGCATGGTGGGGCAGAAGACAAAGCTTCAGCCCAGACAAGGCTGATTTTAAGAAGCTGTGACAATGAGACACCCGTGACAGGCTCAGCGCCCTGCACTAATGTCATAGTTTCATGCAGGGTGCCCTGGACACCCTCAACATAGCCCCTCGTAACGCAGATGGTTTGCCTGGCCACCACAGTGTGACTTCCCCCAGGGAAACGACTCCAGCCTGGCTGAGCTCTTGTCACACAAGCCCACAGCCAAGCCAGGGCGGGCAAGGATCCTTAAAATATACATGTGAGCCAAAAGCTCAGCACCAGAGTGATGCAACTGTGCTAGCAAAGCTCAGCGCGAGACTGCACTGAGCAAGAAAGCGATTTATTAAATAAAAATAAATTTTAAATAAAGCTGGTTTCACTCCCTCCGGGATTCACACACTTCTCGTGCCCCAAACTCACATGCATCGCAAGATGTACAGCCAGCAGCATTTGTGTAGGACGTGTCCTACAGGTCCCCTTCACATCTCCCGGGTGACACTTTGTTACTGGTGGCCACAGAGAGGTTTGGGGTGCATCTTCTGCGCCCACCAGGAGCTGCCAGCAACACTGATCTTCCACCCATCGGCCTGTCCTGCCTCAAGATCATATAGGCAGCACAGACGATTAACAATTATGGAATGATTTAAATTGCATGGGACCTTCAGAGGTCCTCTGACCTCCTGTCCTGGAGTAAGCTGCCCAATGGTTTTCCACCCTAAGCCTTCTTAGAAGCTGCATGTATCCATGCTGGCATCTCAATTGTTTTTTGGGTTAGGTGCCATCAACCCATGCCAGCCTTGGATCCCTTCTGCCATTCTGTCTGCTGCTTCCATGTGTACACTTCCATTCAATTTATCTAACTCTTTCTCACCTCTCCCTAAAGGAGAGGTCCCCAGACTCGCTGCTTCTGCGGGACGAAGTGAGAGGACAAAGAAGTGCTCGTGCCATTTCCCAAGGCATAAACATTTCAACAAGACCTCTGTAGCAAGGACCAAGCAAATGAGCACTGCAAAGCACAGAGAACAGTCCAGAGAACCACAAACCACACGTGGGAAATTGGAGACGAGGGGACCTGAAGGCTGAGCAGGCATCTGGGGTCATGTGAGCGTGATAACCCCCAGCAAGACCCCCACAACAGCCTGACATGCAGTGGTTTGCAGGACAGAAGTGACTCTTTCAGCCTACACGTGAGCCAGTAGCTTTAGAGTCCAGGCAGCTGTAGAGAGGGCAGCATTAAAGTCAGATCCCATGGCAGGGTACAGCAGCACCCAGGAGTCTGCCACAGCTGCTTGTAAAGCAGGGACAGGTTCACTGATCCTCGACATGGATCTGCTGGAGCATCACCCTGGTGCCCCCAAAGCCAGCAGCACCCCAGCGCAAGCGGAAGGGAGAAGCCGGGTCACACCCCACACTTGAGAAGGCCCCCATGGACACGCTTCCCCACCGTGCCCATGACCTGGGGCAACACCACAAAGCTAACACTGAGCAGACACAACACCTCTCTTGAAAGGCCTTGGAGGGAGCTGCACCATCAAGGGTGATATGCAGATGATGGGCAAAGCTCTCGTCAAATAGTTCATTCAATCAAGCCTCTGACTTTCCTTCTGGCAGACCACAGAATCACAGAATCACAGACTGGTTAGGGTTAGAAGGGACCTCTGGAGATCATCTAGTCCAACCCCCCTACCAGAGCAGGGGCACCTACAGCAGTTGCATAGGATGGCGTCTAGGCAAGTTTGGAATGTCTCCAGAGAGGGAGACTCCACAACCTCTCTGGGCAGCCTGTGCCAGTGCTCTGCCACCCTCACAGGAAAGAAGTTGCTCCTCATGTTAAGATGGAACTTCCTACGTTCAAAGTTTGTGCCCGTTCCCTCTTGTCCTGTCACTGGGCACCACTGAAAAAAGACTGTTCCCATCTACCTGGCACCCTCCCTTTAAGGATTTATAGGCGTTGATAAGATCCCCCCTCAGTCTTCTCTTCTCCAGACTAAAAAGACCCAAGTCCCTTGGCCTTTCCTCATACAAAAGATGCTTCAATCCCTTAATCATCTTTGTAGCCCTTTGCTGGACTCTCTCCAGCAGTTCCCCTCTTGAACTGGGGGGCCCAGAACCTGACACAATACTCCAGATGTGGCCTCACCAAGGGAGAGTAGAGGGGGAGGATGACCTCCCTCCACCTGCTGGCCACACTCTTCTTGATGCACCCCAGGATGTCATTGGCCTTCTTGGCCACCAGGGCACATTGCTGCCTCATGGGCATCCTGTTGTCCACCAGGACTTCCAGGTCCCTTTCCACAGAGCTGCTCTCCAGCAGGTCAGCCCCCAACCTGTACTGGTGCAGGGGGTTATTCCTCCTCAGATGCAGGACCCTACACTTGCCCTTGTGGAATTTCATTAGGTTCCTCTCCATCCAACTCTCCAGACTGTCCAGGTCACGCTGTATGCAGGACAGCCTTCCGGTGTGTCAGCCACCCCTCCCAGTTTTGTGTCATCAGCAAACTTGCTGATGGTACACTCTATCCCTTCATCCAGGTCACTGATGAATATATTGAACAGGACTGGACCTAGTCCTGACCCCTGAGGAATACCACTTGTTACTGACCTCCAACTAGACTAGGCACCATTAACCACAACCCTCTGAGCTCTATCTGTCAGCCACTGTTCAATCCACCCCATAGTCCATCCATCTAACCCACACTTCCTAAGCTTGCCTGTGAGGATGATGTGGGAGATGGTGGCGAAAGCCTTGCTGAAGTCAAGGTAGACAACATCTACATCCACAACTTCCCCTCATCCACCCATCCAGTCACGCCATTGTAGAAGGCTATCAGATTAGTCAGACGTGACTCCCCCTTGGTGAATTCATGTTGACTACTTCTGATAACCTTCTTTTCCTCCAGATGCTTGGAGATGATGCCCAGAACAAGCTGTTCCACCATCTTTCCAGGGATGGAGGTGAGGCTGGCTGGCCTGTAGTTTCCCGGGTCATCCTTTTTGCCCTTTTTGAAGACTGGAGTGACACTGGCTTTCTTCCAGTCCTCAGGCACCTCACCTGTTCTCCAGGATCTATCAAAGATGATGGAGAGCAGTCCAGCAATGACTTCCGCCAGCTCCCTCAGCACTCGCAGGTGCATGCCATCGGGCCCCATGGACTTTTGGCTATCCAGTTTACTTAACTGATCTCTAACTTGTTTTTCTTCAACCAAGGGAAAGTATTCCTTCCTCCAGACTTTCTCTGTTACCCTCAAAGTCTGGGACACTCGAGGGCTGGCCCAAGCAGTGAAGACAGAAGCAAAGAAGGTATTCAGCAACTCCGCCTTCTCTGCATCATCCGTCACCACAGCACCTGTCTCATTCAACAGCAGGCCCACATTTTCCCTAGTTTTCCTTTTGCCTCCTATATACTTAAAGAAAACCTTCCTACTGGCCTTGACATCCCCTGCCAGGTTCAATTCCAAGGTGCCTTGGCTTTCATCGTTTCATCCCTGCATACCCTGACAGCCTTCTTATACTCATCCCAAGTGGTCAGCCCCTTCTTCCACATACTGTAAACTCCCTTCATCCACCTGAGCTTTTTCAGAAGTTCCCTGCTCAGCCATGCAGGTCTCCTGCTTCCCTTGCCTGATTGCTTGCTCTTCAGGCTGCACCGATCCTGAGCTTGGAGGAAGTGATGCTTAAATAGCAGCCAGCTCTCCTGAGCCCCCATACCCTCTAGAGCCCTCTCCCATGGGATTTCTCCAAGCCATTCCTTGAAGAGATCAAAATTAGCCCTCCTGAGGTTTAAGGTTTCAACCCTACTTGTCTTTTTGTGCATACTGCGCTTAATCCTGAACTCGATCTTCTCATGATCGCTACAGCCAAGGCTGCCCCTAGCCTTAAAATCTTCCACCAGTCCCTCTCTGTTTGTCAGTACTAGGTCCAGTAGTACTCCTTCACCACCTGAGTCAAAAAGTTATCATAAATGCACTGGAGGAACCTCCTGGACTGTGCGTGCCCAGCTGGGTGGCCTTCCCAGCAGATATCAGGGTAGTTGAAGTCCCCCATGAGAATCAAGGCCTGTGATTGTGAGGCAATTCTCACCTGTCTGTAGGAGGCCTCATCAACTTCCCCATTCTGATCAGGCAGCCTGTAATAGACACCCACCGCAGTGTCTCTCCTGTTACCCTGCCCCTTAATCCTCACCCACAAGCTCTCACCTTGCTCTTCATCCACCCCCAGGGAGAGCTCGATCCATTCCAGTTGCTCTCTCACATAAAGAGCAACTCCACCACCTCCCTCACTGCCCTATCTTTCCTAAAGAGAACACAGCCCTCCATGACAGTGTTCCAGTCACGTGAGCTATCCCAACATGTCTCAGCAATTGCAATGAGATCATGGCCCTGTGACCACATGCAGATCTCTAACTCCTCTTGTTTATTCCCCATGGTGCGTGCATTGGTGTATAGGCATTTCAGAGAAGCCACTGAGTGTGTAGATTTTGCCCTTGAGGGGTGGTGGATCTTCCGATTCTCAAAAATACTACCACTCTGCCCCACAAGTGCTGAGCTACTACAGCCGAGCGCCTCTCTTACGTGCCCATTCCCCTTTGAATCTAGTTTAAAGCTCTCTCAGTGAGCCCTGCTGACTCCAGTCCTAGAACCCTTCTCCCCCTGCAAGACAGGCTCTTCCCATCTGCTGCCAGCAGGTCTGGTGTTCTGTAAATCGGGCCGTGATCAAAGAACCCAAAACCCTGCCGGTAGCACCAGGTTCGGAGCCGGTCACTGACCTGCTGGCTCTGCCTGTTAACCCCCACAACTGGAGGGATAGAGATCAAGACTTGTGCTCCCGATCCCTGTGGAATGATTACTAAAAATGATCAATAATACAGCATTGGTCACACATTAAGGAAAGGTATGAAATCAAAAGGCTTCTAGGGTAGAATACAGCTGCAGCCGGTATGCGAAGAATCCGCTACCTCTGCGATTCCCTGTACAATATTGCTTGCAGAGCAACACAGGGAGTGGAGTGGGGTGGAGACTCCAAGGCCAAACCCTGTGATAATCCAGCAAACATGGGAA
This sequence comes from Vanellus vanellus, assembly GCF_965231255.1. Taxonomy (NCBI): domain Eukaryota; kingdom Metazoa; phylum Chordata; class Aves; order Charadriiformes; family Charadriidae; genus Vanellus; species Vanellus vanellus. The sequence goes on from NC_138924.1 coordinate 224,377, forward strand.
AGAGATGGCACCATGGAAGAAAAACACTGAGAAGGATGGAGCAGAGTGGAGACACCGCAGCTAAAACCCTGTGATAAACTGGGAACTTGAGGACTAAATGGAGCCCTTGAAGGTCTTATGGAACTGATAAATTGCCTACTTGTTACCCTGAGCCAACAATCTGTCATTTTTTTGATGAAATGCTGTCCTTTAGTGAACTTTGCTCATTATAATGTCATTATAATACCAAAACACACCTCCATCCCAAAAGCTACCCGCCTCCAAGGTACGACCACTCCTCCTTGAGTCTGTGCCCTGAATTTTTCATAAACTATACCTTTAAATGCAAGGCGAGAGAATTTTACACCAATCATAATGAAAGTATTTATGACGAGAGTCACTCAAACTCCACCTTGAAGATAAAAAATAGTATAAAAATAGCTCAAGAAAAGGGGGATGTGAGGGAAGACACCATCGTGGACTTCTGGGACCAGTTGACGGGCTGAGCCTCTCTTCCTCCCCCATAAGGACACAAGTGGGTAAGATTCGAACACTTGGCTATACCAAGTGCTTCCCCAGGAAACTTAGAAATCTCTATATAGAGTGGTTTTATAACTCAGCGCTTTTGTAACCGAGCTATATCGCTAGCATCTTTAATATTCCCATGTGCTTTGTGGACAGTCCCTATCACCAGCAATCCAAAAGAACTTGTGTCTCTGTTGTTTAAATAAACTGCACTGTGTAGGCAGCTCATCATTTGGGTTTTGTCATTGAATGCGACCGAAGCGAGGCCGTGTTAGTTCATGAGCACGACTGGGCTGAAGGTGCAGTCTGCTATTAGTGTATTCAGAACCGTAACAGTTTAATATATTAAACGCGCCTGCACTGACAGCGGTGAATAGGGCATCACTCAGAATTTAAACCTAGCCGCACCTCGCCTCCCACCCTGGCGGGGAGTGTTAGAACGCAAGGGGGTTTATTTTCTGCCAAAACTACTTTGCCCCTTAACGCAACAATCCCTTAACCAGTCAATGAAGGATCTGAAGCCATAAAACATTGTGGTCTTTCACAATCACTTCCCCACAAGAATTAACCCACATTTTCAGCCCATTACTGAGTTGTATGGCTAAGTTATACCATCTCTAAATGAAACGCTTGCTTTGTACATTTTTTCTGGAGATGAGTAATTTCTTCTGTCTAGTGCCATTTCATCAAGCTAAAGCAGTTCAGCTTTTAGAGCTCAGGCCACAGCTGACAATGGAGGAACTCAATAAAAAAATGCCATGGTCACACAACACAAGATGCCAACCCAGCACAAATTCACTCTTTTGGATCCACTTTCCTCTAAAACCTGGGGTTAACGACATGTTTGTGGGTGCAGTGACAGGTGCCACCTACCCTCCTGCACATGGTGCAAGCAGAGTGTAGCAGCTCCAGTCAGCACTAAGTCTTGCACACGTGCCGGGGACAAGGTGCCACCATGCTTATGCCTGATCCAAATAAATTTACACCACTGGCTGATCCAACAGGGGCCACTAGAGCCTCAGCATTGGTCTCTCCTGCTTCCACTGCCACATGCTCTGCAATCCTGGGATGTCCAAGACAATTGTGTAGCTCTGACTCCAGCAAATCAGTAAAAGTGTGTCCTATTTTCACAAAGTACATGTTATGTAGGAATTCAAGCCCTGGTTTCAAAAGCAGCTGGAGACCACGGGGAATCTTGTCTTATGAGACCTCAGGTCATCAGTGGTCAAATGCTTCTGAGTTAACCTGAGACCTGTGAAGATTCCGCAGGCTGTGTGAGTGGTGCATGAACCTCAGTCATCTCCCCTGTCCCCAGTTTGCCCTCAATGTCCTTTCCCTCAGCACTCCCCCGGCGCTCCCAGGTTCTGCCTGCTTGCTGCTTCCCCGAGAAAACTTTCTTTTGGCACTTTCTGCCACGTTGTTGTCCTTGCCATGGCCCCATTGACTGCGCTCTCTCTGTTGGTGTGCTCAAAGTCTTCCCACTAGCACCCACCACAGACATCAGAGAGATGTTTGTGACCCATCCTCGCTTTCCAGCTGCCTCAGGCCAGGACCTGAGCAGTATGCAGCAGGGACATCTGCAGCAATGAGACCTTCCCACTGCAATCAGCTGCTCCCAAGAGAGAAAAGCCTCTCTACAAGACACTCCAACATTTCTTTCATCAAATATTTCTAAGCTGTTTCTAGACTTTGGAGGGGTGGGAGGGACGTTACTCAGAATTGTAGGATAATTCAGGCTCGAAGGGACTTCAGGAGGTCATGCAGCCCAACCTTCAGCTCAAAGCAGGGTCGATGACTTCCAGTTTCTAGCATGTGCTGTTGGACTCACGGACAAGATTCATGTCCCTCAACCCACATCTCCTGTAGAGCCAACACGTTCCACCCTGCCTTGGCTGCAGACAGAAGTGGGATCAGCACAACCGTTCATCACAACTGAGCATAATACAGCCTCAGGACCATCTGGGCAGATGAGAGGGAGGTGGACCCCATCTCTAGCTCTATCCCCTGCTAAGAAGCCCTTAAAAAAAAAGGTGCTAGTTACTGGTGGTTTCATGGGAACATGAGAAAGACTTGTGTCAGCCCTTCAAAAGTCTAGTGTTCCCTGGACTGCGAAGCCACATCGATGCCTGGTAGAGGCGCAACCACAGCCCCAACAGAGACGAACATTTCCAGCAGGCTGCAGGCCTGCACAGTACTCTCTGAAAGACCGTCTTCCTGGATTAAATGAAATTTTAGGTAAGTTACCCAGCTGCATCAGGAAGCCTTGGTCTCACATACAAGCGGCTCAAGCATCCTTCCAGGCACTGCAGAAACACAGAGACTTCAGGTTTCTGAACACATTTCAGGCAAACGTTCTCCCCCAAAGTTGGCACTGCAGGGGGTGTTTTTGCTCCAGTCAAAATCACCTTTAGTGAGATGCTTAACATGGATGTGCAGAAACCCACCCGCCTGTTAGTTCACGCAGACACGATGCACGCTGCCCTCCCCTCCACAGCTCCCACTGCACGTACTTATGTCACGCGTCTCTCAGGCTGGCTTTTTCACCGATCCTTTTGGAAATGCACTGCACTTCTTTGCCCAATATTTGCACACCAGAACTTGACTGCTCTAAAGCCAAGCACAGCCCTTCTCTCCCATCACCTCCTGGGATCCCTCAACTGCCTCCAGCCGCTTCCCGACCTCCCCTTCCGGATGCCACAGGGCAGAGACCCACCTGAGTTTTCCTTATCCGCAGGTCAGCAGATGACCTGTTCAGTCCTTCCTCTTGTTCAATGCTCTGCTCGATACCTGGTCGGGGTAGAAGGACACAGATTATTTTGCGCTGTTTAGAGAAGAAAAAGGGATATCTGGCAAAAGGATTGTAAAAGACTGAAGCTTGTGAGTCGAGGAGCATCTGGCACTGAGCAGTCCCCAGCTCCTGACTCTAGCCCACAATTTAGCCTGGACTGGCAGCAAAGTCCCGTTTCATTACTGCAAAACACTCAGTGCCTGGCCATCGGCCGAGACTTGGTCCTGTCGAGGGCAGCACCCGTCACTCACAGGCTGGTAAGCGAGGGTTTCAATACAAAATTGATGTAATGCTCAGGTCTAACGCTCTACTTTCCAGTATTCAAACGAAATGGAGTGCTCCTCTCCCTCTGCTAGGCAGGAGGAGGAAACCCAGAGCTAAAATGTCTCTACAAAATACCAAAGCTCAAGACTTCTCTAGGGATCCTAAAAACAGTAGGTCTGCCAGCTGCCCGACCTTGCACAGGGAGGACCCATCAGGCTGGCAAGAGCATGCTTCATCTCGCTGAACAGTCCCCTGCAGCAAAGCAGAGATTTGCCCTTTTAATTATGCCCAGTAACGCAACTAAGTGAGATGAATTCCTCATGTGTCCAAAGACCACAAATCACAGCAGGGAGGAGCGCTGCCCTGCTCAGCGTCCCACTGTGGTTCAGGCATGGGGTTGCAGAGCAGGAGGTCTGGCACAGAGCAAGGCAGTGCAAATCTGCTCCTCAAGGCCAGCTTGGGACATGATAACTCAAAAACTTAAATTCAGGGACTTAAAAAGCCTGAAAGAAAGCTCCCATCAACAGGCTGGCCCAGCGTTCAGAGATGCGTAGTTCCATGTAGACCACCAGGTGTGAGCCGGTGGCATCCCTTGAGTTTGGCTAATGACTCCATTCCCAATGCAGATGTCCCACAACTCTCTGAGCCCAGCTGTCCCCAGCATGTTCCACGCTGGAGCAGGTCCCGTGAGCCCAGCATGGGGCAGGTTCCTCCTGTAACCGGGGCTCCCCATTCCCTGGAGCTGCCCAATGGCTCCCAATTACCACTCAGCACAGCAGGGCAGAGCACAGGACACCACCACCACGGTGTTTCTGCTCCATGCTGGTTAGCACGGGTGGCCCCACAGCACTGGGAGAGCAGCAGCGCTGTAAGGAAGACTGTAGGCCAGGGGAAACCTTCACGGTGCTGGCAGAGGGTGTCCAACAGCACAGCATGCTCCGGGGAAGTGCTGGAGAACATCAGCACCAATTCTGCGCTCCCTCCTGTTCTTTCCTGGAACAAGCGTCTGTATGCAGAGCTTATCTGAAAGGTCCCGTCCCACACAGCCAGACGGCCACGGCACTTCTCCTGTGCACTCCCCTGCCTGCGAGCCCGCTGGCTGCTGCCCGCCCAGCGTATTTCATCAGCAATCGGTCTTCCTCCACACTTGTCATAAAGCATTCCCTGTTCCCAAGGAACACTATTGGCAAACATTGTACGTTTATGATAATTAATAAAATCACATTTTCCCAAGAAGCTGGTAATTAGAATTAGCCACTGCATGAGCAATGTCTGTCCTAAGGAAGTCAATTCGTTGTCAGCAGATGGTGTTTTTGATCAGTCCTGACTGTTTTCTTTCACTGATCATGCTGGCCACGAGGCGATCTGGGACAAAGCACAAGGACTAATAATCTGCTGCTCCAGGTAAATACAACACTGGTGGGTCTTTTCTGGAAGAAGAAAACAGGAGTTGGAGCCTGTCCTGTAATCCTTCAGGCTGTCAAAGCCCCTTAAAAAACACAGAATAAAGCGCCTATGGAAAAGGACTTTTGTTTTGCACAGGCTAAACCCTGTCCCCACCTGGACACCAGGGATCCCAGTATGGCTGGGGGGGGGCTCTGGGCTGTGGGAAGGGCCCGTGGTCTATGAAACAGGTAAGCTGGCTCCTAGCTCTTCTTCGGGTCTAGCTGAGATCACGTATCAGGAGGACAGAGAGCAGCAAGGGGACAAGAGAGCTACAAGTACACATGTGACATGGTCATGCCACTAGTGACAAACCTGACCAACAGCTCCAGCCGTATCCAAGTCCTCCACGACTGTGGGGCTCCCACGAAACCCTGGAACTAGGGAGAATGCTGCTGCCATGGGGGAAGCACCAGCTCTTCTCCCACCTTTCAGGCATGGCCAAGTGTCCTGCAACAAGCTCAACCAAATCCCACGCTGAGGGCCAGGACCACTGCAGGCAAATCTGAACGATGCTGGGGTGACCTGCCTCCTGCCTCAAGATGCTGCCATCCTCACTGACCCCCCTGAATCCCTGGGGTCCAATCTTGGGCTTTTGGGCTCGTCCAGGTGCTCCAGCACAACCTGGGCCATTGATGGGCTGACAGTCACATTGTTCTCACTCCCGCTTGTCAAAAGAGATTGATTGACTCTTCCAATGGTGGAAACCAACAGTTACATTGGCCATGCTCTGTGCCTTCACTGCCCAAGGCAGAGACATGCCAAGACAATGGGATGTGCTGATGAGACAGGATAACCTTCCCTGAGCTCAACTGCCCCTTTCTTCCCCACCACCTGCCCCACAGAACCCATGTCCAGGGGCAGCAGTACCTCCTCCCCATCCTGGCTATGCTGGCAGTGTAGCCAGGATGGGCAGGGGGCACCACTGCCTTTGGCAGAGCCACCAGCAATGGCAGCCTGTGCTGGAGATGGAAAAGCAAGGGAAGACAAGACCAGGCTGGTGGGAGCAGGATGCAGGCAGCGAGAAGCATGAAACCCGGGGCACGCATGCCCCATGCCAGCACACTGCCAGAGAGCCGGCAGCACCACCCCTCCCGGCTGGAGCCACACAGGGACCATGGCTCTCTGGATGGGACCTCTTGGTGCTGCACCTGCCTAGGCTGCCTGTGCCAACCTGGCTCACCAGGGAAAAGCCAGTTCTTCTTGGAGGCTTGCAATTCCCACAGCAGCACCTCTTCAACCACTCAGCACTGGCAACCTAACCTTTGGCCATGCGGTGGCTTTGCTCAGAGTTGGGGCTCACCAGGAGAGCCCAACGCCTGCCAGTGTTGGTGGCATAGGACTTGCCCACAGCCCATCAGGTTCTCATGGCCCCTTTCCGTCGCCTCCATCCTGGGAACGGGGAACAAGGGGGCAAATTCACAAAAGGCAAATAAAAGCAGCTAGAGGATGCGTGGGGGAGGGAAGGTGACGCCCATCCCTGGCTAAACCCTGAGAAGCAATGGCAGATGCCACTTCTGGTTGTCTCTTTCCCCCACTGCGTGACCCCTCCCAGCGCCAGCTCAGGATACCAGAGAACGTGCAGACAGGGTAGGGCTGTGGATCTGTAACCTTCCCTTTCCTACCTAGGACAAACCACCCCAAAACTGCCTTGACCTGACTCAAACACCAGCTGCCCTGCTGGCACAGGGTTGGGATGACAGCCAGGGCCCCACGGCATTTCTAGTCATGGGGGATGAGTGGGAAGTGCTGAGTGGAGGCACGGAGCAGGACCCAGGGCAGCAATGCTCCCTGCCTGCTGTGTCCCCAGCCTGCTGCCCGGGGCTGCAGGGCAGGAGCACAGTGGGCGAAGCCCGGCAGCAGCATTGCAAGCCAATACTCACTCTTTAGCTTGGAGCGCACTTTGTTCGCCGTCTTCTTTATGTCAGACATCAGCTCTTCCAGCTCCTCCTTCGTTTCTGGAGAGAAAGAAAAGAGCAAACACAGATGTGTCGGTGGCATCACTGAAATTTGCTGCCCGGCCCCACAGAATGGGGAGCCCAGAGCTGTGAGCACACCCAGCTCCAGACCGGGAGCACTTCCACCCCACACACCCCGTTGGACTCTCCTCACAGTCCTGAGCCTGGAAATGACCCTGCTGCTGGTCGGAAAGCAGGGAGCCAGGGAGCCATTCTGCAGGACCTTCTGCCCCCACAGCCCTAACCTGCCCCATACCCAGTGCTCAACAGAAAGTGGAAGGGATGGGATACGCAACCCACACTGCTAGTTCCTGTAGTGGAGAAAAAAACACTGTCAGACACCAAAAATCTTCTGCTCACCAAGGGCTGATCTCCACCGGCTCCTGCCACACCGGCTAGCACTCCCCAGGGTGTTACGAAAACCCACGTCTTCCGCTGGCACCCCCTGACTAACAGCCAGTGTGTGTGTGTGTGTGCATGTTCACTCCCCAGCCTGAATTTGCTGCTTTTGGTAGAAAAGTAAGGGCTCAAGTGGCCAGAAACCCCCTCCAGTCCCACAGCCCACATCTCAGGAATGATTCTGAGCAGTGTGACAGTGGCAGGAGGGTGTAAAGCAATACTCATATTTCAACCAGCGGGGGCACAGGAGTTGCAAATATAACCAAGCAAGAGCAAGTGCCTTCCTCCCTGTCCCCACGGGCATCCCACGTGTCCCTGTGTGACTTGCACGCAGCTCCCACTGGGAGAAGAGCCCTGCTGAGCATGGAGCCTGTCGGTGAGTCTCAGCATCTCCCCAGGGTCACCTCTCCAAGACTGCAAGGGCTTTTACAGGAGTCTCCTGGGCTGCCAGGACTATTGGCTCAGCTAGAGAGAGGAGGAAACTACAGCATATGCCACACTCCAGAGAAGTAAATCACCTGGGGACGTTACGAGCCCTGTCTGACTGATGGGATCTGGCACGGGGCTATCTGCCCTCACTCCCATGCACAAACACCAGGAATGGGCTCTGAGCTCACCACCACTGACAGCACAACCACTGCAACATCTCCAGGCACTCGTGTCTTATAGGACTTTTCTCTACATTGCAGCAGCATGTCCCAAGCCACAAGCCATGCTCAGCAAACTGGGATTGGAATGAAGCTCCTTGATCAGCCCTGCAAAGGACTGAGGGTGGGTAACAAATGGGACATCAGCCGGCAATGTGCACTCACAGCCCACAAAGCCAAGCGTCTCCTGGGCTGCATCCCCGGCAGCGTGGCCAGCAGGGCCAGGGAGGGCATGCTCCCCCTCTGCTCCGCTCTCCTCACACCCCCCTGCAGCACCGCCTACAGCCCTGGGGGCCCCAGCACAAGGCAGGCGCGGACCTGGGAGAGACGGCCCACAGGAGGCCACCAAAATGGTCCCAGGCCTGCAACACCTCTGCTGTGGACAAAGGCTGAGAGAGTTGGGGGTGTGCGGCCGGGAGAAGAGACGGCTCCGCGTAGACCTCACTGCGGCCGCTCAGGCCTTGAAGGGGCCTTATAGGAAAGAGGGAGAGAGACTTTTGACCAGCGCCTGCAGGGACAGGACAAGGGGCAGCGGTTCTAAACGGAACGAGGGTGGGGTGAGGATGGACGTGGGGAAGAAATGTTGTACCGTGTGGTTGGTGAGCCCCTGGCACAGGTTGCCCCGAGAAGCTGTGGCTGCCCCATCCCTGGAGGTGTCCCAAGGCCAGGTTGGACAGGGCTTGGAGCAAACTGGGCTGGGGGGAGGTGTCCCTGCCCAGGGCAGGGGGTTGGAGTGGCTGATCTTTGAAGGTCCCTTCCAACAAACCACTCTGGGAGTGTGTGATCTCAGCCAGGTTCTTCTCCCAGAAACCAGTGTCCTCAAAGGAGCCATGACATGAGATATGTCCCTTGCCACCCTGTGCTTCAGAAGCTGCCAGACCTCCCCGAGTCCAGCAGCAGGGCTGGAGTGGGGGGCACAGCACCCATGCCCAGCACACTGGTACCCAGCTGTGCTCCACCTGCGCAGCCCTTCATGCTGTGCACCTGCAAAAAGGATGGGTGATACACAACATCCTGTGCTCACCCATGGGCTTGTGGCAGCCCAGCTGGCTCGCCAGGGACACAACCGTGCTCCAACCATGGGACCAGACAACCCCAAAACTCAGTAGTGAGACCAGCATGTTGCAATATCTCATGATCCAGATACTAAAGAAAGTACATAGCACCTGCCATTCAAATATGATTTCTTGGAAATGTTGCCACCCTAATGCTCCCTCTTGATTTTGATGAGATCAAGACTTACTTAATTAAATAAAACTTTGTTTAATAGACTCTAGGCACATTAACTGAGTCATTTCAATGGCTGTGGTAGCTCTGATGCTATATGCTCCCAGCTGGCAGTCACAGGCATAATTAGAAAATCATGATGATGGGAATGTGCTGGGGGAAGGTCACATCCTATCGACAGTTGTACACATTTCTGACTCAGAGCTAAAAGCTTCGGCACTATTGAGAAAAGGAGAAAATGAACACGTCTGCGAATACCTTCACCCCAGGCTCTAGGTATTTCTGAGCAAGCCAACACAGCAGTGTCACCAGGGGAAGTTGTACAATTATGGATTTGCTAGAGAATAAGCACAAATGCAGTGAAAGGAGGAGGACATTTTCAGATTGAATTCTCATTTAAGTGACTAATTATTTTTTCCCCGTTCTTGAAAGAACTTGTATTGAACAGAGAAAGAAACCATCCTGGGCTAGTAACCCCCTGCACCCAGACAGGCTGAGCCAGCTGATGGGGAAGCAGACAGAGATGCAGGAGTGCCGGGGACAAAAGGCTGCCACGAACACAGGGACAGGCTGAGAGCTGGGCTTTTTCCCCTGGGAAGGGGAAAGGAAAGCAGTTTCCTAGTGCTGCCTATGACTACCCAGCAGGAGGGTGGAGAGAAGCTGGAGCAAGACTTCTTGCTGGTCTTTGGAGGCGACCTTCAGCTTCTTGCTGAAGCTCGGAGGTGCACAGGGACAGGACAAGTAATGACGGACCAAGCTGGGACAAGCAAAATTCAAATTAGATACTAGGAAAAAAAAATTGTCATCATGAAAGCGATCAAACACTGGACCTAGAGAGGCGTTGGGATGTCCATCCTTAAGGATATCTAGCATATGGCTGGGTGAAGGCCTGAGCAAACTGATCTAATGGACCTGCTGGAGGGTACTGGACCAGAAACCTCCAAGGTCCCTTCCCACCCATATCCACCTTTAATCCTATGAAAAAATTTCACACAACTCACTGTTACGTACCTTCCCTTCTCCCTGTCAATTGGGGCTGAGGGATACACCGCAGTGGTGCTATCACTGAGGACGCACAGGGCAAGTGATAAGCATGGGTGAGCATCCCGCGTGCTGGCAGCTCAGGAAGGGGACAGGACCATGAAGACGGATGGAGGGAACACGGGACAAGGAGCTAGGCTGCCTTCCCTTAACATATTTCCAACTGAGCAGCAGGGAGAAAACACTCCTTCTGGCTGGCTTTGAGTCACAGGACGTGTGAGGATTACTTGGCGACCTGGCAGGCACAGGCTTCCCAGACAATTATTTTCACATCCATGGCGTCTGTTTAAGTGACTCACTCAAATCTATTTAACCGTTCACGGCGAGTGACGATCAGCAACAGGAAGCTGAAGTACCACAACATCACCGTCGCTACGGCCAGCATCACCCGGGCAAGCAGAGCAGCGCTAAGGGACAAGATGTGGTACTTAAGACAGGTCTGGCTCTTCGCATCCCACAGCCGACCCGGCACGTCTGCTCTGCTCTTGCTGGCCCTGAGCACAGCAGGGGAGCAGGGATGCCCCCATGGCCACCAGCACCATGAGGCCGTGTCCCCAGTCCCTGCTGGGTGGGGAGAGAAAGCTTTGGCTGGGGGTCGAGCCAGTGCCCAGAGCTGCCATGCAGGATGCTCCTTGGGGTGGGGGTGGGGGACTCCAGCCTGCAGTCTAACACTCAGCACGGCTGGTCACCATTATCAATAAAGGAGGAGGGAAAAAGTCTCCAAACCACCCAGCAGCGGTCAGGAGGGCAGCAGCAGGCACCAGACCTCCACCCTTCACAGTTAACTGCAGGCGACTGTCACCCGCCCGCCGCAGCACGCCTGAGCATCACCGTGAGGGTGACCGCGCACACGATACAGTTCTCAGCCACCGAAGCCTCCTCATTCATATTCAGATTAATAAACCTTCACCTCTTTGCGACCTGCAATTCTTTACTGACAACAACCAACCAACGTAATCAAGGAAAGTACAATTTCCAACTATTTCATAACTGAGTTCTCTGCCAAAGCTGGGAAGAAGGGTCTTTTTGGCAAAGACTTACCTTTTTCAATAAAAAATTAAAGAAGATCCTGACCACAGTTCCTCCAAGGAAATATTAAAAAAAAAACCTTTCTGGCCTTATAACTTTTCATCTGCTTCTCACAGCTTACCACTGATGTGCCTATTTATCTTATGAATTTAATTTATATTTATGAAATGTAGGGTACTTTTTAAAGGTGAATGCAAAGAGGAAGCACAGACCTGGCAGCCCCATGAGCTATCTGGTCTCTGGGAGCACACCCTAAAGGATCCTTCCTAGGGATCAACGGAGTTGGCTGAAACATTTTCCATAGTGTTTCATAGACTTAAAGTAACAAAAATGAAACACGATTTAAAAATCACCAGGGAAAAGATGGGCTAGAAAGGCTGTTCCAGCCCCAGGCTGGTAACTACTGACCAGTCAGCCTCACCTCCGTGCCTGTTAAGATCATGGAGCAGATCCTCCCAGAAAACATGTCGAAACATATGGATGACAGGGAGGTGATGAGAGGCAGCCAACATGACTTCACCAAGGCCAAATCGTGCCGGACTAAGCTGGTGGTCTTCTACGTTGGAGGGACTGCATCAGTGGACAAAAGAAGAGCTACAGATGTCACCTTTCCAGACTCCTGTAAGGCCTTTGACACTGTCCCCCACAACTTTCTTGCCTCTTATTTGGAGAGATATGGGTTTGGTGGATGAACTATAGATGGATAAGGAATTGTGTGGATGGCCACATCCAAATCGTTGCATTCAGTGGCTCAATGTACAAGTGGAAACCCGTAATAAGTGGTGTCCCTCGAGGGTCTGTACTGGGACCAATACTGTTTCATATCTTCATCAACGACACAGACAAGTGGGATCAAGTGCACCCTCAGCAAATGTGCAGGTGAGTGGGGCAGTCAATACCCTGGAGGGAAGGGGTGACATCCAGAGGGACCTGGACAGGCTTCAGAAACGGGCCCGTGGCAACCTCGTGAAGTTTAACCAGGCCAAGTGCAAGGTCCTGCACCTGGGTTGGGGCAATCCCCAGTACCAGCACAGACTGGGAGATGGAGGGAGGGAGGCAGGGAAGGATGGAGAGCAGGCCTGCAGAGAAGGACTTTCCAGCAGAAGTCCTATTTCTCAGAAGAGATTTGGGACATCGGGGACCTCTATGCAGCCCTTCAGTTCCCAAAGGCTGATGTTCCTTCTTGGAAACAGAGCTCGGAGTCTGACATTGCAACTTATGTATTCAAGCTAAGTACAATAAGAAGAAAAAAAATAAGACGCTCGTTTTGCAAGATGCTGACTCAACCCCTTCCTAATTTTCTAGAATTTTTTTCGACTGACCAATACAACCATTTGCAGCAGGTATGACAGCACAGGGGAGCATGGAGAGGGGTGGGCAGGAGAGAGCTGCACGACCACTGCCCCGAGCAGATCCGGGATTGTCCCTTACACATAGAAGCAACACAAGGAGCTCCAGCTGCTTGCTGAGTTGCAGAAATAGGACACGGCAATGCTGTCCATCTGCCTTCGCCAGGAGCGAGGGCATGGAAGACATTCACTACCGTCGTGAGGGGCCAGCAGCCCTGGGAATTTTAACTTCCAGTGTGCCAGGAGGGACAAATCCTGCTTGAGATGCAGCAAGGAGAGACATTGCCGGGATTTGATGTGCAAAATGTCAGAAGGCTTCTACAAAGGAGAAGAACAGAGATGATACACAGAAGGGTCTGATAAGCTCTTACTGATCCCGTGGGACTAAAGGTGCTCCCCAAAACGCCTCTCGTCTGTACCATCCAGCTGTGTTTGGAGGTGATCCGCAACAGATTAAAACTGTAGCTTTTGACTTTTTAAGTTACTAAAAAAGGAAGCCAGAGACGTTTATGTTTCTATTACATATTTTTAAGTAATTAAAAGCTGATTATCGCTAACATCAGTGGGACTGCACTTATAAAATACCCTTTTATATTCGCGGTCATGGATCCTGTCTCACACATCCTGGGAACCCAGCGTGCTCCTCGCAGGCTGCCGGTCCAGCCAGGCAGAGGTGCTGAGCTGCAGTCACCAAGAAGTGTGGACTCCGAGTCCACTGGCCGCACACCGGGAGTCTTGCACCACCAACTGGGCTGGCAGCGATGGAGTGGCCACGGGCAGCCTCGCACCCAGGAAACCAGCATGCAAAGCCCTTTCACAGCCTGTCGCTGAGCTGGATGACGACTGAGCTACCCCCTAAGGTGTCCTCATCCTGCCACCGTCCTTCTCTGCCTACTGCTCCGGGCTGGCCTCGGAGCCAGAAAATTCCCCTGGGAGGCAAATCTCAGGATGAAGGGAGAGGGGTGCTCTTCATTATCTGCTTCCCCTGCAGCCACGCAGGTTATTTATAATCCAGCAGCACAAATGATGGGATCAAAGTTTGCTGGCAAAAAAGAGCTTTGGTTTGGTGAGGAACCTGTGCAAAAGGTAGAGTAGAGACAGTGTAGCTCAGTGCCTCATTCCAGTTTGTCTTTTTTTGGAGAAAGTGTTGGGATTTCTTTTTTTTTTTTTTCCAATTACACTAAAACAACAGTTTGAAGCTGGTGGTGAAGAGCCAGGCGTAAAGGGGAGCCATGCAAATGCCGTAACCCCGCCTGGACGTTCACATGAGCTTGAATCCAATTCATGCAACAACACGGCTCCCAAGATCCGCTGCCCATCCTGCCTGCAGCGGGCTCACGGGGCCGCCAGCCGTGGCAGGAACAGTTTGCATCCAGCAGCAAACCTAGTGGGACCCGCAGCTTGCCTCCAGCATCCCCAGCCCGTCGCATCCCATGCCAGTCCTCTCGCTTACAGCTCCACTGGAGCCGCTATTCAGAAAGCGGGAGGTCGCTGAGCCGACAGGAAACAGCAAGTGTCAATAGCTCAAAGAAGGGGGATTTTAGGAGATCTTTTAATTAATTTTTCAGCAATAATTACATACCCTGAGTGACAATGCAAGTGGAAGAGCGTAGTTCTGTTTGCACAGCAATGAGGTCCTGCTAAAACATGGCTCAAAGGGACTGATCTGGTGGGTGCTCCACGGCCCCAGGGACTTATCCCGACCCACGACAGCTGCCTCCATGAGGAGCACCCAATTAAGACAGCAGCAGTTATGTGATCGAACGGCTTTGGATGGCTGTTCCCACCAGCTGCAAACATCAGAGATCTCCAGCCCTGGCTGTTTTACAGCATCACTCGCAAGGTTTTGGGGCACCCACCTCTCTGGGAGCAATTAGCCGGCCAACGAGCAAACTGCTCCTTCCCTTTCCACAGTCTCCTTCCATTTTCTTCCCAGCGCCCCGTCGTCCCTGCGGCTCTCCAGCCTCTCCATCCACCTCGTTTGCTCCAGGGTGACACTAAAAGCCATCACAAGCTGCGCCCTGTCCCTTCGCCGCCCACTGCCATCCCACTCGGGGCCACAGGCAAAGCCCGGGAGCTGTGGGAGAGTGCAGGGCGCAGTGGGACGGCAGTACCGGGGCACGTGGGGAGCAGAGCCTCAGCAGGCAGAGGTACCAACTAAAGCTGCTCAGATCTATTTTTACAACACCAAAACGCATTAATTGCCTTTCCCTCCTTTAATTCTCACGATCGAATTCCACTTCAAATACTCCATTATTTTGCCCAGAAGCAAGGTCAGGTTAATCAGTCAATAATTACCCAACTCATTCCCTCTCCCTTTCTTTAAAAAATTGACACTGTGCTTCCTCCCGAGCTCTGGATGCCCATCAGGTATGCGGAGACTTATTGGAAATCAACACTAATGGCAGAGGCACCATCTTACTCAGCTCTCGGAAAACTTCCCGATCGATAACTTCAGGTAGACTGCATCCAGCAGTGTCTATTTTTGGTCCCGACTGTTCAGAAACAACCTAAATTACTGTTGAAATGTAAGAATTTAATCATCATAAGATACGTCACGTGTTTTATCCAACATTCAAAAAAAAGAGTTTCCCATATGTTTCTGTCCTTTCTGCATTATTCTCCCTTTTTCCGTTATTAATGCACCAAAACAGCTGAGAGGTTTCTGCTCATCTTTAAGCATGTCACAAAAAATTCAGACCGTCCTTTGGGCTGGTGCTTGCTGGGTTTTCCAGCTCCCTGAAATACCCAGCTCCAGTTTGTGTGCCACTGGGAGAGGGTGGGAAAATATTCTCCTCCTCCCCATCACGTATGGGAAAACGGAGACAAATGTAAATCAATGGCAATTAAAACCCCAAAAGTAGAAGTTACAGAAAAGTGGTAAGAAACGCAAAAGGATGCAGTGAGAATATAGTGCTTTAAATTTAATCCGTGTGCACAGGATATAAAGGAGCAAGTCATGATCATCTGAACCAAAGCTTCTCATTTTTCCTCTTGTACTTGATTCCCCTTTATCTGCTGAGACAAAAGGGGATTGCAGCGCTTCGGCACCAGTACATCATGCTGGTATGATGGGAAGATTTGCTTCTCATTTGGACCAACCTCAGGGTCGTTGTGCTGACGCCCGGCTACCCCGGCGCTGAGACCGGAACAGGAGCAGCGCTGCCGCACAGGGGTCCTTCCCCCATCCTGTGACAAAGATATTTCACATTCACGGAATCACGGAATCACGGAATTTTCAGAGTTGGAAGGGACCTCTAGAGATCACCCAGCCCAACTCCCCTGCCAGAGCAGGATTGCCCAGAGCACATCACTCAGGACTGCATCCAGGCGGGTCTTGAAAATCTCCAGAGAAGGGGACTCCCCCCCTCCCTGGGCAGCCTGTGCCAGTGCTCTGTCACCCGAACCGTAAAGAAGTGTTTCCGTGTATTTGAACGGAACTTCCTGTGTTCCAACTTGTGCCCATTGCCCCTCCTCCTGTCACTGGGAACCATTGACAAGAGCCTGGCTCCATCCTCCTTCAACCCACCCTTTAGATACTTGTACGCCATAATAAGGTCTCCCCTCAGCCTTCTCTTCTCCAGGCTAAAGAGTCCCAGCGCTCTCAGCCTTTCCTCATAAGGGAGATGCTCCAAGCCCTTCATCATCTTAGTTGCCCTTCGCTGGACTCGCTCCAGCAGTTCCCTGTCCCTCTTGAACTGGGGAGCCCAAAATTGGACACAGTATTCCAGTTGTGGCCTCACCAGTGCAGAGTAGAGGGGGAGAATGACCTCCCTCGACCTA
Source organism: Vanellus vanellus (assembly GCF_965231255.1). Taxonomy (NCBI): domain Eukaryota; kingdom Metazoa; phylum Chordata; class Aves; order Charadriiformes; family Charadriidae; genus Vanellus; species Vanellus vanellus. Next base: position 240,809 of record NC_138924.1, read on the forward strand.
CTGGCCACACTCTTCCCTATGCAGCCCAGGATTACATTGGCCTTTTTGGCAACAAGGGCACATTGCTGGGCCATGGATAATTTACTGTCTACCACGACCCCCAGATCCTTCTCCTCCGAGCTACTTCCCAGCAGGTCCATCCCTAACCTATACTGGTGCCTAGCATTCTTCCTCCCCAGGTGCAGGATCTTGACACTGTGTCACTCCAGTGACACATATCTTTCTTCTAGGTCTGAGTAACACAAACTAGGCTGAATTTCAGACCACAAATGAGCAACTGCAATTCTCTGGTTTATTAATTGGTTTTGTAACTGAGATGTCCGAGACAATGAAATAATTCCTTTGTGTCCTATGCTTTAATCATAGGATCAGGGACTCTCAGAGTGGTTTGGGTTGGAAGTGACCTTCAAAGATCACCCACTCCAACCCCCCTGCTGTGGACAAGGACACCTCCCCCCAGCCCAGGTTACTCCAAGCCCCGTCCAACCTGGCCTTGAACACCTCCAGGGATGGGGCAGCCACAGCTTCTCGGGGCAACCTGTGCCAGGGGCTCACCACCCTCACGGTACAACATTTCTTCCCCACGTCCATCCTCACCCCACCCTCGTTCCGTTTAGAACCGCTGCCCCTTGTCCTGTCCCTGCAGGCGCTGGTCAAAAGTCTCTCTCCCTCTTTCCTATAAGGCCCCTTCAAGGCCTGAGCGGCCGCAGTGAGGTCTGCGCGGAGCCGTCTCTTCTCCCGGCTGCACACCCCCACCTCTCTCAGCCTTTGTCCACAGCAGAGGTGTTGCAGGCCTGGGACCATTTTGGTGGCCTCCTGTGGGCCGTCTCTCCCAGGTCCGCGCCTGCCTTGTGCTGGGGCCCCCAGGGCTGTAGGCGGTGCTGCAGGGGGGTGTGAGGAGAGCGGAGCAGAGGGGCAGCATGCCCTCCCTGGCCCTGCTGGCCACGCTGCTGGGGATGCAGCCCAGGAGACGCTTGGCTTTGTGGGCTGTGAGTGCACATTGCCGGCTGATATCCCATTTGTCACCCACCAGTCTCCTCCCATCCTTCCCCACAGGCTGCTCTCCCTCCATCCATCCATCCATCCATCCATCCATCCATCCATCCATCCATCCATTCCCCAGTCTGTGCTGGTACTGGGGGTTGCCCCGACCCAGGTGCAGGACCTTGCACTTGGCTTCATTGAACTTCACGAGGTTCACATGCTTTGGTAGCTTTATTGCTAGCAACTCTGGCTGTATACTAAAGCACTTTCACCCATCCTCCCCTTTTTATCTTCACCTCCTTCAGGAGATTTGCTCTGAGCCATCCTCAAGCAAGCTGCCTCCTGCCATGAGCACTGACCCGGCTGTGCTCTCCACCTTCCCCAGCACTCCAGCCCATGCTGCTTTCTCCCTGCACCAGGAATAGCACTTGTTTATCTGACCCTTTTCTAGAAGGCAGTGCCAGGTGAATCAGACTGAGTTAAAAAAAAAAAAATAGTTTTGGATCTCTCCAAATGCCAGAGCCTAGAGCAGGAGGCAGAGCTCTGGAGGGCCACCGGCCATCCCACGCCACCTCAGCTGCTGCTCTGCAGGCGGCTTGACCATACATGCCACAAGCCTACATCAGGACCTACATCAGACATCCCCCCCGGCCTGTCTGGTGAACCAGTCCCCTTGGGCAGGGGTAGGAACAGCTCTGTTGTGAGCAGAGGCTTCCACGGAGAAGGTCCTGCAGCTCCACCAACACAGCCCAATTCTGCATGACCCTCCATGGGCCCAGCACACACCATGGCTCTTCCCAAAAGCAGCTCTACCCTGAATGCCATATTTAAATTGTTCAGGATGAGAGAGTGTGTCCAAACTAGAGAGTCTGCACCAACAAGGGGCCCTGGCCTCTGAGCAGACTGAAGGGCAGTAGAGAAGCAGGGCCTGATGAAGGGACTGGGTCCACAGGAGGAGAGAAGTCCTTCCTCCCACACACAAGGTGACGCAGACCACATAAGGTGACCCCATTTGGACAAAGAGAAACAGGGCTTCATGTAGAAACGCAGCCAGCCAGGGAATTGTGGAAAGGTTATTTTTAGAGTTGCACATTTCCATGATAAAGAGCAAGTATTACCTCTAGCTGGAAAAAAATTTTTCTAGCGCTGGTGGAAAAAAATGACCTGCAGAAGTCCTACCACCCAGAGCTTCAGCTGCAAGAGAGCGCTCTTCAAGATACTGTTATTCGGTACCTAAAGCAGCATGTGCAAAAGAAAGCCCCAGAAGGCACCCACTGAAGAGTTCAGATACCTCTGCTGCCCAATCCATCATTTTTTTCTTAAAAAATATGGCCTGGTTTATATTTTTAAACACGGACTGAAGTGGAGGGAACTGTGTGACTGTTCCCTCAACTCCTGCTTGGATTTTGGCTAACGCACTGGGAGCAGCACCATTACATCCAAGCCAGGACATGTAGGCAGGACACAGTGGCCAGAAAGGGTTAATGGTCATTCTGCAGTCACTGTCACCTGCAGCTGGCTGTCTCCTGCAGCCACCATCCTTGCATATTGGTTGTCTGGTGGTTTCTTCAGAATCCACTAACTCTTGGAAATGGTATAGATCAAACTTCAAAGCTGGAAGGTATCATCACATCAGGTTTTTAAGCGGATCCAACATCAGCCGGACTGCTGAGGCTTTCTCTCTTCCCAGTGTGATACAGGGGATGCCCACATCATGATGGAGGAACTATCACCCTCTGTTACATACCCGTTTTGCTTATAAATGCATGAGTTGCAAGTTGCAAGTTATGAGTTTGAAGTTATGAATTAGAGAACTTTTGAGTTAGAAACCTCATGAATTAAGTGACAGACGAGTGAATTCGCATGTTAGAAAAGTCTATGCAAAGTGTAGCGAGCCCTTGTTTGTCTTGTTTGCTTTCTTTCCTAATGAGCTCATAAAATAAAGTTTAATTCACACAGTACCTTGTCCTGTAAACTTGGGAGATCCAAACGGACCATGACAAACTGTGTTGCGCGTGGCCCATTCCCAGGCAGGCTGGCTGGTTGTTGTGGGTGTTCCAGTCCCCCTCACCCCTGAGTCTCCCCATTCTCCTCACCCTGGGGCCTGAGCAGGGCAGCAGCCATCTAACAGCTCCCAACCTCAGCTGGAGCTTCCACCAAAAGACTTGCTAGGGCAACACCCTGTCCAGGTCAATCAGTCATTGCAACCTGCAGCTCTGTTGAGTGTCCGAGCAGATGGCTTTGGGCACAGGGAGGCCAGGAAGGTTCCTAAGAGCCGCTCACTGCACGGCAGCCCCCCAAGTCTCTGTAAATAACAGCCCCCAAGCAACCATCATAATCCATTTAATCAAAAAAGAGAAATGGGCTTTGGTCATCTGGAGGATTTAGCAGCAGTCCAGGTCACAGAGTGTCACTAAAGAGGCAGCAGGAAAGGGATGGGAAATGTCAAAAAGGGAAAAAATCCACCTCACAGGGCTGGGCTCAAGTATCTTTTTCATAGGATCATGGATTCACAGAGTGGTTTGAGTTGGAAGTGACCTTAAAGACCATCCAGTCCCACCCCCCTGCCCTGGGCAGGGACACCTCCCACTAGACCAGGTTGCTCCAAGCCCCATCCAACCTGGCCTTGAACACCTCCAGGGATGGGGCAGCCACAGCTTCTCTGGGCAATCTGCGCCAGGGGCTCACCACCCTCACGGTACAACATTTCTTCCCTATGTCCAATCTAAACCTCGCTAGGCCACTGGCAGGGACGGTGCTGGCACGTGCTGCAGAGCCCCCCCAGCTGCCTGCTTTGCCAAGCCCCTGCTAAAGACACTCCAGGACAAAGCCAGCTCTCCCTGACTTTGGGAACTGGCTTCATTCACTGAGGCTGGCATCACCCAGGCCCCCCAGGGCCATGGTCAGGGTGAGTGGCAAGGCAAGGTTTGGTCCATCCATCCTCTTCTGCACCCATGTCTCCAAACATAAAAGCCAGCCAGCTCTGTGCCTTCACGTGAGACACACATGCTGGGGCTGAGCCCTCTTCCACGATCCCTGTCACAAGGCTGCCTCGCTCGTAGGTTTGTGAATTTACAGAAATCAGAAACAAATTGTTCCTGATCAGGACCTCCTCCCTCCGATCCGGCTCAGGGGCATGAGATCGTGCCGGTCGCCGGCTGGAGACCTCACTCCCCATGCAGGGTGAGCAGCCTCTGACGGGTCCTCCCTGCCACCATTGCCCAGCTCTCCCCAGCGTCTCCCCATCACCCAGCCCCTGCGACTCTCCATGTACTGCTGCTTGTGAGCTCTTCCCAGCCTCCCCCTGCCCTTGCTGGCTGAGGCGGCAGGGCCCCGGCAGCCGGCGGCTGCAGGCAGTGCCGGGAGCTGCGTGCCGTGGCAGGCAGTGTTGACGTGCTCCCCGGCACGCTCACTCCAGCCTCCCACTCCTCCCCAGTGCGGCATCAGCCGCGGGCGTCACCGGCGTGTCACCAGCCGCCTTTTCCACAGCGCTCATTAATTCATCGGAGGGGAAATCTCCTTTCAGGGAATCCCAAAAGCAAGGGGACCACCATGACCAGCAAACCTTGCTTGCTCCCTGCTTCACCACTCCAAACTCCACACGTTGTCCTTGCTCAGTGCCCCTCAGAGAAGGGTAGGTTACCTTTGAATGCTCAAAGTAAAAATGGAGAAACTGGGAATATTGGTAGGAAGGGAGGAAAATTTACTTGTCTTTAGCGAGGATGAAACAACACAGTTTGAACAAAGAGAAAATAACAGCGAGCCTACAAAATTACTGCAAAACAATGCAAGGATGTGTTCAGGCGGTAGAGAAAGGAGGGGGAAAATAGGATGGATGCAGGTCTGGGATTGCACAGACCAACTGCCAAGTACCCACTCCCCCTCCTCAGCTCTTGCATAGGAAATATTTTTGTGTGCTCTCTCGTGGTGACCCCCACACTTCCTCCTTGGCACCGATTCACCCCTTCCCTCCCAGCTCCACATCTCAGCAGCCTCCTCCAAAGCCCTCCACCCCCCGCTACACTGGACTCCACTTGCTCCTGCCGTCCATCTCCCTTAATTACAGCTTCCCCAGCCTGTTCCCTCTCCGTGAGCTGGAACTCATCCTCCCCTGTCACTTCACTCTCCAGATTCCTTTCTTCGCCAGGATTTGCCTTCCCCGTTCACAGCGCTGCTCATTCTTAGCTAATTACCAAGCCTGACAGCAGGCTCTGCCCTGCCAGCCTTCGCGCTTTGCCCCAAGCGTCTGCTGTTGGCAGCTGGCTGGCCAACCACCGCTACCTGCCGCATCATTTGCGTACTTAAAAAATCTCTTTTAACTTTACCTACTGTGCAAGCGAAGCCACCTGCAGGCACCCACAGCCCCTGCTGCACATCCCTGCTGCCAGGCGGCTGGGCAACCCTGCACATCTGGCAGAAGAAGGTCCTCACGGAAGAGCGTTGCCCAAGGCTCTCCCTCCCCAGGACCCCAGCGATCCCGATACGGCCATGCGAGCCCTTCTCCTCCCCAGCTTGCCTGAAAGAGATGTCCCTCTCCCTGCAGGGTGGTATTTCTACCTTTTAGACAGCAGGTTTTGGATTTCCCTGGGGGAGGAATCCTTGGGGAAATCTCATACTGGGGTGTCTTCTAAATGTCTGTGGGCATCCTGGGTCACAAGACGTGGCTGCGTCCCCCACCCTGTACGCTCACCTTCTCACCAAACCCTAATAGACAGAGGCTTTTCCCCATCGACTGCCTCTTCCCGAATTATCCTTCCTCACAGCTCTGGCCCCTTGATTCAAAGGCAAAGCACTCACATGCAGGTGTGGGGCTGCTCCACGCTCAAAACACACGGCCATTGCCCACACTTCACATCAAGACACGCATGCAGTTCTGCAGCGGCTCTCACAGGGCCGGCAACGTTTTCCTCCACGACTGCAAAGCCCAACTCTAACTCTCAGTGAACAACAACTTTAATACGCACAGGTGATGGTCAGGAATGACAGCAGAAACCTCCAGCTGTTGCAGATGTGAAAAGGGCACTGCTGCTGAGCTCACTTCAGTGGGGTGGACCTAACACAGCTCAGAAGCAAAATTATGTCCAGGAGAAGTGAAGGTTTTCATCAAAGCAAAATGTGCAAGGAAGGAAAAACAGCAAGAAGAGTGTATCTTTGGGTTTTCTGAAGTTTGTAGCAGCCAGGGGCTGGGCAGGTACGAACGGGTATATCACACCCGCGCTACCAGGCTGGACACGGACCAGATGATTAAAGATTCAGAGTCGGACTGGGGGAAAATGATGAATGACTTCCATGCGGGGGTCACTCCCGGCTCGAGTTCAATTCAGTATTTTCATTAAGAGCTTGCAGGCTGGAGGAAAATCCACTCACAAGCTCGCAGAGGCAGCACAGAAGAGCTGTGCTTGCTTCACCTATCTGATTTAAAGATGCACTTGATTAATGACAAAACCAGGCTAAAAATCAATTACAGAGATACTGGAAAAGGACAAATCTCAGCTGGTTCCCATGGACAGCAATAATCTAATGGCCAAGTACAACTCTAGGACCTTGTAGCCACTCGTACGCTGGGAGGAGGTTACATGAGAGCCAGCAAGGAAGGCAGCAGCCAAAGGCAGGACGCAGTGTGGGGATCGCAGGCAGTTTTTTCTTGGAAATGGAAAATCTGAGCAGGGCTCGGGTAGACAACTGCCTCCCCGAGCTCAACACAGCACTGTGCTGAGGATGGGCAGTGCGGGCAGAAGGGGGCTGTGATCCCACCTCTGAACACAGCACTGACCCTGTGTCCCAACGGTGCTTCCACATTTCCCAAACAAGGATGTCCCACAGAAGCTAGAAAGAGGGATTTCACCCAAGGGAGGTCTGGAGATGCTCCCTGATCGCTGCATGTGGGTGCCGGCCGATGGGAAAGCTGCCCACACGCACAGCAGCCTGAACGCTACCTAATCTCAGCAAAAGATCTAGTTAATCCAATTTTCTGGAAGTAGTTGGTGTCCACAAATGCTTGGCTTGCCTGCTTCTTGTAGTCTGTGGATAGTTAATCCCCTGTTCAGTCCTCTCCTTCTGGTCAAGGGATGATCAGGATTTCCCATACAGGACTGCCAGCCTGGTGCTGGGACAGGGACTACACTCAAACGCTGCGCTGCAGAGGATACACCACCTGTGTGCGACGGTCAGGGAGGGTTACGCTCTTCTTGTTTCCATCTCAGTAACCAATAATAGTCTCCGAACTTTTTCTGAAGACCAGACACCAGCCATCACCGGACATGGTCCACTTGATAATGAAGATCTGTGTCCTCAAAAAGTCTTCTCTGATCCAAAGCTCACATGCTCCAGACCAAACTAAGCACCAAATCTGCACTTGGGTTGTCAGGAACCTCCACCAACTGGGGCCTCATCTCCTTCATGAAGGACACATCACCCGAGCAACTCCTTTGGCATGGGAGGATTTCAGTCCTTCCTGCCTTTGACCTACCACAGTCTCCAGAGGTGGAGCAGAGGTCCCTGCCAACCTCAACCAGCCTGTGGTCCTGTAAGAAAAGGGTTTTTTACTGTGATGGTGACTGATCAGAGGTTGTGGAGTCTCCATCCTTGGAGATATTCAAATACCATCTGGATACGGTCCTGGGCAACCTGCTCTAGGTCACCCAGCTTGAGCAGGGGTGTTGGACCAGGTGACCTCCAGAGGTTCCCTCTCACCTGAACCAATCTGTGATTCTGTGAAAATAAGGAGCTGCGGTGCCCCGTGATGATCACACCAGACAAGAGAAGCTGTTGTCCTGTGTTTCATGAAACCTGTGAAAAGCAGCCATGCCACATGGCTGCAGAGCATCACCTGCCCCCATGAAGCACCACTGATGCTGGACCCTGGGCTGGGGGGCAAGGCGGGGGGACAGCCTGCAACCTGCTGGACACATGCAGGGAAACTTCCTCATCTGGAGACTAGCTGAAGCATATGGGAGGGGACCCAATAAAACAAAGAGATGGCACTAACGGTAGAAATTGTCCAAGAATGAGAGAAAATGCCTTACAGAAGGAGATTCCAGAGCCCAGGAGAAGGTTGTTATAATCAGCTATCACCTTACAAGGAGGAAATGCTGAAAACTGAAGAGCTGGTTGGTCTTCACCGTGTCCTTATATCAAGACCTTGATCTTCTGGACCACCTCCTTTGTCAAACTCAAGTTACTGAGTTCAGCGGGGGGAGAACCGGCATAAACACCACAGCTCAAGGCATACAGGCACCCAGGCAGCCCCGCAGTCCTCCCCGACCCTGCCTCATTTGGTTAGAGAGCCCAGCCAAACCCCCGCCAAGGCTTTTTACACCAACCCACTGCCTTTTTCTCTGCATGTCGTATCTGGCCGTGTCCTGCAAGACACGATGCTCTTCACCTCCTTCCCTGGCCAGCCTGCACACCACAGGAATAAGGAATAACTGGGAATATGCAGCAGCATCACACTCCACAAGGATGCAACATTTGACAGCCGGAGCAGCGCTACCGATCCTGCAGCGCTCTGTGGCCAGCCGGCTCCAAAGAGGTGAATCTCCATAATGGTTTTTTGGCAAAGAATTCCAGAAGTTTCACACTGAAAACACCATGCAGAGCAGTAACTGTTAAGGCCAGCACTGCCTTTCAGTATCGATTACACACGCAAACACTGGCAACGAGACCAGTTCCCCTTCTGGCACAGCCAGTAACTCATCTGGGGCAAGTCCATTTCCTCTCATCATTAATTACTACACATCAGGAGCCTGCAAAGTTTTAATAGCTAGTTCCAAAGCTCTTCCTAGTTGTTTCAGCATCTCCCTCCTGCCAAAGCACGGTAGGACCTTCTGCGCCCACAGTGTGGAAGACGCTGTGCGGCAAATGAAGCCCCCAGCCCCCCGGGTGGGCGCTCCTGCACCCCGACAGCACGGAGAGACGGGGGCCAGGACCCTTCCCCATCTCCAGTGCTTTCCCTGAACAGACACAAGTGCGAGGCTGGGGGGCACAGAAGGGGAGGACATGGCTCGCAGCGGTGGCCCTTCCTCCACTGGCCGGGGGGAGAGCTTTGCAGCAGCTTTTATGTAGTGCTTTCCCGGTGCTTGCTCCAAGCCACATTTTAACTCTGTTTTAACGAGCCCTCAGCACGTGCCGCATCCCTGCGTGACCACAGAGGGCACGCGGCAGTGGTTTGTCATCACCGTGACCACGCTTTGCCTGCTCCCTCTTGACATTTCAATAGCTTCTGCAGGAGCTATTTTTGTCCACCCGCCGTGCAGTCTCTGCTGAGGGCAGGGCTCCTGCACGGGCAGCGAGAGGAAGGGGGAGGCGAGGGGGGGATGCAGGAGCCGAAGCCCCTGGACGGATGCTTGTAGCGGCAGTGGATGGTGCAGACGAGCATCACAGCCAGCAGCCTCATCCCGTGGCCCACCTGCACCATGTTTCCGGCCGCAAACGCTGCTTGAGATGAGGGTAGATTGGCTTCCAGCCTGCCCCAGGCTGGGGGTTTGGGAATCCCCACAGGGTTGTCCTGAAGAAGGATGCGGAACCACCCCGGGTGTGGAAACCAACCCCTTTCCTACCGCCCCGGGCAGCAGCAGCACCCTGCACATCCCAGAGTGGGCAGGCACAGGGTGAGGAGCAGCTCAGCAGAAAGCCAAGAAGCCTGCAGAGCCTGTCCCTTTGGAGGATCAGGTTAGAGAGCACGTGGCCCTACTAGGAACCAAGATTAGGGGCACCAGCTCAGGGTTGGCAGCCAGCACTGGGCTGGTGCGCTCCACCCCTTCTGGGCACATTTTTCCCTGTATGCAAAGCAGGGATGGATTTTGCATTTGCATTCATTCAGGAATGTTAATTATGACTGCCAGGCACACGGAACGAAGGAGAGGTTTCCAAGCCCCAGGTCCCACCAAGCCAGAATTGCCGTCTGAAATTCCAGGTCACCCTTTAAACCAACTTGGACAGTTCAGAAGTTAGTGCCTTCATGTAACTTAATTTGGCCTCTTATTGAATTCAAAGTTTGGAAATAGGAAGAGGTTACCGCCTGAATACCGACCCTGACAGCCCAGCGTCATGGTCTTCTCGCTAGAAATGGAGCAAGGCACGCTTGTGCCTCAGCACCAGGGCTCCCCACTGCCAAGGGGCACCGAAGCAGCCATCTGCAAGAAGACACCTCCGGGGGCTCACAAAAGCCTGTTTCGATCACGAGAATCTGGATTTTTCACATAACGCATTACTTCAATCACAAAAATATGGATTTCTTTTCATTCCTTCTGTTGCTCACAACCAGCGAGCTGATGGGACACCATTCCCAGCCGCTCCATCCATACCAGTCACAACCGTCCCATCAGCAGTATAGGCACCAAGGGCAGAGGCTGGTATCAATGGAAAGCCATTCAGCAGCAAAGTTAAATACTAGTTTCTTCATTTTAGGCTGCTGAAAAAAGCAGCTCAGAGCTTCTCTAGTGAGAGAGCAGGAGCTCCCCAGGGTTCAGATGCTGTGAGCAACACCTTGCTCAGTGCTGGTAGAGATGGTCCACCATGGAAATGGAGCTATGGTGGCATACATTGACAACTCTTTTTAGATAGCATTTTTTCACATAAAACTGAACAACAGGACAAACAAACAAGAGTATGATTGAGGGTTTAGATAATGCTTCATTTTGTTTGCAACTAAGAGCAAAAATTATACATCCTTCCACAGCTAAATCTTGAGAGCATCTCCAGTTGACATGGCTCCACCACTGCAGAAGTGGAACTGCTAAGCAGGATCTTCTTAAAACTCAGAGGAAAATAAGGTGGGTGATGTTCTGCTTACGTTCTCCAAATCGTTTTCCCACCAGGCTGCTTTCCTGTAGCACCACAAGCTATTAAAAGCCCTTGCAGTACTCTCAAGACACAGAATTATCTTCCAGATTGGGAGCTCCAGATTCCTTTTGGTCATGGTGAGATATATAATCCACACATGGTGCCATTACCCACTCTAAGCACCGTCTCTGCAAGAACCCAGATGGTTGCCAAGAATAAGGCACTTCTTATAGCTGTAGCATTTTTAAGCGACGTTAACATGCCTTGCATAAAAGTGTCCTAATTTCTGACTTGGGTTGAACATGCATGAGTCACTCAGCTGCATTCTTCTAAAAGCCCACACCTGTACAGAAAAATCCCAACTTCTCTCTCTCACATACCCAACCTGCTGAGCAAAAAGGGCATTATAAAGGCATGGACATGCTAGTTTTTTCTTCATGATTCAAAACCTTTACGTTCTCAATGGAAAAAATGTTACTACACACAAAATTTCCAAATGCTTTGCAAAGAGCACTCCTCAGCATAGGATGCCACACATATAATGTCATCTTCTACCATCACCACAGGCTGATGCTTTTACAGGTGACCCTGTGCTCAGGAGGGCCTTGGCCCCAAAAACCTGGGAATCAGCACGAGGTTTGAACTGTCTTTCACCAAAAAACAGTAGGTGAGATGACAAGAGATGACACAGAGACTCCAGTGCTCTTTCCAACCTGAGGTACAACAGGAAAGACGTTCTCCATCACACTGACAGGGCTTTGCTGCCTGCATTCGGAGAGCAGATTTTGTGTCTGGTTCTCTCTGTTGTTCTTCCTACAGAAAGAGGCTGCCTTTCAAGTCTCGCCTCTTCTTAAAACCTTCTCACTATGCTAAAAAAGAAGAAAAAAGGAAAGGACCGGTGGAGGTTGCACCAGCTATGGTTTTTCATCAGTGCTTTGGCCGACTAAAAGAACTTCCGTAACTTCAGCCTCATTTCTTCAGTGGTAAAGCTTCAAAGAGAAGACCTGGCTATCTGGGAATGGCAGCACCCTGCAGCCGGGAAAAGCAAGGTAGCATCACAGGTTGTTCCAACAAGCCAAAGGCAAAGGGAGCATAGAAAATGCCTTCCAGCGAATCTGCCCCTGCTCTGCTTTTGATCCAGAAACTTTTTAGAAGAAACTTGTGGTTTTCTATCCACAGAAGTAACCACAGAACCAAACTGCACTGTCTTCCCATCTTTGCTTCTTTGCTTTACATAAATGCTAATGCACACGGAGCTGCCCCAACTGCTCTCAGGGCTCCAGAGACTCCTCAAGAACCTAGGTGCTCTTTATGTGAGGTTGAGGTCCTCTTTCTGCTGAGCCTTTTTATGATTACATCTTTCAAGGCGAAGATTAAGAGATTAAAGAGATTAAAGGCCAATAATTAAGAGATTAAGAGATTAAAGGCCAATAATTGTTTGAAGTAGAAATCAAGACCTGAAGATAAAACCAGTGGACTTGAAACCCTTCAACACAACCTGTCCAGTTGTAATAGTCCAACTGTTTATTAGAATTTTTGAAATACTAATGCAATGCTAAACCTTTTCATGTTGCAGTAAAAAGCCAAGCAATATTCAAAGCATCAACCACAGGCATGGAACGAGTGATGGTTTCACATCACAGCACTACAGAAAGGCTGGAACCGACACAGACTCAAGTCTGTACGTGGGTGCATCAGGATTTAACTATTTTCCAATGAAACTTTCCCCAGGAGCTGTTCCCTTGGTGGCTGTGGTTAGAGGGACAGAGGAAGAAGTTTCACCGCTTGTACCCACCACTTTTGACCAGATCTGAGAGGGAAAGGCTTCCAGCAGTCTCAGACTGGGACTGAGGAGGTGACAGTTATGAGAACGCCAACAAAGATGTCTTTGGGTTGTAGGAAATTGTACACACACCCTCGCACGCACACTCACAGCTGCTTTGGAGATAGTTTCCATCAAAACAGACTAAAACAACATCAAGGGCATTTAAATTAACATCTCCAATCTGACTCGTCTCAGACAGGGTCAGTAAATGGGCAGGGTGCTCACAGGGTCCTCGGCATGGGGACAGTGACACACTTTCCCAAGCATGCCAACAAACCCCCAGAACTCTGCCGCATGGGATCCACCATAGGACAACCTATGACTCTCTGACTCGCCAGCATGCTGGGTGGTGGGGAGGAGAGGCAGCACAACAGCCAGGTCTGGGCAGCAACTGCTATAGGAAATTATCAGGACAGTGCATCTCCTGATGGCCTCCAGCTCTGACTCAGGGGCACACAGAGAAAACAGAAAGGTTCCAGGGACAATTGGGCACGTACAAAGCCTTCCACAAGCAGGCTACATTTGCACCTGCCCAAAATAGGGAACACACGTGTTTTACCATGGGGACAGAATACCAGTGCTTTTCTCTAAGGCAGAGAGTGAATCTGGTACAGAGATCACTCGCTATAAAGAAAAAGTGGAATAATGCTAGTTAATGATTAACCAGAATTCTCACTCATCCTGCGCTCCTCCTTGCAGCTTTTACCTTGTCCAGGATAAGAGGGTTCACTTTATTCTGGATAAAAGATTTCTCCTCTTGCTGATGACCAAGTTGTACAACCATCAGCACCGCAGACATCTTGCTCCCATTTCCACAGACTGCCTCCGGGCACTGCCACCTGAGCGGGGACACCAAGGTGCTCTTCATCTCTTCTGTTCCTCAGGGTCATGCTTGTAAATGGGACAGGAGCTGTACCTCCCTTCCCAAGTAGAGTTATTTTAGATTTACAGGTCAAAATGCTGCTACCTAAGCACCACTACCAGCCGTGACAACCTCTGGCAGTTATCTGAGCAATGAATGATGGATCACTCTTCTTATTAAAAGTGCACAAAGAAGTGGTTCGCAAAGGGCTGGAGGCTAGTAATAAATAATATCTGCACAAGATGGTCTTCAGCTGTACGCACATCAGTATTTACAGATCAGAAGCCAAGTTCTGACCTGTTGGATTCTACACCAGTTGATTAATTATTTACCTCAAAGCTAATTAATCATCCCTTAACTCTTCGTGAGCTCTTCTACCAGTAGGGCACGCTCATGCAGTGACTCAATAAATGCTTCTAACATCTACAGCTTCATACGATTAAGAAGAAAAATCTTTCATGGGAGAGCCCCAGGCCAGAAATCAGAGGAGGCCACATCCCAGATGCATTTTATCTTCTTTTCCTGACAATTATTTGGCCTTGCTTGATCCTCCATTATCCGCCACGTGGTGCTAACAACAGAGTGCTTCTCCAGACAGCACTTTTTTTTTACTTGCAACCAAAGCAGCTCTTTTATTTGAATTTTTGCTAATAATCTGATAACTCAATTAGGAAAACACAGTTCTGCTCCAACTCTGTGGGGCCTGGAAACTCATTAAAATGGCTAGGAGATTGCAAGAAGATTAAACCTATTAAGCAGGCTCTGCTGGCATTAAAAACAAGCTCAAGAATTATGCTGCATGTCCTCAGAAAACATTTGTCTCCAGCAGACCCACAGAAACTGAGGCAGGACCAGCAGGCAGGTCTCCAGGGCCACAGGAGGAGAAATGCCACCACGAGCAAAGCGTTAGGGTCATGTACAAGCTGTGCTCTCCTCCAAGAGCCTTCCAACCCAGTACTGCCTGGTCGGAGCCTCCGCAGCCATCCTGCCCAAAACAGCAATAATTTTTCCCATTTCACCCCAAAAAAATGCAAACTAAAGGCTTCCTAACCCTCAAAGGTCTCAGGTTTAGGGTGTTTCTGCTGCAATGCTGTAGCTCATCACCACTTTGCTTCCCACGTGAATTATCTGCATCAGCACCTGCCAGCAATGCGCAGGTTCCCCACTGCTATTTGACTCCACTGATATGGTTTCTTTTGTCAGAGTCTTCTTTTTTGCTTAATTTGAGGCTGTAACTCGGCAGATTTCCTGGATGGTAGAAGTGCCATAAGAAGAAAAGTCCCCCAGCAAACCTGCACCGGGATTCTCCATCCCCCAGCCCCTTTGATGCTCACATTCTGCCACCTCTTCTGCACATGGGTCTAGTCACCCTCGCACCCCGCTCCCATGCCCAGGGCCTTCCCCACACACTGTTCACCTCAATCCGCTCATTAAACTGGGACCTCAGACTGGGATTTTTAAGGGGATATGGCATCCTACATGTGGCTGCCAAGTCCCTGATTTGAAGTCCTGGCCTGCCTTCACTGTGGTGTGACACAGCTGCCACATGGGGCTCAGCCTCCCCAGTGACGTCACCGGCCTGTCCGGAACCAAAACACTCGTTTCAGGGTTCTCTGAGCAGCAGGTAGCAGGAGCTGGTCACCTGTTCATCTCCAGCTCTGCAGGCCAACTGCTAGGGAAACCCATGGTCCAACATCCCATCGTAAGAAGTAAAGCCAAAAGAGATGCAGATGTCACCTGGCTGTCACCCCTCCACCACAGCAGTCCCATCACATGCCCGGTGGTTCTGCAGCTGCTTGAAGAGAAGCATCCAAGCAAGCCCCCAGCCAAACACACCCAGGACACACACAACAGCTTTTCTCACATGGGCACAGCCACGGATCACCTCAAGAGTTTCCAGCCCAAATGTGACTGCCATCACCCCTTGCTCTTCTGGAGCACTTCCACCCGATACTCCTCTCCCAGGGACACAACTGGCATCAGCAATGAAATCTCACGATGTACCCAAAGTCCTCATCAAACAACAAGCACCATGAGCCTGCTCAGGAAGTGGGGTGTCAAGCCAAGACCTTCAGCACCCCTCAGGCTCTGATGAGGACTCCTGTGAGAACCATGATTTCAATACCCAGGACCACATAGGAGATGATTTCAACACCAAACTGAAGCCCCTGACGGTCACAGACATCTGGTTGCCGCTCACTGGATCCCCATCACTGGCAGTGTTCAAGGTCAGGTTGGATGGGGCTTTGTGCAACCTGCCCCCATGGCAGGGGGTTGGACTGGACGATCTTTGAAGGACCTTTCCAACCAAAACCACTCTCTGAGCGCATGATTCTGTGAGGAAAGCCGAGCCGCTACAGCCTGCACTGGGTGGCAGCTGTGCAAGCCAAGGGAGGATCTGCACCCACATGCACCATGGAGGTGACCATTCAGCTTCACTGCACTCCAGCAGTGGGCAAAAGCAGCCGGTTACCGGCATGAGGAGCAGAAGACACTTCTCCCAAAGCAACCAGACTGCCCCAATCTCTCCCTTGAGTATGGGGATAACACCCTGGCTGTGACACTGAGCTCACAGCACAGAATCACCTCTCCTCCCCACTCCCTCCCCTGCACTCCACAGCCATGAGCTGCTCTTCTCCCTTTCTGCAAGGAGGACCCAGCTCGTCCCGCCACCATGCTGCGCCCACCCCCTGCTCCACAGGCACCGGCTCCATCTTCCCTGCGAGTGGCTCAGCGGAGCTGTACCTGATGCAGTTCAGGGACAACGGCTCTCAGCTTGCATTTCACGTTGAAGCTGGCTGTTTCCATATCACATATCAAAACGGCTGCTTTTTCAACCATGTGATTGAGTCTTGGCTCTGTCTTCTTCACACCCTCCCACCAGATGTCCACGCTGCTCACCACCACGAGCCCAGCAGCTCAGCCAGTTTGCAATCCACCTCACCGCCTGCTTACCTGACCCATACTTTGTCAACGGGGATATTACGGGAGACAGTGTCAAAAGTCTTGCTGAGCCAAGACCAACAACACCCGCTGCTCTCCCCGCACCCACCAAACCAGCTGTTGTAGAAACTATCAGGTTGGTCGGGCGCGATTTTCCCTTTGTAAACCTGTGCTACAAATCACCTTCTTGTCCTTCATGGGCCTGGAAATAGTTTCCAGGATTAGTTGCTCCTCCCCAGATGCCGCGAGGAGGCTGACAGGCCTGGAGCTCCCCTGATCCTCCTCCAGGTCCTTCCTGAAGACAGGAGGGACATTTGCTTTCCTCCAGCCCTCAGGCACCTCCCTGATCACCATCATCTTTCAATGATAATTACGAGTAGCCTCGCAGTGACACTGGCAGCTCCCCCAGCACCAAGGGTGCATCCCACCAGGGACCCCAGATCTGCACACATCATTCTGGAACGTTCCCAGATCTGACCCTCTTCTACTAAGGGTCAGTCTCAGTTAATCCAGACTTTCCAAGTGATCTCCAGGGTCCTTCCTGACCTCCTGCAGTTTTGTTTAAGGCCTTCCAATGCGACTCAGTTCCTGCAGTGCCAACCTCCCCAAGTGAGCAATTATTTCTTATCAAAACCTTTTCAAACATGAACTAATGCCTTTACCGTACCCAACACCTCCTCCACTGCCCTCTCCATCACCAGAGCCAAAGAGAACCGGCACCGTCTGGCTGCTGGGAAGGCGCTTCTTTGCTGCTCACCCCAGCCCTGGTGCAGACATAAATGACTTGTTTTCAGATGTATTTCCACTTGGTAAACAATAAATAAAAGTCCCCTGAGTCAGTGACCACCAGCAGATACTCACCCCCAGCTCCATCAGAACACCCTCCCTCAGTGGACAAGACTGTGTAGTTTGAGGTCCACTTCATTACTGTAAGGTTTTTGTCCCCCAAAAAAATAAAAAATCAGGAAAAAAAGCAACTTTCCAAAATACGGCTCACAGACCACCCAAAGTCCAGACAGCATCCACCCTGCTGCACCACTCTCCTCCCAAGGGGCCAGCATTGTCCTGACACCCATGCATGTGGGACACCAACATTTCTCACGTTATCACAGGACGCAGCGGCCCACAGTCCAAGACATGACAAACTCAAATGCGGTCTTTGCCTGAGAACCACTTCTAAGCCCAGACGCCAGCAGGGGAACGTGCAGAGGCAGCGCAAGGGCAGCAGTGAACTCGCAGAGAAGAACCTCAACTCAGGCAGCTCCAGCCTCTCCTTATGGCTTTGACAATAACCCTTGATGCATCACGTCAAGAGCTGCTCCCAGAGGTGGAGGAAGCATGGGGAGGAGCGGGGAAAACCTGGCCTTCAAGAAGTCATCAAGAACAACTCCCTGGAAAAAGAAACCAGTTGCAGGAGACTTACTCATCCCTGTGGCCACCAGAAGCAATGTGGGACACCGAGCTCTGGTGCCCGTTGGCAGAGAAGAGCTAAGGGAGAAGGATCTGCCAGCTGAGACCTAGATCAAGGCCCTCAGGAAAAAGTAAATAAAACTGAATGAAAGCCCCTAAAAAAAGAAAACCCTCCCAGGCTGAGAAACTGGGCAGAGGAAAGTGCCGTGCAAGGTTTCTCTCATCTCTGGCTTGCCAGGGATGACCAGACAGCCCCTGACCACCACTGTCACTAACACAGCGCAGGCGTTGCTACCGGGGTGACAGATTAACAACTAATTTCCTTGTCGCTATCAGGCAGCATCTGGAAACATCACATATCCAGGCTGCTGAGTCTGGAATATCAACCCAAACCCCATTTCTAATCTCTCAGTCACAACCCAGGATTTACGGTAACGCTGCCCCAGCCCGCGTGTCCTCATGTCACCGTCTCCAGAGGAGACCGATCCAAACACAGCAAGCCACTGCCAACAGGAAAGGAACTGGAGCGTGCTAACGACATGGCAAGTCTCTGAAAGGAGAGCCCAGCAATCTACCGATTGCATTAATTGCATCTATGAGCCAGCCACGTTATGCAGAAAGTCTCAGGTGCGAGAAAAATTATTCAGCAGCTCCACGTCCCATGAAACCACCCCCAGTCACAAACCAGGACATCACCATCGGGGGACAGCCCCGGCGGGCTGGGTGAGCCAAACGAGCGAGGGGGTGTGCAGGGTGGTGACACAACTAGGGTGCACGCTCACATCTCCGTCCCACCCCGTGCGCACAAAGCTGCCCAGCACTGGCAACGCGCACCAGTGAGCACCCGCTTAGTACAGGCCGGGGATGCAAGCCCTGATAATTAAGCAGCAAATTGCAGGGGAAGAAGCCAAGTGACGGGTCAATGGGATTTTTTTTTTCTCCTTCTGAATAATCTCTTGCTCATAAGCAGCAACTGTCCCAAGGTTACAGCAGCACCTCCACCTGGTATTTCCCTTCCCAGTTGCCCACTTTATCAGCCCTGCCCGAACATCTGTGATTTATTCCTTTCCTCCAGCTCTGCTCCAGCTGAAGAAACAAAATCTGGGGTTGGCACCTACGAAATCAGCTGCCCGAAAAGGGGGTGCCACCGGCTTGGCACCGCAACTGGGTCACCCATCAACAGCAGGGACACACACAGCCATGGGGCTCCTTGCCCTCTGGCCAGCACCCAGAGAGTCGGGTCCAAACAAAGCTGGATCTGCAGACACACCGCTGGTGGTTGGTGTTTCGGGGGAGGACTTGGGGGGGGGGAGTGGGGAGGGGCTGCAGAAGACTTGGTGTGTGCACAGCCCCTGCAGACCCCAAAGTGCGCAGGGATGCAGGACCCACGACCCAGCCGAGCAGCCTGAAGGGACCTTATCTGCAGAGGAAGATTTTTGGTTAAATCTTCAGCTGGACAACTGGGAGACACCCTGCTGTCCCGGCAGCAGGTAGTGGGAATGGCTTTTCTCCTGTGCTGCTTTGCTGCAGGTGTTTGACCTTGCTGCTTGCTGGAAGCTGGCTGTATGCACCATGCGGCAGGACGCACAGCCCTGGCGCCGTCCCTCTCCTCCCGGCATAGCAGGGAAGCCAGCACTTGGCCACAGCGCTCCGGAAAACCACACGGGCCCTGGTGGCTGTGGCGCACCTCCTCATAGCCACCAGTGCTAACAAACACGGGCTTGGCCATGACCTTGGAGGTTCAAACCAGTACAGAAATGAGAGAGACACTGGCATAGGCAAGATGGCTTCCAGTGCAACTGCTGAATCACAGCCGAAGTGAGCTGGCACCAGAGTAAAGCTCTCACCAGAGGGGAAGCCAGGGGACAATGGAGAAACTGGATTTGGAAAGATATGGGTTTGGTGGATGAACTATAGATGGATAAGGAATTGTGTGGATGGCCACATCCAAATCGTTGCATTCAGTGGCTCAATGTCCAAGTGGAAACCTGTAATAAGTGGTCTCCCTCGAGGGTCTGTACTGGGACCAATACTGTTTCATATCTTCATCAACGACACAGACAAGTGGGATCAAGTGCACTCAGCAAATGTGCAGGTGAGTGGGGCAGTCAATACCCTGGAGGGAAGGGGTAACATCCAGAGGGACCTGGACAGGCTTCAGAAACGGCCCTGTGGCAACCTCATGAAGTTCAACCAGGCCAAGTGCAAGGTCCTGCACCTGGGTTGGGGCAAACCCCAGTACCAGCACAGACTGGGAGATGGAGGGAGGGAGGCAGGGATAGATGGTGAGCAGGCCTGCAGAGAAGGACTTTCCAGCAGAAGTCCTATTTCTCAGAAGAGATTTGGGACATTGGGGACATCTATGCAGTCCTTCAGTTCCCAAAGGCTGATGTTCCTTCTTGGAAACAGAGCTCGGAGTCTGACATTGCAACTTATGTATTCAAGCTAAGTACAATAAGAAGAAAAAAAATAAGACGCTCGTTTTGCAAGATGCTGACTCAACCCCTTCCTAATTTTCTAGAATTTTTTTCGACTGACCAATACAATCATTTGCAGCAGGTATGACAGCACAGGGGAGCATGCAGAGGGGGGCATGAAGGGAGGGAGGAGAGCAATGGAGAGGAATGGAGAGCAACCTGCGGAGAAGGACTGGGGGAGTTGAAGAAGGATGGAGCCAGACTTTTCAGTGGTTCCCAGCGATAGGACGAGGGGCAACGGGCACAAGTTGGAATATAGGAAGTTCCATTCAAACACAAGAAAAAACTTCTTTACGGTGAGGGCGACAGAGCAGTGGCACGGGCTGCCCAGGGAGGGGGGGGAGTCCCCTTCTCTGGAGATTTTCAAGACCCACCTGGATGCAGTCCTGAGTGATGTGCTCTGGGCAATCCTGCTTTGGCAGGGGAGTTGGGCTGGGTGATCTCTAGAGGTCCCTTCCAACTCTGAAAATTCCTTGATTCTCTGAGACTGGTGGGTGACAAATGGGACATCAGCCGGCAATGTGCACTCACAGCCCACAAAGCCAAGCGTCTCCTGGGCTGCATCCCCAGCAGCGTGGCCAGCAGGGCCAGGGAGGGCATGCTCCCCCTCTGCTCCGCTCTCCTCACACCCCCCTGCAGCACCGCCTACAGCCCTGGGGGCCCCAGCACAAGGCAGGCGCGGACCTGGGAGAGACGGCCCACAGGAGGCCACCAAAATGGTCCCAGGCCTGCAACACCTCTGCTGTGGACAAAGGCTGAGAGAGTTGGGGGTGTGCAGCCAGGAGAAGAGACGGCTCTGCGCAGACCTCACTGCGGCCGCTCAGGCCTTGAAGGGGCCTTATAGGAAAGAGGGAGAGAGACTTTTGACCAGCGCCTGCAGGGACAGGACAAGGGGCAGCGGTTCTAAACGGAACGAGGGTGGGGTGAGGATGGACATGGGGAGGAAATGTTGTACCGTGAGGGTGGTGAGCCCCTGGCGCAATTTGCCCCGAGAAGCTGTGGCTGCCCCATCCCTGGAGGTGTTCAAGGCCAGGTTGGACGGGGCTTGGAGCAACCTGGGCTGGGGGGAGGTGTCCCTGCCCAGGGCAGGGGGTTGGACTGTGTGATCTTTGAAGGTCTCTTCCAGCCCAAACCACTCTGAGTCCACGATGCTATGATTAAAGCATAGGACAAAAAGGAATTATTTAATTGTGAGGACAGAGATGAAGGAGGTGCTCCAGGTGCTGGAGCAGAGATTCCCCTGCAGCCCCTGGAGAAGACCATGGTGATGCAGATTGTCCCCCTGCAGCCCACGGAAGACCCCATGCTGGAGCAGGTGGATGTGCCCTGAAGGAAGGTGTTACCCCACACGCAGCCCGTGCGGGAGGGGGTTATCTCCTGTCTGCAGACTGAAACTGTAACTGTGGCCCCGACATCCAAAGCCCACCCACAGCACCTTGCTATCCCCGGACTTGCAAAGCAATCACAGTCCCCACTGTTCACCCCGAATTCCCCAAGCAAACACCCTCAGCCTCACCAGAACTTGAGGTAAGAGAGTCCAGCTCCACGGCGGGGGAAGAAGACAGGGGACAGACTGGTCCTGGCTTCGGAACATGCATGAAGCCAACCCCTCCATGCCAGGCCCATAAGGCTTCCTCCTACTCCTGCAATCCCTTCACCAATACCTAAAGCTGGGCAGAAGGGAGGTGGACACAAGCCACCTGGCGTGGGCAACCCGGGGAGACAGCAAAGGAGCCTGAGAAAGGGAAATAAAAATAAACTTCAAGTCCTAATCAAGCTTTTGCACAGCTCCCACCCACAAACAATGCCCGGCTTGGGAAATCGGAGGTACCAGTGGTACCCAGTAACATCCCACAAATGCCCAGGCTGCATGCCTGGTGTGCGGGTGGCAGGGCTGGTGCCCGTCTGTCCATCTGACTGTCCATCACACCCCATGGGAGGGCTGACGAACACGGCACAGGCGGGAGGAGGGCTTGAGAGCAGCAGCTCCCAAAGGCACAAGGAACAGCCTGGATCCACTGGCGGATGCTCCTGCCGGCACCTCCGATGCCCTCGTTAAACACTGGGCCATCTCCGCCAAAGGAGATGACGAGCCCATGCTGGGCAGGCGGCCAGCTCTGTGCAGGCAGCGGGGCTCTGCCTGCATGGGCTGGAGCTGGCAGCTGCCGGAGCAGCGATCGCTCCGAATAGGCAGCTCCCAGGCACTTGCCAGGAGGCAGAACCCCCCAGCACCCAGCTCTCTGCAGGGCTCCCAATTAACGGCAAATGGGCAGCAATACCTCCCGCAGCGATTAATCATCTCCCTGGGTTGCAGGGAAATCATTATTCCCAACTACCCCCGTGCAGCTGCTGATGCACCCACACACCAAGGCGGGACAGGACGCACAGCCCGGCAGTGCCGAGGAGCGGGCAGGAGTGCAGGCAGCAGTGCCGAGGAGCGGGTAGGAGTGCAGGCAGCAGTGCCAAGGAGCGGGCAGGCAGGCAGGCGGGCAGCAGCCCCCGGGATCAAAACGGCGGGTGCAGTAGGAGCGTGGCAGGCAGAGACCCGAGAGAGAGGGGCAGGCGCAACGTGTCGGGAGAGTAGGCAGGAGCTACATGCTGAAGGTGGGTGGTGTCGTGAGGCAATAAAATGCAGGGATTTGGGGGGGAGTTTAGGGGGAAATAGCAGATATTTTCTGTGTATTTCTGAGTATTTTCTCCTAAAACAAGAGCTGAAAAGATTTGGAACAACATTCAAATGCTTGATTACTGCAGCAGTTCAATCAAAGATACAGCAGCACTGTGTTAAGTACCTTTTAAAAAAGGAACAGGATTATATTCCAAACCTTCTCGTAAAAATAATTTTGGGGGCTTTACCACATGGTAATATTAGCCCACATTTCTGTGCGTTATTTTTGAGCACTGGGTAAAATATTTTCAGTATTCTCCTTCCTCTGCTGTTTTTCGAGCATGGTGGTTTCTGCTGCTCTGGGTGCGGATCCAGGTGCCGCACAGTCCCGCTGCTGTGCAATGGGCCAGCACATCTGGACTGGACTATCCTACAATCCTATTTTAGGCGTCTTTACCTCTTTATTCAGAAGTAAGAAAGTCACAGATATCTCATGAACACTTCCACCAGCACTACTGGTGTGGCCTGAACTCTGAACAACTCCAGTCTTGTTCTTGGAGGAGTGAAGGTCAGCACCCACCGCAGACGGGCAGGGAAGGGTGCTGGGCAGCTCGGTAGGTCACACCGGGCAGATGTGCTCAACAGCTTGGTTTGTCACGGGCTGAGGCAGAGCAGTTCAACTCACCAGTTCCTGCTTGGCTTGTGCAAAGCATTTGATACTCTCCTGCATGCCATCCTCGTCTCTAAATTGGAGAGACATGGATTTGACGGATCGAACACGCGATGGATAAGGAATTGGCTGGATGGCCACACTCAAAGAGTTGCAGTCAACAGCTTGATGTCCAAGTGGAGACCAGGGTTGAGTGGTGTTCCTCAGGGGTCAGTACTGGGACCGGTGCTGTTCAACATCAACGGATATTGGGATGGAGGGCACCCTCAGCAAGGTTGCCAACGACACCAAGCTGTGTGGAGGAGTCGATACGCTGGAGGGGAGGGATGCCATCCAGAGGGACCTGGACAGGCTGGAGAGGTGGGCCTGTGCAAACCTCAAGAAGGTGAACAAGGCCAAGCGCAAGGTCCTGCACATGAGTCAGGACAATCCCCAGCACAAATCCAGGCTGGGCAGGGAATGCCTGGAGAGCAGCCCTGAGGAGAAGGACTCAGGGTGTTGGTTGATGAGAAGCTCACCATGAGCCATGGGCGCTAGCAGCCCAGAAAGCCAACTGCATCCTGGGCTGCATCCCCAGCAGCGTGGCCAGCTGTGCGAGGGGGGGATTCTGCCCCTCTGCTGCGCTCTGGGGAGACCCCACCCGGAGTCCTGCGTCCAGCTCAAGAGCCACCAAGATCAGGACATGGACCTGCTGGAGCATGTCCAGAGGAGGCCATGAAGATGCTCTGAGGGCTGTGAGGACAGGCTGAGAGAGTTGAGGTTGCGGAGCCTGGAGAAGAGAAGACTCCAGGGAGACCTTAGAGCCCCTTCCAGTCCCTAAAGGGGCTACAGGAAAGATGGGGAGGGACTCTTGATCAGGAAGTGGAGCAATAGGATGAGGGGGAACGGTTTTAACCTGGAAGAGGGTAGATTTAGATTAGATATTAGGAAGAAATTCTTTACTCTGAGGGTGGTGAGCCCCTGGCGCAGGTTGCCCAGAGAAGCTGTGGCTGCCCCATCCCTGGAGGTGTTCAAAGCCAGGTTGGATGGGGCTTGGAGCAACCTGGGCTGGTGGGAGGTGTCCCTGCCCAGGGCAGGGGGTGGAACTAGATGATCTTTAAGGTCGCTTCCAATTCTAACCATTCTGTGATGATTCCATGATTTCCCAGTCTGACCCACTCAGACGCTGGTCGTTGGTTCCTGAACTGGTTTTATGAGAACCTCTGGTCTCCACTGACAATTGTCAGGGATGGGACAGGCAACCCATTCCTAGCGGTGAGCCACCCACCTTGATACCAAACCCACTCCCTGGCTGGGCTTGTCTAGCTAGGTGCTCCCTGGCACCAACAGTCACTGTCAGGGCTTTGCTCCCTGCAGGACTGTCTCAGAGCTGGTCCCATCACCATCCAACCTGCTGTCCCAACAGGCTGCCCAGTCTCCCACTGGGTACCTCAGCTGTCAGTCTTTCAGTCACTCTCCCAGTTTCTCCTCAACATCTTCATCAGTTGATGCACATTGTTCTCAAACCATGGACAGCCAAACTGACTGCAGCACTCACGTCCATTTGCTCCAGAGGACAACACAGAAGACCAAGGGACTCCCCATTTCCAACCTGGACACGACATGACCCAACAGGTAAGAGGAGCCACTTCCAGCAAACACCAACCTTGTCTAGTATAAAGTCTCCCATGTTGCAGCCATGGTCTCTGCTCCTCAGCAAGTGACTGCCTACCTAAACAGCCCAGCCAAACGGTGCCTGTGCCGGGGACCTGTCCCACCTCCTCCTCCTCCAGACTCAGCCCACGTGAGCTCCTTGCTGTGCTCCTGGTTCTCCACACTGTAAAAGCTCTCAGGGTCCTTCAGCACTCAGGATTTCCTGCTCCATCACCTGCTTCCTCCCATCACTTGCCTAAAATCTCCACTGTGATCGATTCCTTCTCCTCCCCCTCCTTCCACCTGAAATACAACCACGCACAGTACTGCACCACACGTGGGTAAAGGTTACCCAAAGACACACACGCAACTGCTGCTTTCCCAGCTGCCCCAGACCCAAATGGGTCTTTACCAGTAATTCGTCCTCAAGCCGCTTCCAGCAGTTTCCTATTCCCCATCCCTGACTTTTTCATCTCTCAATAAATCAGCCATAGCTTTGCAAAGTTCTCGGACACCCCCCACCCCCCCCGCAGCAGGAGCCCCTTGCCGCAGCAGCGCCTGCAGCATGATCCCCAGGTGCAGGTGACGCTGGGGACCCAGGAGGTCACAGGACCTCTGGCCGCTCTCCTCTTCCTCCTGCTCTTCTGGCCAGACCCAGGCTGCTCCCCTGCTCTTGGCATGCCTAGAAAGCACAAAGCCTTCCCCGCGCTGCAGCGTGCACCAGCACCAAAGTAATCCTGGGAAAGCAGAGTAACAGGATTTACAGCTTGCTCATCTCAGCCCTCCTAAACTCATTTCTGCAAATAACGGATTATCCCCTGGTGTCAACACCGAGACAATGGAGATTTAGCAAGAGAGAGCTGAAATATAGCTGCAAAGCGTACACTGCTGGGTTTGGATGAGGTCTGCTGGAGAGCGTCCTACTCCACCTGGTCTCTGTCCCTCTCCTGCCTACACAGGCAGCACCCCCAGCGCCCTGGGGCACCAGTCCCGAGGCGAGGGCAGGCTGTTAAGCACCGAGCCGCGCTGCTGGGCGACACGGCCGCTCATACAGCGGGGACGTGGCTCCGAAGAGCATCAGCGCTGCAAAAGACACGTGCACGCAGGCATGCTGCGCAGATGCTGGGCGGCAACCCCCTGATCTGCCCATTTCCTTTTCTCAGGGCCTCCCGAAGCAGCCCCACATTTCTGCTCTTTCACCCTTTGGCCTTCAAACCCCCTCGTGCCTTCCTCCACCGCCTGCCAAGCCTGAGAGCTAACAGCATTAGAAATCACAGTAGTTTTCATGCCACGCGGAGCACAGAAGGGGATGGGGAGGGGATCCTGGCTGCTGTAAGCAGACAGGAGAAACTCAGCGACAGGTCAGAGTCAAAAGCGAGCAGTGCCACTGCAACGCATGTCCCCATGTCACCCAGCATCCCACCCGCTGGGGCCAGCACCGCAGCCCAGCTCGTGGCCCAGCAGAGCAGGGCTCCTCTTCTCCCCCCCCTCCAGCTTCCAGGGCCCAGCCAGCACCAACCACTATGAACCCAGCAGGGAGAGGCGAGGAGAGCCCCAGGACAGCCCCATGCCTCCCAACATGCAACCCAGCCTGCTGAACCCAGCACTTGCTGGAAGAGCCCCAGCCTGCCCACCCCACTGGCCAAGAACAGCTAAACTCTTCCAGCCCGTGCAGCGAAGGACGCAGCTGCCATAGCCCCTCTCAGTTTTGCTCCTTTCCCTTCTTCCTCCCTCTTTCCAACTTCCCCGGGACAAACACCTCAGGCTGCAGGAGATGGCAGGCAGCCTTACCACGCAGGCAGGACAACCAGCGTGGCACACCGCAGCTCTGGCACGGCTCGGCTTGGCTCACCCACCCACCTGGATGTGCTTCTGGAGCTTGCCTGGACCCGGTCCTGGCTCAAGGACCAGCCAAGGCTGGTAAGCACGAGGGGAGGAGACACAGAGGGAGCAGGGACAAACTCACACGCAGGCAAAAGAAGCCAGCGGAGAAAGATGTGAGGGTGCAACAGGCAGTGGGGCTGGGGGCAGTGATGGCCCGATGTCTCCTCAACCCCAGGGCCGCTCACCTCCTGCCAGTCGCTCTGTCCCAAAACCCACGGGACACAGGAAGAACAGGGGCCGCAGTACCGTCCCGGGGCTACACTGCTCACAAGCTCGAGAAGTGGGCCTGTGTGACCCTCATGAGGTCCAACCAGGCCAAGTGCAGGGTCGTGCACCTGGGTCAGGGCAATCCCCAGTACCAAGAGAGGCTGGGGGATGAAGGGATGGAGAACAGCCCTGAGGAGATGGACTTGTGGGTGAAAAGCTCATCATGATCTGGCAATGTGTGCTTGCAGCCCAGAAAGCCATATCCTGGGCTGCATCCCCAGCAGCGTGGCCAGCAGGGCGAGGGGGGGGATGCTCCCCCTCTGCTGCGCTCTGCTCTGGGGAGACCCCCCTACAGTGCTGCCTCCAGCTCGGGGGGGGGGGGGGGGGGGGGGGGGGGCAACAGCAGAAGGACACGGAGCTGTTGGAGTGGGGCCAGAGGAGGCCACAAAGATGATCTGAGGATGGAGCCCCTCTGCTGGGAGGACAGGCTGGGAGAGTTGGGGGGTTCAGCCGGGAGAAGAGAAGGCTCCGGGGAGACCTTACTGTGGCCACTCAATACTTAAAGGGGGCTTATAGGAAAGATGGGGACAGACTTTTTAGTAGGGTCTGTTGCGATAGGACAAGGGGTCATGGCTTTAAACTAAAAGAGGGAAAATTCAGTCTAGATATAAGGAAGACATTTTTTACACTGAGGGTGGTGAGACGCTGGCCCAGGTTGCCCAGAGAGGTGGTGGATGCCCCATCCCTGGCAACATTCAAGGCCAGGTTGGACAGGGCTCTGAGGTCTAGTTGAAGATGTCCCTGCACATTGCAGGGTGGTTGGACTTGATGACCTTTCAAGGTCCCTTCCAACCCAAACCATTCTATGATTCCATGAAGAAGCACAAAGCCAAGGAGCCACACGAGCTCTCCTGTGCTACGACAGCAGCAGCAGTACCTCTGCAGCAAGGACAGGCTTCTGCTCCAAAAGTTACCTCCTCCTTGCTCACAATGCAAGGGGCTCTGGGGTGCCACGGGATGCACAGCTCAAAGGAGATCAAGTTTTTCAGCAAAAGCTGCACCTTGTGACAGCAATAACACATCTTCCAGGAGTGCCACTAAATGTTTGGTCTAAATTAAGACCAAAATAATTACAGAGCAGCTGATTTTTACTCTTTTTTTATGTTGCCATGAATCAGACTACAGTTAATTGATATATACTCTGCATTCGCTCGGTGTTGCAGATCACCCAGCGTTGTTCAGGGTGACAGAGCAGACAATAGGTGCTGGCAATCGCAAAGCTCAGGCGTGTAGGGGGGCTGCACGGCTGCTGCCCGGTAAAAGGGAATCTCACCTGGACTAACACGTGGCACATCAAGGGGCCACAAAAGAAAAAGCCACACGGGCACAAGGGACAGAGGACAGAGATGTCCCAGGCACCCTCGCTACGGCGTTGGGATGACGCACAGAAAGTCCATGCATCCTATTCCTGTGGGCAGCACCTGAGGGCTGGCAGCAGATGCCACTGTGCCGGGTGTGACGCAGCTGCAGGAGCCTCAGGCAGGTCCATCCTGAATGGTGGCAGTGGCCAGGGAAGGTGAGGACCAGCATGAGCATCTCTGCACCCACATTTGCCCCTGCTCCGCCTGCACCCTGCGATACCTGCTGAATCTGTGCCAAGAGGTGCTGGGCTGGTTTAGCGCTGAAGGAAGGCGTTTCGCCAGCTTGTTCCCCAGCTCCACTAGGGATCCTCCGGAGACACTAGGGAGGACTGGACTGTCCACTCCCTGGACAGTCATCTCCACAGCCCAACATAGAGCCTCACCTCTTGTTCACAGGCAAAGGTGCCACCACGACCCACCAACCCTTATTTTGTCCATCTCCTTCAAACACTCATAACCTGCACGTGCCCAGGCCAACCACCCACTAGTCAATCACGAGAAGCCCTGGCCCATCCCGCACAGACAGACCCCAACTTCCACAGGGGTAGCAAAATGACAAGGTAAGAGAAGAGCAACCCAGTCTGAAAAGCTCAAGAAATGATCATAGAATCGTAGAATGGTTTAGGTTGGAAAGGACCTTGAAGATCATCCAGTTCCAACCCCCCTGCCATAGGCAGGGACACCTCCCACCAGACCAGGTTGCCCAAGGCCATGTCCAGCCTGGCCTTAAACACCTCCAGGGATGGGGCCTCAACAACCTCTCTGGGCAACCTGTTCCAGTGCCTCACCACTCTCAAAGTGAAAAACTTCCTAATGTTCAATCTGAACCTGCCCTCTTCCAGTTTAAAGCCATTCCCCCTCGTCCTATCGCTACATGCCCCAGTAAAAAGCCCTTCCCCAGCTCTCCTGTAGGCCCCCTTTAGGGACTGGAAGGCCGCAGTAAGATCTCCCCGGAGCCTTCTCTTCTCCAGGCTGAACAGCCCCAACTCTTTCAGCCTCTCCTCATAGGAGAGGTGCTCCAGC
Source organism: Vanellus vanellus (assembly GCF_965231255.1). Classification (NCBI taxonomy): domain Eukaryota; kingdom Metazoa; phylum Chordata; class Aves; order Charadriiformes; family Charadriidae; genus Vanellus; species Vanellus vanellus. The sequence continues at coordinate 270,538 of NC_138924.1, forward strand.
CCGCGGATCATCCTCGTGGCTCTCCTCTAGACACGCTCCAGCAGGTCCATGTCCTTGTTATGTTGGGGACTCCAGAGCTGGATGACCAGCAGCAAGGACCCCCAGAAAATCCTGAAAACCTCACGCCCCGGGGTACCCCAGCCCTTCAAAACCAGAACTGGGGCAGGCAATGGGGACAGGGAAGGCAGGGATTGCACTAAGCCCTTGCAAAATGACTGAGCTGCTGCGTGGACCTGACAGGATGAAGCCAGAAGGGCAAACAGCTATTTAAGCTAAATATATTTGTTCTTCGGATGATGTTGGTATGTAGATCGATCATAAATAGATTCAGGCTGGAAAACAAGAACTACCAGGAGAAGAAACCAAACTCGTTCAAGATGGAGCTGGAGAAACGCATGAAAGGGTGACAAATACATCTCTCTATGACACAGAGACAGGATGCAGCCACCCGAGGCAGCCCCTGAGCATTGCCATAATGACCACGGACATCATCAGTGCAGCTCTGCTCGGGATGCCCAAGCCCATGGGAGGTGTTGGAGCCACTCTGCAGGAGCTCCTGGACCTCCCTGGGGGGCAGAGGAACCTTCCGTCCCTGCACCAAGCACCCCTCCAGTTTCTCCATCTCACACCAGGTTTGCTACGGCAGGCAGTGCCAGCAGAGCCACGGGGCCATCCCCTGCCATGGCTGCACCGAGCACGGGGTGCAAAGACAGTCTGAGAATACCTTCCCTTAGGGACCTGCCCAGAGGAGGAAGAGGAGCAGGAGACAGGGATGCAGGATGCTGAGAAACATGGGCAGTATATGGCACCTGCTCCTCACCAGGCCCAGGAGCGCCCCTGTGCCCTCCCACACATCCCACTGCCAGCATGACGACGTGCATCTTTGCCACAATGCAGCTTCTCATTGTGGTGTCAACTCACCTGCCTCAAAGAAATGGCGGGAGAAAGCAGGCAGGCAGCAGGACCACTGTTCTCAGCACTGCATGCAGCAGGGACCATCACAGGGGAGGAAGATGGGGCTCCCCACTACTCCTCCCCACGCAAGCAGTGTCTAGTGAAGTGCGTGCTCCCTGGGTCCTGCAGCTAGCAGGCAGCTCTGCTGCCATGCCATGCCCAGCCAACCTCATGGAGACTGAAGAATCACCTCTGTTGGTGAGGACCCTGCCATCTACAACCTGCATTGATGTCCTCCCCATCCCCAGCCCTGCTCTGGGAGGTGTGGTGAGCAAACCAGAACTGTCATAGAATCATAGAATTAGTGAGGTTGGAAGGGACCTTTAAGATCATCAAGTCCAACCGTTAACCTACCCTGATAAAAACACCACCACTTCTAAACCATGTCCCTAAGCACCTCATCTACCCTTTTCTTAAAGACCTCCAGGGATGGTGAATCCACCACCTCTCTGGGCAGCCTATTCCAATGTTTAATAACCCTTTCAGTGAAAAAATGCTTCCTAATATCCAATCTAAACCTGCCCTGACATAACTTGAACCCGTTTCCTCTTGTCCTATCACTTGTCACCAGGGAGAAGAGGTCAGCTCCCATCTCTCTAAAACCTCCTTTCAGGTAGTTGTAGAGGGTGATAAGGTCTCCTCTCAGCCTCCTCTTCTCCAGGCTAAACAACCCCAGATCCCTCAGTCGTTCCTCATAAGGTTTGTCCTCCAGACCCTTCACCAGCTTTGTAGCCCTTCTCTGGACACGCTCCAACACCTCAATGTCCTTCTTGTAGTGAGAGGCCCAAAACTGAACACAGTACTCGAGGTGAGGCCTCACCAGTGCCGAGTACAGGGGGATGATTACTTCCCTAGTCCGGCTCACCACACTATTCCTGACGCAGGCCAGGATGGTGTTGGCCGCCTTGTTGTCCAACCTCCCTGGGCCACTCACGATTTTACGTCCCTCAAACTGACTCCACACCTTGCCATCCAACCAGGTCAAGTGCAAGGTCCTGCACCAGCGTCGGGGCAACCCCCAGTACAGACTGGGGGATGGAGGGAGAGAGAGGGTGGGAAGGAGGGAGGGAGGGAGGGAGGGAGGGAGAGCAGCCTGTGGGGAAGGACTGGGAGAGACTGGTGGGTGACAAACGGGACATCAGCCGGCAATGTGCACTCACAGCCCACAAAGCCAAGCGTCTCCTGGGCTGCATCCCCAGCAGCGTGGCCAGCAGGGCCAGGGAGGGCATGCTCCCCCTCTGCTCCGCTCTCCTCACACCCCCCTGCAGCACCGCCTACAGCCCTGGGGGCCCCAGCACAAGGCAGGCGCGGACCTGGGAGAGACGGCCCACAGGAGGCCACCAAAATGGTCCCAGGCCTGCAACACCTCTGCTGTGGACAAAGGCTGAGAGAGTTGGGGGTGTGCAGCCGGGAGAAGAGACGTCTCCGTGCAGACCTCACTGCGGCCGCTCAGGCCTTGAAGGGGCCTTATAGGAAAGAGGGAGAGAGACTTTTGACCAGCGCCTGCAGGGACAGGACAAGGGGCAGCGGTTCTAAACGGAACGAGGGTGGGGTGAGGATGGACATGGGGAAGAAATGTTGTACCGTGAGGGTGGTGAGGCCCTGGCGCAGGTTGCCCCGAGAAGCCGTGGCTGCCCCATCCCTGGAGGTGTTCAAGGCCAGGTTGGACGGGGCTTGGAGCAACCTGGGCTGGGGGGAGGTGTCCCTGCCCAGGGCAGGGGGTTGGAGTGGATGATCTCTGAAAGTCCCTTCCAACCCAAAACTGTGAGTCTATCCCTGCTTCAGGCTGAGAAGCTGGAGATGCCTTTGCAATGCCCCTGTACTGCACCGAGGATGAACCCCGCAGCCCGGCCAGCACCAAAATCCTCACCTGGCCAGATCTGAGCAGGACACAGCCGGGGCAGGGGCAGCACTGATGAGGCTGCAGATGTGGGTTGTGAGCAGCGCAGTGCACGCAGGGACATGCTGCTTTGCTTTCTGTGTCCGAGAGATACCTGGACACCCTTCACCAGCTCCTTTGCTCTGCAAGGGCCACACTTGCTTCACCACAGCTTTGGCTCCTCTCACCTCCATTTCTGAGGTCTACTGAAGTCCAGGCAAGCCAGGAGAAGCAGCACAGAGGGTGGAGGAGCAAAGAGAAGTCCGAAGAACAAAGTCAGGCTTTCCATCAAAACCCTCAATTGTCCTCTCACACCGTTCCTCCCAAAAGAGAATCACAGTAGCCTGAGCCTGAAGCCTCCAATGCAGCATGATTGCAATTCCTGGTCCTCAAGGAACCCTCCTCTCTGCCCTGGTGGGACCAGGCACCAGGGGGAATGCACTCCCAGAAAAACCACTCCACAGAGGGTAACAGAGCTAACAGGACAGAGAAAGCAGTGCCCGAGGAGGGCAGCTCCAGCAAGAACCAGCTGCAGCCTCCCTTCCTCCCTGACAGTGCCTGAGCTGCATCTCCTCTAAGCAAAGTGGGCTTCCAGCTGCGACACCTACCAAAAGGACCTGGTGAGTAGCAAGGTTATGCTTACACGAAAGCACAGAGCCTGCTCAGAGACATCTAGCCGAAGCCTAGGCACCAAGACAACTCCAAATTGCCTTTTTGGCACTGGCCAGTGTTGCCTCAATGCATTAGACAGAGGTGAGCAGCTATGATTTGTCTTTCTTGACCACCTGGCACATCTCTCTGCCAGGAGATGGTCTGCTAGGAATTACAGAGGCCATTCTCCAAATAACTCAAATCTCCTCCAGCAGACGGAGAGCCTAAACAAAGTCACCCGGGACCTGCGCCCTGGTGTCCAAAGCCACCACTACGAGTCTGCACAGCTTCAATTATGAAACTGGAGGTCAAGCGTACACGCAACTGTACCGCCTCATAGAGGAAGTTCATAGAGAGTAGAGCCATAATGGGCTTACTTTCAAGTCTGAAATATTTACTGGGTCTTCTGAAGCCTGCGGAGATGGACTGAGCTCAGAGGCTGAAAGACACAACTTCATACGTGAGGATTTACGTTCCCGGAGGCAATTTATTCAGGAAAAGCATCCATTACATGATGCAGCACCGAGGAGTGGCAGAGCATGGCCACGGGGAGAGACGCGACGCATGGAGAAGACGAATAGCACAGAAGTCCTTCCTGACCTCTCCAGGAAAAAAAAAAAAAAAAAAAAAAACAAACCCCAAAACTCACATCATTTCATTCCTCTCTGATTGGCAACTTTCCATGCAAAGCCACCTCCTCTGGGAAGCGGCCCAGACAAAGGACCAAGGACAAACAGCCTGCTTCGAGCACCAGGAGCGACAACAGATGCAGCAGCTCACTGGGAAGGATTTTAGGAACAGGTTTATCAGGAGCTGTGACTCAAATCAGGAGTAGCAGCAGCAATGGCTCCGACCTGAGGAGGAATACAGCCCCTCAGCCGCTCTGAGCCCACCCGTGTCCTGACATAATGCTGCCCACCCCGCGGTGTGGAGCTGCTCAGCGGGGAGACCCTCCCAGTCCCCCCGCAACTGGGCACCAGCCCGCTGGAGCTGCAAGGTGCAGGCAGGCGGGGGGCTGCCACCTTGCCGGCACGATGGCAAAGCCAGCCAGCTGCCCACCCACCGGGTGCCAAAATAAGCCCAGGCAGCAGCAGCAACGTGGATCTGAGAACAGTCTGTGCAGCCAGAAGAGGGATCAGCAGGAAGGGAGGGGAGGGGAGGGGAGGGGAGGGGAGGGGAGGGGAGGGGAGGGGAGGGGAGGGGAGGGGAGGGGAGGGGAGGGGAGGGATGAGCCCTTCTGTGAAACACAGACCCAGCCCAGCACCTCCACCCCACGCCAGGCAGGTGGATAAATCCAGGTCTCCCATAGACACCTGGACCTCACCTTCTTCTGCAACAGCAGAGTACGTGCAGGAGAGCACCAAGGGCTCGATCTGCCTGAGCAAACAGTCATTTAAGACACAGGGTTCCAGTAGGACTGTACCTGTGGAGTCTCTCTTCTATCAAGAGACCCTGAAAAAGCAGCAAGCAATTCAGCCAGCAGACACTGTACGTCCATCCGTCCATCCCTCCCTCCTTCCCTCCTCTCAGTGCTCAAATGGCAGCTCCAACCACTGTTCATCCGTTTCCCAAATTACCAGGCCAGTTCTGTCCTGATCTTCTGAAGCCCCACTCCAAGGCCCTCCAGCTCTACGAGGGACTTGCCAGCGGCGTTTAAGGAGTTTGTATCTCTCGAAGAAGGAACTGCACCACACCAAACTGAGCTGCGCTATGCACAGCACATTTGCCTCCCAACAAGAACGAGGAGTCTGTGTCTTTCTTCTGATATCCTGGAGGCTGACTCCCCATCATCTTTGTAGTGGAGGTCTCACATGATGCTAAAGCGCTTAGAGACTACTAAGAAATAACTGAGGTGCTGTTCCAGAAGGGACAAGCAGCACCCCAAATCCCCTGTGAGTTTGGCCCCGGCATAGAGCAATGTCTTGCCTTGATTGTCATCATAGGTGTCACTCACTCGCCACGTTAAAAAGCAAACACTAGTCAGCACACACCAAGACCAGTCTTTCACCACCTCCATTTTAGTGCCCCTTGGCTGCATCCCCCTTTCATGCCTCTTGGAAACATTGCTTCTTAATTTCCAAATTAAGCTCAGTAAATTCACTTCCCTGGGTTACAAGCCTTTGCATTAATTACCAGGTTCTCCGTGGGCTCAGGAGCACAGGGAAGCGGGGTGGGGGCTGCCAGGCACTGTGCCGGCACCCACTGTTCCCCACTTCACTGCCATGGGCCCCTGCACTGCCGCCATCCCACCAAAGCGCAGTACTGAGCTCCAGCCAAGGTTAACACAGAGGTTAATCCCGTCACTGGTTGAACTTCTGCCACGGTTCGTGCGTCTCAACCAGGGGTTGAAGGAGCAGACAGACGCGGAGCGATGCTGCTCTCCCTCTGGCTGAGTCTCCGGGAAATGGAAAAGCTACAAGTGGTACATCATCAGTTATCACAGAATGGTTTGGGGTGGATTGGACCTTTAAAGATCACCCAGTCCATCCCTGAGTTATCCCAAGAGCTGACCCACGGTCCCATAAGACAGCACATGGCCTGCTCTTACAAGTCAACATGAGTTTAATGCCTCTCTAGATCATCTACGCAGATCCCTGCAGCTATGCCCAACATTTTCTCCTGTCCTGAGGACAATGAGGACCATTTCCAACACCCCACCCCCAGGTATAGAGGGAGAGAAGGGAGCAGTGCTCAGAGGGGGTGCACGTCCTGCTCCAGCAATGCTGGCACATGGGTGCTGCCATAGGAACATAGCTGAGCTGACACCACACCACCTGCAGCACCAGCATGAAGCAGCCTGGGGGAGCTGGAGGCTGGTCTGAGATAACACCCGGCATCCACCCAGCTGAGAGGGGTCAGTTGTAGGGAAGCAGCTCTTGCTGATTTGTGGTGATGCTCTGTGAGGAGTGGGCCCATGCGAACCTCGTGAAGTTCAACCAGGCCAAGTGCAAGGTCCTGCACCAGCGTCGGAGCACCCCCAGTACCAGCACAGACTGGGGAATGGATGGATGGATGGATGGATGGATGGATGGATGGATGGATGGATGGATGGATGGATGGAGAGCAGCCTGTGGGGAAGGATGGGGGGAGACTGGTGGGTGACAAATGGGACATCAGCCATGTGCACTCACAGCCCACAAAGCCAAGCGTCTCCTGGGCTGCATCCCCAGCAGCGTGGCCAGCAGGGCCAGGGAGGGCATGCTCCCCCTCTGCTCCGCTCTCCTCACACCCCCCTGCAGCACCGCCTACAGCCCTGGGGGCCCCAGCACAAGGCAGGCGCGGACCTGGGAGAGACGGCCCACAGGAGGCCAAGCAGGGGGTTGGACTGGGTGATCTTTGAGGGTCCCTTCCAACCCAAACCACTCTGTGATTCTGTGAGTCTGTCTACCATTGAGTACTTGATCAGCCCCAATGCATCTCCTGGACACACCACAATATTACAAAGCACTAATTTCTCAACAAGGTGTGGACTCTTCTTTCGCTGCCCAAACAGTTTTTGGCATTATAAACCGAATTTTCTACAACACCAAGGTAACACTGTAAAACAAAACCAGAAGCACTCCCAATGTCCTGGATGCTTCTGGAAGCCACGTCAATGTCACGGTATCTTGTTCTCTACAGATCTCAGACTTTTAAATAGATTATTATGCTTTTAGGCCACGAGTGCCCTTTGCAGCCTGAGCTCTGGCTCAGCCCCGAGCGGACACGGTGCCGATGCACGCTGTATGAGCCCAGCAGCCAAAAGCAAAGCAATGACAGCTCTTCCCTGAAAACACCCAAACAGAAACACTGCAAAATCTTACAGTGCAAGCACAGACCAAAAGAGCCTAGAGGATGACTGAGCAACAGTCTGAGACACGTGAATTCCCTTGAGAAAATCCCTCGCTTCCAGGCTCGGCCAAGTGAATTTGAGCTGAGGAGCAGCTGCCAGGAGAGGGGAGTGTGAGACAATTTAGGAAGAATCAAGTTCCACCAAGCAATTAGCAATATGTGCTGATTTGACACAGGGCTGGACACCAGAAAATGTGCATACAGACAACCTCCTGAGACCTCTAGAAACAATTCACAGGTTGGATATGAGCAGACGTGGAATTGCACTGGGCAAATGAAGAGAAGCGGATGGGAGGAGGGCAGATGGCAAGATAGAGACGTAGTCTTCGCTTTCCAGCCCCCTAATCACACCTTTGCGCCACTGCCACTGCAGCCTGGAGGGCACAAGCAGCATTCAGCTCTTCAGCAGTCACCCACTGGCCCATGAAAGCAACACCTCTGCCAATGACAAGGGCTGCCGGCAGCTCGGAGCCGTCCTGTGCAGCCAACCCCTGCAACCACCAGCCCTGCAACCACCAGCACCGTGAGGAAGGTGGACGAAGGAGAGCCCGCATGGGCTTACAGCAAGACTGAAGGACAGAAGACGTTCAAATGATGTCCCTCAGCAGGTAAGCCTGTCCAGTGGTCCAGCCCTGAACCCCGGTCCAGCCCCACCGATAAGCTGCTCTGCTCAGCTGTGCTCACCCCTGCTCTCCCTTGCACAGCTCAGCACCTTGGTCCCACTGCTCCCCAACGAGGGGTTTGCAGACATCAAAGCTGGAAAGCCCCTGCATTAAGGAAGCCCAGCTGACCCCATCAACCCCAGGTGCTCTGCCAGTGCCAGATCCTCCAGCTCCCCAGGGAGATGCACTGCTCGCACCCGCGGACACGGGAACTCATCACCCACAGCTCTAACTCTGCCAGATCCTGCAGACTCCCAAATGTTGCCACGTCTTGGGTGCTGCTATACTTAACTTCTGTTCCTGGCAACAAACCTCTTCTCAGGAACACAAGACTGGGGAAGAAAACAGCGATACATCAGTAAGGTCCGGAAAGGACAGACTATTTGGCCAGCCAGCAACAAAATGTCCTTCAGGACAGAGAGCACAGCGTCACAGGTGCACACTGTGGGCTCAAAAGAAGAGCTGAACCGTTTCTGGGCCAAGCAGGCAACGCTCAGCCTGTTCTGCAAGTGCTGCCTCATCCAAGTACCCTCTCCTGGCAGCCCTGGGCAAGACAATGGTCAACCAGCATAAAAATAGCCACTTGCTCTTTTCAGCCTCCACGTTGCCCCATCCTTCAGGAATTCCACTCCAGCAGCCTCACTGGACCCTCACCACCTCTCAAGGTCAGAAAGTCATCAGCCATCCCTCCACCTTCTCCCCACGCAGGTCCCAACCCTCCCTCACTGCGGCCATCAGCCACCTCAGCAGCTTGTGGCTTTCCAGCCATGGCCACCTGAAGACAGGAGGACTTCTGTCTGACTCTGTCCGCCCCACAAGCGGCCCAGCCCAGCCAGGTGCCTGCGGGGACACAAGCAGATCACGGCTCACTCACTCTCGTCGGGGTTGGGCGAAGCAAGAATGGCACTGTGCTTCCTCTTCACTTCCTCCACATTCTCCGAAATTTTATCGATGAACCCTCGAATTTCTTCCACCTGTGGGGATGGACAACAAGACAAGTCTCCTGTGAGAGGCCTGGACTTTTGGAAAGGGGAGGGATTATTAAACCCTATCCCAAAGCAACCATGACACATCTGAACCACAGCAAATATCCTCCTGGACAAATATTTTCCAGCTGGATCCTCAAACTGTAGGACCGCTGTGAAATCACACCTTCCACATCACAGCAGCCAGCGGTGCAGTCACAGCACTGTAATACAGACACTACGCCCTGTATCCTTTGCGATGCACTGAGAAACATTTGGGATTTATTTAAATTAGCATCAGATCTATGGATTCCCAGACTCCGCACCTCCGGCATGGAGAATATTACTGAGGTTGCTGAAGCCAGACTTGGTCCTGGCTCAGTCCTCATGGCTCTTTGCCATGGGGGCTGAGAAGCCCACTTTGACCCTCATGCATCCGCCAGGGAGGCCAAATTTGCAGCAAATGTGCACTAGCATGTTCCTTGCACTCCTGTACTACAAGGAGACACGCCAGCATAGCCAAGAGGGGGAACCTCTACTTGTGTCCTCTGCCTGCTGGGCTGCCCACCCTCTAGCTATGTCTTCTCCTTCGACTCACACCACCACTTTGCTCATCTTCCTCCATCTGCACATCAGATTTTTTTCCTTCCCCACTCCATTGCCTGCTCAGATACATTTTAACACCCCCTACACACATGCCATGCTAAGGGTGTGCTAAAAATCCACATACAGATCTTACAGCCACCCACATGCCAGAAGACAACCTCTTGTTTGGTAACGAGAGGCACAAAATTAAATCAATCCCATGCAGAAACTGCTACTCCGCAGAGGTGCTTTCAGGAGAGGTTTGAGAGCTGGTCCGCTTTAGTGGCAGGCTGGAGGAAGGCAGGCTGCAAGGCTCACCCGCTCCGTTTCTGGAGGAGGAGGTGGCACAGCAAAGCATCCATAGGGCCAGGTAAGCCCACAACAGCCCCCGGTCTGCGTGGAAGCCTTCTTCCTGCTAATCAGCACTCTGAGCGTAACCCCCGAGGACCCCGAGCATCAGCTGAGCGGCATCAGCCAGGGCAGGACCTCCACCGCGACCGCTGCTCCCCACCTGTGGTGGAAGCCCATACCAGAGCCCGGCAGCCTGCTCCAGCGCTAAGAGACAGGTCTGAATGGGCTTTAAAGCTGCACTAGGGAAACAAACCCCTCACCTGCTCAAAGAACTCATCCATGAAGCGGTCTCGGTCCACACTGACGGTGACTTCATCATCATCGTCACTGTCCTTCGCCTGCAACGACACAGAGAGAGGCATCAACAAGTGCTTCCTGCAAAGTTTGCAGCTCCATTTCAGAAGCTCCTCAAGGGCATCTTCCCCTTCTCCTTTGCTCACTTGCTCCCAGGAGCTGGGACAAACGCCAGCCAGAGCGTGGGACACCCTGGCCGCTTCCACACCAGAGCACTACGGACACCAAGAGAGCAGAGGACGGCCAGCTCCAGCAATAAAGGCACGACACAAAATACCACTGCAGCCAGTTGCCACACCGCGTGGCCTCCCATGGCAAGCACAGAACAAGACTACCATTTACGGAGACCAGCATTTACAGAGAGCTGGAGGGGCAAACTTAATGAGCTACACTCAGCTGTGCGTGAGCACAACAGCTCTGCTGACAGCAGTGATGGGAAAACACATGGGGTGCTGCAAGGGGAAAGCACAAGCGATACTGCGATGGGAAATCATGAGGGATGCTGTGGAGTGCAGGAAAGATGGGAGAGAACAGAAAATACAACCAGTAAAGCCACAGCAAGGAAATGAGGGGTTGTCCTTGTCTGCAGCAGTGTGTGTGTCATTGTCACCAGAGACGAAAACACCTCCCATCCCACTGAGGCAGAGGACACGAGCTCACAGGGGAAAGAAAAATTACAGTCCTCTGTATGAGGAGACATTTAAAAGATTATTATCCAAAGCAGATACATGACGGAGGGAAATGGAAAATTAATGGGGTGGAAAAGTTTCTTCTTACTCCATCTTCACTAGGGAGAAGGAGCCCATGGGATGGAGATTTAAGAGAGAGGATTGTCTCTGCTCATCTCGTAACTGTCCCACATTTTGCAGACGGTTACACATCACCCCGTGGCCCCTTTGCACTTTGCAGACTTAGCCAATACAGCCTCCAGAGAGATGCCTCTTGAAATAAGTCAGATGAAATACCTACCCTTCCCCCTAAAATTGGCTTTTCAACCTAGTGTGCTGATTTGGATGGAGTCACCCAGAGGAGATCTCAGCTTTCAGCCTTGCCACCGCTCATGGCACCCTTTGCTTTGGTAACCACTTCATAAATGGCTTATCCAAGACCTCGAGACTCGAGAGCTACCACAATTCAAGGGAAAATCCCACCTTGACAAGGAAAACCAGGAGCATTTCTGCCCTGACCCATCACTCTGTGGGCACAAAGAAGAAATGTTCCCTGAAGCCAGGAATTCAGAATTTGTCCATTTTGGGCCATAGCCAGGCCCCATGCCAGGGCTCAGCAGGCAGGAGCTGCCTGCACAGCGAGGCTGGGGCACGGCAGGGGCCGCCAGCCCAGGAATGGTCGATGCATTTAGATTTTGATGGAGCTGGGTGAGATCAACCTGTGGATGAGCACCTAGAGCTTTCTCCTGCTTTGACTTGGATCTCTTCCCCACGTTGCTAAAAATACACCATCGTGCTGGGAATATGTACCAGGAGAGGGGTCAGTGACCCCCTGCCTACACAGGCACAGAAACATAGAATCATGGAATAGTTTGGGTTGAAAGGGACCTTGAAAGGCCATCTAGTCCAACCACCCTGCAATGTGCAGGGACATCTTCAACTAGACCTCAGCCAGGTCTAGACGCAGCCCCAGGGCCAGGAGCAGGATTTGGCCGTGGGTTCTGTTATCCGTTGGCCTGCACTCCGATGCCACCAGGCAGCCAGGCTGGAGGGACCCGCACCCTCTCCGCCCTCCGTCCCCTGCCATCGCAGCTCCAGCCTTGCTCAAAACCCGCCTTAGCAAAGTAACGGCTGTCACCCTCAAGTCCCAGCTCCGCTGCTGAGCGTGTCATTCATTCACCTGTGAGCGAGCCCTGCATCATCAGCACAGCCTCTGCCAGCGGTAAGCAAAGGGCTGTTTGGGGTCCACAAATGGACGCAGAGCAATGCCTACGCCTGCGCCATCACTCCTGGAGCACCGCAGGCGCAGGTGAGCAGGAGCACTCACCATCGAGGTTAAAAAGCATCATCTCCTAAAGCTAGGAAGGACGTCTGCATGGATGGATGTTTGCAGTGCGGATGTAGCTACCAGCATTTCAGTTTACACACCACTAGAAATCCTGCTTGGTTTGTGCCGTGCTTGATATTAAGCATCAACTGCCTTCGATTAAGATGGGTGGTACTCAGAGCCCGTCAGACGGACAGTTAGAGCACCCTTAACTCCTGCACGGATTGAGAGACATTTTGCCAGAGCACGCAAATGGGCACAGTTTCTGCCTGCCTTGTGCTGGTGTAACCCCAAATGGCATGAGCAGTCACAAACTCCCACCTACATCCCTCCTCACCCGAGGACCTCAGAAATACATAATGCCAACAGATCCTGGGGACACACGTCACAAGTCATGGAAGATGCAGCCGCCAATGCAAACACCAGCCCTGAACACGTGCACCCCCAGGTCACAGCATCCTCCTTCCCACTGCTCCGTGCCAGTGACAAGGACATCCCCGAGAGCCCGTGGTCTCCACACATGGGCTTTCAGCTGTGGGGTGTCTTCTTCATTAGCTCAGTGCAATCGTTAGGCTGCTGGAGGTGGGTTGTGTTTCAGGGAGATTTCTCAGAGGAAATGGGGCTGTTATTCCACCTGACCTCCTGCACCCGCTATACCAGTCCTTCTCTGTGCTCCTTCCAGCTCTGCTGACTCCAGGAGTGTGCCTCAGGCAGCAGCCCATCACCTGTCCCATCCCCAGCACCAGCCATGGACAGCCTGGCCGGTCCCTGCATCTCACGGCACACAGCCCAGGACATCGTCCTGTCCAGAGGTTTACCCCACCGTGCAGGGGGCAGATGGCAGCTCTGCCAGGGCACACGTGTCCAGGCTGCAGCCCCTTGGCACGCACCCAACAGGACGGCATCCACAGGAAGGGGTCAAAGGAGAGGGGGCTGAGAGCAGCCTGTGGGGAAGGATGGGGGGAGACTGGTGGGTGACAAATGGGACATCAGCCGGCAATGTGCACTCACAGCCCACAAAGCCAAGCGTCTCCTGGGCTGCATCCCCAGCAGCGTGGCCAGCAGGGCCAGGGAGGGCATGCTCCCCCTCTGCTCCGCTCTCCTCACACCCCCCTGCAGCACCGCCTACAGCCCTGGGGGCCCCAGCACAAGGCAGGCGCGGACCTGGGAGAGACGGCCCACAGGAGGCCACCAAAATGGTCCCAGGCCTGCAACACCTCTGCTGTGGACAAAGGCTGAGAGAGTTGGGGGTGTGCGGCCGGGAGAAGAGACGGCTCCGCGCAGACCTCACTGCGGCCGCTCAGGCCTTGAAGGGGCCTTATAGGAAAGAGGGAGAGAGACTTTTGACCAGCGCCTGCAGGGACAGGACAAGGGGCAGCGGTTCTAAACGGAACGAGGGTGGGGTGAGGATGGACATGGGGAGGAAATGTTGTACCGTGAGGGTGGTGAGGCCCTGGCGCAGGTTGCCCCGAGAAGCTGTGGCTGCCCCATCCCTGGAGGTGTTCAAGGCCAGGTTGGACGGGGCTTGGAGCAACCTGGGCTGGGGGGAGGTGTCCCTGCCCGGGGCAGAGGGGTTGGAGTGGCTGACCTTTAACGTTCCTTCCAGCCCAAACCACTCTGCAATTGCGTGAAAGCCCCCTCCCAGGAGAGCAGGATGGGAAATACCAGCGAGCCTCTGCAGTCCTGGACAGGAAAATGCACCTCCATCACGACTTTACAACTTTTCCTGCACCTCTCCAGCTTTTTTTTTTCCTTCATTCTGGCAGGATATTACTTTGTGGGATTTTTTTGCCTCTTTCTGAAACCTGTGAGGAAAGCATTCCCCGTCATTAATTTCAAATGCAGGCATTTACTGTAACCACACAGGCCAGAAAGTCATGGCAACCAAAGAAAGGCAGCAGGTCAACATGCTGCCTGCGAAGATGACCATCTCCTTGGCACCTCTTGCCCATCCCTTCCACCTCCGAAACAGTCCTTCTCATTGGATGCAGGATGCCACACCGCTGCTTTGTCCCATCCAGCTGCCCACTGGACCATGCCATTCATTAGACCCAGAAATCATGGAGGAAGGCATCCACTGCCCAGGGAAAGGGTTTCTGCCAAAACCACACGCAGTCTTGTTGGAGGCACTTCTTTTTCCAAGGCAGCTCGCCCCCCAGGCGCAGCAGACTGCTGATGCATAGGCAGGGCGATGGTTATTTAGGGCAGGCACTGAATGCGGCGCTGCCCTGCTGCGCACGGGGAGAGCGGCACAAAAACCTGGCCAGGAGTCCTGCAAAAAGGAAATTACACGGATGAAGCCTGCTGGTCGGGAGGCCACGTCTCACTCCGGGCTGGAGAAGGGCACCATCTGTCCAACCCACGTCACTGGAAATACCCTCCGTGCCACGCCACCTCCGACACACGGCGTCAGGCTGATCGCCCGACACCCCCGCACGCGGGAAGCAGCAGCGGCATCAGCTGCGGGGCTAACCAGAACTTGAGGGGGAGGAGATGCCACCGGGCAGGCACAGCTTTCTGGGATGCAGGGTGCTGAAGAACCCTCTGCTCCCAGCATCTCCCTCTGGCCCGGGGCTCGGTCCAGGCACGCTGCTGGCCCTCGCAGGCACTTTCACCCCAGGCTTGCAGTGTCTTCCCATACACTGCTGCCAAAGCAGAAACAATATCAAAATACTTTTTAGATTTCCTTAGGAAGTGTCCACCCAGCCGACAGCATTTTGGCTTCATGCATCCCAGCTGTGAGCATCCCAGGTTTTCAAAGGCACATGGAAAGCTCCGGTCTGGGTCAAAGCTATCCGCTGGTGCTGCTCAACACAAGCAGCAAACAATTCACAGCCTTCAAAGGCCCGGGCTTACTTCCAGCGACAGGCGCAGAGCACGCACCCCCAACGCCATACGAGCACACCAGGCACACCACACTCCCGGTGCTTCTCAGCTGCCGAAACGGCCATCCACCCATCTCCGCATCCGCCAGGCACCTCGGACGTGTTCCAACCTCAGGGAGAGAGGAAAGAGAGCTACAGCAAAGCACTGCGAGTCTGAGTGCCTGAGGCGAGACTAGCTCTAAAACCAGCTTACAGCAGGCAACGAGCCCAAGTTAATTAACACAACCAGCTCAGCAGCCCTGCAGCCTTGGTGGTCAGTGGCATCGCCCACTTTGTGCATACAGGTACGGCACGGCAGTGCTGGTCGCTGCCGGCGTGGCACAGGGAGCGGATGCTTTGCCCCCGGCACGTCCGAACCGGGCGAGCAGGAGGGGTTTGATCAACCTCCCTCAACACCCGCTCCAGACTCGAGTGATTTCAGGCAGCACCAGCAAGAGGAGTGAGAGCCGAGCTGTGATACCCTCCCGGCAAAGCGGAGCAGCACGTGGGAAGATGATCCAGAGCCCCGGAGCATCAAGCAACAAGCACGCAGCTACTAAATTCATTATTGAGCAGATTACATCCCTCCTGTTCAAACCAGCCCCGTTCCCTCCACAGGCGCTTTCTGGAAGATGGCCAGAGGAACAGAAACCAACCAAAAAGTCTCAAAGCCTGCTCTCCCCCAAAAAGCAAGAGGCGGCAGGCAGGGCGAGCTGCGGCAGGGCGTAACGAGGTCTCTATTACCTCAGCAGTAGCTACACACAGGTTTTAGCTCCTGCCCTCTTCTGTTAGAGTTGCAGATGAATTTGACTGTGTCTGGATGCACCTGTGGAGCCGGGTCAGGATGGAAGAGCAATGGGCTCGGCCGCCACTGGGCACCTCTGCTTTCCCGGGGACCGCGCTGATGCTCCAGCTCATCCCCCCGCCAAGCCCGGCCAGAGGCACTCTCCCCTTTCCGAGGAAACACGTATACTGCACAAACAGGCAGCAGGCAGCGAGGCCCAGCCCTGCCCCCAACCGCCACACCGGGCTGCGGGGTCCAACGCCACGCACTGCCTCCCATCCCCACCGGAGATGAGGCAAGCCTGACAACAGCATAACGAAAGGAAAAAGCCACAAGAGCTGGCTACCCCCCTTCTAGGGACCATTAAGTTAAGCAAAAAAGGCCTCGTCCCTAAGAGATGCAGGATGCTGCTCACCGGCTTCGCTTCCAGGCTGAATCTGTTGGTTTTTTTTATTTACTGGACACCTCCACACTGATCTGCCCAGCCTGAGAAATTTCAGCCATCTGGGCTTGACTTTCTTTGCAAAACGACACTCCTTCTGTACCAAAACCAAAGCGCCCCCCCCGGGGATGCACAACACAAGGCTGCTCAGCGGGGAGACGCTGTCTGAGCAGCAGTGGGTCGTGGCCGGGACCACATCCCTGCACGGAGCAGCACATGAGGGTCCAACACCAGCCACCTTGTTCCCCAAGTCCCAGTCCAAGAGCACGGGGCACTGCTGTCGGCGCCTGAGAGCTCCTGCGGCAGCTCACTCCCCACGGCCCCAGCGTGCAGCTGCGCACATCACTGAGAATAAGGACGAGGTCAGAATAACTCAGCAGCGAGCTGCACTGAGAGCTTTTCTCAACCATCTTAAAAAGCCTACAGGACACGTATTAAAGCATACGGATGCCCAGATCCCCGGAAACATCCCAGCCCAGTGCTGCAATGCTCGGTGGCAGAAAAGCAGCTCACTGCAGCTCTGCTGCTGAAGCTTCACGTGAACAAGGTCCAAAGCACCCATGGGTCTCCTACCCACCAAACTACCACCACCCTCGGCCTGAGAGGCTGCGTTGACCCTTCACACCTTAAGGTTTGCTTTAGCGTTTTGCAGTAGCCAAACTAAGTCTTTATTCAGGAGTCCAGAAGGTAGAACTCCTCCTCCAGAGGGTTTTCAGGGAGGTGGTGTCAAGGCTGAGGACAAGGACAGCCAGAGGGTCTGCTCCCGGCAGAGAGCCCTGGAGAGCTGAACCACCTGAGACCATGACTTAAATTACCTACAGCCTCAGTCTTAGCATTTTTTGCAGACTATATATATAGTAGAGCTATGCAGCATTACAAATTGGGCTTTTTATAGCCCACAGGCCTCAACTCAGCTATGTCCAATTCCAATGTTCACCAAAACCAGACCATACTTCCCACTAACAACTTTTTGATGAATAAATGTTCAAGGCACAAATGATTTTACCATTCAGCAACATCTGCATGAGTCAGTAGGCGTTTCCAATTTCCAACACTAGCAGTGCAAGGGAGAACAAGATTTCCAAGAGTTTTGTCCTTAGGTGTTGGCTTTCATTGCTGCAGAATCACGTTACCGGCCTTTGGCATAAAGCCCAACCCTTTTATTAGAGCTGCGGTCAACTCTTAAGCTCACTTTTAGAAGCAAGCATGTAAAATTCCACTAACTATTAAGAACAAATGCTGGAGGTGACAGAGGTGTCACCAGTCCTGCAGAGGGCAAGGACATCAGTTCACCAACCTCCTCCTGTAGCTCTAGAACATGGACAGTACTACAGTCTACTGGAAAGGCATCGATACTTTACAGTCAGTAATTTACAAATTTGCAATCATGGCTAAAGAATAATTTGGGTAAAAAACAACAGATAGACTTAATTCATCTGAAATTAATTCCTTAACACCCTTCTGATGACGGTCCCATCCTTGTTACGGTTCTGCGCAGACCAGAGCTTCACATGGGCAGCAGAAGCACCTGCAGTCACGGCACTTGTCTCTCTTCTTCACCCCATCGCGTATTCACCAGGGTCAGCACTCAGAGAGGTTTCTGCCAGGATCACCGCCATGCTTTTTTGTCTACCAAGTGCTCTATGACTGACACCAAGCCCTGCTGATGCCCACCAGTGACTGCGAGGTCTGTACTGGGAAGCTGCAGGTGACAAGAGAAGGAAGGCAGAGGAGGTGACACAGGCGCCACCACAGCTCCCACAGCCCGTGTCACCAGGAGAGGATCAACATATGAAAATCAAGGCAGTCTGTAAAATAGTTATCCTTCAAATCAGAGTGCACTGCCTACAAACAGACACTCATGGGGCATGTTGGTTTCGATGGGACCTTCAAAGATCCCCCAGTCCAACCTCCCTGCCATGGGCAGGGACATCTTCCACTAGACCAGGTTGCTCAAATGGTCACGAATGCTCAAACATGGCAATGACATTTCTTGCTCTTGCCTAGACCATATAAAGGAACCTTAGCACCACCCAGGCGAGACACTGACCCTCCCAGAAGGCAAATGTCGTCTGGAAAACCAAAACAAACAGTCATTTCATACACCACAAACCCAAAGTCTGACAGGACTTGATGGAAGATCTGAAAGCAACGGCAGATAAAAAGGAAGACTTAGTACTAGAAAATCCACAGGAGACATCACAGCAGAAGTACTGCAAGATGGAAACTGGCCATAGCTAGCAGCAAGCTTCTGAAAACTCACAGGAGAACATGAGCAAAAGATTTTATTTTTAATTATTATTTAATTAGTTCCCATGAAAAGCTACCCGGGTCAGTAAGTATCCACTAGAAACTGAAGTACCACACTATTAACAGAAAGCTCAGTCCCATCTTGCACCAGGTTTTGATGTGACGCAGCCCAGGTTTGTCCCCTGCGCCTGGCGGTGAACACCAAGGTGCCGGTGGACGCCAGAGGAGCAGGCAGCAGGGAGGAGAAATCTTCTCCAGTGGAAGGAGAACACTAGCCTAAGAACAAATGAACACAAATAATTTTGGGCAGGAGATGTGGAATTTTACAACTCAGTCAGGACCTGATCTAGTCGAAGATGTCCCTGCCCATGGCAATGGGGTTGAACCAGATGATCTTTGAAGGTCCTTTCCAATGCAAACCATTCAATAATTTGATGACTGTGGTCCTGCAACGGCTGTCCAACGGCAGCAGGAACAAGCAACTTCTCTACAACAGGTCTCAACAAGGTTGTGAAATGGGCCAAGGAGGTTGTGTTCAACAGCAAGGTCTCAAATGCAGCCGCACACATATGGCATTGGCCTCAATGGGACCTGGACAACCTCTCCCCTTGGTGACCAAGGGGAACATTTTCCTTAGTCTGACCTCTCTGCAGCTGCTGCAGCGGAAAGACTTCCCATTCTCCTCCAGATGCCACCAAGGTTTTGGCCAGCAGTCAGCAGAAGTCCTGGGCTCCACTCACTACTTCCAAGGCTCCTGCAAAAGGTGACAGAGGAAAAGACACTCCTGCCAGAGGAGAGCAGCTGCACAGGGGTACCTCCTGCATCTCCACAGAAAATATTTCTTCAGAGAATCACACTGAAGAAGGGTGAAAGTTGCTTCAGGACATCTCTCAAGAGGGACCTGAACACTTAGGATATGCTTGTATTCAAGGCAGGCTAAAGAAAAGCAAACAAAAAAACTATTTACAAAACTTGAACTAGACAACACAGGTACGCAGCTCAAGAAAAGGTGAGCACCAAAATTAAAGTGGATTCACAATGGGTTTCTCATCACAGCCGACACCGAAGGATGCCTGGGTAAGCCATTCCCCTAGAGCTGCCTGCACAGGGTCAGCATCAGTCCTGCAGATCTGAGCTGAAGAAACTTTCTTCCTGACGTGACCTGACAGCCTTCAATCACAGTAGCGTGGAGCAGGTAATGGAGAAGTGCAGTAGAGAAGGACCACACCTACGGCCTTCTGCAGGAATGGCGGCAAAGTGCCTCCGGGTCTACACCATCACCTCCCAAATATCACCAACGTCACATAGAAAGACACATGGGCTGCATCCCCAGCAGCGTGGCCAGCAGGGCCAGGGAGGGCATGCTCCCCCTCTGCTCCGCTCTCCTCACACCCCCCTGCAGCACCGCCTACAGCCCTGGGGGCCCCAGCACAAGGCAGGCGCGGACCTGGGAGAGACGGCCCACAGGAGGCCACCAAAATGGTCCCAGGCCTGCAACACCTCTGCTGTGGACAAAGGCTGAGAGAGGTGGGGGTGTGCGGCCGGGAGAAGAGACGGCTCCGCGCAGACCTCACTGCGGCCGCTCAGGCCTTGAAGGGGCCTTATAGGAAAGAGGGAGAGAGACTTTTGACCAGCGCCTGCAGGGACAGGACAAGGGGCAGCGGTTCTAAACGGAACGAGGGTGGGGTGAGGATGGATGTGGGGAAGAAATGTTGTACCATGTGGTTGGTGAGGCCCTGGCGCAGGTTGCCCCGAGAAGCTGTGGCTGCCCCATCCCTGGAGGTGTTCAAGGCCAGGTTGGACGGGGCTTGGAGCAA
This sequence comes from Vanellus vanellus, assembly GCF_965231255.1. Lineage (NCBI taxonomy): Eukaryota > Metazoa > Chordata > Aves > Charadriiformes > Charadriidae > Vanellus > Vanellus vanellus. Next base: position 290,862 of record NC_138924.1, read on the forward strand.
CCTGGGCTGGGGGGAGGTGTCCCTGCCCAGGGCAGAGGGGTGGAACTCGATGATCATTGAAGGTCCCTTCCAACCCAAACCACTCTGTAAGCCCATGACACACCACATGCCACAGCCTGTCCTCTGCCCACAGCCATCAGTCTGCTCCCCGGTTTCGGGGACAAGGCCGCGCCCACATTTCAGACACCAGCCCTGCCGCTGGCCATGCATGGCAGAGACACAGGCAGCCTGTGGCACATCAACCCTGTCCTCTCCCCCTGCCTTCCAGCTCAGCAAAACTTCCTACTCCTTGTGCTTCCAGCGTTGCCTCATCTTATATTTTCTCTAAGTGAAGACAGTCCCGTTGGCTTTATGCCTGGTCTGGTCCTGACACAGCATCGCACTGTTTTTATTTCCCACGCCATCCTTCTCCACTCGCCTTCCCCTCCCCATGCACGTCCTCTAAGGATAATCCTGCAGACACGGCAGTCCAAAGACATTCAGCTGTCCCCTGCCACGGGTTTGCTCAGGTCTCCCTCCAGCCGCCCGGAGCCAGGACGTTACTGCACACTCCGTCTTCATGGGTCTTCCACTTGGGCTCACTCTCCTCCTTTTTGCTAATATACGTAATTTTCTGGAAGTAGCAATTTATCACAGTACTTAGCTTAATGAGCCTTACTGTACATGTTCTGCCTGTAGTGATAATTTTGCATATTTCCTGAGAAATCTTGTTAACGGGGAGATACATAGCAAAACAAACATTTGTATAGCTTCCGAGCAGCTCGCACAAAGACAAAGACACTTGCAATTAAAACAACGGGAACTAGTCTAAACCCCTTTGGCTCGAGCCCTTTTAGACATCCAGCACGCAGCCAACATACGTGGCTTGAGAGCACAACATCTCATTACTCTTCAGCGTCCACAGCGTGGCACCGGCTTTCAAGAGGCAAAGTATTTTGAAGTTGACCACCAAGTCCCCACCCCACCGGACCTTGAGCTCCCCAGCAGACACCGAAGGACCCCGGGGCTCAGCGTCTGCCTCCGAGGACGGTGCTGGTGGGGGCTGCTGCCGCCTGGCCTCCAAACCCCTGTCCATCACCCTGTAGACGCCCGTTTCCTCCTGGGCTGGGGACGTGAGACACCAGCCCACCAGCCCGAGCTGACCTACCGGCTGGGCTTCACATGCCGCTATGTTTAAAGAGTATCAAAAGCTCTTCCCAATATTAAGTTTTCTTTGGCTTGCCATACTCAGGTGCACGCCGGCTGCCACTACCGGCATCCCTGCAGCACAGGGACGCCCGGGACCCCACAGCTGCCGGGGGGCAGAAGAACAGCTCGGACGGAGAGCGTGCCAGGCGGGCCTTGCAGGTTCACTCTACATCACCTCCCTTATCTTCTGCTGTAGCCAGCAGACCCCAGGGAGCAAGAACTCCCCTGTGTCTCACCCCCTCCCGCTCTCCAGGACCACGCGGGAGCAGACGAAGCAGTGTCCCTGCCCCGGAGAGGTACCCTGACAGAGGGGAGACGGCCGGGCCAGGCGCGCTCCGAGGGCAGCCACGGTGCACAGCTTTCCCCGGCAGCTTCGCTCCTTCCAGCCCCTAGAAAATCAGCTTTTCAGCATCGCTACCCACCCCACCAACTACAGCCAGAGCGGGCGGCGGACACGTAATACGGAGCCACCGGCTGTCACCCACCACGTGACAAACCCAGCTCCCCAACGGGTGAAGGAAGAAGTGAAGCTGAATTATTTACGTGACCCTTTTGGTTGAATAGAAGAGCTCGAAAGCACGCCGGGCAACCCAAGAGGGTTAAAAAAGGAAAGCAAGACAGCATTTAAATAAGCAAATATTATCTATCTCCGGGGTCAGCAGGTACTTCTGCATTGAGGGGGGGCTCTGGAAAAGCCCCACTGCCCAGATGCAGACAGATGAGACCCGACTCCCGCTGCAAACAGCAACTTTGGTCGACTTCACATTTGTGCCCCCGAGAGAAAAATCATCAGTGGGATTATTAACGAGAGGGGATGGAGCAAGGTCTGGCTGCAAGTCCTGCGGGGCCGCACGGCGGATTCCAGCTGCCGCAAGAGGGAAGAGGAGGGATCCACGGAGCTGGACCTGGAGCCAACCTCGCTCTCTCTCCCCTTGTATTTTTAACACACACCTCCCCGCAACTCCCATGGACAGGAGGCAGCACTCGAAACAGGGACGTGCCAGGAGGGCAGGAGCCGGGGCTTTCAGCCGGCCAGGGAGGACGATGGCGTGCCACAAACGCACAGACATCACTGGAGAAAATCGCCTGAACATGGCTGCCAGAGTGGAGCGACGGGTGCAGGAGAAAAGGGCCTCACAAAACCATTTTGACCATTTCTGCAAGCTGGAGACGTGCAAAAGCAGGTCTGGTTTTGCACCCGTGCCTCTTCCATTGGCATGGGCTGGGAAACAGCTCCTTACTCAAAAACAAGGTATGATGAGAAACAAAAGCTAGACATGAAATAAAGAGCAATTCTTCAAACTCCAGAGGGATTATTCTTAATTATCACTCATTTAAGCAAGGCAGCCTTTAGACCCAACGGGAAGGTCATCAGAAACATGACCATCACTTTGTACACTTGCTTTGTTGCAAGCAACTGTTGAGGCTTCGGTCCTACAAACACCTCTGCGGCCACCCAGTCTTAGACAGACGACCAGTCCCACCATCAAGGTCTGTGCTGAGGAGCAAAGGGGAACTTCCAGGTCCAAACTGTTCTTCTTCTCCTGTCACCACTCCAGAGAAGGTCCTTCTCATGCTGGGGAAGCTTCTGCCAGCACTGAAACCTGCCAGGCCTGGACACCATCCCACAAGTGCAGTGGTCTTGCCAAACCTCTCCCCACAGCACCTGAACCAATTTGTTGGGCAGTGTCCACCCCAGTATCTCAAGGAACACTTCCATCATGTAATTGCAAGATAAAACATCAGCTTAGCACTGCCTGGTAGGAAACAGGGAGAGGATCTCTCAACTGATAAATGGTCTTTCCCAGACCAATTAGAGCCCAGCGACTGCCACAGTCACCAAAAATCGATAACTATTGGAAATTCTGCTAATTGGCTGTATGAAATGTTGACAGCACAGTCCCTTCCTCCCAAAATCACCCAGCCACATGTTTCTTAATGGCCGGTAATGCCAAGCACGTGGAGTTCCTCCACTGACAGCAACCCTGACAAGAACAATCTGGGTCCACCCAGCCACCAACCCTCCGTGCCCCTCCAGCCCCCCATATTCCTTCAAAACCCCCTCTCCTGCCCCAAGCAGGCATCTCACAACAGCCTGCAGTGCCTCGGCATCGCCTCACTGCCTCAGCCACAGGGAGCAAACGCAGGGAATCGAGTCTTGCCAGAAACAGGGCACTCTGGGACCAGGAACTGCCAAATGCCACTTGCCCGCTCAACATCTTCATCAACCATACAGACAGTGGGATCAAGTGCACCCTCACCGAGTTTGCAGGTGACACCGAGTTGAGTGGAGCAGTCGATACGCTGGAGGGAAGGGGTGGCATCCAGAGGGACCTGGACAGGCTGGAGGAGTGGGTCCACGTGAACCTCATGAAGTTCAACCAGGCCAAGTGCAAGGTCCTGCACCTGCGTTGGGGCAACCCCAGTACCAGCACAAGACTGGGGGATGGATGGATGGATGGATGGATGGATGGATGGATGGATGGATGGAGAGCAGCCTGTGGGGAAGGACGGGGGGAGACTGGTGGGTGACAAATGGGACATCAGCCGGCAATGTGCACTCACAGCCCACAAAGCCAAGCGTCTCCTGGGCTGCATCCCCAGCAGCGTGGCCAGCAGGGCCAGGGAGGGCATGCTCCCCCTCTGCTCCGCTCTCCTCACACCCCCCTGCAGCACCGCCTCCAGCCCTGGGGGCCCCAGCACAAGGCAGGCGCGGACCTGGGAGAGACGGCCCACAGGAAGCCACCAAAATGGTCCCAGGCCTGCAACACCTCTGCTGTGGACAAAGGCTGAGAGAGGTGGGGGTGTGCGGCCGGGAGAAGAGACGGCTCCGCGCAGACCTCACTGCGGCCGCTCAGGCCTTGAAGGGGCCTTATAGGAAAGAGGGAGAGAGACTTTTGACCAGCGCCTGCAGGGACAGGACAAGGGGCAGCGGTTCTAAACGGAACGAGGGTGAGGTGAGGATGGACATGGGGAGGAAATGTTGTACCGTGAGGGTGGTGAGCCCCTGGCGCAGGTTGCCCCGAGAAGCTGTGGCTGCCCCAGCCCTGGAGGTGTTCAAGGCCAAGTTGGACGGGGCTTGGAGCAACCTGGGCTGGTGGGAGGTGTCCCTGCCCAGGGCAGGGGGTTGGAGTGGCTGATCTTTAACGTTCCTTCCAGCCCAAACCACTCTGTGATCCTATGACACTCGCACATCTCCCTCACCTCCTCCTGCTCTCTCTCAAAACATCACTCATAATTATGTTACCATTTAGACCCGTCTCACACCCTGGAAATCCCAACGTCTCACCCAAACCGAGCTGTCACCTCCCAGGCAGGGCGGAGCAGTGTGGGACACTCGCAGTCCTACACACACGGACCACCTTGTCCCAGCCCCACGGCTGCCTGGCCGTGAAGCCCTGCTGAGCCCGGATAGCAGAGCCCTCACGCGTTGAGCTTCAGGCTCTTCCTCCATCCACAGCAGCTGATGGCTCTTTACAATGCAGCACCCTCAGCGCCAGCTCCCCTCAAGCTTTAGAGGACACAACACGAGCAGAGCCCACATAAAGACATTTCAGGTGCCTGGAGCACAAGAAGCAGCAGCTTAGAGATTTCCCCAAGAGCAAAATAAATTATTTCTCAGGTAATTTTTGTCCCACCCCTGCTCTGTCACTTAACACTGCAGAGCGACAACGGCAGCAGGAGGAGCTGCTTTTGGGGGTTTTGGGCAAGGGGGCAAGCTCCAGCCCCACTCCAGATGGGCAGGAACAACCACCCGTGGCCAGAGCCGTGGCACCTACCCACCAGCGGCTGAGAGCAAACCTCTGTCTGTCTCATTCTGGGCATCCTTCACAGCCAGTCCTCAGCTGCTCTTTCTCCACAACAAGAAGGCATTTTTTCAGCCATAAGCTAAATTTCCAGTCCCTGGTTCAGAGCAGGCCTGGGGGCACCTCCGCCCCCAGGCCACTAGATAAGCCCGAGTGAATTTGAACACAACCAGAGCGCCAAGGTTCAGAAAAGACGCGGGATTAGCATTTTGCATTGCAAGGACCGTTTTAAAAATCCCATTAAGACACGAAGCTCTTGTTCTGCACGGCAGCGAAAGCCCTGCATCCCCTCCTCAGCTCTAATAATGCCAGCTCTTTTTTTTTTTTTTTTTTAATTCTGCTTTTTTATCATCCCCGGCAGGATTTAGTCACTGCATTAAAATGGGAAGAAACTGGCCCAGGCTATTAAATGAGGCTGGCTACTGACAGCACAGAAAAAACAAGCCCAAACACTCCCTATGCTCCGTCCACTGCAGCATCTCGCTCTTTCCAGGTGACCGCCACCACCAAGGCTGCAAATCCACGTTTCCCACGTGCGCTGCCCCACTCCCTGCTGCCCTGCCAGGCTCTGCCCCGGCACGGGCACCCCCTCAGCTCCGGGTCATCCAGATGCTCCGAACCAGCTCTCCATCCCCAGGAGCTTGCCCTGGGATGCAGCAGGGAGCCCCGGGAAGGATGCTGCACCCTTCAGCATTAGGCTGATGAATAAGGATCACCAGCAGGAGTGAGGCAAAAACGCATTTTATTTTTCTTCAGATGTATTTAAAGGAATGGAGAGATTTTAAAATACTCTACAGCATCACTTCTCAGCCAGCACCGGCTGCCAAGAGGACATTCACGGGGCTGGTTTTTACTATTATTATTAAAAAGCCTATTTTCCAATTCTATTTCACAGCCTGCGCTGTTGGAGGAAAAAGAGCCCCCTGTTTGGGTGCTTTCCAGGCGCTCCGGCTGAGCGGGAGGGGGGTGTAGTTGTTCTTTATATAGCCCCTTCCTCCTCCAGCACCGACAGCCACCCCCTCGGCACCCACAGCCACCCCCTCGGCCCCTTGCTGGCATCACCCCAGCTCTGGCCTCCCGGCATTTTCCAGACCCAGCGAAACTCCCGGCTGAAGCGATCCCAGCGGGGTCTCTGTGGGGCACCCACAGTCATCCCCGTACCCCTCGCTCCACGTCTGGGGTCACCCCCTCTCTTCCCCCCCCCCCCCGGGATGGAGCACGGACAGCACAGACGGACCCCCGCTCACCTCCCAGGTGGCTCAGCAGACCCAATTGTGAAATAATTAATAAAAAGGACCCAAGAAAAAGCAGCAATGCAAGCGGTGGCGCGATGGCAGGAGAGGGGAGGCTGGATGCTGGAGCAGCAGCCTGGGCTTTCAGGCTCTCGCCGCCCCGGGGCACCCCCACTGCCCCCCCCACATGCTGCACCCCCACCTCGCTGCGAGCCGGGGGGGGTCCCGGTACCCGCAGTCCCCGGCAGACAGGGGGGCAGGCAGGGAAAGGGGGGAGCGAAGGGCTCCGCCGCGGCACCCATCGAAGCTGCTGCCCGCGCTCCACCAGCCGAGCCCCGGCACCGGCGGGGGTCTCCCGGCGCCCCACCGGCGGCATGGAGGGCGGCTGCCCCCCGGGACCGGGAGACCCTCGGAACCTGCCACAGACGGTACCCGCCGCCCCGCCCCCCCCGCGGGCTCGGCTGGGCTCCCGGGTCACGGTACCGTTGGCAGCGGGGGGGGGGGTGGGGGGGGAGCGGAGGGGGGGGCAGCGGGCACCGGCTGGCGACCCCCGGGACAGGCAGGACCCGAAGGACTGGGCGGCCCCGGGCTCTTCATCTCTGCGGATGACATCAGCAGAGCCAGGAGGATGAAAAAGCAAAACGGGTGCAAAGCGGGGCGGGGGGGGGGAGCACCGGGGGGGGTCACCCGTACGGCACACGGGCAGAGCCCCGCCGGCCGCGGGGCATCCCCCGCCCGCAGCATCCCCGCCGGGCGCTGCCCTCCCTGCTCCGGACAAAAATAATCTTTTTTTTTTTTTTTTTTTTTTCCCGGCTGGGATGGCTTTTAGGTTTCAGTCCCCCCGGGGGGGGGGGGGGGGGGGACACACGACACGGTCATTCGGTGCAGGGGGAGATGGGGTCCCCCGGGGCGCAGCGCCCGCGGCTCCCACCGCCCACCCGGGAGCCGCAGCGGCCCACGGTGGGGGTGGGGGGGAAACGGGGGGCAGCCCGGGGGACCCCGCTCCAGCCCCGACACCCCCGCGAGAGCCGGGGGGGCTCGGCCCCGCCGCCCGGCCTCCCCCGGCGCCGCCGCTCGGGGGCACGGCGGCCCTCGGGCCGGGGCTGGGGGGGGGGGGGGGAAAGGGAAACGATGGAGGCCCCCGAGCAGGGGCAGAGGCGCTGCCCCCCCTCCCTCCCCGCCGCGGTCGGCGTCCCCCACTCACGGCGCGCAGCTCCCCGGTCCGGTCCTTCATCCTGCCCGGCCGCCGCCGCCGCCGCCGCTGGGTCCGGCCGCCGCGCGGGGGAGGGGCGGGCGCGGCACATGCGCGCGGGCGGAGCGGGAGCGAGAGCGGGACCGGCGGGGGGGGGGCACCGAGGAGGGCACCGGGGGAGGGAAGACCGAAGAAGGGGCACAGCTGACCCCCCCCGGTCACATGAGGTCTCACACCTCGGGGGGGGGGGGGGGCACACGAGGAGGTCCCACCTGGGAATAACGTCAAGGGGAGATCGCAGCCTGGGGTGACACTCGGGGCTGTCACCTTGGGGGGGGGGGGGGGGGGGGGTCACCTCCGTGGGGCATCACACCAGGGTGCTGGGGGGGGACGACACGGCAGGGCAGCCCCGACGGTAGGGTCACCCCTGGGCTCCCCGGGGTGGTGGCAGCTCCGGGCTCCGGCAGACAGTTTGGGGGCACCAGCAGCAGGGGGTCGCACAGACACACACACACACCCCGCCCGGGGACGGGCGAAGAGGGGGTGGGGGAGCACCCGAGGGGACCCCAATCCCGGGCTCGCAGGGAGGTGCCAACAGGGCTCGAACGAGCAGTGCCAGTTTGCTGCTTTGGGGGAACTGGAGGTGTCGGGGAGACACACCTATGCCCCCCCTTTGCCGGAGTGTGGGGCGCCACCTCCCCCAGCCTGTGCCCGCAGGTGCTGTACGTCCTTGGGCTGCCCTGGGGCCACCCGCTCCCACCTCAGGGTCACAGGCTCCCGTGTCCCTGGACGTGTCCGGTGTCCCGGGGGTGCCCAACGCCGGGGTGCTCCTGGTGCGGAGGCTCAGGTCTCCCTCCCAGCACTCCTGCGCCAGGCAGAAGCTCCACAGCCACTCGTGCTGGGGGTGGCTCTGCAGGGGGACAGACTTCAGTGTCCTAAACCAGCCGGGTGGGAGTCAAGCAGAAATGTCCCAGCAAAACCCTGCTCCTGTTCCTTGCAAAATGTCCAGCCATCAAAACTCAGTGTCTTGACAAAGACCTCTTCCCCTGGTCCTCCAGGTTCATGCACCGAACCTGGACAATCCCTGGAACCAGACATAGATCTCCATGAGAAATACCCTGAGCGAACCCTGTTCAGGCTTAGATCATAGAATCATAGAATATCTGGAGTTGGAAGGGACCCATAAGGATCATCAAGTCCAACTTTGCTCCTCGCAGGACTGCCTAACATTAAGCCATATGACCAAGAGCGTCCTCCAGATGCTCCTTGAACTCAGCTGGTGCCGTGACTGCTTCCCTGGGGAGCCTGGTCCAGTGACTGACCACCCTCTCAGGGAAGAACCTTTCCCTAACGTCCAACCTGAACTTCCCCTGATGCAGCTTCACGTCATTCCCTCGTGTCCTGTCGCTGGTCACCAGAGAGGAGATCAGCACCCCCTCTTGCTGCCACCCTCCAGGACGGTGCAGACTGCCCTGAGGGCACCCTTCAGCCTTCTCTTCTCCAACCTCAGCAAGCTCAGTGACCTCAGCTGCTCTTCCTACGTCTTGCCCTGGAGACCCGTCACCACCTTGGTCACTGTCCTCTGGCCACACTTCAAGGGTCTCACATCCTTCTTCCATTGAGGTGCCCAAAACCACACACGGTGCTCGAGGTGGAGCCGCAGCAGCGCGGTGCAGAGCAGGACAGTCGCCTCCCTCGATGGGATCGCGACGCTGTGCTCGACGCAGCCCAGGGCACGGCCGGGCCTTTGGCTGCCACGGGGCACTGCCAACTCCCAGGCACACACCTGCAGCCCCGAGCCCTCCCTGGGGGGCTGCTCTCCAGCCCCTTGTCCCCCCAGTTGTAGGCAGAACCAGGATTCCCCCAGGGAGGCCACCCTGTGCCAGGGCTCCAGGAGAGCGGCCCCCGCCACCGGGGCCGTCCGCAGCCACGCGTCTTCCCATCTTCTCCCATGCTTGTTCTTCCCCCAATCACCCACGCCCATCCCTTTCCCCACCTTCGCTTCCTCTCTTCCACATCCCATAAGTCCTGTGTCATCCCCCACATCCAAAAACATCTCCCATGCTCCAGGCAGACATAACACCACCCCCCCCACACACACACACACCAGGGTCCTCGGGCTGAGGCTCTGCCTGGAGGGGCCCAGACAGGGTGTCCCTTCTGCTGTGTCCCCAGTCTGGGTTCCCTTCTCCCTCTGCGCTCCCCCCGGCTCCTGCGGATGGGCTGTTGGCTACTGGGAGCAGACACGCCAGTGAGCAGGAGGGACGGGGACCCCTCGGGCGAAGGAGCGGGAGCCCGGCTGGCCTCCTCGGCAGCGAGGGCGAAGGGGAATTCTGCGTGGCACACGACCCCGGCCGGGTTCCGAGGGGTGCTCTGAGCCCCTGGCTCTGGCCATGTCCCGCCGGCTGCTGCGCTGGGCTGCGAGCAGGAGGGATTTATTTGCCCAGGCGAGAGTTGCAGATTCGGGTCATTGCCTCTTTGGCATTCAGCAGGGGCACGGCACGAGTAACAGGGTCAGGAGAGAGCCAGGTTGTGCTGGGCAGGACTTGGTGCCACCGAAACAGCGATTACAGCTTTAGAAAGTTGGCATTTATGACCAGAGAGAGAAAACGGCAGGTCTCCATCATACCGGTGGTGTTCTGCATCAGGTCAGCCAGCTCAGCCTGCCCGGAGGAGCTCCTGGTCCCAAGCACAGCTCCATCCCTTCCATCCCCTCCATCCCTTGGGCACAGGTGAAGGTCTGACCAACCCCGGAGGAGAAGGTAGGTGTCCGGGAACTGGGCTGCTCCAGCAGCCAGTGGAGGTGAGGTCCATCCGCCCGAGTCCAACCAGCAGCGAGGCTGAGCTCCCATTCCTGCCGGGTACACACAAACCAGTGCAACACCCACCCCACCTCCCCCCAACACGCACAGCTGGCCACACAGTTCTCACTGACAGACACACAGACAGCACCAACAGCCTCGACCTGCTCCCCTCCTTGAGGAACATATATATATACGTACGTATGTATAGACACAGTGTAGATGTACACATACAGCGTGGATCCCTCCGAGCTGTGGCCTGGCTCCGGTTGCTGCCTTCACCCAGGGCAGAGTTAGAGAAGGAGTTTAATAAGAAAATAAGTCCGCTGCGCTGGTCTCGTAGTGCGGGGCATGGCCAGATGAGCGTACTGACCAGCAAACTGTTCACATGCCACGCGTCCTTTCTGTCCCTTTATTCCTCTTGTTCTCGAGTCACCCATATCCATTGTTTTCCCCACCTTAGCTCCTCTCTTAAACATCCCATAACAAGTCCAGCGCAAACCCTAAATGCTCCTCCCCTGCACCTTGACATGTCTCCCATGTCCCAGGCAGACATAAGCCCCCACCTGCCTCCAGCAGGTGCCTCCACACCAGGGCCCTGGGGCAGGGGTCGGCCAGAGGGGCCCAGACAGGGTGTCCCTTTCGCTGAGTCCCTAATTTGAGTTCCTTTGTGCCTCTGTGCTCCCCCCGGCTCACGTGGATGGGACTCACATGGGTTGGTGGCTCCTGGGAGGGACCCATCCGGCTGCTATTTGGGTTCTCCCTCCCACCAGTGTCTCCCCGTGCTCCTTTGCAAGTGGGCAGAGGAGCCTTATTGCACATCCCACCAGCGGGGAGAGTTCCTGTCACCAGGAACAGGGCTTAATTTACTCAAGTGACAAGAGCACACTGTAATTCCAAGAGAGACATCACCCCCTCCGCCATCGCCCCCATGAGCCCTCCCCACTGCGCAGGCTGGGAGCTCACCTTCTCCCTGCTCTGCTGTCTTCTCCTCTGTCTCCTCCTCCTCCTGGGGCAAGCTAGGCAGGCATGTCAAGGAGGTGTTTCTCCTGCCACCAGCTCCCCCTGAAAAGCCGTGCTAATTCCGTCCCCAAGCCCATGCTGGAGGACAAATCTTATGAGGAACGACCGAGGGAACTGGGGTTGTTCAGCCTGGAGAAGAGGAGGCTGAGGGGAGACTTTATCACCCTCTACAACTACCTGAAAGGAGGGTGTAGAGAGGTGGGGGCTGAGCTCTTCTCCCTGGCGACAAGTGATAGGACAAGAGGAAATTAATTTAAGTTATGTCAGGGGAGGGTTAGATTGAATATTAGGAAACACTTTTTCACTGAAAGGGTTACGAAACATTGGAAGAGGCTGCCCAGGGAGAGGGTGGATTTGCCATCCCTGGAGGTGGTTAAAAAAAGGGTAGATGTGGTACTGAGGGACATGGTTTAGAAGTGGTTTTGTCAGGGTAGGTTAATGGTTGGACTTGATGATCTTAAAGTTCCCTTCCAGCCTCAACAATTCTATGATTCTATGCTTGCACACACAAGCCACCCTCCTGTCCAGGAGGAGCTGCAGCAGCAGGCGCAGGCTGGCCAAAATCATGTCTGGTGCCAGCACCTCAGTGCTCAAGCCTCAGCACCTCCTCCTGCCACCCTTGGAAACCCCACAGACGGCTCTCGGCACGCCACACACTGCTGGTGGTTTCCCACTCTCTCCCCGCCCCAAACCCAATGCCTCCAGGAGCAACCTCCTTCCCTCCCAGGGCAGCTCTGCTCGCCCGCCCTACGCAGACACAGGTCTGCGTCACTCTGAGACAGGACCGCTGTCCTTCAGCGTGCTGCTGCCTGCTGGCTTCTGTGGAGAGCTGGGACCACCTGTGTCAAGGGTTCCTGCAGGGGAAGGGACGAGAGGATTTGAAGCTCCTGCTCCCATCACGTACACGCATTAGCTCATAAACCAGCTCCTTGCACACTAAGAAGCGCAACAGGCATCTGGGTCTGTCTTTGGGCCGCCGCCATCTCGGTGCCTTTTCAAGAGCTCCGATATCAAGGGACAATGGCGGACACCTCAGCTGGGAGTGCAGGAGCAGGGTCTCACTGCACAGAGAGGCCTCGCTGGCCTGCAGGTCCCCTCTTCCTTCCAGCCAGCCCCCGTCCGCACGCCCTCCCTCCAGCGCTGAGTGCCACCACCCGTCTTACGCAGGGCACCGAGGAGGGCTGCAGGAGCCTTGTTGTGTGGGAAGAGCTGAGACAAGGGACAGAGCAGCCTCTGACCCCGAGAACTGAGGCACGGCCGCAGGGAGCCTGGCTCCCCAAGAGCCCTGGAGACGCAGGGACAAAGCGGAGGAGGCTCAGACAGCTCTTCAGTCGCGCTGCAAGCAACGGGGACCGCAAGGAAAAAAAAAAAAAAAAAAAAGGAGTCAGAGACACACTTTGCTTTAACAGCGCCTGCGTCTGCAGCACTTGATGTATTTACGAGCTCTCAGGTGAGTCAGGCGGCTGACAGCGACTGAAAATGCAGAGGAAGCCCGAGGAGTCACACACGCTCCACTTACACATGAAAAATCACAAAGGTATTTTGAGCGGAGGTTGCAGGAGGGTGGCTGGTGAAACCTGCAGCTGATCCAAGATCGATCCTGCTGTTTCTGAAGGACTCGCCTCCATCGGGAGAGACCGGACTGCAACCGCTGACGGAATGGAGAGCTCAGATGGGCACAACGAGGAGGTGCAGAATTAATCCTCACCAGAAATGGAGAGAAAAGCAAGTCCTTGGCCCTGAGTGAGGCCGACAGTGTGGACATGACCGAAATCCAGAGCTCAGCCAGGCTCCACGTGACACAGGAGCGGGGGCTGCAAGACTCACAGCTTGGCTGCGGCTCACAAACCACCTGAAGCCGTTCATTCATTTTGCAGCCACCGCCGCCACTTCAGGGACATTATTCCCTTTGGAGGCACGAGACAGAGGTCCTGGGGCAGCTGCCAGAAGTAATATATCGAGGAATCGACTGGAAAGCTGTTCAGGGAGGGCAAAGACAGGAGTGGCTGCGCAGAGCAGCGGTGAGGCAGCCCGGGAGCCTGACTCCATGCCAAGAGTACCGGCCAAGTCCTGTGGCATGGGAGAGGTAGGATCCCAGAGGCAAGGCGGGGATGAGCTAATTAGGACGGGCCACTCCACACCATCTCCCCGCACGGGCAGCCTCCCCCCAGCACCCCGCGCCCATGCCGGCAGGGAGATGCTGACGAGGGGAGGAGCGGTGCAGGGAAAGGCAGGCATGACCGCAGTCACAAGCAGCTCCGGCTGACAAGCCGTAGGTTCCCTCTCCCCGTGCTAGGGGAGCAGAGACGATGCCAACGGCGATTACTCCAAACGCCTGTCGCCATGCCAACAGTCATTAAAAAGTTGCTTTTGAAAAGCTAATGTTGTCCACAATCTCATGTGCCCAAGCGACAGGAGGATGGTTTGCCATCGCTTTTCTGAGGACAGACCTGTCTCCACACTGCCTATGGGGCAAGAGGGTGCCCCACACGCTCCCAAGCCCTGAAGGAGCAGGTGACATCAGCAAACGAGGGAGATGACATCAGGAGGGAAGGGAAACAGTGCTATGACTTGCAAAGGCTGAGGTAGGGCAGCCAGAAAGGCATCGGGCTGTTGCGGAAAAAAAGGGAAGAGCTGAGTCCTGTGCACGAGGGGTCTCCCCCCAGGCTGCAGTTTTGGCCGGCCGAGGTTGGAAGGGCACTCCGCATCCACACCTTGCGCCGTCTGAGGGGGGTTGTGCAAGGCCAGGAGCCCCGGGAAGGAGGGGATGGCACAGGCTGGTGTGACGGTACCATAGCTCAGCTCTGCTCTCGCAGGGTGAAGGGCTGCAGAGATGCACGAGGGAGCAGAGCGGCTCGCGTGCCAACAGTGAGGGGCAAGGGGCATAGCTGGGCGCAAAGAGAAAGCAGGGCCAGAACTACCCGCAGGATTAAACTGCAGAAAGGGATAAACAGAGATCTATATGCACACAGAACTCTCTGTGTGACATGCAGACAAAGAAGAAAAAAATCAAAAGGGGACAGGAGAGGGGAAAGGATGGAGAAGGAGAAGTGACCAAGAGGAAGAGGGAGGGAATCCAACCCTTGCAAGCACAACTGCGCTGGAAAACGTTGGACATCACAAGCAAAGCGCTGAGAAGCAAGCTGGGCTCGGCGTCCCACCAGCAGCAGGAAAAGTGGCCATTCACGTGGGTCTACAGCTTGCCTGATCTCTCAGACTCCCAATGCCATCTCCAGAGCTGTAAGAGAGCAGCACAGCACTCACAAGGAGACTAGAAGCAAAGAACAAGACATCACAGGCACCGGCAGTGTGGGACAGGAACCCCCCAGAGAAACAATAACCACCTGGCAGGAATCACACGCTCCCTCCTCCTCACGCCTCCAACAGCAGCCTGACAACGGGCTTTGCTCAGCTCATGCACAAGCTGCCGCCCTCAATTGCGCTGTACAAGAAAAATTGCTACAGCAAAAAAGAAACACCCCAAACATCTGGAAAGGACGATCTGTAGTCTCCATCTTCATGTAAAGAATAGGTTGAACAAACATCTCTCGGGCTTTGATTCAGTCAAGGTGATGTTTCCTGAAGGAAAGCAGCGGACTAGATCTTGATATGCAGCTCAGCCTTTCTGGCTTTCTAAGGCCGCATTAAGGCTCAGGATATCCATCTTTCTCACCCGCCTGAAGGGCCGATCCCCTCATTCTCAGATCTGGAAAGCTTGAACCAACCCGGAATCACACACCTCCAAGAGAGGTTTCTCTTTCACACGCTGCAGAAATCCTGCCAACTGTTTTGAAAGTCAGGTGGTTTTTTTGTTTGTTTTGGTTTTGTTTTGTTTTTTTTTTAAGAACTTGTGAATAAATTATAGAGAAGTCTGATTCTATCAGTCCTTTCTGATTTTTTGCGTTACGCTAGAAAAGGATCTTGACAGATGAGAGAGGAAGGGAAGTATCTCCAGTCTACATGGCACAAGGGTTCACTTTAAAAACCTGCTCGAACCAAAGCAGCGAGAGAAATTCAGCCAAACCAAAGCAATCATTTCAATGCAGGAAAAGGGGCACACGGAGACTTATTTTTTGATCCAATGAAGTGTGATTTTGCTCTGGTCAGCTGTACCCTGCCTTGCTTTGAAATATTGACATTACCTCTAGAGAACACAGGCTGCGCCTTGAGGAGACAATAAGCATAATAAAAAGGCAGCTGGGGGTGAAAGGCAAAGCAGCCCACTCCTTCGCTTCGCTGCCAGGAGAAGGCTCGCAGCGAGCTTTCCACTCATACTTCAACCCAGTGGCTAAAATTAAAACATATCGAGCCAACAAGCAGCCTCTGGTGGTCGTTTAATAGCGACCACTTAAACCCCCCAGTGCAGACAAAATGCACCGCTCCTTCCCCACACACCATGCAGCAGCAAGACAAAGCTTTGTAGGACACGTGCCCGCTGCTTTGCACGCAGCCCAACATCCTTCCCAAAAACACCTCCCTGGTGCACAACCTCTGCCTGCCCAGACGGCAGCGTGGAAGAGGGGCAGCGCAGCCCACCCTCCCGGGCCAGAATGTCCCCTGCAGTCACATCAGGAGAAGAGCGCGGCGTCCCCTGTTCATCACAAGCGCTGGGATGGGACCAAGCCAAAGCAGCGTTTGAAGTTTGCTGGTAAGGCTCTAGTTGGAAGTCATCGCAACCCAAATCTTCCTCAGTTGAGAGAAAAACCCATTCCCGGGGTCTGACTCCCTTGGTGGAAAGCGCTTCCCCCAGTCATGTGAATGACTCATTTCTAGGTTTTCTTTTTCTGTTACGTTTACACTGGAATTTCTAATGGCTGCTGATTTGCATCACACAAGCCCTGCCAACTGCCCACAGCCTTTTAGTCCACCAGGCAAATGTTTCTGCAATTACCCTTTGTGTTTGCATAGTTTATTTAATGAGATGCCCGGAAGGCCCCTAGAGACTTTCAGCTGGCTCCTGTCCCCGTGGAGACCACAGCCCCGGTAGGGTCGCAGGATTCAGCCTCAGACAGACGCCCGTTCAGCTGGAAGTTCATCTCGCACTCAAAAAACCATCGCAGCTCCAGCCTGCCCCAAAGGAAGAAGCAAAGCTCAAGAGAAAACAGCTACGTTGCTGCAGCTGACGTAGCCAGAGCTGGAGGGCTGCTGGCCACGCACCAGGGGCAGCACAGACCCCCGAGTCTCACTGCCAGACCCACACTGGTCCCCCAAGAGTCTGTACAACTGCCCGGCCTGTGGCTGCTGTGGGCTCCTCCTGCCCTCCAGCCTCCCTCCACCTTCAGTTCACGGCTCCCCCAGCCTGCCAGGCTCCCTGCCCCACTAACGCCCCAACTCACCCACAACTGTCCCTTCCTCTCCCTTCTCCTGTTGAGTCCCACTGCCAAGGCGCCCCTCCGGTGCGAACTGGAGGGACGCAGGGGAAATCCTCACGGCTCCAGGGAGATCACCGGCCTCCCCTTCTGTCCGTCCCCGTGGGCCATCTCCTACTTCGTCTGTGTGCACCTGGTGGACGTATGACCCCCATCCCAGCTGGCCGGGCTCCTTGGCAAGCTCAGAGCACAAGCCCTGCACCAAATGCCAGTTTGGATTAAAAGATCAGTGACATTTTCGTACATGTACATGTATATGGAAATTTGCTAGTTTAATTTATAAAAGGGCATATTCAAAGAACATTTGCTGAAGGCTTTCTCCAAAACATCTTTTACAAGGAGCATTTTGTTCTGTCAGGCCAAGGAGGCCGCAAGTACGAAGGTGAAAAACCACTAACAATGTCTTACTTCGGAAGAATTGCTTCTTTGGTTATGATAATTTTATATTTTTAAATTTTGCTCTCTTGAGTTTCTGTAAGATTTTACACTATTCAAAGTTTTAACCAGGCAAAACGAATATAATTGTGTAAACCTTACTGCATCTCTGTGTAACCTTAACACCCAAGACACCAAGACTGCCATATAAATGTGCCGAGCAACAAGCACGAATCAGGAACCTGATCTTCTAATCAGAAGAGTCCACTCTAACAGGATCTGCCTTTGGCATCATCTCAATCAGAAAGGTGTTTTGTTACTTTATTGATAAAAATAATATTCTCTTAACCTTGTAACTCAATCCTGAAAAGGGTTTCAGAGACATGCAATTCAGCTATTGGCGATAAGCACAACAGAAACACCCAGAAGGAAATTAAGTATTGCTCAGATAGCGTGCAATAAACATACAGGGCCATGACGCGAATTATGATAAAAAAAGGAGATAGTGAGCGCTACACACTCACTGAACGCTTTTCATCCTGGGCACCGAGTGGGTCAATCTCTGTGAAACGTGACTATATCATTAAGAACCACGATAGCACACGCACCTCAATTCTGCTACTCCAGAACGGGACGTGTGCCTTCACAGCCATCACATCAAAAGCTGAAGTGGAGACCCGACTTCTGCACAAGGCACATCATCCAGCTCTAGGCCAAGGACGCTGTGCTCTGTTAACAGGGCACGCTAGCTAATACGTGCTGGCAGCCTCTTCCAGCGAAAAGGAGGGGTAGCAGGCGAGGAAGGTGAGCAAAAATCCTTTTAAAACTGGAATTGCCAGACGCATTCAAACTGCCAGACAGAGCTAGGAATTGCGGCAAAGGTCAAGGAGGAACAAACCCGGGAGTTTCGTTTTCCCAGTGAAGGCTGGGACAAGATCAAAATGGCAAGAAGGGAGTGAGCAAGACAACGGAGCACCAGGGAAGAGGGGGATGTTCTAACAATGACGCACATGGCTGCAACCATGACTCTCCCGCTCCCTGCAAAGGAGGAACGTGCAGAGCAAAAGGAGGAAGGCCGATTCCTATTTCATATTCTGCCTATGAATTTACACATTGAGACCTGCATGACCTCAGCCTGAGATTTTTATTCCTATCCCTCGTGTCGGGAGCAGAGAACACATGGAAATGTGACTCGTGCACAAGTCAACACAGCACTGTCAGTCTGCAGGTAGCCTTGCTCCTGCAAACTCAAGACAGAACAAAAACAGGAAAAAAAAAAGTCTGAGAAAAGCACAGGAGAAGGAACTGGATAAAAAATGGGTACACACATGCTTCCTCAGGAAGCAATCCAGTGTACTGCAACCAGAGACAGAACAATGAACCGTAGCTTGAATGAACAGCTTGAACAGTTCAAAGTTCACCTGCTGTGCAGATGTTATAACCTGCTCTCGTCTGCGCACTGTCCAGCCCCAGCCAAAGTTCTGCTATGAACTAAGGGGAATGCGTGTTTTCAGTTGTATTCTTGAACAAAGAATCCTCCTGCTCATCACTGCAGAGCCAGAAATGTTACGGGCACACACAAGGAAATACAGAATGTAACCCTTTTCTCCAGTTCTAAATCTCTCAAATGTCATTCGTTTGCTTTGATTTCATGTATTGCATGTGGCAGAGAGCTCTCTCCCTTGGAATGAATCAATCTTAAGGCGCAGGTGGACAGATTCCTTTTATTATTGACTGACCTATCACTACAAACGCTGCCAACGATTATCAGCACTTCTCAAGAAGTTATCTACTCATTTCACTAAATCTCAAACAGCATTCATGCCTTGACCTTCAACATCGCCCTCTTCTTTAAGAAGAAAACTAAATTTACCAAGTCACGTAGACTTGAAAATTTTATAATCATTTACTATTCAATTCCTGAAAAGGTGTTAAAGGGTTCACAAGGTCCCATGTCAGTATTTTAGATTACTCAGCAGAAATGTGAACAATTGGCTGTATTGTTAGGGCCAGGTAACAAAATGCCTTGGAAAAACGGGGCTCTTTCCACAGGTACTTGTGGAAACGCAAAGATTCTAGGTCTGGATGTCTTACAGACTCCTGCCCCCTATCCAGCAGAAACGACAAAGGAAGGGCTTCAAAAGCTTCCAGGCACCAGCACTGTGACTCCTGCTGAACAATGGGAGCGTGCGTTGGAGAGACGATGCTAAGTGCTCCCAGGCAGTGGAGGTGGTCGATCATGGCTCCTGCAACTGGTGCGCAGTGGAGGCAGATGCGCTGATGAGGTCTTGAGGAAGGCTCTCGCGTGCTTCCTGCATCCGGCGCCGTGCCCTCTGGAAAGCCTCTAAAACACAGCAGGTGACAGCAAGCCAGAATGCATCAGACAGCCTCAGGGAAGAGGAGGGATGAGTCTGTCCAGGGAACATCATCTCTCCTGGAGCAGGAGTCTCACTTCCTATTACTAAGTTCCACCAACAAAGCACCTGGTCCTTGCTGCTCTCTTCACCTATTTCTAGCTCTGTCCTTGCTCTGGGCATAATGGAATCAGAGACAGAGCCTGTGCATCAGTGCCTGGCAAGACTCGGCAGCCCAGCCTAGGCTTTGCCCTCACAGAGCGGTTAACCCTCCTGCTGGCTGACAGCTGATGCCTCCTGAAGTTCCCAGCTCAGATCAGAACATGTAACCTCTGCTATGGACTCAGAGAGATCATGGAGGGAGGAATTATCCCCGCAGTAATGGATTCTCCTGAAATATCCTGCCCACTGTGGAAACAGGGGGAAAAAGTGAGCCAAAGGCTCGCCAGGGAGAATGACACTGAAAGCCCTACCCAAAACGTTGTAGACAGAGGTCTGCTGGCTGAAGCCTCCAAGCCGGTCCAGTACACTCTGCATGCGCTGCCTCAGGGCACTGGTTTCCAGAAAGGCTCTGCACAGAAGTACAGTAGGAGGTCAGGGCTGCCAAAACACAGCACACAAGATGGAGCTCGTACTCACTTTGCTGCACTTACTTAGACTGCTGCAGGCAGTAAAGCCGGAAAGTGACGCTCCCTGTTGTCTCTGTGCGAAAACCAAAGCGGCTCAGACGCTCTCCCTACAAAGACAGCACAAGTTAGAGTAACCACAGCCTGCAACCTGCTGCAGCAGGCCGACCCTGGTGAAAATGAGCATGCCCCACCAGGAGCATGCACTCCTGCGGGCACAGCCTCTTCCGTCCCCATTGCACATAGAAAGTGAGGTCAGAAAGAAGGACCAACGGTTCCAGGCTGGGCTGAGGGCAGGACCTAAACACTAGCAAGCTGATAGTGCAGTGCTGGATGAAGGTTTCGACGACTGCATCAGGGCTCATTCTCACACCAAGCTGCTACTGAGATCAACTGGCTCATTACACCAGCAAGCACCTCTGCAGCTTTCTTAAGAACATGAAATTTCTACCTGCCTCACACCATCGGCTACTTGCTTTGGGAAACTGTTCCAGGTGCAGTACAGCCCAGATTCCTTACAAAAACACAGGAAGAAGCTGGTAACAAATGCTGACCTGAGAGACACTTTCCGGACAGGGCCAGGAGTAAGTCAAGGCTTTGGTCCATGTTCACCCACTTCTCTAAGTTGCACACACCTCAGAAGACAGAGCACTCTGCCTCAGTGTTTGTCTGTTTCTCTGTTCATGACCACAAGTCTCACAGAGGAGACATTTCTTTAGGCAGAGGGACAGGGCAACAAGCTCATCCTTGTTCAAATCTGGTCCAGGCTGTCCCCAGACATCTGAATCATAATCTACCACCTCCCAGCAAGAGCAAGGCCCTGCAGCTGAGCCCACCTTGAAGGTTGATGGTATCCTGACGTAGGTTATGTCCTCCAGCTCAGGAGATCCACCAATGAAAAATCTCCTCAGCTCAGCAACTGTTCCCAGCTCCACAGGGCGCCAGGTAGGGATGGTGAGCATGTGGAGACCTGTCCCAGGACAACAGAACAGCCATGACCTACAGTCTATTCGAGAGTCACAGAGGACAGCTGGATACCTGCTGACCCAAACCACAGTAGGCTGGAAATAGAAACGCTGCACAGTATCTCTAGAACATTTTCTCCCACACAGTCACGCAGACAGCGTTGAAAGCATACCCTGCCCATGAGGAGCATCTCCTTACTACATGTGTGTGTCAGAATAGTTGTGACCCTCAAATTCCATGTGGGACAGAGAGGGCTACCGCTATTGTAAAGATGGATATGCAGCATCACCCCAGAGCTTTATCACACAAGATTTTGTGATGGAACCACTGAAAGAGCAAGGACGGAAACACATTATGTGTCTCAGCAACATTTGGCACAGCATGCATCAAATCCTTCTTTGCTGCCCCACAGACAGCTAACTATCCCCTTCAGTATGCAAAGTCTCCCCAGGACCAGCTGAATGCATTCCCAAGAGAACCACCCAACTCATTCTCCTAGACAATTAACATTATGTCCCAAGTATGTTTTACCTGGAGACGCTGGCAGTACCAAAGAACCATATCCTTCAACACGATACCTCTGCCAGAAATCCAGGGACAGGACCTCAAAGTAGAGAACAGGCCACTGAGGGAGACTGTCTGCAAGGAAGGGGGGCAGATCACAGCTTTGTGAGGGAGACTACCACAGAGAAAAAAAATAAACCAAAAAACTAAATACCCAACTCTACTAGTAGAAAGAACTTTCTGTATTTCTTCTACAATGACTAACCTAGATGTACGGGTGATTAGTTTCCCCTGTAAGAGTCGAACCCTCACATTTGAGGATGAAAACAGAACTATTGATAAGATGTTAAAAATTTGGGAAAATTCTTTCTTTTGAGAGCAAGTCCATACTGATTCCTCAATTATCTTTGAGCAGACAAGACAATCTTTTGTGAATGATTTGATGCCAAACAGGAGAACCTTTTTATCTCTGACCTTTCCCACCATTACTGGGGAATTATTAACTTGGATTCTCCTACAGGTCTCCAAGCTTTTCTTTATTCCACAGCGAAACAAACTCATTGTGTTTATTCTAGGCTGAAAATTCATTAGTGTTGGCTGAATACTCAAATCCAATGCGTACACTGGATTCAAGTGGCAAGGCATGCCGCAAAGCTGTCCCTAGCAATTGAAATCCAAAGAGCAACAGGGTTGGTGAGGAAGCAGCGGTAGCGTAGTGAAGCAGCAGGAACAGGCAGCAGAGAAGCCCAGCTTAAAATAGAGCTGGAAGTTTCAAAGTGACATAAACTATACAAAGATTATACAGATCACTGAGCATGTCTACAGATGTAAGACTCGGCACAGAGTTTTAGTTGTGTACAAAAAAGCTGCCTGCTTCTTCTGCTCTCAGGGCTCTATGCAGTACCCTGGGCATGGACACGTAGACCAGCATGCCAGGCATTTTGAGACAGACGAGATAAGATCCAAGTGGTTTTGCAACTGGATAAAGCTGACTACAGCCTGGAAGGAGGGCAACATCAATGCTGACGCATACAAACATACAAATGCTGACGCATTGCTGGGCAGGGCAAATTTAGTATGTGTCCCGAGGTTGTGTGGTGAACAGGGTGAACGTTTGCTGAACAAGCCACATTCCCCTTTGTTTAAATCTGTCCTTTCATCCTGGTGAGGAGCCAACAACATGCCAGACAGCACCATGCCTACACCGTGATTAAAATATTTCAGAGTTTCCCATTTCAAAGCAACAAGGAAACACACCTTCTGATTCGTCTCCTTGGGTGAAAAACATCTCCAAAGTGAAGGGGTAGCAGAAGTGTGCCACGTTATCCTAGAAAAGGAACAGGACAGAGATCAGATTCCTGGACAAGGGAAATCATCACTAGCATTGCAGGGGGCACAGACAGCACGGAGAAAAGAACTAATGGTGGAAAAGAAGTAATGATGCCCAAATAAGATCAATCCCATCACACTATCAAACACCTGACACCTCCATACACTCTCAAGTGCCATGTTGATGGAACAGGCTGTTAAAAATAATGAAAAAGGGGAAAGAGTAACACATCTTAGATGACAATTCAGCCAGCTGCATAACTACTACACTGCTACAATCTTGACAGGAGCCAAGCAAAATACCTCAAACAATGGCGTTACTGAAGTTTTGTATGATAATTATTTTTGTAATATGCAAACTAGCTCACATAAAAGACACTAAAAAGTTGATAAAATTAAAATTTTGTAAGAGAGGAGCTGGAGACAGCAATGGAACCAACACCCCAGATAGGAGGATGGGTTCATTTTGAGAAATCAGTTTCGAGACTGTGTGCATTCCTGCCCCAGGCAAGCCAGAACAATGCTTCATTAACTTTGAGCATTTGAGAACACAAAAATCAAAGCTCCACAGGCAATCAATCAGCCAGAAGGAATTAAAAAGTGAGGTTCCAGAATTTGCTTTGAAGCAGTTTTACTTGGACACAGTGGCACCCTGAAAAATGGCAAGTGTAACTAGAATAAGGAGAATCCCAAACACGCTCTGCCCTTGAAAGGAGCTCTCAAATTAGGACCTTTGCTGAATATATCTGTAGCTTGTTACACATGTTCCACTTCAGAGAACACCTGTTCAAACTGCTCTGCAGGTCTGAAAGCATCCTTACCCAGCCCACTGTCTTGGTGGCACAGGTCTGTGTCACTCCTGATAACTGCTGGAATGCGGGGCTCGACCACTCTGGGAGAAGAGGAGAATGTGAGCACAGCGGTGAATGCTTTGGGTGAGAGGGTGGACTCACAGATCACAGCAGCTCAAAGGAGAATGTTAGTCCAGTCCCAGATGACTGGGATAACAGATAGCAGATAACATCACCCACACTGAATTTCCCTAGGTGTGTCCCACCCCACCTTGGTCTTGTTCCAGGCAACGGCTGCTCTCCAGAACACCCTGAACTGTTGACAAAAAGCACCAACTCCATCTTAAGGGAAAAGTACAACCTTATCTAAATGTACTGAGTAGCAGAAGTGGTACCTCTTTGGACAAACATCAGGGTATAACCAGAGAGGGGTGTCAGAGCCATAGCTTCAGGGGAAGTAAACATGCAGTAGGATGTGCACGTTAGTGCTGGGAACCCAATGTATCAGTCAAAATTTAATAGATTAGTTTCAGCACAAAACAAGGGAACACGATGGTGAGCACTGAAATCAGACAAGGTCACTGCTGAGATGGAGAGTACAGGAAAGGCTATTCTCTGCAGTATAAGGAATGAACTTTGGGTAGATTGCTGGACACCGTCACTACTGGTTGAGAAGCCAATGGACCTCTCTGTCCCAGCCTGGTTTGGAAGAGACAAGAGGGGAAGATGCTACTTTGTCCCAGACATGAGCTTAGTTCAAACAATTGAGTTCTGCAATTTTAGCTCTGAAGACCTCTGACTAGATCCCAGCCCCAACACTTTACTGACTTCCAGCAGAGCCAAAGCATGCTTCATTCCTTAAGTCGCTGTGACATGGCTGGAAACGTGAATACTTACGGTTGGGCAGCTCCAGGAAGAAATGAACATAGAGGTTGTCATACTCATAACCTTGAGCTGAAACTGAGAAGAGAGATTGAACTTCAGCTGCTCGCTTCTACACAAACTCCTCCAGTACTTACTGTAGATTTTTTGGGGAGAGCCAGCACCAGTAACCTCAGGGACAACCAGTTACTGCTGGAAGCTGGGAAAAGCCAGGGTCTTCAAAGTAACAGAATATGACCCTCAGAGAAGATTCCTTCTCTAGACTAGCCCTGTCCCCATATCACTAACCAGATTAGGGAGGTAACACATCTAATTGCTTTCTTTGCTATAATCTCTATTAACTTCCCAATCTGCTCTCCTTTTTTCCAATCTGTATGTCTTCCTAGAACAGCTGAAGTATTTTTAACCTCCAATCTGTAAATGCCACTCAAGGAGTTAGTCCACAAAAACAGGGGAGGAGAAGGAGGAAGTAAAGGATTCTAGGGAGAGAATGGCATGCCCTGGACTGGCCTGTGATCCAAGAATCCTTGGACCCTTCATAGCCTCAGCCATCCCAGCAGACCCAGATTTGCCCCTATAGTTATTGTTTATAATAAGGGCTCACCTATTTCTCCGTTCACAAAAAGCCGCAGTGTACCAGGAAGAATCTGTAAGAACAAGCAGATAAACAAGATAAAGAGCCCAATGACCACGGGTGGAACCTCATGCAATCCCCTCCCAATAGGGTCTCACGCAGGTATTTCACACACGTTTGTACAAAAATGATTCAATCTGCTGGCCAGGTAGGAGTCATGACTTCTCGTATCACTTTCCAGAAGTGACAGTCCCTCTGGAAAGAGGCTCTCTAGAGACCAAATTCCTAGACTGCGGGAGTTCACTATTCTGTAAATCAGTCTCTTATGAACTTCAAGATGGATATAAAATGTAGTGAGAAGTCGCTTGCAGAAATCACAATCCTGTTTCTCCTGTAGTGTCCCTGCACTTGCCCAAGGAGGGGAAGTGGGGAGAAGCATCGGACAAGCTGAGACACTCTATTAAAGTACAAGAAAGTACAACAACTTTCACACTTTGGCAAATAAGATTTGAGAAAAAATGGTTGCAGTCTGGGTAATTTAGTGAGAAGGGAAACTGCATGAGTTTGTGGGTGGGAGGGGCCATTTACTTGAACAAAGCGGCACATAGATGTGTTTGACATTCAAGAACTTAACAGGAATCACTATCCCAAAAGATATAAACCATCCTTTCTTCTTAAAGTATTATAAAGTCTTCAGAGAACGCATGCAGTCTCCCAGAGACTGCAGCGTTCAGCATGCTCTGCTGCTGGTTGAAGAGATGCAGGATGGATCTCCCCAGGCCCCATATCCATTGCAACCTGTCCCTTTTGAACCAATTTTCTGTTGGAAGCCACAAGCTAAAAGCTGCCAACACATCCCCAGTATGAAACACTCTTTGGAGACTGTGGTACCAATGGGAGCCACACTAACCAGGCCAACCGTCTCCAAAGGCAGCAGGGCTCCAAGTCCCTGCCGAGTGCTGCTGATACTCACCATTTCAAATTCTGAGCCGACAAGACCACCGAGGTATTCCTTGTGCCGACTGTACAGCTGAAAACACAGAACAAGCGGATTAGAAAAAGTGTCTTTTTTATTATATATGTTTTTACCTATATCAAAAATGGTAATGGATATAATTTAAAGCCAATTTAAATTGTTGACAGGCTTAGTACACAGATTTTTTTTTAATTGTTACAGCAGATACAGAGAATATAAGAATCTAATAAAATTAAGATGCATAACTGCTAACACTGCCTGGAACTTCAGCTTCAGAGAAGACCTTGTCAAAGGCAAATCTAAGGGAAAAAGAAGCTCTGGAGAATCAGATCTTAAATGACATGTTAAAACCACAGGCATAAACTATTCCAATGAAATCAACAGATGGGACATCGGTGTAGCCAAATCATGATTTCCTTAATTGACCACAAAACCAATAAGGAAATGTACAAACAAAAAACTAAAACATGAAGTACCTTTATAAACTGCCACAGCCAAAAAGGCAATTCAGGAAAATCAAGACAAAAAATGAGATCCAAATGTCCTTGGACATTATGGGTAACAAGAAATCATTCAAAAACTATACAGGCAGCAAGAGGAAGACCAAGGACAGGGTTTGCCCACTGCTCAAAAGGGAAGGAAAACCATTGGCAGGCAATACTAGAAAGGCACAAATTTAAGGTGATTTCATAGAATCATGGAATGGTCTCGGTTGGAAAGGACCGTAAAGGTCACCTAGTTTCAACCCCCTTGCCAGGGGCAGAGACACCTCCCATTAGAACAAGTTGCTCAAAGCCCCATCCAACCTGGCCTTGAATACCTCCAAGGATGAGGCACCCACAACTTCCCTGGGCAACCTGTTCCAGTGTCTCACCACCCTCACAGTGAAAAACTTATTCCTAATATCTAATCTAAATCTATGCCTTTCCAGTTTAAAACTGTTCCCCCTCATCCTATCACTACATGCCATTGTAAAAAGTCCCTTGCAAAAAGTCCCTTGCCAGCCTTCTTGTAGGCCCCCTTCAGATACTGGAAGGCTGCTACAAGACTCTCCCAAGTCTTCTCTTACCCAGGCTGAACAACCCCAACTCTCTCAGCTCGTCCTCATAGGTGAGCTGCTACAGCCCTAGGATCATCTTCGCCTCCTCTGGACCTGCTCCAACAGGTCCATCTCTTTCTGATGTTGAGGGCTCCAGAGCTGGGCACAATATTCCAGGTGGGGTCTCACGAGAGCGAAGTAGAGGTGCAGAATCCCCTCCCTCGCCCTGCTGGCCACACTGCTGGGGATGCAGCCCAGAATACAGTTGGCCTTCTGGGCTGCAAGCGCACATTGCCGGCTCATGTTAAGTTCCTCATCAACCAACACCCCCAAGTCCTTCTCCTCAGGACTGCTCTCAAGCCATTCTCCACCCAGCCTGGATTTGTGCATGGGATTGCACATGGTGTCTTCCATCATTTCTCACTACACAGATCACTGCAGTCAGAGGCCAACACAACTAGTACCAGACAAGGCCTCTACCTAGAGTAAGGAATGAAGTGGTCAGGGAGTATTTGTTGGGAGTTCTCAAATTGCTGGGCATGATGAGATTCACCGCCAGTGACACTCACTTTGTCAATTTTAGGTGTTTACAGCACTAACAATTACATCTACATAAGGGTTGGAGCTTCCTCTGTCAAATCAGGAGAACTAGTCAATATGATCAGTGGAGGCTGGTCCTTACATCTCTGAACACACACTGCTCGCGTTCCTCCTCCTCTGGCTGCACTTTGACAGACGCATTCTCAATGGTGTATTTCCACACCTCTCGCTTCTCTCCATCCAGCTCGATCCTGCAGAGCCCCAAAACACATAGACAAAACTCCCCCATTACGCAGAGAATAGGCACAGGCAGCAACAGTGTCAACTGTGCCATGCTGACACAGCTGTTCGCTCTCCACCAGGCCTGTGCAGTAACACAAGGGCACTAATGGCCCTCTCTTTGCTCCCCCAACCTCCCCCCAAAACAAAACAAAACAAAAAGTCAAAACACAAGGCTCGATTGTGTCCAGCATACGCATAATGTGCACCCCTAGGGACTGGCACCAAAGCCCCACACATCACACATGCAGTGACACTAAGCAAAAGTGTGTAACAATCTTGTCTTAGAAATCTCTGAAATAAAACTAAAAAATATCCTCCACTTTAAATGCTGATTCACTGCCCAAAGGGTGACCAGGAAACAGCCATTTCAGTCCTCTGTGTCAGTCCCACAAGAGGTACCAGGCCTGTCCCACTCACCGGTAGGCTCCTTTGGTGCCAGTAAAGTCGGGCTTCACTGTGATCACCCCATTGCCGTCCACCTTGATTGTGCAAAGAACATGTTCATACTCCCTGTGACCAAGCCTAACGGAAGACAGGAAACACAGTCTAAATAGAGAACATAGACACTCTCTTGCTCTGGACCAGCAGAGCTTGTAAAGGCACATGCAGCTGCAGAAGGGAACAAACATGCACATACATTCCTACGTTACTTTAAGAAGCCTTTTGGAGGGATACACTCAGTTACCTCCCAACTGGGGAAAGAGGCAGAAAGAAATAGCAGCCTGAGTTACAGGGCTCTTGGAATCTTCCCCCCTTAACTCATGAAAGAAACAGGAGATTTGAGTAAGGAGGGAAGATGGGTTTCCTTAAGACCATTTCAGGATTTTACTTACTTCCCATAAGGTCCCAAGTCCCCCATGATGTACATGGTCTGAACAGGAGTGTTAATCACATGATTGTTCTTTATAAATTCTTCTGAGGGTTCCCAGGTGATGATTTTCGACTTCAGAGAGCTTGCTTCTCTGTCAACAACAGAACAGCACAAGTCCCAGCTCACCTCAGCAGCCTGGCACAGGCAAAACCAAAACCCCCACAACGAGGAGTCAAACTGCCGGATCCCAAGTGACACAGCTCAAGCCACCGACTTCCACAGACCAGGTTGCTCCGCAGCTGGGGCACCAGCACCAGGAAACCTGCATTAGCAAGCTCCGAGCCACAGTTTACACTCACATTGGCCTACGGTCTTGTCGTCTTCTCCTCACATTGGCCATCCTCTCTGCCAGATATGACGGCACCTCATGATCCGAGTCAGTTACCTTCTGGCAGTGCTGGCAGAGAGAAACAGATGGGAACCAGCTTAATTGTAACAGCACATCTTTCCCAAACACAGCTCCACTCTTGGAGAAGAGAACAGGTATGTACACACACATATGAGGACAAACTGCTTAAAGACTGTAGATTTCATTGGCTGTTCTTGTGGCAAAGTACAGCTAAACTCCACCCAGCAAGTTACCTACAGAGCAACACTACAAAGCCAAGTCCCTCCAAGCTGCCCCAACCATCATTCTGAACCAAGGAGATCCCATCCCAGGTCTGGGGCATGAGGTGAAGCTGCTCTGCAGAAGCAGTATGTTCTCCTGCGTACGGGGTACCTGGCTTGCTTCTGCATGGCCAAGAACTGACAAACATTCCCTCTGCGGTAGGCCTGGGGGTTTTGACAGACACTGCTGTATAGATTATGTGTAATTAAATGCTGGTACCTCCTCTAGGTTGGTGAATCGGTCATGATCAGTGTAGGTGAAGATGCGATAGTTCTTCCGTCCTCCAGCCCTCTCCAGTTTCAGGATCTCCTCATGGTACTGCCGGTCCAGGGGAGTCTGGCAGGCCGACTCATTTTGGTACAGATCCACCTCAAACTAAGAGCATCATAGGTAAAGCGCAAAAAGCCGCCTTTCACCAGCATCCTCTGAGCCACAAACACTTTTCAGCTGAGATTTCCAAAGCCACCACAGGGAGAGGCAAAGATGCTTTGGGGATCCCAGCAAACTACCCGAGCTCCGGAGCGGCCCCCGACGCTGCTCAGGGATGCAGCGGCCGACAGCGCCCACCCAGCGGGGCCCGGGGAGAGCAGCTCGCCCCGGAGCAGGAGACCCCGCGGGGAGGCGCGGCACGGCGGGGGGGAAAGGGGGGGGCCGCGGGGCGGCACAACGAGGAGAAACTCGCGCAGGCCTCCCCCCGGCCCGCCGCCGCTCACCCACCTGGCTGAAGAGCTTCTCCTGCCACCCCACCTCCGCCTCCTCCTCATCCTCCTCCGGGGGCCGCCGGGCACCTGCGGGAGAGGACCCGGTCACCTCCGGCGGCGCTGCCCCTCGCCTCCCCCGGGACCCCACGTACCGGTGGCGGCGCGGTCGGCCAGGCCCAGGAGCTCGGGGCCGCGCGGGCCGGCGAGCGGCGGCGGGGCCTGCGGCAGGAGGGGCCCGGCCGAGGTGACCCGCTGGATGCGGACCCTGCGGGAGAGGGAGGGAGGGAGAGAGCGTCACGGAGGGTGGCCGGGAGCCGGGGCGGGGGCGAGGGTCGACAGCTCACCGGAGGCGCAGGTTGCGCACGGGGTCGCGAGAGCGGTAGACGGCGCCACCCGCCTCCGCGCCCCGCGGCGGCTCCGCCATGGCCGCCGCCGCCTCACCATGGAGACGGGGCGGGGCGGCGGGCACAGCGCCCCCCGGCGGCCGGAGGGCTCCCGGCGGTCGGGCCCACTTCCTCCCTGCACCCCGCCGCCTCCTCCACTGCCACCAGCTCGGCCCCGGGTGGCGCTTGGGTCCGGTCCCCGCGGCGGCAGCACCGGCTGGGCGGGCCAGGGCGGCTTCCGCAGCACCGAGACCCCCCGGGCGCCCCCTGAGGGGGGGGTCTCACATCCCTCCAGGTGAGGGTCCCCCCAGCCCCTGGGGGGGCGTGGGTCTCCCACATCCCTCCACATGAGGGTCCCTGTGGTGGGATTCAGACGCAGACCAGTATGATCGTGCTGAAGCTGTTCTATTACAATACTTGAAGTGTTATATACTTTTACTACAACGTGGGTTAGTATCGTGTCTTGTGCTCGTTGGCCTTTAACCTTATACACACAAACTATTATTGGTTAAATACAGCTGTAGCAATACACATTCAGCATCTATTTAGGGGTCGCAGCAGTTTCAGTATCAGCGTGTGAATTCCTCCTGTGAATTCCTCCTTCATGTCGACCTTCAGACTGTACCAGCTTGTCTTTTATCTCTTCTGTTGCACAAAGTTCACAAGCTCATTATTTCAACATGTCCGTTGTTTTCCAAAAAGCTTCCCACACTCATCTTTCCTGATATTTGACGGTTTGTCTGCCAGGGAAAGGACATCTTCATGGAGACCACCACTACCCTCACGCTAGGGCCTGTCCCTCCGCAGGCAGGCCGGAGTGGCAGCCCCTGTCCCCCACACACCACACCTCAGCGGCCATTCTGCTGCCATTCGCCTGGTGCCACCAGTTGTGCTGCATTCCCCAGCCCTTCCCTCCCGTGCCTCCTCTGGTGAGGAGTCTGAAGATCCACCTACATCTCGTTGCTGGAAGAGGTGACCCTGGGAACCTGTATTCTTCCTCCTTGTGCACCATCTCCTTAGCCAGCATCTTTCCTTCTCTGGTCCCTTCCCTGGAGCCAGCTCCGAGATGGACTCCATCCCTCCCAGCACGCTGGTCGCCCTGTGGTCCTTGTTGGAGTCACTGCCCATGAGGATGGTGTGCCCAACAGCTCTGCAACCCAGCTCCGCCAGCTGGGACCCCCTCCAAAGCGTCCCCCTGCACAGGGCACTCCCATCCCATACCACTCCTGGGATGCTGGGCTGGGAATCGCCTCCCCACTGCTACTCCGGGAATGTTTTGCTCGAGACAAATTTAGATACTGCAGAAGGGCATGTTCACTTAAGTGCTGACGTGGTATGTGCCACGTTAAACTGGCGCACTAACAGCCTGAAGTATAAAACTTGGGAGGATTTAGACCTTCCTCCTTCTCAGACCATTAGCTGCAGTGGAAATTCCTTGGCAGTCCCTCCAGGTATCACCAGGCTCTCGCGTTTTCAGATCTGGAACACTGGCTGCCACAAATACTAGAGATCCCAAAATCAGGAAAAGCCATTTATTACAGAAAAGCAGAAAGCTGATACAATTGCACAAGAATCACGGTGAAATAGCTTTTTTTTTTTTTCCTGAGCAAATATGACATTATCATGTCACTATTTATTCAGCTTTTAAAAATCTAATATCAGAGTAAACAATAATAGGAACTACATTACTAGATAAACATTGGCAAAGCTCTGGCAACAGCTGGCATGTGAGACAGAAAGAAAAGATGTAATTATGTAGTAGATTCTCAACAGGTTTTTGTACAATTGGAGTTTGAAGAGCCATACTGCTTATGTCAAATTTGACATGACAGTAAGAACTGGGCTGTCAACGTACGCGCTATATTGCAACAGCTTGTTGACTTCAGTAGTCCTGGTTAGAATAATGAAACCTGGTGACCCTCTGCAGTTTCTAAACAGCTTGAGTGGGTACAAATGTGAGCAGCTAGCAAAAGAGAGGAGCACACAGGAGAGGCATCAAGTGAGGGATCTCATTGGGCTGGAGAAATGGGCTACCAGGAACATCGTGAAGTTCAATAAGGAAAAATTGCAAAGTCCTGCCCCTGGGGAGGAAGAACCCCAGGCACCAGTATATGCTGGGGGCTGACTGACTGGGAAGCAGCTTTGCAGAGAAGGCTGCTGAGGATCCTGGTGAACGCCAAGTTGAACTTGAGCTAGCAATGTGCCCTTGCAGCCAAAAAAGAAGACTACCGATGTCCTGGGATGCATTAGGAGTGTTGCCCGCAGGTCAAGGGAGGTGATCCTTTCCCTTTATTCAGCACTGGTGAGGCCGCACCTGGAGCTTGCGTCCAGTTCTGGGCTCCCCAGTACAAGAGAGACATGGACGTACTCAATAGAGTCCATCCAAGGGCCACAAAGATGCTGAAGAGACTGGGGTGTCTTTCCTATGAGGAAAGGCTGAGAGAGCTGGGACTGCTTAGCCTGGAGAAGAGAAGGCTCAGGGAGGACCTCATCAATGTGTATCGATACCCAAAGGGAGGGTGCAGAGAGGATGGAGCCAGGCTATTTCCAGTGGTCCCCAGTGCAGGACCAGAGGCAACGGGCACAAACTGAAACACGGGAGGTTTCCTCTGAACATGAGAAAACACTTTTTTACTGTGTGGGTGACTGAGCGCTGGCACAGGTTGCCCAGGGAGGCTGGGGAGTCTCCATCCATGGAGAGATTCAAAAGCCGCCTCGACGTGGTCCTGGGCAGCCTAGGTGTTCCTGCTTGAGCACGGGATTGGATGAGATGACCTCCAGACCTCCAGAGGTCCTTTCCCGCCTCTGCCGTTCTGTGATCCTATGCTGTCTCCTTCACCAGGAATCACATTCCTGCTACTCCTCATGCCAGCACTAGCACTCGGGCAGCTGCAGGACATGGTAGAGCTTACCTAAGCTAAAAACTCATTTGCAAAAAAAAAAAACTCAAACCCCAAGTTCCCAACTCACTACACTGCTCCAGACCCGACCCTGCTTAGGAGAGGTTTGGGACTGTACTGCTGGGGACAGAACTGCCTCCATGGGCAGAAAATAGCATTTATGATGATTCAATGTGATGAGAAAACCACAGCCCCATTCCCAGCAGAGGTGAAGACAGTCACCACCACTCCCAACAGCAAGCTGTGGTTCCGCTCTGGTACTGCTGAAATAACTCAGAACATGCAATCAGCTTAAAGAGCAGAGGAATTGAAAGTACAAGTCTCCAAACTGTTCTATGATTTATCCAAGTAGTTTGTAATTGTTGACTTCCTTCTGTAACTGCCATTTTCAGCAGTTTGTTCTCTCCAGGTGGTGATGTCCTTTAATTAAAATGAATTTTATGACATCCTACAGGCCTACACGTGATGAACATATATATATGAAACTGCTTTTTTTTTTTTTGCATAGGCTACAGAAAGGGCATTAAAAAAAAATCATAAGGCTGCTCCGTATCACTGAACAAAACATGAGGAAAGCACTCTGCTGTCCCTAGCCCTCGGTACGACTGAATTGTCATCTAAAGATGCGTCTCTTAAGAACATTTTGCCTTTGTGATACAACAAATGGAGTTTGGTGTTGGCTCTGGATGCCACGCAGAGCAAAAGATTGAGAGAAATCTCCTCTTGTGCAGGGATGGGGTGGATGCCAAACACAATCCTCCTTTCTAGGCCTGAGAAGCGTCGGATGCTGTCAAGAACAATGACGTTTTCTGACACATCCTCCGCTGACCCCACGGCTAACCTTACCCTACATTTCCTTATTTGTCTCCTTAGCTCCGATTCCAATAGTTCGCGGAAGCCCTGGGCTGCATGCTGTGTACTGCACAGGATTGCAATATCTTTGATGGGGTAGCCTTGCTGGATGTACTTGCTGCACTGTGTGATCACGTACTTTACCATTTCAGATGTTTCCATATTTTTTTTTTTTATGTAGTCACCTTGCAACGAATGGGCACATTTAGCCTCTTTAAACAAGTCTTCCAGCATCTTATAGGGCATATCTGTGTTACGTTCTCGGAGGATTTCCTCCATGAGATCAAACATGACTTTGTATATTTCCCTGGCATTACGGACCACTTCGGTCAACCATTCCTGAGGATATAGTTCTGAAAAGTTAAGACCACAACCATACGGGTGAGTAGACTGGAAGAAATCCAAGAAGACCCAGAAAATGCCACCTTTTTTCTTGACGATCTCCTGGGCCCGTGCGTGCCAGTTTCCTTCTTCAGGACGAAAATTCTGAGCTTCATCAACCACAATGTGTTTCACTTCTGGGAATTTCCCCTTTAAGAAGGCAACACGTGTCACAGACCAGCAGATCTCATTTCTAAAAAAAACCACAAACCGAAACCCAAAAAATACATAAAAAATACATATGGTAAACAAAAAGAAGATATGACCAGACAATTCCCAATTGACTGCCTCTGTTTCTCAGTGGGTTCTTTCTTGGAGGGCTATTGCTGCTTGCTGTCTAAAAACGCCAAACTTCTCATCTCAGCTGCAGCACGCTGTATCATTTTCCTGGCAGAAACATTTATTCCAGCGGATTAGCTGTGTGCAGGCATTGCCGCACCGCCTTCGCAGCCCCCACCAACGGGCTTTGGCTCTACCCTAGGAGGAGACTCAAGCCCACACTTCCTACACAGACACCCCACAGTAAGGCTCCCCGGGGGTGTCCCCACTCTCTCTGGCCCCGGGAAGGCAGCGCGGTGCTGGAGCTCCAGCAGGAAGAGCAAGTTCCCTTTTCCCCTCAGGCTAAGCAGGGACTGGCAGCACTTCTGCTGGGCCATCTGCCTGCTGGGGCCAGGACCTGCTGCTCGGGCCCTGCCCTGCTTCAAGCAAGATGCCTTGTCCACCCCGGTGGCCTGCTGACCTCTCCATGTGGACACAAGAGGAAGCGCAGCGAGAACACGACCGGGGGACTGCCCTGACCTGAAATCCTCTACCAAAAGGGCATTAGTTTCTGGTCCCCTTGGCCAGATGACCCAGGTCCAAGGTCCAGTTCCCAGCCCAGCTGCACTAAAGGCCCAGCATGGGCAGTGTTGAGAAAGCCACAGAGAAAGGCAGGCAAGCAGATTTGGCGTGAGCATCAGCCATAAAAGACTTAAGCTAAGGCCATCGTCTTTCAAAGCGTGTCCAGAGGAGAGCCACGAGGATGATCCGAGGGCTGGGGCATCTCTCCTATGAGGAGAGGCTGAAAGAGTTCAGCCTGGAGAAGAGAAGGCTCCGGGTAGATCTTACTGCGGCCTTCCAGTGCCTAAAGGGGGCCTACAGGAGAGCTGGGGAAGGGCTTTTTACTCAGGCATGTAGCGATAGGATGAGGGGGAATGGTTTTAAACTGGAAGAGGGCAGGTTCAGATTGAACATTAGGAAGAAGTTTTTCACTTTGAGGGTGATGAGGCACTGGAACAGGTTGCCCAGAGAGGTTGTTGAGGCCCCATCCCTGGAGGTGTTTAAGGCCAGGCTGGACGTGGCCTTGGGCAACCTGGTCTGGTGGGAGGTGTCCCTGCCTATGGCAGGGGGGTTGGAACTGGATGATCTTCAAGGTCCTTTCCAACCTAAACCATTCTATGATTCTATGATAACACAATCCAGCAATCACTGAGCTTGGGATTCTCACTGCAGTCAGCGAATGCTGGATCTGGGCCGGAGCTCAGCTCAGCAATACTTTCAATATTAACACCTTTCTTGAGATTATTATTGTGT
This sequence comes from Vanellus vanellus, assembly GCF_965231255.1. Classification (NCBI taxonomy): domain Eukaryota; kingdom Metazoa; phylum Chordata; class Aves; order Charadriiformes; family Charadriidae; genus Vanellus; species Vanellus vanellus. The sequence goes on from NC_138924.1 coordinate 326,981, forward strand.
GTTTGTGTCAGCCAAAGTTATATATTTGGCAAACATGTAAAATCAGCAGGGCTTGTGCTGTACGTACAGAGGATGGAATGAAAGAAAAAAGGGGAAAAACATGTTACTGCTTACCCCACAAACTCCTTCAAGGGCTGATTTTCACAAATGTAGAGTATCTCTTCAGCAGAACAGTGAAAAATGTTTCTTATTCTCTCAATGATCTTCAAAGCCACGATTGTTTTCCCTGTTCCAGGAAGACCAAGGACAAACTGCTCCTTGACTTTGTGCAGGTTCTTGGAGAGCAGCTCATACTGTTTGAGAGTGAGAAGGTTGAAAATCTCACAGCCAAGATGGTCACTTAAGTAGGACTTAAAGCGCAGCACAACAATCACAAGCGCACACAGGAAGGCAGGGATGTCCCTGGAGGTGAGAATGTAATTTTCTGGGTACAAGCTGGAATAACCACATGGGTTGTCTTGGTTTTCTTGCTGGGGAACGCCACACTCTGCAACTTCCATCTGGTCCTTTGGGCCATTCAGGTGCAGTATTTGGGGAATCACACACACTTTTGAGGCATATCCCCCAACATTGACTAGTTTCTGCTTTAACGCGTAAGCGGTTTCTCTCGAGTTTTCATACATGGCAGAAGAGGCGTCCTTGACTACAGTATACAATACCGGATATGCGTTTTCAGCTACTAAGAGAACATCACACACAACATCCTGTTTTTTCGGCAATCCAATGTCAACAGCCCAACTCCTTGAAAATATCAGTACCCCCTTGTTAAGTGGATGGATTTGTTTTTTCATTAAATCCTCTAATCCAGGATACTCTGAGAACAGGTCAGTGCAGATGGTTTCTGGCTTCCATTTGATTTCATTAGAACCCACTAGAAAAAAGAAATCAAAAATTAGAAAACCAAAATACAGCAAATAATTTTCTCAACACACCAATTACGGGAGGAATGATTTAGTATGAGTAAAAAATGCAGCATTCCCGTGATACCTAGTGGTAAACCTGTAAGGATTTTTTTTATATGACTAAAAGGGATGTAAACTCCATGCTTCAGGTATGCCTGACTTCTAAATGGAATGAGAAAAAGTCTCTTTGGAGGGATCCGTTCTATATGCCTTTTCATTATTTAGGTATTCCTTGGACAGATATGTTGCTGCCACAGAGAGGCGGGTGGTTGAACCAGATGGAGCAGAGCCGCTTGCAGCGTCTCCTACACTCCTGGCTGGTAAAACACGATGCATATAGCAAGGGAAAAGGCGCCTAGGAGCATGGTTGGTCTCTTCACGCATAGATTTGCATTCCTGTTAAATATAGGGGAATACACGAAGATACCTCTCATCCCAACACTAACTTGGTGCTCCTCCAAAATAAGAAGTAACAGTAATTTAAAAAAACATATTAACACAAATCGTCTCTTAAACTGACAGGTTAAAATTACAGCTATGCACATTCGTAACACACAGACAAAGCTCAAATGCAAGCATACAGTTACACTGACTGTGTCACTGCCCTCCATTTAAAAACCACATTCTCATCAAGAAACAGCAATTGCATATCCTGTACTGAGACGCTATTAACAGTGAATCGATCATCTGAGAGTAGTCTTGAAAACAGATGTGAAAAGATAGCAAAATTACAAAAATATTTAGAAAAATTACCAATTAATACATACATCCACAGGTCAGAATTTGGAAAAAAATAACCCATGGATTACGCTCAATGAGAAAGTGTCTGTTGGCTACTGATGGGACCTGGAATTCCGTGTCTCTCCCATGTGTCGCAGAGCTTGACCTAAAGCCCCAGCAGGAACATGATAGGATTTATGCTGCCCTTGGCCACTTCTCTTCCCTTGTCTTTCAGGGCTTGGTATGTGGGAGCATCTGTTGCCCAGCAACCATCACTGCTTTTATAGCTGAAGTGTGTCTGAAATAATCAAAGTCTTCACCAGAAAATAAAACCGAGGCAAGGTTCTCCACCCCTGCAGAGGAAGGGTTGAGCTTTACTTTCCCTTGTGTGTGTCCCAGCCTGAAGTTCCCCTGTGGCAGTGAGCAGGGTGGCAGAATTGACTTACTGGGCGAGATACACATTTAAGCCGATCAGACATCCCACCCCCAAATACAGGGTGCTCAGCCCTGCTGACCAGCAACCCAGCATTGCTCCCACCAAGCCACGGGGAGTGTACCGAGTTTGCAAGGCCTCAAGTTGGAGGCTTGTCCAGTTGCTTTCTTTGAACTTTGGTTGACCTGTTTGGAGCTTTGTTTTTACTTGGTTAGCCTGTAACAGTATTTTTTTTTCTAGTACTCAGGTGGCTGTGGGTAACAACCATCAATTTATACAGACAGTAGCAGCAAAAAGCTCTTCTGCACAGGCAGAGATCTTTCTGTCTATAACATGATGATGCAGAGTACAGAAATACAGTAGGACAGCAGAGGTCTTGAGATGTGGGATAGAGGATGCAGGGCTGAATTCAGGTGTGGGGTGGCAAGAGACAGAGCACAGGAGATCCCAAGGCCAGAAACAGCTCTAAGATGGTCAGATAAAGAAAAGGAATGCAGCCCCAGAGCTGGACAAAATTGGGTTTAAGGGTAACGGAGAACAAGCATCTAACTTCTGTGAAACACGCCATGTTTACTAAACCCTGGAGTGAACTTGTAGATCAGTGAAGAAAGAACAAGATGTAAAAGTGTGTTAGCAAATCTATGGCAAGTGACCCCAAGCGGATCCTGGAGTAGGAAAAAGAAACCATCAGCATCAGTGACAGACTCCCCAGGAAAGAACCGGGGATGCTGATGGCTCACCCAAACAACCCCCGCAGACTGGAGCCATCAACAGCAGGATCCTGAGTGGCAGTGGAAGGCTGACAGGAACCAGGAAACGTGCAGGTAACTATTATTATCACTTTTTTTCACAGTGGTATTAATTTATTGTCTTTTTCTTTCTTTATCTATAATAATTAGATCTTGGATAATAATAATTCCTTGATTAGACTACTTAGAATTCAGTTATACTAGAAATAAATGATTCTCTCTCTTCTTTGTCCATAAGAAGATTTTTGGGCATAACAGGGGGCAGACTGCTCAAACCCCTGGGATACTGGGTTGTCAGCAATTGTGTGCATTAAGGATTATACTTAGCGGCAAAAATGGGAAAAGAGATTGAAACACATGAAAAATCAAGGAAATCAACATTCTTGAAGCAGTTGCATCTTTTAAATACCCTAACAGTTGCGTGCCTGAAATCTTGTATTTATATCACATTATCTTCCTATTAGTTCTGTCAAATACAGAAATTAAATAAAATCTTAAATTAAATTAATCTTAAATAAAGAAAATTAAAAACCCAACATATATCCAGAATAAACAGCTTACCTGGGTAGAGGCATTTTTGGAGTTCAGACACACACTGGAGACCAGCTTTTGAATAAACTGGCCTGATAAGAGGAGGACCGTTTGACAAACTGAGCTCGTTCTCAAATTTATCAGCCAGATCTGAAAGATCTTGGGGGAAGAAAATAGTATATTATATCCATCAAAATCCTTCCGTATGAACTTTTAAAACCCATAACTAAAGAATAACTAAAGTGATTAGGTTAAAACCTCCCTTCACAATCCTACTCGAGGAAGTGCTGCCTACCAAGTTAAGAATGGCAGTATTCCATCAGACCAACAGGATGTTGGTTTGCTGTAGCAGAGAGAGGGCTCACAGCACAGATGCCTTTAGAGTTCAAAGGCAAGACGGCAAGACCTGGACCCTCAGGGGGATGAGTCTGTTGAGACCCCCGTGCAGAGGCAAGAGGCGCCGGACATGCTGGTTCAGCACACCAGCACCCTCCAGGAACCACCCCCATGCACCACCGGTCTCTTCAGTAGACGCACATCTCCAAAAGACCTTGCTGCTTTGTTCCTCTCCTATCAACACCATCCTCTCTGTCTGTTGTGTGACTGTGTCCTTTGCAGAGACCCGACATCCCAGCTCTAAGGGCAGCGCAGGGCCACAGGAGAGGTTTCACATGAGGCCAGAGCCATCAGCCGTGGCTGGGGCTCTGCCAGGACAGGAGGTCTCCTTCAGCTAGTGCGTTCCTTGCTCATACCATCGCTGCCACGGGCACACGCTCAAGGGAAATTTGTGTTACAGGGAACCCATAGGAAAGGAGGGTTAGTTTCATCTTAAGACTGAAAAACTCTTACTCAAATCCGTGGTCAGAATAAACTCTGTTGGACCCGCCATACAGGTTGTACTGTGGAGCGGTGGAATGAAAAGCAGGAGGTAGCTTTTGAAGGGCAATGATTTCACAATGGAGTGGGACAACATGCCTTAAACCAAGCAAAGCCTTGCACCCCTGCTCCTTTGAAACAACCGCACCTGAAATGCACGTAAGCCTGGGAACGGGGGAGCGGTTTGCGCCCTGCTGCTCAGTGCGCATTGCGCGCCGAGCTGCAGGCTGGAGAGGACTTCCCTCAACCTCAAGCTGATCTATGAAGAGATGATCGGCCAGGTTTTAGCAGCCACCCTTGTGTTGCTGACTTCATTACAAGATGTTAACAGTACTTGATAAGGGGAAGGAGAAGAAAAGTTGCAGGTCAGTTTGACACCGCTATTACAGCTGAAATGATTATTTTACTTCAGTGCTGACACACGACTTGTACCAAGATGCTGGGTCTACACTCATCAAACCAGGGCATGGAGTCTGATCCTCGCTAGTGCAAGTACTGGGGACTTCACTGCCTGGGGATCAGCATCAGTAAGGGCCTTTTTGTTTTTCAAAACATTTTTAGCCACCTAAAGGGGCCAGATTTCCACCAGGACATCACTCCCTCCTAAGCATCTTAACAGACAAAGCCAGCTTCCAAAGTTTTCTCCAATTCTCATTAAGAGTAATGGAAGCTCCCAGGCGATTCTGAATCTTTCCACTTCATTTAGGGGCATATGGGATCCCTAGAAAGGCTTATTCCGGTTGGGAGTGCTTCAAAAAGCCCTGCTGAACCAGTTCAGAGAGCATTGCTTTACAGAACGGTTTGCCATTGGAGGCCAGTTACAGTACCGTCATCCCCGCTGCCTGCGACCGTGCCGTGGGCCAAAGCCCCTTTTCTAGGTTTGGTGAGAACACAAAGCAAAAGAAGTTGGTCTTTCCTCCTGAAACTTTACAAACCAAGGCAGAAATGAAATTGGCACTAACGTAAGTGCAGATTTTACCTGGGTCTGCGTCTGTCATGAACTCCACCCATTTCCTGACGCTCAGTCTTTTGATCGTGTCATCTGTGACCATCCAGGAATCGGGGTCGTCATGGAAAACAGCACAGCAGAACGGTTCAACTCGCACAGCGCATACGTAGCCCTGCAGGCCTTCTGCTTCATCACAGACGCTCAGGACATAAGTCTTAAACTGCACGCCAGCCTGAGAGCCACAGAAGTGATGGACCAGCATCGAGCCCATGGTGTCAGCTACTGTTTTTTCTAAAGCTTCTTTCTGCACTTTACTATGGCTTCCAATGACTTTATGGGTCTCGTCATCCACTCCAAAAAATAAATAACCACCCTGAGTGTTTGCAAAGGCAGAGACGTATTTTGGAAGGGTTCTTCTAATGTATTCCAAAATATTCTTTGTAGAGAAGTTCTTAAATTCAATATGCGTTGTTTCTGTGAAATCCAGGACCTCCCCAACCATCAGTCTGTCTCTCTCTAAAAACCTGGCAGCGGCATCTTGGATGTTACGCTCCTCAATGCTCGGAGGGGTCTCCTTTGCTCCCCCATGAAAATTCAGCAGAGCTTTCTTAGCGCTTGGCCTGTTCTCATCAGGGCACTTGGCACACCTTTCCTTCTCCTTCAGAAATTTAGCAGCCTCGCTTGAAGTCATGGTGACAGCCGAAGTGATAGACCTACGGGACAACCCAGTGCTCCAGCTACAGATACGTGGCTTTGCGGCTGAGCTTTTCTCCTCTGGACTTCCACAGCTCCACGTCTTAACAAAAAGCAGCAGGTGACTCTGCTGCTGCATCCACGTGAAGTATTTGCTGGTCTCGGTGCCGCCAATGCATGTCCTGAGGACCTGCTCTATGTCCAGACCAAGGCTGTGCTTCCCAAAGCAGTAATCGTTGTCTTCGCTCTCCATCCTCACCACTCCTCCTCCCGAATTCAGCAATGCGCACACCGCTACAGAAAGCTTATTTTGTTGGCTTTTCTTATTGGAAGAGGTCTTCTTTCTGGACCCCTCTCCTAAAGCTATTTTCCCAATATCTACCACCATATCGGGATAGTTTGTTTTCAAATTAATCTGCAGCTGCCCTCTGTGTCCGGCCATCCTGATCCTGAAACAATAAACGATTAAAACCACTCCACAATTGTACACAGCAGCGCGACTAAGGAAACCGTAACGCCTTTGGCTTGGGTTTACACACCAGATTTAATACACGGGAAAACAAAAATAATTCTTTGCAACGCACAAGTGAATCGAAGCCAGATTATTGCAAAGACTCCCACAGCTCATGTTAATTAACGTTAATTTATCGGGCCCTCTTGCACATGGGGCTCTACCCGTTTCCTCGAAGGTACAAGCAGACCCCAGCTGTCCCGCCGGGCGCCTACCGGAGCGCTTTCACCGAGCCTTCCCCGGGGCCGGGGGGGAGGGGGCCGCGGAACCCCGGGCAGAGCTCCCGGCGGGGCGGAGCGGAGCGGGGGGGGGGGGGCCGGTTGCCGGCGGCGCTGCTCCCATCGGCGCCATCCGGGCCGGGAAGCGGCTCGGCCCGATCCCGCAGAGCCGGGGGGGAAAGGAGGGGGGGGGGGGGGGGGGGGGGGAATCAGCGGTCCGGCGGGGACCGGCGGCCCCGGGGGTGGGACACACGAGGGGACCGACCCTACCTTCCCGCGGTCCGGCGGCGGCGAGTCCCGGCGCTGCGCGGCGCTTCCCGCGCTCCCGCCCGCCCCGCCCCCCCCGTCCCCGTCCCCCCCCGCAGACACCGGGCATTGTTATTTCAAATAGTTTAATTTTAAAAATATTCTATTCAGTGCTAAAATAACTTTCCACTTCCACGCGCGGCCGCGCCTTCGGCTTCGCCAGGCTCGATCACAGACTCGGCGGGACATGCAGTGGCGGCGGGGGGGGGGGGGGGTGCCGGGGGGTGGGGGGAGGATTAGCGGCGGGAGCGTGGGATTGGATGAGGGCGGGAGGACCCTGCTACCTCCTTCCCCGTCCGGGAACGGGGGGGTACCGAGGCCGGGCAGAGTTCCCCCGGCTCTGCGGGGGCGGGGAAGGCGGCTGTGGACCCCACCGGGATGGAGCGGGGGGGGGGGGGGGGGGGAGGGGGGGGTTCGCCAGCGCCCGGCGGCAGCGCAGAGAGCGGCCGGTGCCCGCCCGCCGCGGGGGGGGGGGGGGGGGGGGCGGCACTTCCCTCTCTCTCCCAACACTCATGGCTTCAATAGCAGCTTATTGCACGGCGTCCCAGCGCATCCCGGGCCTCTCCCCCCTAGCCCCCCCCCCCCCCCCCCCCCCCCCCCCCGCGCTGCCCTGCGCTCCCAACGGAGCCGGTAAATCACTTCGTGCAGGTGGAAGGCGGCTCTCCCGCTCCCAGGGGAAGGCGGGCAGGGGGGCTAGGAGCAGGCAGACAGCATCTACCAGTGCACGGAGAGCGGGGAGACCTGTGGAGAACTCCAGGCCACCCCCTGGAGCCCCCCAGGCCACGGTAGAGGTGAGCAGGGAGAGAGGGAGCCAATAAATAGAGGCAGATTTGTGGGTGCTGGTGGCAGCCCCATCTGCCCGGGAAAGGCCGGGGCTGGCAGGAGGCTCCTGCGCCCAGAGTAGGGCAGGGCAGGGCAGGCTGTATGGCGAGCGGCGGGGAGCGCCCATCCCCAGGGAAGGGGCAGGCAGGAGGGAAGCACCCGGTCCCCCCTGGGAGGGCAGGTGGTTCTGCGAGGGGCTGGCGAAGGCGCTCTCCCCGGGGACAGGCCGGCTAGCTCTCCGAGGCCGTGTGGCACACAGAGTTCTGATCGGCACAAAATCTCTTCAGAGGTGGTGCACCAGAGTCCTCCTCCTCTTCAGTTACCTGCAAGAGGAAGAGGCAAAGGTGACGGGCAGTGCAGGAGCTCAGTGTGCCTGTGTCATGCTGCAGGGACACCCCGGGCTTTCATCTCTGAGGAGTCCCCAGGGGATCAGGAGTGGGAACCCACTTCAGCCCCAGAATCAGCTAGAATTGTTGTTTTACTCCACCTCCTTATCCCTTCTTCACACTTTAACACCCGAGCTGACCCGGGCGACAGCTCAGGAAGCCGGAAGGTTTGGGGAGCTCCTGGAGGGCACCTTGGGACTGCAGAGCAAGTCCATCCATTGAGATGATTCTACTACAAGGGGCAGCAACAAGAGGGAAAGGGCCGAGCTGGGTCCATACATCTTTAGACAGTTCCAATCCCCCTTCCCTTACCTGAGTCTCAAGGGGGACTGGCTCTTCCTTTGTGAGAGTGGGAGGCTCGTCTGCAACTTCCGAGGAAGGCAGGGAGGGCTCTGGGGAGAACAGAAGGGTTAACGGAACTGCTGACCTGGGAGCACGGTGGTACCTAGCTCAGTGCAGAGCCAGGAGAGGAGGCCTCCAGCAGACGACACAATTCCCTCCTGCCCTGCCCACTTCCAGCAGCGCCTCAGTCACCCACCAGACAAGCAACGCTCCAGCAGGACCCTCCTTGGTCCCACCCATCACCTCCTCCCTTCCCAGCCCAGCACCCACCTTCCAGCGTCTCCTGCCCCAGTGTGGGTGGCTGCGAGTCGTCCGTGCGGAAGTCGGACGTGTGGGCAGGACTCATGGACTCACTTTGCTGGGGACTGGGGCTGGAGTTGGGGCTGCTGTCCACCTTGAGCTGGTAGACATCCGACAGGGAGCTCTGGTTGCTGTTCTCATCTGCAGAAACAGCACCTAGTGAAGAAGAGCACCTTGACCCAGGGGCAGGGGCAGCCGAGGGCAGCACCAAGAGCCAGGGTCTTAGGGAGACGGAAGAGCACAGTCAGAGGCAGTTACAGTACAGGAGATTCACCATCACAGATCAACGTAAGCGCTGCCGGGCACAGGACTCCCCACCGGGACACAACTGGCATCAGAGACACGACTGGCCCACAGGAATGGGGACTGAGTCTGAGCAGACCCCGGACTATCCAGAAAGAACAGGAGAAGGCACAGGGGTGATACGAAGTGCTGCACTGCTAAATCTCATGTCCGCAGCTTGCAAGGGCCCCAGGCATTTGAGGGCAGGAGACTTCTTGCCTGTGTAGCAAGCTTCTGTACCTCTTCTGTTTGGTAGGCAGCAACCTCACAGCAGCAGCAAACCCCAGCACCTGCCCCCACACAGGGAGGCAATCCTGGCACACATCTTTTCCAGCAGCAGCCCCAAACTGCAGACCTGCAACGCTAACCTCCTCACTGCATCTCCTGCAAGTGCCAACACATTCCCCAATTTTCCTTGGCTGCACTGAGAGCCAAGCAGAGAGGCTGGTGACAAGCATACGCCCTGCTCCAGCAGCAAGTCCACGTGCTGCCTGAGCCTTGCTTGGCTCCACCACAGAGCCCAACATGCTCACGGCCGGCTGCAGTGCCCCAGGATCAAGAGCAAGGTCGAGGAGATCCTCTGCCCTTTCATCCCAGGGTTGGTGCAAGTCACTACTGGAAGCAGGGGGCTCAGCTGCAGGCAGCTGCTGGCCTCTCCCCAGCAGGGACTGCAAAGTGGGGACAGGAACCCCAACTCCTCCAGCTCCCCATGAAGTTTCCCACTGGAAGATCCCAGAAGCAAACGATTACGATTCTTGCTGACAGCACAGATGAACAGCTTCAGCAGTGATAGTCCTGAAGCGGATCAGCACAACCCCGCACTGAAGACGGACACTGCTCTTCCCAGTACACGTAGCATACATAAGCCAGCAACATCTCAGCTTCTCTAAGGCCTTAAGAGTCTTTCCGCAGCTTGAAGAGGGCTCAGCCAGACTCACCTTGGAACTCCAGGAGGAGAGAGGAGTTGGCAGAGGTGTCAGCTGGGAAGCCATTGGGTTCTCGGGCAGTGCTGCTACTCGATTTGGATTTCTCTTTCTTGAGAACCAAAAGAAAAACAGAAACACGAGGTTAGAGGAGCTCACCACTGGCAAGACGATGCACAAACCACTCCTTTCTCTCTCTCTCAACAGTCCAGAGGAATGTGCTGGTGCAGACCTTTTCCTTTTCTAGCGTTTTTCTAACTGAGAGGCAAAACTTCAGCTGTGAAGGGTTCAAAATCAGGAGTAAAAAGAGGAGTTGGCAGCTATCTAAGAGTACCACAAAATAAAAGCAAGTCTTCAGGTGATTAAGGCAAAAAGGACTGCAGGAAGAAACACCCAGCTCCATCGCAGGGTGACGGCAGAGGGGGCTCAGGCCCACAGCCGGAGACATCCCAGTCCAGGTTGCGGGGGGAGCGGGCCTGCACCGAGGCCTTCAGCCGGCTGGTGCAGGCCAGGGCAGCGGTGATCACCCGAACGGCGCCGGGACCCCCCTTCCCGCCGAGCGACTGAGGCGGTGGAAGAGGCGGGGCCGGGGCGGCAGCCCCCAGCACGGCTCCAGCCCTGCGGGGAAGGCCGCGGCCCGCGCGGTACCCACCTCCTTGCTGTCCGCCACCGGCACCCACTTGAATATCCGCAGGGAGGTGTCACCCACCGTCACCCACTTCTTCTCCCTGCGCGGACACAGCCGTTAACGGTAACCCTGGCAACAAGCCCCGCCCGCCCGTCCACCTGCGCGACTCCGACTGGCACAGGGGAACGCCAATCCACAGCACTGCCGTACCCCGCCTCCTCACCCCGCATACCTCGTTGTGATTGGTCGTGCACCCGCCCATCACCGGGGCTTCCGGTCCCCCCCACACTCCCGAGCAGGCGGACCCAGCTGATTGGCCGCTGCCTCGCTATCCCCGCCCACTACGCCACGCAGCACGCTGATTGGATACTCGCCGCCGGAGCACCTCCACCGGCACCCGTGTGGTGCGGCGATTGGCTGCACGCCGGGGAGGTCCCACCCCCCCCCGCGGCCCCGCCTCTCACCATCTGCGGACGCGCTCGATGGCCGCCATCACTTTTTTGATGTCATCCTTGGCGCGGCTGCGGGTCTCGGCGCGCACCGAGCGGCCCGACATGGCGCCCGCAGCCCCGACAGCCCCGGCTCCGCCAGCACCCGCCGCTTCTCTCCGCGCATGCGCGCGCCCCGCCCACTCCCAGCGCGTGCTGCGTCACCGCGTTCGCCACGCCCAGAGGAAGGGAGCGGGGAGGGCGCGTAGTGCGCCTGCGCGGCTCGCCCCGCCCTCCTGCGGGCACGAAGCGGTGGAGAGGCGGGGCGACGCCGGCGACGCCATCTTAGGTTGGGGCAAGCCCCGTTGAGCGCTGACCACGTCCCAGGGTCCCTCTTGTTTAGCATCAAAGATGGAGCTTGGACACCTCCTCCGCAAAAACACCCACACAAACTGCCCTTTTCTAAGCCTAAAAAACCCTCGTGGCCCTGTCTGAGCAATCACACCCATGGGATATCAATGACAGAGTGGGTGGAAGCCACTGGAAGGAAACAAGTGTCCCCTCCCCGGGCACCCCTCGACTGCCCCCCACAGCCCCTGGGCAAAGGTGCCGGGCAGCTCTCTGTCCCGTCGGGCAGGCAGCACACGAGGAAGGAGCCAGGCACAGGTTTTATTACAACTTATTCAGTGTCATTAAAAACAAACCAACCCCAATCCCCAGAGGCGGAAGGTGGCCGCAGAGCCGGGGATGTGCCACCGCCAGGGAGGACTAGTGCTTCTTGCCATAGATGGCAGCCAGCGCTTTGCGGGCACTGGAGATCTGCTGCTCCAGCCGCTCGCGGGTGGCCTTGTTCCCAGTTTTTTTCAGCATGGCCTCCATCTCTTCCACCACCGCCCGGTGACCGGCGGTGTTGTGGAAGACACGGATGGCCCGGTCCCCACAGGACACCAGGTAGCGGCTGTTGGTGTCAAAAGCCAAGTCTGTTATGGCCTGTCCGTGCACAGCCAGAAAGCGCTCCTCCTCCTCGCCTCGTCTCGTGTTGTACACAACAATGTCTGTGCCACTAGAGATGGCGACAACGCGAGCGTCAGGGGACAGGGCGATGCGACATGGCTCCGTCACCTCGCACTTCCCCGTCAGGAGCAGGTATGGATCCTGTTGCTTCTTATATTCCACATCCGTGTCCCAGAACTTCCATGTCCCGTCCTTGGAAACAGTCGCCATCCTGCAGGCAGGAGACAGCGCACAGATGAGCACAAGGAAACTGGGCAGCACCTCCTCCCCCAACACACCTACCAACCAGGAATCCTCTGTGGACAGAGAGCTCTTTTGGGAAGTGCGAGTGCACACATACAGAGCACGGACAGCAGTCACACCCAGGAGGAAATCCACAGGGAATATGCAGGTGGCAGGTCAGGGTTCTGCTGCCCTGGCCTCCCCGGAGAGCATGCAGGGCAGCGTGTGTCCCCTGCGCAGGACTGCTGCCCTGCACACGGGGAGGGGGGAGCTGACGTGTGCCCAGGGCCAGCCTTCAGGCAGCAAGTAACACTCACTCACCTCCTCGAGTCGTTAGAGAAGGAGAAGGAAAGTACACCGGCGGTGTGGCCTTTCAACTCAAAAGCCCTGGCCACCTCCCGGAAGTCTCCGTTCTTGCCAAAACACACCTCCCACACCTTCACATCAGGGGTGAAGCCACAGGATGCCACAAACCTGGGTGAACAAACAAGCAGAGACAGTGGATATCTGTTACCTACCCTCCTCTGACCTCCTGAGCAAGGCAGGGCCCTGGGGCAGCCCCGGTGCGGAGAGGTGCCCAAGACAGGGCTCTGCGAAGGCAAAGCTATCCTGACTGATGTTCAAATCTTTGGTCAGCTGAAAAAGTTTTCACTGAAACGAGGCTGGTAAAGGCAACACTAAGGAAGGCCACTAGGGACCAGAACAACTTAGGAATGAGAAATTCTTAGGCCAAAGTAAAAAAAGCTAAATGTTTTTGATCCCCAAACTCACTGAGCCTGGAGCACGGCAAGTCTTCCAGCAGCAACAAGTTAGAGACAGGGCAGGGAACAAGATTTTCCTGATAAATCTCCCAGTAATAAAGATTTTAATTTTATAATTAACCTTTAAAAAGTTACAGACAACTTAGAAATGCTGTTTGTTTTGCATATGCCTTTTGCATTGTCCCACCTCTGCTATCTGAGGCCAACGCCGTTCTCCTCTGCTCTTCAGGAGACCATTAACAGGAACGACAGTGCTGAGGCACAGCAGCAACCCACCGAGTGCCTGAAACCATGCAGGCAAGAGTCAGCGCTCCTGGAGGGGCTGCTCTCAGGGGCCAGAATTGTTTTTTAAAAACCCTCTGCAAATTGCATTAAAATAACAACTAACTGCCAATGGTCTGAACTGAGGACATCCTCTGGGAAGGAGCGAGGTTCCCGTTCACTCCTGTGGCCTCCCACTCCTCAGCAGGAGCAGCCTGGAATACCTCACACCCCTCACCTCCCGCAGGGTGACACCGTGGCATAGGCATTGTTCATTTGGTTAGTGTTAATGCTGGCCAGGACTTCACCCTTCGGACTCCATATCAGGATGGTAGTGTCACTGGAAGCTGTCATGATAAACTTTCCTGGGGAAACAAAAAAAAAAGGCAAAGATCAGGAGAGGCCTAACGCTGCCACAGACTTATCAAAGACCTAGGAGGGCAACCTCTCCCTGTACCTGGAGAGTCAAGAACTCCAAAAGCAGCACCAAAATTCAAGGAGTGTCAATCTCCCGGGACAAAGCGAAGAGTAGTATCAGAGGACTCGGCTCCTGGTTATGTTTTAGCGGACTCTTGGCTTCAGCAGCCGCCAGCTGGCGATGGGCACTCAGAGACCACACATGCTTCTCGCCCCAGCACCCCTCAGATCCCACGAGCATAGCTCTGCACTGAGCTGGAGTAACACAGCAGACTCCATCTTCCCCAGACAGTTAAAACACAACCTGAGGTATCTGTAGCTTTCAAGTCATGGATTGTGGGCAGGTAGCTGACTACAAGTCTCACTACTATTATCCATGATTACATTTTGGGCTCCTGCTTGCTATGCTTTCCCCTTTCCCATCTCAGCCCAGACAGGGAGTTACCTGTTTACCTTTCAGCTCCTTGTTGCCGGTTTAAGTTTTCACTTTCACAGCTGCACAAAGGTCTCGGTTAACATTTTCTCTGCTCTCCTATTACAGAGATGAACTCACATCCACCCACTTCCAACCGCCTGCTGTCACATACCTGAGGCACTAACCCATCAAGCCCTCACCACTAACACATAACCCCCACAGCCTCTGTTCCAGAAGATCCCACAAGTCCAAGACAGACCATATGAATGTGCTAGAGAGATTTCTGACTGGTTAAAGACAGACTGGTGGGCCAGAGAACAGCAATCCTCTCAATACTGAGACCAGACCTCTCTGCAACAGCATCCCTGAACATGCAAGTAGAGACTGTGCATATCGGAGAGCTAGTTCTGTGCTTACAGGAATATCGTCTGTCTGAAAATGACCTCTTTTCAGTTGTCTCGGTAGTAAACAAAGGCTAAAAAGTAATAGCAATGAGACTACACAGAATCAAGTACTGGTGCAGAAACAGGCCCTGGAAATGCCAAAAACTCCAGCACTTTCAACCTGGCAGCTCTTGCTTTACAAGAAAATCAAAGCCAATCTCCAGAGCCTCAACAAGTGAGCAGCTCATTTCCATACCTGTCTCTGCAATTCCTATGTTAATGACAGGAGCTTTGTGCTTCTTTGGGAAGTCCCCAGATGTTGCAGTGAAGGTGAAGCTGTCATCATCCTTCTTCGTCATTTTATAGACACGAATAGTTTCGCCATTCGCCAGCCAAACAATGAATGCCCTGTGGAAGGACAGACACTCTGAATGGTTAAGAAACAGGCTACCTCAGCACAGCCTAGCTACAACAGGTAAGCTAATAGGGCATTCAGTGGCACCTGGGGAAACAAATACACTGGCAGATAAAAAGCTGTGTGCTTTACAAGGGCACCAACTTCTCTTCCTGTGTTAGCTCAGCTGCAATGCTGAATGGAAAAGAACAGAATTTATTACTCCACATCTGGAAATGAGATCCCTTCCTCTCTCTAAAGGAGGCCACTCACAAAGTGCCAAGGCATGCTTTTCCACCAACCTTCCTAGCCAGCAACAGCTCCCTCCCCAGCCCCCCAAGAGGCTCAGCAGCTCAACCCAGATGCAGGGCCTGCTGGCAAAGACCGTAACAAACACCTTCCACTGGTGCAGCAAGCTGGGCACTGGAATATTTGCCTTCAGAACTACATTAAAGTGGCAGCTGCTTTCACGAGAGGCCATTTAACAGCAGTACCATTAAGACCCTGTGTGAGGGATGTCACCTCCACACAGCCCAGAGAACACTCATTGATCCCAACCAAGGCTCGAGCCGTGTGGCTGCCAGCTCTGTCCACAGGACGTCCTGGTGCCAGGGCTGGGGGTGGATGAGGTGTGGGAGGCCTGGCCCTACCGCGAGTCGGGGCTGAGGCGAACGAGCTCGGCATGGTCCAGCCCCACGTTGGCGCGCAGACAGCGATGCTCCCGCGCCGTGAAGTCCCGGGTGCTCCACAGCCGGACCGTGCGGTCGTCGGCACACGACGCCAGGTACTTGCCGTTGCTGCTGAAGTCCAGGCAGGAGACAGAGCCGCTGTGGCCCTGCGGAGAGAGCGCGGTCACCGCGGGCAGGAGGAGGAGGAGGGCGGGGGGGGCGCCCGGCGGGGCACACACGGTACCTTGAGGGCGGCGACCAGCAGCCGGTGGGCGAAGCTGTGCTGCTGCGGCTTGTCCCGCCGGGCCCGCGCCGGCACCTTCGCCTTCCTGTGCTCCTCCGGCCTGGCGGGGGCGGCGACACCGTTCGCCTTGGGGCCTGCGGGGAGCGGAGGGTCGGGTCGGGTCGGGTCGGGTCGGGCCGGGCCGGGCCGGCCCCGCTCCCCTCGCCATGCCCGCGGTACTCACCGTCCGGCGGGGCGGGGCGGCGCCGCGCGGCCGCCAGCAGCAGCAGGACGAGGAGGAGGATGAGGAGAAGGGCGAGGGCACCCGGCAGCAACGACCCGCCAAGCGCCGCCGCCGCCGCCTCCATCTTCCCGCCGCCACCTCAGCGGGGCGGCACCGACAGCCCCCGGGGCGCGTGAGCGGTGCCCTCTCCCGCCCCCGCCTCCCCCCCCCCCCCGGCAGCGGGACCCAGCGCGCATGCGCGCCGAGGGGCGGGGGCACGCGCGGCTCCACGCTGCTTCCCGTGCGGGCTCCGCGCAGGGCGGCCCCTGGCGGCGGGTGTGGTACCGCCCCGGCCCGGCCCTCAGTCTGCCCTCAGCCCGCCATCCCCTCACCCCGTCATCCCCTCACCCTGCCGTCCCTGCTCTCAGCCTGCCCTCAGCCCGCCATCCCCTCACCCTGTCATCCCCTCAGCCTGCCGTCCCCTCATCCCACCATCCCTGCCCTCAGCCTGCCATCCCCTCATTCTGCCATCCCTGCCCTCAGCCCACCGTCCCCTCAGCCCGGCATTCCCTTACCCTGCCATCCCCTCACCCTGCCATCCCTGCTCTCACCCTGCCCACCCAGCCCGGCCCCAGAGCAGACCCAGGGCAGAAGAACCACACTGGGACCTTTGGGCAGAGCAAGTCTTTTATCAGGCAGCATGGTTGGGCCCCGCCATCTGACAGCTCCCAGTGCCCAGGCCTCCCCGCCGAGGGTGAACAGGGCCCGACGGTGTGTCCGATGCCCTGGGGCTTGGCAGGCCCAGGGGTGCAGGCCCTGCGCTGGCAGGGACCCCCCGAGCCACTGCCCGAGAGAGAGGGACCCCTGTGGCCCCAGGCTGCTGCTGGCCATCAGCCCTGTGCTCTGGCAGCCTGGCCGTGGTGGCCCCATGGCCCTGCCGGCAGCTCCTCGCTGGCGTTGGTGGGCACTCGTCTGGGTCTTGGCAAGGCTGGGAAAGCTAGGAGGAGCCACCACCATGGCCCATCCCCGCCACTGCCTGTGTTGCCTGCTCCGGGATGCAAGCTGGGTCGCTTAGGATAGAGGTTGAAATGCTCAGCTGCCGGAGGGAGCTCAGGACGGCTGCGGGGAGACATGGGACGTGTCAGCTGCCTGGGGGCTGGAAGGAGCCAAGGTTCACCCATCCCTCCAGCCCCCAGAACCACACGACAGCTCCCTGCCACAGCCCCCCAGCAGCAAGGGCGAAGGGAAACCCACCCTGTGGGGCTTTGGGGAGGGTTGCGCCCTGCCCAGCCAGGACATGGGCTCTCGGGTTGGGGCAGCAGCAGCCAGCTCAGCTGGAGCGTGGTGGGTGTGAAAGGAGTGTGGAAAAGCACTGAATCCGCAGCCCCGGGATTTCCCACCAGTACTTCCCTCCCATGCAGCAGAAGCATGCTGCAGCGCCAGCCCTGCCACCCCCCAGGATGACCCCATCCTTTCCCCTTTTGCTTTTCTGTCAGTCTGTGCCAGTGAGCCAGTCTGGCCTCTTCAGGGTGCCACGGACAGGAGGAGGGCTACCTACTCGGCCGAAGGACTGGGAGGGAGCAGTGCTGGTCCAGCCAGGCGAGAGAGGTCTGAGTGAGGCTCTCCATGCTGGCCGTGGAGACCATGCCATTGAATGACTCAAAGAGGGGCCGGATGATGATACTGAACTGATGGGAGCAGAGGTGTTAAGGACCAGCCTTGCAAAGACCGTGATCTCCCACATGCTAGCTGTGGGCAGCCCCCTCCTGCAGGCAGCAGGACAAACCTCCCCGCCTGGCCATGGAGCAGACCTGCTGGTGCCTTCCCCAGCACAGCCCCACTCTGTGCACCAGTCCGTACTGCTGGGATGATGGGGACCTGAGTGTCATCCAAGGCAGGCAGTGGGAGAGCTGTGTAAGCCCCATCATGACTGGGGCTGCCAGAAATGCTTGATTAGACACAAAACTCTTCCAGAACAGACCAAGAAGCCAGCTAGCACAGTGTCCTCTGAAGTGCCTAAGTAGCAGGGCATGACACCAGCATGTCCAATGTGCTCCCCCAGTGCTCCCAGCTTGCAGGGACCACCGCTGGGGACTGGTGGTTTTGTGCATGTAGTAGTCCACAGCAGATGCCTCCACCATGAGCATGTCCTGGAGCTCATGTCGGCTTTAGCATCCCCAGTGTCCTGTGGAAGGAGCTCCACAGTGCTCCCAAACTTGGCATCAGGAGCCACCTGTGCCTTGCCCGGGCTGCCTGCACTGCATCGGACTGTGGGCAGCAAGGCCTGCCCATCCCTCTGCCCCTTGGGATTTTGTAGACCTCACAGTCTCTGCAGGCTTAATGCGTGTCTAATCCCTGCTTACGGAGAAGCAAGTCCAGTCATTCGACCACACATTCCCTGGTCCTTGGTCCCCTCCATCCTTTCCACTGCATGTAGTCGAGACTTGTGTCCCAGGCATGGGCACACCTGGGTTTCCAGAGTGTGCCACATGGCCACCAAGGCCAAGCCATCATGTCCCCAGCTTTGTGTCTAATTCCTAGTTGATGGCTGCTGCCTCTCAGAGCCAGTTACCATGTCACCAGCAGCTCTTCCCTGCACGAGCTCAGCTCCACTGGTGACTTCCCTTCTCCCCAAGGGACTGGCCTTTTACTCTCCTACTCTGTTTGCATCCTTATAGCAGAAGCTTCACACTAACCACAGCATCTCAGCATGTTCCCACCATGTGCCCTTGGCTGGGTAACATCTCCCCATGGTTCCCAGAGCCTCTCAAGCCAGAGGGACCCCACAGACCTGGGAAGAGTGGGTTAACCAGAGGATCCAGTGTTTGGTGGAGGGGTCAGAGCAAGCAGCAGGTGCCGGCCCCAAAGGATACAATCCAGAACTTCCAGTTCTGCAGCGTGGAGGAGCGGACGTACTCGTCGAACATGCTGCGCATCTGATCGAAGCGCTGGCGTGTGATGGGCACCCCTGTGGCTGGAAGCTGCTCCTGGCACAGGCTGTGGGGTGCAAGCAGCACCATGGGTCTGTGTTGAGGAGGCTGGGAGCTGCAGGGGCTGCCCCGTGGGGAGAGCATCTGGCAGGACCTCAGCTCTCAGCAGGGCTGGGCAGGCAGTGTCCACCTCCCAGGGCAGCTGTGGGGTATGGCCCCACACTCTGGTCCCACACAGCACTGCCCCTTGAGCTTTCCTTCTGCCCCCAAAATGGGGTTTGAGCAGGGACAGAGCCAAATCCAGGTCCTGGGAGGTCCTCAGGAGACCTGATGTGTCCTGCTGCTTACCCGGTGCTGCTGCTCGCCCTGCCTGGCTACCATGATGCAGGCAGTGGCTGCCTCCCACCTCTCCCGGCCATTGCCCTCTTACTTGATGGAGCCATTGAGCTCCTCGATCTGTTCCCGCAGCCGCTGTGCCTCATCCTGCAGGGCTGCCCGCTCCTGCTGCAGCTTGCAGATATACTCCGCTGTCTTCTGCAAGGTGGTGGCCTTGCTGACCTGCAGGGCCACAAGGGTGAGATGGTGAAGGGAGCCCCTGGGGTGGGCAGGGTCTGGGGAACCCAGCACTTCATGGAGTGGGGCTGGCAGTGCGAGGTGCGATGTTCCACCCTGGCACGGCTGCACCACGTGGGTCTCCACGTGTCTGGTGTGGGCTTGCAGCCTCCTGCCCCACAGGCCGGGGTGCAGGGCAAGAGCCCCCTGCACAGGGGCGGACCAGGAATGCAGCATCCAGGGTGACACACCGTGTCCCTGTGTGCCCAGGGTTGGTCCACGCAGCCCTGGGTACTCACCTTGATGCTGGGCTGGGCGCTCAGTGTGCTCACCAGGCTGTGCAGTGTGTCGAAGCCCAGCTTGATGTTGAAGCGTCTCTTCTGCTCGGCAGAGATGTGCGTGATGCGGCGGCTCTCCGTCTGCAGGCAGGCATTGTCAGGCACCTCCTGGCAGCGGGGAGAGCCCTGGGCCACCTGCCCCATCGGCGATGGGCTGGCCCAAAGCACGCAGCAAGGGTTGGGAGGGGAGTTTGGGGGGCTGCAGGAAAAGGGGGTGCATATGGAGATGGTGTCCCCATAGCGAAGTTAGCGCTTGCTCTGGCTGTACCTTGTTGGACTCAGGCCTGCTCCGACGGGACACAGGGTGGTGCAGGGAGATGCCAGTGCCCAGCCCTACAGCGGGTCCCGGGGAAGCCTGGCCAGGCTTGGGCCAGTCGCTGCCTGGGAAAGGAAAGGTGATGTTCTGGTTAGAGGGGTAACGGTGGCAGCAGCTCCACGTGACTGGCTGACACCGGGGTCTCACACTGGGATGGGTGGAGAGGAGCAGCCTGCAGCATTACCCTGGCCCCTGAGCAGCCACCCCACTCAGCTGATGGGGATGCTCTGGTCCAGCGTCTGACCACATTTTATCGCTTTGTCTTATCCCACATCCCGCTCATTTTACAGCTGCTCAGAAATGGGAACAGTTGGGATGTGACATTTTAAATTCCTGGAAATGGCTAGGAGAGAGTCCCAAGGGCAGCAAGGCTGCGGTCTGCAGCACCAAACTGAAACTGGGAACACCACCAGAGCCTGGTTTCCAGCCTCCGCTCTGGTTTCTGTGGGTGAAAGCAGGGTGCTTCCTGCTCAAAAACCAAGCTCCGGGTTTTCAAAACCACAGTCCGACATTTTGCTCCTTTGTGTCTTTTCCTGTTTCTGCTTTTGCCCCTGGAGAAGGAGTCAGGTAAAGGGGTTGTGCAGAAAGAAATCACCCCTGCAGAAATAAATTGTCCGTGCTCAGCTGAGTAAATGTAAATAGCTGGGACTGAAGCCACAATGAAACATTCCCACAATGTTCAGTCCAAGCTCCCTGCAGGAAACACAGTGTCCTGTGGAGCTCCTTGGGGTGTCCCAGACTCACCACAAGCCGACGTGGGGGACAGTCGCTCCGCTTTCGGGACCAGCAGTGGGCCCGGCTGGGTGTCCGCCAGTGGCGCTGGCACCAGCACCGGCACTGCCTGGGAAGGGCTGGAGCCAGGACCCAGCCCTGGGCTCAGCTGGGCCATTCTGGAGAGGAAGGTGGCGGGGACGTCGGGGACAGCACTTTGCTGCTGGGAGGAGGCAGAAGGAAGAGGGAGGTTGAGGGGCCAGTGCTGCATGCACGCAGGGGACCAGACCTTCCCCTTTGGTCAGTCGGTGCCTGGGCACTGACAGCCAAACACCCACGAGGGGATTGGTGAGTGGGATGTGCAGCCCTGTCCCCACCAGGCACCTGCAGGGGCAGCCCCAGCCCCATCGCCCCTGGGCAGAATCGCCAGGAAAGGGGTCATGCAAGCAGGAAATTTCCCATCTCTGCCCTGTTTCTTTTATGGGAAAAAACACTCAGGTGACCCCTGGCACCCCGGCCATGTGCCCCCCCTTTGCCCCGTGCCTGTCCACACCCATATTGCAATGGGTGACCACACAGAGCCCCATCTCCTCACCCGCCCCATCTCTACTCCTGCCCCAGCAAGCAGGAGAGGGTACTTCCTGAGCTGGGGGGGCAATTCCCAACATGGGGGGTAGGCAAGTGCTTACCGGGGAGACTGGGGACACGGGCATGAGTCCTGCGTCCATTGGGTGTGAGGCATCCAGGGCTGGCTCCTGCTTGGCTGCAAGAGGGCAGGGAGCAGAAGGGTGCTGCTGCATGGGGGTGTCGGGACTCAGGTGACCTTTCTGCCCCAGGGGACAGCCAGCCCCCAGCACCGGCGCTGCTGGAGCCACTTCCCTGACCGTCTGCCCTGGGGAAGGGTGAAGCAGCCCCTGGGGAGAGGTGCCTTTGCTCTCCACAGTGGGGACATCCTTGGGAGCCTTGGTGCCGGCAGAGACCCCCAGGCCTCCCCAGCCCAGCACAGGACTGGATACGGCAACTTCCATGGAACCTGCCCCGCCGTACACACGGGCAGCTAGTCAGCCAGGACACTGGTGACCCTTCGGCCCATCCGTGGAGAACTGTGGAGACCAGGCTGGGGACATGGGAACTTTGCAGCAGTGGTTGTGGTCAAGCCCTGGAGCCACCTGGGCCCCTCCAAGGGATGCTGGAGCTGGGGTGGTCCCAACCCCGGGGAGAAAGTGGGTCCCCAGTCTGCTCCCCCCCACCCCAGGATCCTCCCCCTACCCTTGGCTTGGCCTTGCCTCCCCACACCCCCCCCGGCCCCCTTACCTGTGGTCAGCAGCTGGCTCAGGCAGGGGTTGGGCACGGCCAGCCGGGGCGGCGCGGGGGGTCCCGGCAGCGTCTTTGCCTTGGTGCCGCTGGGCTTCGCCTTCGGCCGCCTGCCCCCGCCCTGGGGCAGCCCCTTGGGGGGGGCAAACCTGGGGTCGCCCAGCAGGGCGGGGGGCAGGAGCTGGGGGGCAGCAGGGCCGGGGTACCCCGGGGGCACCATGCCGGCGACGCAGCCCAGCCCCGGGGCGTGGGGGGCCAAGCAGGGCGTCAGGAGGGGGGAAGCAGGGTGGGCAAGGAGTGAGGGGTTGGGCGAGCCGGTGTAGGGGAACTTGGAGCGGGGAGCCGAGGCGGGGGAGAATGGGGGGTCTGGACCCAGCAGCGGCACCCTGGGGGACGGGACAGGGGGGGCGTAGGGAGGTCCTGGCGGCTCCAGGCTGACGCGCTTGCCAGGGAGGCCATACTGCAGCAGGGGCTTGTGTCGGAGCTGGGGGCTGAGGCTGCCGGGGGCTGTGGCAGGGGGCTCGGGGGGCAGGGGGGCCGGGGGGAGCTCAGGGGCCAGGAAGGTGCCATGGAGGCTGAGCTGGGAGGCACCGCCGGGCTGCGGGAGACATGGGAGGGTCAGGGGGGGTGGCTGGGCCACCGGCAGTCGCGGGCCGTGGGCTGGGGTCCCGCTCACCTGGAGGAGGGTGCTGGGTAGGAGCGGGGCCTCGGGGCTGGCGGGCAGCCCCCGCGCACCCATCAGGGACCCCCCGCCGCTGAACAGGGGCTCGGCCATGGGCACGAAGCAGGGTGGCTCCTGGTAGCCCGCTTGTGTCTGCGATGGGGGTGGCCGGTGGCCGGTGAAAATATCTGCAGGGCCAAGTGGAGACAGAGCGATGGGCATGAGGGGACCTTCCTGGAGAGGGGTGACAAGCCCCGGGGCATGCTGCGGGGAGCCATACCCCATCACTGGCACTGCCGGAGATTTGCCAGTCCTGCCTTCTCCTCGCGGGGCAGGGGCAGCTCCCAGCTCCACCAATGGATCTGGTGCCCGGGTTGTGAAACGCTGGAGTGTGGAGGGAAGAGGCAGCCCACGTGCCGGGGACCAGCCTTGCCACACGCATGGGGACAGGAAAACCCGCCCGGGGTGGCACCCAAGGGTGGGGACCCCGTCCCCATCCCTGACACCCAGCTGGGCACCGCATGCTCCAGCGCTGGGGCTGCTCCCAGCAGGGTGTGTGGCCACCCCGCTCCTCCTGAACTAGCCCCAGGGGCTGGGGCTGGGGCCCATGACACCCAGGCTGCAGGGCAGCCACAGCAGGGGGACTAAGAGGAGTGTCACAGCATCTCTGAGCTGCAAGGGACAGTCCCCTGGAGTTGTGGTAAGTGCTTGTCTCCCTGCCCCGGCACTGCCATGCGTGCAGCCTGTGGCTAACCACATCCCATGGCCTTCCCAAAGACGAGCCCCGTGACCTTGCTGCGACTCCCTCTCCCTTCCTCTCCCCTTCCCATAACCCTGCTCCTTCCGCAGGCCCAGACGCTGTGGTGCAAAGGGCTGGCCTGACACTTTGGGCAGCCGCCTGCCCGGTGAAACGAGCCCCACGCATGCCTTGGCTCAATGCTGCCACTGCCACTGCCTGTGCCAGCGCTGGCTTGGGCATTCCCACCGGGAACGTTTTCCCTATAGAGGATGACTGTGGGACAGGGATGGGGCTGCTGGTTGCTTCCCTGTAGGATGGAGCAGGAGCACTGGCCAGGTTTGCAGGCAGCAGCCCAACAGCGCCTGGCACCGCTCTGTGCCCAAACACTCTGGACACAGACACTTGCATCCCCTCCGGAGAGCACTCAGCCATGCTCCCAACCCCTCAACTGGTACAAGCATTGCTGCCTCCAGGCCCTGTGCTGCTGCCAGCAGAGTCCAGCCGAGTCCACATGCTGGCTCTGCCTGCCCTGCCTGCGCAGCCATGCCCCAGGCACCGGCAGGGCTGCAAGGACTCTGCTCTCCCTCCAGCACCCAGGGTGCTCTGGCTGGGACCTGAAAAGGCTTGAGACCCTTCTGAATCTACACCAGAGGAGCAAACACGCCAGCAGAGAGGGATGCCATGGGGCTGAGCACAGTGATGATTCCAGCAGTGCCATGTGCTGCCTGCTGAGGGTAACAGCCGTGCGAGATGGGGCAGTGCCACTGCTGAGCTGCCCCCCTCAGCCCTCAGACTGCCCCTTCCCCCCTGCCATGGACATGGCAAATGCCCGGGACCATGGAAGAGCCACCCCCGCCCCTCCATGGCCCGGCACATGGCATCAGCCATGGTACTGCCATGCAGGGTCTCAGCCTCCCTGGGGAGCAGCACCCAGCTCCACGCTACCCCCAGCCCTCCACTGTGCCCATGCCAGGCTGTCCCCTGCCACCAGCACTGAAGCTCTGTAGGTATTTATAGGCATTTATGGTGCCCAGCTCTGCAGATTCAATTCCTCTTGTGCCTCTCTCTGTGCCGCAGGGATGGATGGTGGATGCTGCCCATTGCAGCAGCTGGTAGCCCCTGGTCACCCTGTCCTTCCTTTCTCCTGCCCCTTCCCCACCCCACAGCTCTTGCCCATGCATCTCTCCACCATCACATTACCCTGACCTGCTCCCAGGCCACGGAGTGTGGACTGGGCATGCTGCTGCTCGAGGGAGAAGAGCCTGTGTGGTCAGCACAGCATGCCTTTGGCATCCCACTCAAACCTAGGGCTGCTCTGCAAAGGGATTGGGGCTACAGAGCCTGTTCCCAAACCAAGGACCCTCCAGAGCTGGCCCCAGGCTCTGGGAGAGCCCTGCAGTGCTGCAGGGTGATGCCACCCTGTGCGAATGCCAGCCCAGCCCCCAGCTCCCTGGTGCCCAGCATGGGTCCTACCTGGAGCACGGGGCCAGCAGGGCACGGGGCCGGGCTGCTCCCTCGCCTCTGCCATCAGGACTTCTTCATCTGCCCCACACCACGCTCTGGCACCCGTCGCGGACACAAGGTGCTTCCTCATTTGGGGATTGGTTTGCACGCGCTGACTGACAGGCACCAAGCTCTGCCACAGCCACCAGACATGGTGACAGCACTGTGACCCTGCGGGAGCCCCACACCGGCTGCTGCGGTGCCCAACCTGCATGCTTGCACTGTGGTGCTCTGCACAAGGCTGCCGGGGGGATCCCTGCTTCCGAGCCATGAAAAGCTATCACACAATCTGCCAGAAAAGTGGCCTTGGGGACATAATTGTGTTGGCGGCACCCGCAGCTCTGGCACCCAGCACCCA
This sequence comes from Vanellus vanellus, assembly GCF_965231255.1. Taxonomy (NCBI): domain Eukaryota; kingdom Metazoa; phylum Chordata; class Aves; order Charadriiformes; family Charadriidae; genus Vanellus; species Vanellus vanellus. Next base: position 352,383 of record NC_138924.1, read on the forward strand.
GCATTCACCCCCTATCTCCTCTCCCCACTCCTCCCGTGACCCCGTGGCCACACAGGCCCTGCACTGCCCATCTCACGGTGCGCACACACCTCTCTGCTCCTACACCTCCACCCTGCACACCTGCGTCCCGCCAGCGCGCACATCGCTCGCAGGCAGCGCTCGGCTGTCACAGGACTGTAACCTCTTGTCACTGGGGAGAGCTGCTGCATGCAGCGTCCCAGGAAATGCCACACTGGGACAAAAACTCCCACCCACAAGTCACCAAGCACCCTGCGGAGTGCTGCCCTGCCCCGGCACACGCAAGGCTCTCTCCACGGCTCAGCAGCCCACGCCTGGGCAGACAACCAGCCATACCTGGGATGCCGTCCCTGACCCCAGCTGGGCTTGGGACCCTCTCCAGCCCCAGCAGTCTCCCCATGTGGAGCCTCTGGCCAAGGGCAGAACAGGAAAGGATGCTTTCCTGAGATGTAGTGGCTTGCAGTAAGAACCATCCCATTCCCAGGCAGCACCCTGAAGCAAAAGGCAGGCCTTTTCCCCAGGAAAAAAAAAGACAGCTTGGTTGCTCATAAAAATATACTGGTTCAGATGGGCACTGATGTGTCCCTTGCTATCTCCTGCTGAGCATGCAGTTGTGCCACACCGGCAGCACAAACATCAGCTGGGCCCACAAAGAGAGGTGCTGAGGTGAGGTGCTGCTTGAAAGGGGCCGGTGCAGCTTTCCAGGACCTCTTGGGGGAAGGGACACTTGTCGAGTGTCAGTTTGACCCATTTGGAGCTGTCCCACCTCCCAGCGATTGATGCCCACATGGGGCACCTGGGGACAGGAGGCAAAGGGCCAGCAGTGGGGACAGACTTCCCAGCACGGTTTGCCCTGATGGGACCTCTGGAGGGAATGACCCATGGAGGGCTGGCAAGAGCCTTCCCACCCCATCCATCCCTGGGGCATCCCACCGCCCACCCTGGCGCATCAGAGTGCCCCAGCCTGCTCCTCGCCAGCATCTGGTCTTGCATCACCCCGCAGCCGTATGGCGCAAACACCCTCATTTCCTCCCGCCGAAGGAAGTGGAGACTGGCCGTGGAGCTCACAGGGTGCTCACAGATGCACAGAGGGGTTTAGAGATGCTGGTACTGCCCAAGGCCACCCAGCTATCTGGGAGGGCTCCAGCCACCAGCCCACACTGGCTCCCACCGTGCAAAGTGTGTCCAGGCCACCAGCTCCAGCATGTTCAGGGGCAGAGCTGGTCCCCGGTGCAGCGTGCACCAGCAGCGACTTGTCCTGGCATACGAGGACAATGCACAGCACAGCTGGGACAAGGACATGTCCCAACTGCCTCCTCGGCACTCACGGACACTCATGGCTCAGAGCCTGCATGGCAGTGCTGGGAGGAGGCTGCCATTGTCTGCTTCCCAGTGTCCCCTCCTTGCCTCAGTTGGACACCAGTGCCAGGTTTGTCTCCGGGCCAGCTTGGCAGGGACAGTGACTTGTCCCCAGAGGATGTAGCAGAGCCCAGCGTGGGCTCTGAGCCACCCCCCCGAGCTGCCCAGCCTGCGGCTGGTGCGGGAGCAGGGTAAGGCAGGGGACACGGCAGCACTGAACCTGCTATCTAGAGGTTTCCACTTTCTTGAGCAGGACAATTGTCCTTCCTCTGTCTGCAGCCAAAACGAGGTGGGTTGGTACTCCTGGAAAGACCCTCTGTTTGTAGAAATCTTCTCCCACAGCTCTTGGCCAGACCCTTCCTGACCTGCCATGGCTCTGCCCTGGGTGCAGGCAGGCATGCCAAGCCCTGGCTCCACAACCTGCTGCAGCACCCTGGCCCACGCACGCCGCTTTTTCCATGCCAGTGGATGTCTGGTGCTTTCTCTCTGCCCCAGCAGCTCCTGCTGCTGCCTGGCCAACCCTCTGACCCTCCCATTTTTTGGCTGCCGTGGGGCATAGAGCATGCTGGGCTGTGTGGGATGTGGCACCGCATTCGGGCTGGCTCTTACCTGAGATTTCCATATCATCCAGGCTGGGCTGCAGGGGTGCCAAGTCCGGCTGTATCATGTCAGCGTTCCCAACATACGCTGGAAGAGGGCAGAGCTGCAACACTGGGGCCCAGCCACTGCACCCCAAGATCCTCCCTCAGAACTTCTCCCATCACTGACCTCCCACCTGCCTGGCTGCCACCACTCCGTGACACCCCAGAGTCACCCTGCGCTGCTGCACCCCGCTCTGCTGCACCCTGCTCTGCAGCCATGCATGGGCAGGGAGATGGGCACCCACCCTGCAGGGACCCAGGGCCATTGCATCCCCACCAATCTGCCCACCAGCACCTCTGGGACCTCACCCAATTTCCAGGAACGCCAGGGAAAGGCTGATCCTTGTCACAGGACCTGCCTGGTGTCACAGGACCTGCCTGGTGCTGCAGGAGCTCCAGGGACCTGGCCAGGCAGGGACAGCAAAGAGTGGCCATGGAAGGCAGGACCTGCCCGCTGCTTACCCAGGGCTGGCAGCCCTGCCCTGGGGTCTGGTGCAAAGTCCTTCATGGGGCTATAGTGCTGCCTTGACAGCTCAGCCCATCCCACCTGGGACAGCCCGGGCTGGTCTGTAGGGAGTCACTGGAGGAAGGGATGCTTCCACCCGGTCCAAACGGAGCTCTCGCTCTGTTGGGACAGGGCAGGCGCATCCCCTCATCCTGCCCCGGCAGGAGGGATGTCAGAGGACATCTGTCTGCCCAAAGGACACAAGAAGCAGCTCTCAGGGGCTAAGCCAAGAGGCAGCAAAGTGCTATGGGTCGTGCTGCCTGCTTGGACCTTCTCCTCCACCCTCAGCAAGAGCATGGTCTGGGTCACGTACCATCCTCAGGGAGCTCCTGGTGAGTGCTGGGAGTCTGTGTCATGGTGAAGAGGGTGTCAGAGATGTCTGAGAGGAAGGTGTCCAAGTCGAAGTGCTGCCTACCCCCTGGCTCCTCTTCCTCATCCCCAAGCAGCATGGGAACCACATTGCAGAAGAGCTGGTTGCACCATTTCTCTGTTGGCCTCCAGACATCCTCATCCTGCATGAGATGGAGCAAAGGAGCCAGGTGGGCACCTCTCTTGGGTAGGGTCCATGCCTGGCTCCCCAGCTGCTCTCCCTGGCAGCTCCCATGCTCCCTGCAGCGATAACTCCAAAGCTTCACAGCTCGCACTTTGGTTCTTCCAGAAGGGTGAATCCGGCATCCCAAGTTCTTGGCATCCCATCCCATTGGGTTCGTTATGCCCTGGGGCTTTCATCTGCCCTTCTCCCAAGCTGCCCAGCACAGGGGTCCACTTTGCACCCCCCCTCTCCCCCCCTCCCCACCTTTCCCCAGCGGACTCACCCGCTTTGGGCTGGAGAGCTCTCCCTCCCGGGTGGACTTTCGGAGCTGGAAGGAGAAGACAGCTTGCGTCACTCCTCAGCCAGGGTGAGCACCGTGTGGGGCAGACCCAGGGGCAGTGCAGAGGGGGGCAGCACTCAGGACAGGGGTCCCTGGGGAGCTCAGTGTGGCCACCACGAGTTCACATCTGCCTTTACTCTACAGAGCCTGAGGTGTACAGCTGCTGCAGTGATGGCACTGGTGGTGTGTGGCGGTGAGAGGCTGCCGGCACCCTGCCCGCCCGTGGCACCCCCGGCCTTTATCGGTCCCGAGCAAGCGGCTGGGGAGGAGGCTGGACCGCGCTCCACCCCGCATGGCGGGCAGCCAAGGTTGTGGTGCCAGCATGCCTGAGAGCGGGCACCCGGAGTGACACGGAGCCACCCGGCCTGCCTGGCAGCACGTGCTGCCGGGGTGAGATGTGGCTGCCAGCGGCGTGCCAGCTAATCCCAGCCCAACCAGAGCGCTGTGGGTGAGCCGTGGATCTGCTTGACCCACCCCAACGTGTCTGCTGTGAGCGCCCTGCTAAACCCAGCCCCAGATCGTGCACCGGGCGGGCCACAGTCAGCCCAGGTCAGGCTGCCAGAGCACACTGCAGCACTGCAGGCAGCTGGGGATGGAGTCCCCACTCAGCTCCCACCCATCAGCACCATGGGGACAGCCAGCATCCCCCTCCCATGCTGGCAAGAGCCCGCCACATCTTGCTCCTGATCAGCCATAGCTCTACGTTGGGCACGCTGCTGTCCTGGTCCCACTGCTGGCACTGCCATGGGATGGGGAGTAGCATGGGCAGAGACACTCACCCGCTTCTTGTAGTAGATCCTCCACTTGTGGTACTCTCTCATCACCACCTCGATGCGGCGTTTCCAGTAGTTGCCCTCCAGCACGACAGCCTGGGGGGGCAGGATAGGGGTCACAGCTGAGCCCCCCAGCCCCAGCACCTCGCAGCCAGGGCTGGTTTCCCTGTGCCACGTCAGAAACATCCTTCCCAGCAAAACTATGAAATATAACGAGCTCTGCCCCCTGTGTGTCCCCAGCTACCACCTGTGCCACCCAAACCTGCTCCTGGCCCAGAGAGCTGCAAGGGACCATGCCCTACCTCTGGTTTTCGGTGCTCATCAGCCTCTGACCCCTCCAGCGGGGTGATGAAGCCACACACAGGGTTCTTCCTCCGCTCCACATCTGCACAGGGGAAAACACAGCTGGCTTTACCCATGACTCCATCCCTGGGCAGGGGAGGGTGCCGGCGCACTTGTACATTGCTGCCCCAGTGCCAGCTCCGTCCCACCCAGTATCACCCGGCACTCAGCAGATGGAGTGGGGTCTGGCCCCGTACTCACACTGGATGTACCATGCTCTCCAGATAGCGTTGTTGAGACGAATTTTATCCCGGCAAAGGAGCCGCAGCCCCTTGAAATTCTTCCACTTTGGAGACACCAGCTTCCCACTAAAACACGAAGCAAAGGAGAGGCTGAGGGGCACTATCACAGAACCTTCCTGGTTCGGGGTCTCCCAAGGGGGCTGTGCCTTGAGAGATGCCCGGGGCCACCAGCCTGGTGGCAAGTCTGGAGCAGGCACAGCTGTGTGGCTCCACTCCAGGCTGCTTGCCAGGCATCTATTGGAGCACCCACAGGAGCACCCACAGGAGCACCCACAGGAGCACCCTGAGCTTCTCTTCACCCTGAAAGCAGGACAGACCTAAACCGGCAGCTTCACAGACCCACACGAGGCTTCTCGAGACCCTGGGATTAAAGCAGATCACATGGGGGAATTGATTAATTGAAGGCTCAAGCCCTGGGTCTGAGGTGGGACCCTGCTGCCGCCGCCGAGGACAGCTGCATCCCGGCCCCAGGGGACAGGAAGGGAAGTGTCCTGCCCAGGCGAGATGCCTGGGGACGTGTGTTCCTGTGGTTCTTGCCTCATCGCAGCATTTGGGGCAGGCGAGGCTTGGAAACACTACCTTCAGCTGGGGCAGGCGCAGGCAGTGGGGCAGGCAGGGGCAGCCATCTGCGTGGGTCTGGGAAGGCAGGACAGCAAGCTGGAGGATGTTAAGGACGTTAAGGGACGCTTGCCTGTGCCCCAAGACAAGCGGGACCGGCCCTGCCCTCAGCCCAGCGCTACCCGGGGCTCTTCTCCATACCCATCCCTGCAAACCTGTGCCCCTCAGCCTGGCTCGGGCTCCCTCCATACCGACTCCCAGCTCCTGGAGGCAGCTGTGTTTGTTCTTGCAGCTCGTGGTGGCCGTGATGTCCCTAATGGGGCCTGCAGTGCGAGCAGCCTCATTTCACTAATCACCTTGTTTCCTTCCAGCCGAGGGACACCAGCCCCTCGCGTGCACCCACCAGGGAGGTCCTGATGGTCCTACTGCCCCAGAAGATCCGCAGGGGAGGCTGGGGTCTCTCTGCCTTACTTTGGGGTCTTTTTCACCTCTTCCTGAGAGCCCAGCGGCTGCCCCAGCTCTCCCACCCCCCAAAGCATGGCCCTGGGGCAATGCTGGCTGCATGGGGTGGCCCTTTGAGAGCAGGCTGGAGGCTGCATGACATCCCTCCCCGGGAAGCTCATGTCCCTCCCCAGCCAAGAGTTTGTTCCTTAAAGATCTTGGTGCTGCTTTGGGTCCCACTAATCCTCGGCACGTGCAGGGAGGAGGAAAGGTAGAGGCTGGGCTTGGTGTAGGGGTGCTCTATCCCCCCATTGCCAGCATCTCCTCGGGGGCACCCCAAGGTGCCATCGGGCCGTGTCCCCAGGGAGGTGCTGGGGCTGAGAGCAGTGCCCGGCTAATGTTTTAGGAAGCCGCACACGTGTTCATTCAAGCTTGTCAAACCTTCGAGCACCCTTGAGCAAAGACTCTGGCCGATTCTACATTAACCTGCCTTGAAATCTGCCTCCCACGGCATGGCATGGTACGGCACGGCGTGGCACGGTACGGCACGGCATGGCACAACATGGCAAGTGGGGCTCTGTCTCTCAGCGGCTGTGCCGGCCCAGCTCAGAGCTTGGCTCGGAGCTCAGCTTGGAGCTCCCCACAGCCCAGCGGGCAGGGGGCTTGTTGCAGACAGGGTGCTGGCCTCGACGCTAAGGCCAGGCAGCCGAACAGGCAGCAGTGCAGGCAGCGAGACCCCTGTGCTGGTCCTGCACAGCTCTTCGCATAGAGAGAGTGTGCCGGGGCAGAGGGGAGAGGAGAGCGCTGCTACTCCATCTCGCTGTGAGGCACAAAGACCGGGGACCCATCTGGCTCCAGGGCTCGACGCGGGGACTTTTCTGGGAGCGGGTGCTCCCACCCACAGGGGTGGATGGGGACAGTCTCCCCAGGGAGACCCAGCCGGACCCACAGTCCCGGGGGCTGGGGAAGGACCCGCCTCCCCGCAGCTCCAGCCTGCAGAGAGTTAAGGACTTGCCTATGCGCTGGCCACTCCGCTATCACCAGGATTTTGAACTTTCCCCGGCAGCAAAAGGCAAACAGCGCAGTGGTGCCAAGCAGAGGAGCCAATGGAAGGGATGGGTTTCCTGGGCCTGTGGCCAGATCCTGCCGGTCAAGGCTACATGGCCATGCTCCTTACCGGTGCCGGCTGTCGGGGCAGGCGGCTTAAAGGAGCAGCCCGAGCCCACGGACTGCAGTCTTGTGGCCACAGACGGGCTCCTCAGCCACGCACAAGGCTGGTGGGGCCGTGGGCACGGAGCTGCCGTAGGACCTGGAGGGAGAGGGGAGGTGTCTTTGGGCTTCGCCACCAACCGCCTTTATTCCCCATTAACGAACCTTTCAGTTTTGGGGCTTATCAGGCTGATCTTTGCTCCCTGATTTGCCTTGAAAATGGCCCCACCCTTCCCTGATATTATCTCCCCAGGGAGATGGATGTAACCCCGCGCTGAGCTGCAAGAAAGGTTTGGGATGCCCCAAACAGGCTGGGGGTCCCACTGCCCTGCACTGCCAGAGGAATGGGGACACAGACCCCACCACTGGCTACAGGGCCTTTGTGGGACAGGGCGAGGTGGGAGGAGAGCTCAGCCTGGGACCAAACCCGGCGTGGGTCAGCACCAACTCTGTTTTGTCCAGTAGCACCTTGTTTGCTCCATGATTCATTTAGTTTAAGGTGTTGCAACCCCGGCTTTCATGGCAAAATGAGTATTTTGCTCTCCATCAACACCAAGAGGAGGGGAGGAGGAACGATCTGGCGAGATGTAGGGCTGCACGAAGAGAATCGGGCGGCAACAAGAGGGGAACAGCTAAGCAGAGGGTCCTTTGGCAGGTAGAAGACTGCTCAGCCTTCCCAAGCGCAGCAGGAGCAGGATCCCCTGCGGGACGTCAGAGCCCCGCTTGCTCCCTGCGCTGCCAGGACACAGCTTGGCCCCGGGGCTGGCTGAAAAAGGACAGCCTTTCCTGGAAGTCCTGAAACCTCACGTTTGACTTCTCACAAATTTTGCTGCCCACGTCATGTTTATTCTTGAATTCTTACGTTTTAAAATCCCGAGTCTGAGAAGGAAAGTTAAAAGTCGTACCACAATCTTCCTGAAAAGTACCCCCAGGCAAAAACGGACTGGGTTGAAATCCAACTTCGAATCTCTGCTATCTGACTGAGCTTTTTTTCTTCCCCGCCTTGCGCTGATGAAAAGGCTGCCGGGCCAGAGCTGCTGCTGGCCGGGCTGCCTTGGGAGGGAGGGAGCGAGCTCTGCCCCGGCAGGCGCTGCAGCCAGCGCGGGGGCATCTGGGGTAATTGTGTTGTAGCAAAGGTGTTAATAGGCTGTACTGGGGATTAGATAGGGACCCGCTCTGTGTATTTACTCGCAGATAGGAGGGCCTCTGCCCTTACAGCTCTGCCTCTCGGGCAGCTTTTCACCTCCGTGCAAATAGAGAGCATGAAGTGCCCCAGAAGAGAAGGGAAGTTGGTTAAATCCTCTTGCAAATAGTTGTCGGGGAAGCCGGGTAGCCGTGAGCCGAGCTAGGTACATCTCCACAACCAGTTATTTTGGTGATATCTGGAGATACGACCCCACCGTGCATCAGCACGGGAACCACTTGCACATCAGCCCAGCTGCTCTGCACGCTGCTTGGACAGGGTCAGCCCCTCTGCCCGGGTGCTTTCTGCCCCTGCGCGCGAGCGTTTAAGGCGCTGTGAATTTGAGAATCAGTTAGAGAGTATGGCAAAGCTACAGCAGCAATTCCACTTCTGCTAGGAAAGGCTCAGAGCCCGCTATCGGCTTGGCAGGATGAATTAGTAGGGAATCGGCATGCAAGGATGTAATCGAAGCCTGCCTTGGTTTAAACCACAAAAGGGGCAGAGTTAATACTCCACATCACTTACCAGTCTGATGTCCCTACCTGCTAAATCTCCCCTCTGTGTATTTGCAGGGGAGAAGAGGATGTTAATCTATCTCACACTCTGGGAACACCTGCAGGAGGCTTCCTGAGATAGACGTGTGCAAGGTAAGACCTCAAGTGGCTGCGGTTTGCAGTTCCCGTCTGCACCCGGTTTTTCTCCCTTCAAGAGGACACTTCCCCAGGTCAGTCACCCAATGATTGCTTGCTATGGGTCCCAGGAAGGTGGGCGAGCCCAAGAGACCAGTTCTGCAAGGCAGGACACTGGGGAGTCACGCTGTGGAGATGGGGAGAAAGACCTTGCTCAGCTGGGGAGATCGTGCTAAGGCCAAAGTGTAACAGTTCCTGAAGGAGCTCAGCTCCACGTGCTCAGCTTTTTGGGGGAATGGGGTGGGGTGGGGGGGCAAGCATGCTGCAGGGATGTCCACCCACAGAGAAACACAGCAGCCTAAGGAAGGGATTCAAGAAATGCAGCACATTGCAGAAGAAGGAGTGGAAGAGAACCATTAAGTCTTTGGCAGGAGAGGTGCTGTAAGCATCCTGGAAAATAGGTACAAGGGGCCTGGGAACTGCTTCATCCCGGCGCCAGGAGCAAGACTTCGGTGGGGGGAGTTGCCTTCATTTGAGGGATCTGAAGAAACAAGTTGCTGCTAGAAGCAAGCCTTGATGCCGAGACAGCGTTTCTTTCCCAGTGAGGGGGTGACGCACAGTCCAGCCCATGGAGGGATAATACGCCAGGTCCTCGGGGCGATTGCTCAAGCTGAGACAGGATTGCCTTAAACATCTGTGAAGTGCTGTGGAGCAATGCTGCAGAGGGGAGGAATTACCCAAATGACTGTTCAGCTACAGCCCTTGAAAAACGCTACTGTTTAGAGAAAATTTAGTTTACTTCCTTGGAAATGGTGTGAGCCCGGACAGCAAGGCATGGGTGGCTGCAGCAGTCACAGCTCAGCCAGCAGGTCAGGAGAAGTGATGGTTCCCCTCTACTCAGCACTGCTAAGGCCAAGACTGGATATTGTGTCCAGATTGGTCCCTCTGGTAAAAGAGGGAGGTTCACAAACTGGAGCGATCCTGGAGGAGGATGTTAAGATGGTTGGGGACTAATGTACATGACAGAAGAGGCAGGTGAGTGATGGGTTTGTTCCGCCTGAAGAAGAGAAAGTGGAGAGAGATTTTACTGCCTTCAACTACCCAAAGGATGCTATAGAGGAGATGGAGCCAGACACTTCTCAGACATGCACTAAGAATGGACAAGAGGCAACAGACACAAGCTGGAACAAGGGAAACTCCAATTAAAGCCATGGACTGCACTCTTCCCTGTGAGAGTGGTGTAGCCCTGGGACAGGATAAACGGGTGGTGGGCTCAGCATCCTTGGTCTCCATCCCTCAGAGTGATGGCCCTGAACAGCCTGATCTGGCTTTGGAGTTAGCCATGCCCTGCCCTTCACAGTGGTTGGACTATGAACTCCAGAGGTGCCTCCCAACTGACACCTTTCTGTAGTTTCTGCTTTATTAGGGAGTTAGTCTACGACATAACTGTGGATGCACTCCTGAAGACTGGAGGATGTTTGGCTGGCCACTCCAACTGAGGCTGTGCTGCACCAACACCCCTTCTGAGGAACCTGGCTGGGAGGGAAGCTATGAAATGGCAGAAAATGCAGAGAAATACCAAATCAGATAAGACTAAAAGTAGAGGTGCACTAAGTATCTTTAAACTCCGATTTGCCCCTCTGACACCTTCCTCCAACTACTGCTTACAAGTCTGTCAAAAATGTATTAGCAAAGCTGCCATGGGTTTCCAAAGGGAGAAAAGAAATGCCTGAGCAGCAGCTAGCCATCAGAGTGGTCAGCTCTAGAGCCAGAGTCCAATCCCATCTGTGGAGAGGCATATTCAGCACTGCATTGCAGGTCCAGGTTCCCCTGAACCTCATCTCTGATCAGTGCTTGTCATCCTGTTTTTAGGGTGCTGGCAAGCTGCAGAGCACAACAGCTGAGAGGTGGAAGGGGAGAACATCTAATGATGGAAGGAACTCCGAGAGAGAAGAACTGAGCATGAAGTTTAGAGAACCTCCAATGTCAATGTTTTCCTGGTTGGGTTCCATGGCCTGCAGCTACCCTGACAGACCAAGAACTGTTCCCATGGGTGCTGAGCAAGACCTAGACTTGCACCAAGGCAGCCAGGAGACATCTCTAGTGCTCTGCACTCCAGGGTCACCATCGGTGGTAGCACTGATGCTTTGTAGCTGTTGTGGATCCTCCTCTCTGAGGGCTACTGCCCAACTGCAGTTATGGTTTGCCATGGTACTGGGCTTGGGGCTGGTATGTACATTGTCATGCTCAGTGCAGGATGGAAACAAGGCCCTGAAAGAGTCCAAGAGGTAGCGAACACTGGAGTGATGGAGCCCTGCCTGCAGAGTAATGGCCAGTCCTGGGTAGCACACAGCTGCTGTGGTCTGCTCCATCTGCCAAAGCACTTGCATCCTGCCCCTTTGCCCTCTGCCTGGGGAGCACCAGAGGCTCCGGGGCACCCGGAGGCTCTGGTGCATCTCAAGAGTCAAGAGCTTGAGCACCCTGGGGTGGAGCAGTGTCTGCTCCTCCAGCCCCAAGCTGCAAGGCTCAGAGTAAGACAACTACAGGGCTGGGAGAGCAAAAGAAAGTGAGACCACCGGTGCCTCAATGTCCCCTGTGTGTGGCACTCAGGGGTGACTCACCTGACCAGGAAGCATGACCTCAGCTGCGTCACCCCTGCTGAAGCTCACCGTGCTCCTGCAGAATGCACACTTCACCAGGACCTTGGAGGAGAGCTTTGCCACTCCAGCTGTGAGCAAACCATGCAATCTAGGAGGTGGCGATGGGCCAAATGTACACAGCTATGTGGCAACTTGGAGTCCTGTCCCAGTGCCCCGCGTCACTGGGGCTGCTCTGGCAGCGGCCACATATTCCATCATGTTGAGCACTCAAGGACTTCAAGGCATACCTGAGAGGTCAGCAACTGAATGAGATCCCGCGTGGAACACGGCAATGAACAACTCTTCGAGGCTGTTTTGCTGAGGTTTTGTTTTCATGCGGCATCAGTAGGACATCGTCATTCCAGATTTTCACCTGGACATTTTGGGAAAGCTACGCAAGCAGTTTTGCGCTGATTCCAGAAGAGCAAGTCACCCTGATTTTATGATTGAGAGAACTCAAAGCCTTGGGGCCTTGGGAAAAGAGGGGACCTGCCTCCAAGAGCATGGACCAAGACACTAAAAGACACGATGCAGAGGAGCTGTGGGATGAGCAGGTCCCTAGCGTCCTTGGCTTGGGTGATTTGTGTGTTTGGGGGAACAATGCAGTCACTCACCTAATTTTGCAGGAGAGAAGTGGGGAAGCTTTCAGAAGGCCCTGGACAAAGCCCTGTGCAGCCATCCAGCCCAGACCACTGCTGCATGTCCTGGGATGACCTCGGGACATGTGGGCAGAGTCAAGGACAGTAAGGCAGGACTCCTGCTCTGGGTTGGATTGCCAAAGACTGAGCGTTGGCTGCCCGCAGGGTTATTGCTGCTCTACGGAGTGTGCAGGACCTGGCCGTGAGGGTGCTACAGCTGGGTGCAGTGACTCCAGATTTCATGGGTGGAGGAGTGCTAAGCTAGACGGACAGGAGAAACTTCTCATCTGACTCCATGGCCAAAAACCCAGCACCAGCTCCTTCTCCCTGAAACCTCCCAGGATGGCATTTTTTGAGCAGGTTGCACATCACAACCCAACAGACAAGAAGATGAGGACGCTGTCAGTTTGCAATTAGCAGCAGGTTCCTGGAGGGGCAGTAGGGCTCAGACAGCCTCATGCCTTCAAAGAGCTGGGGGGTTGTCTGTGAGACTCATGCCAGTGAAAGGGATCTGGGACTCACCTGTACTCCAGGCTCATGCACTCAAAGAGCCGGGTGAGGGTCGGGTCGATGCTCCGGGGATCGGCCGGTTCGGGCTCGGTGCGGTGGTGGCGCCGGCGGGGCAGCGAGTCGCTGTGCGGGGACGACACCATGAAGTGGCCACTGTGGATGACCTGGGAGGGGTTCTGTGCCCCAGCGCTGGGTCCTGTGCCGCCTGCGGCTGCATCCTCAGAGTCCGAGTCAGAGTCGGAGACAGGGCATGTCCCAACTGGGGGCTCTGGGAAGGGTCCTGGCAGCCCCACCTGAGCTCCTGCCATGACCTGGCACCTGCTGAGGAGCCCTTAGTGGCCTGCCCCAGTGCTGTGCTCCACGTCCTGGTTGTGCTGGAGCCCTACGGGCACTACGCTGGCATCGAGCACATGCCGTTGGGCTCCCCAGCACAGGACACCCACACCACACCTCCTTGGCGTCGCTCGCCCCCACCCCGGATCACGCCGTCTCCTCCACGCTCCGAGGTACAGCTTTCGGTTTGCCGGGGCGGCTTGCCGCCAGCCCTATTTATAGTGGTGGTGGCTGATCCCGCCCATGGCGCACCGTCAGCCAGGCCACAGCCACCGGCCACCAGCCACTGGCCACGGGAGCTGCAGCTCTGTGCCGCTGTCCTGCTCTTGCAACGCGCCCAATGGCCCTGGCTTTTAATTCCCTGCAAACCAGGGGAGGAGCAGCTGCAGGTCCCCTGTCCCCCCCTCGCCGGTGGCCACGGGTTCGCTGGCAGTCGGCTCTGTTTACCCGGGTTAATCGGCGGGGAGAGGAGCGGGCGGTATTTACCTAGTGCCTCTGCCCTAATGTATCTCCCTGCACTTCCAAGGGAACAAATACAGATTAAGGGATACAAACAGGTAAAATTATAGCAACGGGCACCCAGCTCAGCACAAAGCACACCGACTCGCTGAGCCGTGCGCCAAGTTGAGAAACAACCCAGGCAAAAGCCTTCTCCGAGATGGGACCCAGCAGGAGAGGAGATGCAATGATGAGTTCGGGTGCGGTGGGGTTTACACACCTTGTAGTCATGCAGTCCTTCGGATGGATTACCCTCACCTCCAAGGTGTCCTGAGAGATGCAGGCAGGCAGGGCTTGATACACCAGCCACCATAACAGGGTTCCACTCTAGGTTGCCACTGAATCAATAAGCCGAAAGGAGAATCTTCTATCAAGTCCTTTTTATTAGTAGCGCTACAGCTTAAGCTGGGTGCGTCCAAAGAGGGACCCAGAACAAAGAAACTCCTGGGCAATGATGCCCTTACAGTTTATCCATCTGCCCCTCAGGTGCCCCTTGGCCCAGTGGCAATTTCTGGTCTGGGGTCCTCCTGTTCCTCACTGGGTTCGTTCTCTGTCTACAGGCAGCCGCTAACTGTTCTCGCCCTGTCGGGTTGCAGCCTCTGCTGAGGGCTGTAGCTTCCTTATCTCCTGGTTTGCACTGGTCTCGGGGCCTTCCCTTGTGGAACTAAACAGAAGTTCAAAATAAATTCAACTTATCTCAGTGTCAGTTGGCAGCTTGCAGCCTAAGGCTTCAGCAGCTTTAGCTACTGATGCTGGGCGAGTTCTCAAGAAGTGGTACACCAACGTGGCCTAACGCTAAGGGATTTGTTTTATTTAAACTGAACAACCAATATTCCATATTCTTTTACACAGCGCCCTCCCCTACACCGTGCCAGTTGGTCTTTAATAAATACAGAGAGCTCTTGCCAGGGCTTAGCATGTGCCATGCCAGCCAGACCAGTGTCCCAAGCATCTCCTTACCGACCAGAGCCACAAGGGCACAAAGCGGATATAATTTCAGGATCAAATCACTTTTTTTTTTTCTCTCTAGTTTCTGGCAATGTCTTCCCCAGCTCCACACACACCTGGAGAGCACCCCGGAGCTAACATAGCTGGCCACAGCCGCCTGAACTCTAATCCAGCTTGCTGGTGGAGCAGAGCACCCCCTGCACCACACAGGCAGGTCCTGATGGTGCTCCGGAGGAGGGAGCAGCCATCCAGGGTATTTTTCAGAGCTGGAAGAAGAATATGCAGAAATAGATTTTTTTTGGATAGTTTTCACATGGATTGGTGCAAACCTCACCTAGGAACCATTTCTTCGTTTTTCAGCCAGATTTGCGCTACTCTGTAGCTCCCTTTTGCTCCGCTCTGTAGCTCCCTTTTGCTCCTGTGCCATTCATTACAACCGTGTCAGCCTGCCCCAAGCTGCCTGTCAAGATGCTGAAGAGAGAAGTAATTTTAAAAGTACCGTCTGCAGATATTTTAAAGCAATAACGGGCATGTGGGTGTCCTGGGAAATTAAGAATTAGGCAAGCCACAAGAGAAACAAAGATATCAGAGATACACAGGCTTTCTGGGAGCGCTCTTCTGTGCAGGGCTGTGCTGTGCGAAAGGCACTTTCCATTTTTTTGCCCAGGATCATTTGCCATCTGTTCACTGGCTGCAGGCAGACTTCAGTCCTCTGGGACAACGTATGTCTGAGGGAAGCAGAGAAATACATCAATGAGGATTTTAGGGACATCCTAACTCCTTCATCGCTGGCCCAGCATCTCTTGTGCTGCGGAGGAGGGAAATCGCATGGGCACCCAGCCTGGGGGAGGGGGTGATGGGTCCCACAGAGGAACCTTCCCCAGCAGACAGTGGACCAGAGCAGAGGTCCCACACCAACAGGCAGCTGCAGTGTTGAGCGATTTTGTAACTGGCTGTTTAGATCCTAAAATGTGTGATGCCAGGTACAGCCATATGGATGCAACACAGTCTCAGAGTTGTGGTCCTGAGTGCAATGTAAGATGGAGGTCCCAAAGGTGTCCCAAAACGTGCACTGTCACATGGGAAGTTAGAGATCAGAGTGTCCAGAGCAGTTCTCCAAAATGGTCCCAAAACCGTGCACAGAGGCAGGGAGAAATGGCCTCTGTGTCTGGGAGGAGAACACTGTTGGAACAGAGAGGTCGGGTTTATTAGTAGCTGAAGGAACTGGGAGTCAACAGGACCTGCACAAGCAGAGACATCTCCATTTGACCCAGAGAGAGCCGGGACGCTGGCGTGTGTAGTCACAACAGTGATGGATGGGGATGGGTTGGACTCAAACCTGAAGAGTATTCAACAGAGGCAGAGGATCACACAGTTCCCACCTTCATCCCTCAAGATGGGGATCCTTTGAAGTCCTAAAAATTCAAAATCCTGACAAAAAAGGACTGAAACTGCTAGCATTGCTACCAGGAATAAGGTAGAGAAATAATCATGAAAATTTTATTATCAACTAAGCAGCAAAGTTGGTGGCCTGAATATGTCATGTTCGGGGAGACCAGAGAAACTGTATGGGTAGAAACAGTGGGAAACATCCACTGAAAGCGTGTTAAAAGGAGCTTAAAAGGAGAAGGCAAAAGGGTGAAATGTAGGGAGGGCATTTACAGACACCGTGGTGGAGGTTTGGAATAAATGTAATCGACTTTACCACAGCCAGATAAGGAGAGGGCCAAAATAGCCAGCAGGGACACCAAACAGAGGAGAGGAGACTATTGGATGCCATTCAGAAGGTAGAAATCACCTTCAAAGAATAAGAAAAATAGAAAGCATTATGAATTTCAGCAAGCGGATTGTAAAACCACCAAAGTCAGGCCAAAAATAGTTTTACCAAGCAATTTGAGAAAGACAAAAACTAACACTAAAACCTTGTTCACAGCTATCAGAAATGGAGAGTCTGCCAGAGCATCTGTAGGCTCCGCAGAAGATGCACCAGGGATGCTGAAGGCAGAGGGAGGAGCACTGCACGAATTCACCACGGTGCTGGTGATGGGCAGCCTGCCGTGCTGAGGCTGCCGTGCCATGGGAGCAGCGGTACACACAGTTTCCACTGCCAGGCCCTTGTTGGGTTGGTGGCATGAATTAAAATTGAGAAGTCAGCTCAAAGACGTCACAGACCTCATCCATCAAATGAATAGCTCCAGACCTCCAGGACCAGAGACAGTCACCTGGGCGCCTTCGCCAAACTCCACCAGAACATTTCAGATCTGCTGCAACCTGTTACTTGCCTACCAAGGGAATGGACGTGGCACAGATAATGTCCATTTTTGAAAGTCTCAGTCGCTCACCTTAGGATCTCCAGAGTTAGAGGTCTCATTTCTGCACCCAGTGAAATGGGAGAAATTGTAATAAACATGGAATTTGTGGGAACTCGTGGATAAATACAACAACTTGAAGGAGAGTCAATATAGCTTTTTAGAAGAAAGTAATGGCTCAGAAATCTGTTGCGGTTGTTGGAGGGAGAGGCAGTGTATGTGGCCAAGAGTGATCTGATCAATATGTTATCCAAAAAAGCTTTTAAGAAGATCTATCGTAGAGTTTTCAAAGACGCTGAGCTATAACAGATCAATAGCTTGCAAAGCTGGAAAGCAAAGATAAGACTAATTAGTAAATTTTCACGATGCAGAGAGATTGCCTGTTGGATGCTACAAGTATCTCTACCGGGGCCAAATTTTTCAGCATATTCATAAGTGATGGAAAAAAGGCACAAGTGATGGGGAAACATGATGGAGAAAATAGCACGGTGACGTTTTCCGGTGGAGCAAATAGCTCAGAACAGTCATATCTAAAGGTGGCTGGAGAAAGCCGCAGAAGGCTTTCAGGCTGCAGAGTGCGTGAGTGATAAAACGGCAAATGAAATTCAATGTTGATAAGGATAAAGCGTAGTACATCCCTAACTGTATGCAGTGGTGGACTCTAAATTAGCTATTACCATTCAAGACGCACATCTGAGGGTAATTGTAGGCAAATCTCTGAAAACATCAGCTGAAAGTTCAGGAGCAATTAAAAAGTAAAAAAGGCTTCAGAAATTGCAAGGAAAGGAATGAGCTTTCAGCAGAGAACATCACTCACCACTGTACAAAGCAGAGGGTGCTCACAGCTGTGTGCAGTTTTGCTCTCTGTCTCAGAAAAGATGTAGAAGAACTGGAAAAAGTCACAGAGTTGAGGAACCTGCGTGGTCAGAGGTGGGAACAGCATCCCTGCAAGAAAAGGCTGAATAGATCAGGTCTGCCCATGTTAGAAAACCGATGAATGAGGGGGTAAGCACTAGGAATGTAGACACTGATGCAGCAGGAGTAGAGTGGTTGGAGAATGGTTATTCAGCACTTTTCACAACACAAGAGCTAAGGGCACCAGGCAAAAGAATGGCCGGCAAGTTCATCTCGGGTTGTTGTAAAACCAGAAGTCTAAATGGACTCAACAAGGAGTTAGTTAAACTGATGGAGGACCAGAACTATTACAATTCATGGTCTGCATACTCTGTGTGTACAGAGGAAAGCTGACTCACGGGAACTCGGGATGCTGGTACAAGCTCACCCTCAGCCTCCTGTTGCATGGATGGGAGTTGGGGGAGCACAGGATGAGACCTTCCAAACCCTCAGGGTGAGATGCATCTCCAGCTTGTCATAACCATCTGCGCTGACCATGGAGATCTGTTCCACAGACCCATGCAAGAAGCTGCAGAGAAAGTTTTGCACCCTCCTTCTTCGGCTTCGGATGCATAAAAGTTCTGCAAAAACCCCAAATTATATCTTTCTATCATTCCCTTTTTCCCTGTAGAAGATCTGCAACCTGCCGTCTGTCGCAGGACATGAACAACTAACAATGCTGTGGAGGCTGTGGTCCTTCAGAGCTTCTCCCACCCTTCACTGCCTCCTTGAAGAGAGGTGGGTGCCTGGGACAAGCTGCAAGGCATTCCTCCATCTCCTGCTTTGACTGCTGTAGTGCTGCCTCTCCCTGCCAGCAACCCGCTCCCCCCTCTCCCCTCCCAATATAGCAGTAGCAGAAAATAGCCTAGGATCTGTATTCCTGAACCCCATCCTCCCTGCTTGTGCAAGCTCACCACATTTCCTAGAAGACAATTCTGAGGCCCACATTTTCCATCAGGAAGCGGATCAAATTCCTGTAGGTAGGCTCCATGCCAGTCACCAAATGGTGACCAACAGAGACAGCTGGATTAAAGCTAAAGGATTGGACTGCAGGATGGTGGCACATGAAACATAGATGGAGTCCACCTAGTAGTGCCTGCAGTGGCTCTTGCTTTGCAGGGGTGGGTGAAGGAGATGGTGCCATGCTGGTGGTCTTGCCAGATTTCCCATGGGGTCACTGGCTCTTCTTCATCAAGGCAGTTGAAGAATGGAGGAAGAGACTGAAATCTCTTGTCATGGGCTCACTGTACCCACTTCCCTCTGGAGATGAGGCTCTTCACCAGGAGCTGGCATGGCCATCCCTTCATTTCTGGGAACACCCAAGCCCTCCTCAGTGCTGCTGCATGAGGCCACAGGTGGCAGGAGGGAAATCTTGACAAAGGTGTTGCTGAGATGGAGCCCCATGTCAGAGGCCAAGGACCCCTAAGTGATGGCAAGTTCCAGTGCCACAATGGTATATCGTCATCTGCAGTCTTGCTGTGAAAACGTGTGTTTGGGAAGGCTGGATCTCCAAATTGCTGCAGAAGAAACCATGCACACCCCAAACGGCTCAGAACCAGCTACAACGTGCCTGTTGTTGCCTTAAGATGGTTCTTAGGATTTTCCGTAACCAAAAAAAAATGTCAACAACTATCCCAGAAGCCATTATTGTCCCAGAGCTCAATTAGTAGAGGTTGGAGGAGGTGGAAGCAGGAGGTACTGGTGCAGTTTTGCCACCAAGACTGCAGCCTGTTGGCTCGGTGCTGTGTTGTGGGGGCCAGACTTAAGGCAGACTCTTATGACACACTCCAAAGTCACTGAAGGGTCCAGGTGCCAAGGCAAGCTCTCCTTTGGTGTGGCCAAGTACCACGTATGTGAGAAGGTCACCTCACATGATCTTTCCACATCACCAGAAAGGGCTCTGAGGACTGCTTGGGGAACGCGTGGCTATAGGGTCCAGATAAAGCACAGCATTCCTGCTAGAAATATAGAGCTCATGATTATGAGCAGTGAAAGTGAAATTTGGCCTTAATGAGAACCAGCAGGTAAAAGAGAATGGCTTTGTCAGAATCACTGGTGGCTTTTGCTCTTAAAATGTGAAGACGTGTGACTCACTATGTGGATCTGGCCCTGTTTCCATCTGTTGCTGGAAGCGCTCTCTCCCCAGCCAGCTGGGGAGGGACTGCCACTTGTCACAGCCGTGACAGTCCAAATTGTGGTGGTGCTGCCATATCATGCCTACAGTGTGTTGCTTCTCTGCCTGTAAATGGGGTCAGCCTTTGCTTGCCCTGAGCATGTGGGTGCCCATGGAGCTGGATTTGTCAATCTGGGCAGGATGTGACCAGGTTGCTGTGAAATGAAGGAGAGAGACATCCCACAAAAGGCAAATTTAGGGACTGAAAGCACAGCTATGTTCTCCAGCAGGCAGAAGAGCATCTCCAAAAGAGACGGTAGCATCCCATATAATTAAATCCCTTGGAACAGGTTGGGAAACCCTAGTTCAGACGCAGCTGATTGTATTCCCTCTGCGTGGAAAGAAATTTTCTGCTGTGTATCCACGCAATGTGATTCTTGGTGCTTTCTTTCTCAGATGGCCTTGCTCACACTCTCCCGTGGGTACAGCCTGTGCTGATGGGCTCTCAGCACTCCTTGCAGCAGGAGGACAGAGCGACGAACATGGAAGAGAAACTTGCAGTCTGCAGCTGGACTCCTTGGGCAGTATTTCTGGGCTCTCCTTGCCTGCAATGCTTCCTTCACTCTGGAAGCTGCCTGGCAAACCCTGGGGCAACAGCACCCTCTGGGGACCAGGAGAAATGTAAGCGATGAGACTCTGCATTTCTCAAATCACTTCTTTTGACATTGCCTTTGCATTTTAAGTGCATTTCATGATGGTGATGGGTGCTAGCTTGCTTGCCCAGAAAGAAGACCCTGCTGGAGAGGGCTACTTTGCCACACTGCATCTCTGTTACTATGGGACAATCTGTCTGAGCTTCTCTGGAGACAGCAGAAGAGTCCTTAAGACACACAGAATCACAGAATCACAGAATCTCCTAGATTGGAAAAGACCTATAAGACCATCTAGTCCAATCATTAACGTAACACTGCCAAGCCCACCACTAAACCATGTCCCTGAACACTATATCTACACAACCTCTAAATACCTCAAGGGATGGGGACTCCACCACTGCCCTGGGTAACGTGTTCCAATGCCTGATGACCCTTCCCATAAAGAAATTCTTCTCCTCTTGTTCTTCCACCTGTTACTTGTCAGAACATGTCGACTCCCACCTCTCTACACCCTCCTTTCAGGTAGTTGTGGAGAGCGATAAGGTCTCCCCTCAGCCTCCTTTTCTCCAGGCTGAACACCCCCAGTTCCCTCAGATGCTCCTCATAAGGCATGTGCTCCAGACCCCTCACCAGTTTCGTTGCCCTTGAGTTTGTAGGAAAAGCTGGTTAGGCATAACACTCTTTAGGGATAACAAGAGGACATGGTACAAAAGAGACTTTTCTGCATCTAGCTAAGGAGACCCACTGCGAGGATGGGATGCCCGGTGGTATCCTCCCTCCCACAGTGGAAGGGGAAGGTGTTGATGGGGAGACAGTGTGGGTGGGTGCTGCTGCCTCTTTGCTGCCTTCCACCATATGAGGGGTGCACGGCGGGTACATCGGCTCCTGGAGGGGTGGGCATTAGTGGAGGGTCACTTTAATCACACGTCTCCAATTCTATCTTAAGGCGGGAGAGTTAGCCAAACAAAGATTTCTAAATGCAACGAGGAATTCCCAAGTTTGTCAGCTGAGAACATTTTATTTAAGTTATTCTCTCCTACGCTGAGTATAGTCTTCGTTCTGAGCCGGCAGCTGCCTCCTCTTGCCTGTCACGCACCCCATGACTCACGGCAAAGCGGGCCTGAACAGGAGGTGGTAGGAGGCAGGGAGAGAAATGCCTCTGTAAAAGGCAGACACGCAGAGTCCGTAAAACCATAGTGTAAAAAAAATCCCCCCACAAGCATAACAAGATAATAAAAGATTTGTTTTCACCAGTTTTTATTTGCTAGCCTATCTTTCTCCATTTATGAGGAAGGCAGCTCTCACCTCACTGAGCCAAAGGCACTCTAAAATTCACATACCTTTGTAGGCATTTTTAGCACATTGATACCACAGAGGCTGGAAGCTGAAATGGACGGTATCTGCTGATGTGCTTCTTCCCTCAAAGAAGGGAACACATCGATCCTTTTAAGAAAAATGTAAAGGCATGTTTTTTGTGGGAAATGTTGTTTTGCATTGGTGGGTCGATGGTCAATGACGGAATTGGTGTGTCCTTAGGCTTGTCCCTGGTAGAGATGATATATCTTGGAGACTTCTGCATTTTCTGAGCTGTAATGTTGAGTCCTGACATAACTCAAGGCAAACGTTGGTCTGATCACTTACCTGCTGATACTGAGCCCTTCCTCTGCTCCCTCACTTTGCTCAGACCTGAATCCCTCCTTCACAAACGAGACTGACCTCTCACGCACAGTCTTAAAGTCCCTAAGGACGTAAAATATCTCACATATACCACCGTTCCTGGGACATGTTAGTTATACATGAACTGTGCTAGCCCTGCAGCCTTTCTTTGTTAAGCCTGCAGTCTTTAGTGTGCTTCAGCTTTTGGGAAGCCCGGGCAGTGTTTTGGGTGTGCTGTTAGAAAGTCCAGGCACAGGACCGAGGGGTGGTGCAGATGTTTTTGAGGGCAGGCTGCTTCCCTTGCTCGCCCTGGGCTTGAGGGCTTCCAGGTCACACCCTCCTGCCAGGGGAACATTAGGGCATGGATGGACTCATCCTGCTTCCCCTCTCTGCAGGTGGTGGCTGTGGAAGTCACCCTGTGGTAAGCAACAGGAGTGCTGGCAGTGGCCACCTGCAAACCACCACACTGGCTGGTACAGCGGCAAAATACCCCACCTGTGAGGAGCAGTCCCGCAGATGCCGGAGGGATGGACTACAGGAGATGGGAGGTCTTTCCACACAGAAATTTTACTGCACTTTGAAATCTCTTTTCAGTTTCAAAATAGCAAAGGCAGGGTGGTGCCTTCCCTCCGTGCTGCCATCTCTTGGAAGTCATTGTGGCCCTGGCTCCGGAGATGAACTCCCCACGGCGCTTAGGGGTGCGAATTGCATGGACAGCAAAACCTAAAACTCACTGTTGCTGAGAAAAGTGAAAACCTTTTGATATTTCCTAAGTTTGCACAAAACTACTGTGTGCAAAGGCAGAAGCCTGCATGCGCTATTTTAAGTTATATTTATGCATTGGTTGTGCCCTGCAGTCCCCAACGTCTGTCCTACAGGAAAGCTGAGCTTCAGTGGTGGAAACCTTCTAACACATTAACCTCTGTGAGCAATTCAGAGATTTGAAATAGACTTTTACAACTGAGACAGTTTTTTGAATACAGGTTTATTTGAATATTTAACAACTATTAAGCCTGAAATGTAGAAGGTACAGAGTGGGAATTTGACTGTGCACATTCATATCTTGAGGAAGATCCTCAGCAAGTGAAAATTAGGTAGTTCGCCTGAAGTTAAGGATGTAAATTAACTTACACAGCCATATAGATCCACTGGTATTTGGCCGTTTCACATATTATCTGAAGCACACTACAGATCTGGAAACTCCAGATTTTGCAAGAGACTGTCCTGAACAAAAGGATAAAGGCACAGTTGAGGAGTAGAGGGAATCTACAGGAGGGAGAAGAAGTGGAAGATGCTGTCTTTTCTTCAGTAGCTAGGGTATGACCAACCTCAGCAAAGACCCCATGGGACACTAGGTTTGGCCATTACATGTTTTGCCTTTTTCCATCTCTTTGGAGAGCCAGAATTAGCCTCAGGTCGGACAGAAAAGAAATGAAAATGCAACTAGCAGTAGGAAGCTGGTTTGATGAGGATGGCAGAAGCTTTGCAGTTCCTGTTGCACAGGCTGCCCCACGTTATGGCCCCCTTCACGTTCAGCTGTACAGAATAACACGCCGAGTACCACCACCCGCCCCCGTAGCTGGAGGCACAGTTCCCACTGTGAGTGTCCAGATCCCGATCTTTTGCGGAGAACTTCATGTTGTCGTGCACAGAGGAAGCACTGTTTGTGGCCATGGAGTCCCCTGCCAACCCCGAGTATGTTCCCAGCCTCAGCCGGTAGCCGTTGGACTCATCTTCCAGGCTGAAGAGGTTGTAGTCTGCAAACTTGGTGTTGTTTGCAGCATCCCAGATGACAAACCTGACCTGGTAGACCTTCTGCCTGGAGATCTGATGGATGTACTCAGTGCCCAGCCAGTACTCGGTGTGCACGTTCCCAAAGCCATACTTGTAGGTGCTCCAGGACTCGGCCCAGGTGATCTCCGTGCTCTGACGGTTCCTCTGGAGGACCGTCCAGCTCCCATCTGTCCCATTCATTTCGCAGTACACCACGATGGGGTGCAGTCCTGTGGGCTGGATGACGTAGATGCCGCTGGGGCTGCCAGTGGAGACCTCGCTGCAGTCCTTGGGCAAATCTGGGGCAGGAGAGAACATGGAGAACCAACAGACACAGCAACACCCCAGTCTGCTTGTCTTGGCCCTGCGAGAGGGATTTCTAGAAATGGGCAGGTGTGGGATTTTGCCAGGGTAGTAAAATGTCTACCGCTGTACTTCCTACTTTAAGTGTAAAAGCAGAAACCTTTGTAAGGGAAATACAGTGATTAAGAGAATATGCATATGTTTTGAAGGTATAAGCATAGAATTTGCCTCTCCTTCTGGCTCAGCCTCTGTTTTCCTCAGACTTTCCCAGTGTTCAGATGTTTATCCTCCCTCATAATGATACAAGCTTGGCTTGGTGAGGGCTCTTATTACATAGTTAGGCAGAAGCTTAACTGAGTGTGTGAGCTGTTCCTGCAGCTCCGGGATCCACTGCATCCCTGGGGTCAGGAAGGAGAAATCCTCAATCCCTTGGCATTGGACCCCGCGGCCAGCTGCATAACCTCGGTAAGCATTGCTTGGGAGGGCAGAGCTGCACAGCGGAGAAGAGGACTTGTGGCCCAGAAGTAATGGTTGCAAAGTCCTTTGGGATCTTGTCCGGCATGGTTCAGTGTGCAGCTATCACTAGTAACGAGTGATGTCTGAGTGGCCTTGGCACATGCTGTGGAGGAGCACGTGGAGGAGGAGGGTGAGGAGGAGCTGAGGCGGGTGATCCCCAGGTTTATTGCCCACCCACTGCTGTTGGATCCTCCTTGCCTACACCTCTCCCTGTTCCCTGCGGGGTGGTGGGGCACTTACTGCTCTGCGCTGTGCGCTGAGGGTCACTGGCTCTGTTCTGCCGCATGTTCTCTCCCTCTTCATCTGCATTGGGAAAAACAGAAAGAGTGAGACGAGCAGCCCTGTGCCACAGCCCAGAGGGAACTCCAGCCTCCACGGGCTGTTATTCCCAGCACTAAGTTTTTTGTAGGGAACTTCAACAATTCCATTTTTCTGCCTATATGGTATTTTTTTTGGTTGTAAACTCTTTAAAGGGATAAGATACTAGGAAGGGTAACACTGCAGCCATTGCGCAGGTGCCTATTTGGTCGACTCAGCGTTATGGCTTTACCGAGTTGCATGGAGTGGACTGCATGTCCGAGTAGCAGCGATGAGTACCAGGAGATGCTGCTAGAGAAGAAGGATTGAGAAGAAACCAGATTGCGTGGTTCAGACCAAGATTAAACCCTTGAGTGATGGTGCTGTAAATCTGCATTGCTTCTCGGTGGTGGCTAAAGGGATTTCTGTGTTCATTCAGTTCATA
Organism: Vanellus vanellus; assembly: GCF_965231255.1. Classification (NCBI taxonomy): domain Eukaryota; kingdom Metazoa; phylum Chordata; class Aves; order Charadriiformes; family Charadriidae; genus Vanellus; species Vanellus vanellus. The sequence goes on from NC_138924.1 coordinate 377,680, forward strand.
AAGAGCTTCAGAAACTGTCAGAGAGGAAAAGGAGCTCAAAGCATGTAGGATAGCAATGCTCTCTTTAAAGAGAAATCACAACACTCATCCTCATAAGATAGCGTTACCCAAGAGCCTCCAGTGGCGTGACCTCTCTCAGTGACGTGATGAGTTTATTACATCATTTAATCACATGCAAGCTTCAGAAAGCATTTTGGCTGGTCACTTATACAAAACTTCTGTAAAGTTTCAGGGCTACAGATGGACTACAGATAGCAAGAGAAAAAGGTCTTCCTTTGAATATCTAGAGCTCTCTAGATAAAGCTGCCATGTACGGACTTGCCAATAACAAAGAAGGTTGAACTACCAAATCCTATGATGTTTGGTTAAGATCTGAAATTGGGGGGAGATTGGATCAGGCTCCTTTTAATTCTGAGTGAGACTGCCCGTCTTCAACAGTATTTTCCACAACTCCCTCTCTGTGCAGGAAGGAGAGGGCACCTGAGGTTTAGATGAACAGAGTTTAGGGATGTAAGAGAGAAAACACATAGCAGGATGGAGCTCACCTGAAGGGAGATTAGTGATGTCATCTAAACTTGCTTTTAACCTTTCCAGGTTTTCAATCTCCAGAGCAAGAAGAGGGGCTAGCAGGGCCAGCACGGAGGCGAAGAACAGAAGATTGGAGTGATGACCGGCTGGAGAAAGAAGACACATGGTGAATCTGGAAATGCAAACCCTCTGAAAGAGAATTGGCTAACTAAATTCAGCAGAAGTTAAGACGAACTTACAGAGTAGAACAAATCCACATTAATTATGTTTTTTCTTTATTGAGCAGCAGAAGTATAAAGAACAATTTCCAAAAATAAGCATTCTACAAAGACATACATCCCCGGAGAGACACAATTTTGCTCAGGCTTTGATTGCAACCTACAAGTTTAAAATTACAGCTTCCAAAAGCTGGGGCCATCCTCTTTGGCTGTGGTCTGGGCTAAGGCAAAGGGCTCTGGCCCCCAGAATGGAGATGTGAAGCCAGCATCGGTGTGTGTGCCTTGAGAACAACATCTCCTAGTAATACAAGAGGGCACACTGATTTGTAGGTACTGCTGTCACCTGAAGACTGTCGGGAGCTACTACAGCAGACATAAACAAGGCACGGAGACCTGAGATTTTGGAAAGAAAGGTGCTGTTGTAGACACCACGCTGGTGGTACCCTGAGAGTCAGTGGCTTCACCTGCAGTTGTCCCAGAGGTACCCCCTCCCACCAGGGGACCGTGCAGAGGCTGGAGGCTGCCCACTGCCCAAGACCACCAGGAGAGCACCCTGCAGGGAGCCAGCAGTGTTGACCCAGCATCAGACCCCTGCTATGTGTCACAAATGGGGCATCTGCAGGGACATGCTGAAGGTCAGTGCATCCCAGTTAACATCTGAGCCAGGGCACTCCGCTTTAAAGGATGGTTTCTACCAGCGCCTGAAAACCTGAGCAATCAGACTCCTTTGGACCATACCAGACCAGGACATTCCCCAATAGTTTGTTCATGGCCGGCTCCATAGATTTGTGTCTACAGCTTGCCCACCCAGCTTCAGTACCCTGAAGGACTTATGAGGATGATGGGTCATTAATGCATTAATTAGCTTCCACTCCTTTTTTTTTGCACCTTGGGCTCTGGCACAAATATAAGTTAAATAAATGTTGTCTTTACAACACCACCCAGAGCAGGAGGGTTTTGCTTGTGGTCAGGAATGGAAAAGAGAGAGTGAGGAGCAGGAGGGTCCCAGAGTCCGCGGTGGGTACAGCAGGAATAGGGTCGTCCCACTGTCCCGAGGCCAAAAATGGTCGGTGGGAAAAGCAGAGATGCCGTGAGGGCGGCAGAAGCCCAGAGGCAGGCAGAGGAGGCAGGGACGCCCTGCCACGCACAGCGGTGGAGTCCTCAGCGTGGTCCCCTCCCATCCCCGACACTCACCCATGCCGTCTCTGCGGGGACCCTGCGGAGCGGGAAGCGGAGCGGGTTTGGCCTGGCGGCAGGGCGACCAACCCTGCCCTTATATAGGGCTTGGTGGGTGAGGTGGGGCCGGCTGACCCAAACCACAACACTCATCCTCTGGTTGTCATCAGGGCTGGAGATTTATGGTTTGTTTGCATTCATGCACCAGCTGTTGCGCTTCTGCGATAAGACGTCCTTACCAAACCTCAGCAAACAGCATCCGATGTTCACACAAAATTCCACCGAGATGACAAATGCTCCTGATAAGGATTTTTCTTGAGGTTGTTATTACTTACGGGATTTGATGCCAAACCCTGTGGTGACATCTGTGAGCTGGGCCATGCTGGAGATGTCCGTTAGACAGCCGTTAGTGTCTACCAACCCTAGCATGGTGCATCACCTAAGAGGGGGCCATGCTCTCTGACACTGCACCCTGGTTCCCATGCACGCCAGGGTAGCAAAGAGGCCTCGTCCCCAGCCCTGACCCCCCCACGGCAATGCAACCGCCTGTCTTGGTGTTGGCCTCCAGCTGTGAACTGGTCCCATGGGGCAGCCACTCATGGGCAGCTGCTGTTGCCCCAGTGCTGGTGTGGGGCAGGTCCTGCAGCCCTCCCAAGGGGTGCAGCGCTGGTGCTGGAGCCAAGGGTCTGCTGGAGGGTTTAGCTCTGACTCCACAGCTCTGGGTAACCTGGGGAACAGCCCTCATCACAGAGCTGGTTGCAGACTCAATTAACGAGGCGGCTGTGGGTTAAGTGGAATAAATGCGTAATGGACATTGAGCACTCCAGTCTGAAGCCAGCCTTGCAAATGGCACGGGAATGGGAGGGGAGTGCTAAGAAGGGCAGTGGCACAGTCCAGCGATGCTGGCTGATAGCTCAGTGACACAGATATAGGACCGTGGTGAGGTATTTATTGATGGTTTGACACCAGCAGGCACTAAGCCACCGTAGCATGTCCCTGTGCCGGCTCCAGGATGCTCTGTGGCACTGCTGGGGACCCGCATGGGCTGTGCGCCGCAAGACTGGTGCTGGCTGCTTGGCCCCACACTGTCTTCATCCCCAGATCCCTCATCTTCAGGTAGCATTGCCATCTCTGCTGTCCTCCGGGAGACCAGCAGGTGGTGGTGAAGGTCCCAGTGCCAGCGTACCCTGCCACCATGCCAGCGCCTTGCTGTGCCCTGCCTGGCCCCTGATCTAGGTTCCTCCAAGACGAAAGGACTCTAAATTCAGTACATCAAGGAGGACGTTTTTCACCAAGGGACTCACCTTCCCCTGCACTACACCAGCCCCTCGTAAAATTACCAGCTCCAAAATCACACATGTATTCACAGAAAAAAAGGATTCTTGCCAACTCCATGTTGCAATAACAGCTGTCATGCTGTTGGACAGCAACGAATATCTTAGACCTGATCCAGGTCTTAGACTTTTACTGCTGCTCAGCAGTTTCCTTTTAATGAAGCACCTTTCTTTTTACAAGAGCTTCCCAAAGTCCCTTGATAGATAACCTGGGGCTGTAACATTTGTCTTGGATACGTTTCTGGCAGCAAAATTTCAAAAAGACAAAAAGGATCTTCCCATTCCTTTGAGCCAGGAGCAGGACTGGCTCCCCAACACTCACCAGGGCACCAAGGGTTGGCACCAAAGCCAGTCAGCCACTGCGTGTGACCCCGGTGAGCATTGGGGTGGGCCCTGCCACCCTCACTCGATAGCTGTAAAAAGGTCCCTGCAGCAGGGAACCCATGGCAAGCTCTCCTTGTGCTGCTGGCCCTTGGAGGTGTGGGGATGAGGGCACAGGCAGCCTTGGAGCAGTTACCCCAGCCGAGGCTTTGAATCATAGAAACACAGAACAGTTTTGGGTGGAAGGGACCTTTAAAGGCCATCTAGTCCAACCCCCTTGCCATATGCAGGGACACCTTCCACCAGACCAGGTTGCTCAGAGCCCTGTCCAACCAGGCCTTGAACACCTCCAGGGATGGGGCATCTTACCATCTCCCTGGGCAACCTGGGCCAGGGTCTCACCACTCTCATTGTACAACATTTCTTCTTTGTATCTAGTCTGAATGTCCCCTCTTTTAGTTTAAAGCCATGACCCCTTGTCCTATCACAACAGGTGCTGCTAAAATGTCTGTCCCCATCTTTCTTATAAGCCCCATTTAAATACTGAAGGAGCTTTAAGGTCTCCCCAGAGCCTCCTCCTCTCCAGGTTGAACAACCCCAACTCTCTCAGCCTGTCCTCACAGCAGAGGGGCTCCAGCCCTCGCAGCATTTCTGTGGCCCTAAATGCAGAGGTGGTGAGTGGGAGAAAAGGCAGAGGAGAGGCCTGAACCTCCCATGCAGATGGGGACAGCCATCTGCCCCCTCTCTCCTCCCCTGCCCTCACTCAGTGGGACCTGTTGCCAATGGAAGCTCCACCTTCTAGAAGACAGAGTGTACTGCAGCCAGCCAAAGACCCACCGCTAGTGACACAGGAGTACAAACTGCCCAGCAGGGCTGCCGCAACGTGGGTCCGGCGGAGTCAGCCACCAGGTGACGGGTGAGGAACTGCTGGTGCACTGTAGGAAAAGAGGGATTGAAAGAAGAGGGGAACAAGGAGGAGACTGCAACTCAGTCCTGAGGGTTTGTCGAAACACCCTGTGGTAAAGCATGAAACAAGATAAACCTCCCCTGACAGATGTGGTCCCAACAGCTGTAGCTGCTGCTTGATGCGCTGGCCACGAGTGTATTTAAGATGCTCTCCCAGACAGTGCGCAGCCTGGACCATGCCGGGGCGATGCCCACCTCACATACAGTGGGGAAGAGCAGGAGGTCAGCAGAGCCTTCCTGAGCCTGTTTCTTCTCACCAAGACATATGGGCCAAGGAAGGGCGGTGTAGGGGAAGGGGTACTGCTTAGACACCCCTCAGCCTATTTTTGCTCAGAGCTGCCACAAGCGTCTAGGGGTCAGGGATGGCCCCTAGGAAAGGCTGCTGCCTTCAGCCCTCAGCTTCTACTGATCGAGGGCAAAAAAGGCATCAGTGTTGGCAGCCCAGCTCTGGGGCTGACTGCTTGGCAGCTCTCTGCAGGGAAGGAGGCCGAGACAGACCTCCAGCCATCGCAGAAGTGTCGGGACACGCTGGGAGCTTGTAACTGTTGACAAACCACTGCCCATAGGTATTACCCTCTTTGATCTCTGGATGATACAAGCCTCCACTGTGCTCTTGGTGTTCACACTTCTTCCCTTCTGTTTGCCTTTCCCCTCTCCTTCAGTTCCTTTATTGCCCTGCAGCAGTTGGTAGATCTCCAAAAAGACTTAACTTCTGGGCAGGTCCAGTATATTGCAGTTGATAAACGTCCCACAGCTGGGAGGTTTGGAGTACTTTATTTTTTCTCAGAAAGGAAACCTTAGGGCCTCTTTGTGTAATCTTGAGCAAAGAGAAGCCACCAGATGGGCACACAATTATTATCTTTGTCCATGCAAAGCGGGGAGCTGAGATCTTCACACGGAGGAGGGGTGTATAGGGAGAGCCCCAGGTATAAAGGGACAGAGGCCGGCATGGAGTTGAGAGCTGCGGGACTGACTGCTCAGGCTCCCAGCGTCTGCTCAGCAGCACTGCAGCGATGGGTGAGTTCTCCTCTTCCTCACAGCTCCTTTTCTGTATCATTCGCAGCTCCAGGGGATGCAAGTAGAAAACCAAGCTAAGTGACAGCAGTGGGAGACCGTGGGGGTGGGAGCTGATGAGAATGTCCAGTGCCCGTCCCACTCCTCCTCTTTCCACCCAGCCGTTTCTTTCTAGCTCGCTGCTGCTGCTGCTGGGTTGTCTCCCGCATCCCTGTGGACTGCATTCTCTGCACCTGCAGCACCAGGTTTTATACACCACACTCAGCTGCAGGGCTTTGAAGTATTTTCGCCGAATGTCCTTAACACAGACTTACTTCTTTCCATAAAAATACCCTTTTGCCTGTAGAAAAAAAAAAAAGCCCAAACCACATTTAGGAGAAACATGAGAAAATGTGACTGCAGGTTGCTGTCTGGTGCAGCAGGGAAAAGGCTGATCAGGAGGGTGACAAAGCCATTTCTCACCTTGCTTCACCCCTGCAGGGGCAGAGCCTGCACCGAAGCTACAGCTCCCACCACCCCGGGGGCCCCCTGCTTCTGCCTGTGCCCCGTGGCTCTGCCTCCCCTGGTGTGGGCTTCCTGGGGGCCACTGGCAGGGGAAGAGGGGGCTGCCCCGGGATCCTGACTGGATGGGCACTTTCCTTCCCAGGGCTCCAGGCTAGGACACGCCAGCTCCAGAGGGACCTTGTCCTCCTGCCTGCTGTGGTGGGGATGCTTCTCCTCTGTGTGAGCCCAGCGTGTGTGGCCAGCTACCAGGATGGTGAGTAGGTCGGACGGGGCTCTGAGCAACCTGCTCTTGTTGAAGATGTCCCCGCTCACTGCAGGGCGGTTGGACCAGATGACCTTTAAAGGTCCCTTCCAACCCAAACTGTTCTATGATTCTATGAGTATGGGTGCCAGGGGGTCAGCGGACGAGCTGCCAGGTTTGGGTACATCCCTGAGCATGGCCAGGCTCCGAGGTTCTGGGTGCAAGTGTCTCCATGACAGCAGCCACAGAGAGACAGCAGGTCTCTGCATTCAAACCTCAGCTGCAAAGCAGGGCAATTCTTCCCTCTCATCACCAGTGGATAAGAGGTGTTGACAGTATGTTCCACTGGTTATGGAGTGCCCAGTGAGATCCAGCATCGGCAGCATCAGTACTCCCACCCCACAATAACCTGCCAGTACACCCTCCAGTACAGTTCCCTCATGTCTTGCTTGATCTGCTGCTGCAGGGTTCCTCGCAGACTGCAGCCACCTTTCCAGCAGCAGCCCCAGCGGGGTGTACGTCATCCAGCCGGCAGGGTCACCCCCACTGGTGGTGTGGTGTGACATGGACACCGAAGGTAAGGGCTGGACTGTTGTCCAGAGAAACTCTTACACCACCGAAATCACATGGAAGGAGTCCTGGACCACCTACAAGTACGGCTTCGGGGACGTGCGGGGTGATCACTGGCTGGGCACCGAGTACCTGCACCTGCTGACGCAGCAGGGCACCTACAAGGTCCGCTTCGTCGTGCGGAATAATGTCAATGTCACCCATTACGCCGAGTATGACATCTTCAGTGTGGAGAGCGAGGCTAGTGGGTACCCGCTGAGGCTGGGTCGGTTCCTGGGCAGTGGGGATGACTACCTGACCAGCTACCACTCCAGGTACGGGGGCATCCACGACAACATGAAGTTCAGCACAGCCGACAGGGACCAGGACCAGCACAGCGGGAACTGCGCCAACAGCTACGGGGGCTGGTGGTATGACAAGTGCCAAAATGTCCTGCTCAATGGCAAGAGCTACATCTTCTGGCCAGGAACCTGCCCAAGGGGTGACTGCACATCCTCCCTCATCCTGGTCAAACCCACAGACGTGTGCTGACCATGCTGCTGCATCGCCCAGCCTCCCGGGAGTCTGTGGGAGTGCCACCATCCCCAGCTCAGTGCCCTGTTCCCGTGCCTGCCAACAGCCCTGGGCCAGCCCCGGTGCACGTCCCGCGCTGCCCACAGCTCCCGCGCCCCCACCAGATGAACCACAGCAGCTCCGGGGCTCAGGAGCAATCGCCCCCAGCCCCAGGCCTGCTGGCAGCTTCACCCAGTGCTGCGGTGCCGGCCAGCACTGGGACGCAGGCACTGGTTTGGGGTGGGTGCGCCCACGCCTGTCCTGGGGAGGGGGAGACAGTGCAAGTTCCCTTCCCTGTGCAATCGGTGTATCCCTGCTTTGCTCAGGCCCTGATCCCTCCCCGGGCCCCATACGCCCCACAGCTCTGCTACCCATGGCGGGAGAAATCAGCTGCAATAAACCCTGGAGCCAGACCGTGCTGCCTTGTGTCCGCCTGCCGCCGCGACACTGCACACACATACACACACATGGGAAGAGTTGGGGTCCCAGGGTGGTGGAGGATGCGGGGGGACACTGTGTTCATGGGGGGGTCCCATGTGCTGCATCCCCTGTCGGAGACTCACTCTTTCCTTGCTCTGCTCCATGCCATGGCTGGAAGAGCTGGAGCCCCATCCCCATCCTGCAGCAAGGGCTGGGGGGGTCAGGGTGCCTCTGAGGGGCATCAAGTCACCAGAAGGGGGGTTGATGCCATGGGGGATCCATCCCTGGGGCAGTCAATTACTTACAGAGCGGTTTGGGTTGGAAAAGACCTTTAAAGGCCATTTAGTCTAACCCCTCTGCCATAAGCAGGGACATCTTCAACCAGATCAGGTTTCTGAGAGCCCCATCCCCATTCCCCAGGGTCCCTCAGCAGCCCAGGGCTGTGTGCTGGGGGGTGATGCTTCAATGCTCCAGGGGATTGGGGAGCCCCATGGTGAGCAGGGCAGCCCCACAGCCCTCAGCCTGGGCTCCCTGCAGCGGGGCCCAGCGGCCACGGGGCTCCCGGGGGCGGCAGGGCCTTGCATCATGGCCAGTGCTTCCCCACCCTGGAGCGGGTGACGTTGGGTGGCCGGGACACGCCAGGACCATGCTGGCCATGGGTGACCCACACCTGTGTTTTGGCCAGAGGCCAGGGAGCACCAGGGGCTTGGGGACGGTACCTCCTCCCCAGTGAGACGGACCTCTGTTCCCACAACCACCCGTGGCGATGGCGTGAGGGTGCTGCGGTGGGACTGTGCCGGGACAGGCACTGGGAGCACTGGGCACTACAGGAGCACTGGGCGATGCTCTGTGCATTGATATTTTCCTTTCAACCCCACAGATTTTTTTTTCTTAAGAAAACTGCCCCAGCACGGCTGCTCACTCCATATCGGCCTGTACAAACGCGCTGGAGATATGGCGACGGTATTTGCAGGTTGTAATTTGTGTGTAAACCCGTGTGTTGTTTTAGACATGGGATTTTACCAGAGGTTTTATCAAATCCTGAACTGCAAGCCACGATGGGAGAAAACACCTCTCCAGGTGTAGGTGTCAAGGACACATCTCCAGAAAGTGGGGCTAATTCAATTTTACGAGAAAATAAAGAATATCCTTCCATCACCCCAGCTAACGAGGGGGTGACAGAAACCTTGAACAGAAAGGGACTGATTATTTATACAGCTAAGAATAAGGACATTTTCCCGTGATGCTCGTCCAGGCATTGTGTTTCTAAAGCACATTTTATTATCCAGAGCAGGTATGTTTCCGAAGTACAGGGCTTGCAATGTTTTAGCCTGATTATAATGCAATCAAAATAAGAACAAAGGGGAAGAACCCAGCAAGGCAAGCAGAGGAGCTCTGCAAAAGAGGTGAAAGAGAATCTCTTGGGAGTCCCGGGTGTGCCCCGCCACCAGCCGCTCCGCTCCCCCCCAGCAAAGGGGCCCGGCAGGACACTGCTCTGGCCACAAGCAGGGCAGACAGACGGCAACAGAGCCCTAGCAGTAGGTAATGGGTTTGATGAGGATGGCAGAAGCTTTGCAGTTCCTGTTGCACAGGCTGCCCCACGTTATGGCCCCCTTCACGTTCAGCTGTACAGAATAACACGCCGAGTACCACCACCCGCCCCCGTAGCTGGAGGCACAGTTCCCACTGGAAGTGTCCAGATCCTGATCTTTTGTGGAGAACTTCATGTTGTCGTGCACAGCACTGGGACTTTTTGAGGCCATGGCATCCTCCGCTGTCCCCGAGTACGTTCCCAGCCTCAGCCGGTAGCCGTTGGACTCATCTTCCACACTGAAGAGGCTGTAGTCTGCAAACTTGGTGTTGTTTGCAGCATCCCAGATGACAAACCTGACCTGGTAGACCTTCTGCCTGGAGATCTGATGGATGTACTCGGTGCCCAGCCAGTAGTCAGTGTGCACGTTCCCAAAGCCGTACTTGTAGGTGCTCCAGGACTCGGCCCAGGTGATCTCCGTGCTCTGATGGTTCCTCTGGATGACCGTCCAGCCCCCGTCTGTCACATTCATTTCGCAGTACACCACGATGGGGTGCAGTCCTGTGGGCTGGATGACGTAGACACCACTGGGGTTGCCAGAGGGGATCTCGCTGCAGTCCTTGGGCCAACCTGGGGCAGGAGAGAGGGTGATTTAATAAGATCTTGTGCAACAAGATAGAAGTGAATGCCATAGTCCTGCTGTTGCTGGTTCTGCAAGACAAGACCAAGATGTTAACGAGACCTGGATTGCCTGAGGAGCACAGATCATGCAAATGCCATCCTCACCTGAGCACACAACGCCTGCGTCCTCGTTGTGCCCGCAGTTGTGCTCTCCCCAAGCCCGCAGTGAGCACTCAGTGAGGAGTGCCTCCTCCCCGTTGCAGTTAACATCATCCAGCCAGATAGTCCCAGATCCTCTCCCGAAATACGCACTGCCTGGCGCTGATACTGCCTCTCCGCAGCCAAGCTGCCTACACACCACAGAGGCATCTCTCATGTCCCAGCTGTCGTCACACACTGTTCCCCACTCATTGCGGTACCAAACCTCCACCCGTCCGGAGCACTGGTTGGAGCCATTCACCAGCCGGAGCTGACCTGCAACATGGAAAAGAACAGTAGAGAGGAGATTTGGAAATGGCAGGGGATGACACCAAAAACAGCTGGAGCCCAGATCAGGAGGTACTCTCTGGCTCAAGAAGTATAGTTCATGCAGGTAAGATACTGGGCCTTTACACCTCTGACAATACTCCTGGCTGGGAAAGGAGCCTTTTTCTTCTGAAGCCTCCATTTCCAACTATTTTTGGTGTTTTGTTGCCCCAGAGACTGGGCACAGGTTTACCATGTGTTCCTTCAGCCAAGTGGACATCAGCTATCCTCTCCCACCACTGTAGGAGCTGTGTTTCACCATCCTGGGACCGTAAGTCCCTGGGAGCAAGGCTGAGGGTGAGACAGGGAGTGGTGCAGTCTGCTGAAGTACCCTCAGACAAGGGTATTTCACAGGAGAAAACCACTTCTCTAGTTCTTAGCCATGGGACAAGCAAAACAGCCAGGGATGCTGGTGGCAGGAGATCCCTTCCTTTCTTCTGCATCCTTCCCACTGGCTGTCCCTACTGTCCTCCCGCAGGGCAGGGGATGTGTGGGGAGGGACAGCCTTGGCTGTGGGAGTGGATCAGAGCAAACCCTCTGGACTTCTCCACACCTACACATGAGCAGAAAGGCCCGTGACTGCAAGGTCCCATGTCCACACCCACCAGACGTTTGAGGAAGGTCAGGTGACTCGTACTGGGGCATGTATCTCTCTTGAGGGATGGTGGGGCTCTGCTGAGAGCTTGGGGGGTTGGAAGATGCCCTCCCTGACAGCCTGCTCTGGGGTGGTCCTAGTTGTGTCCTGCTGGCAGAGATGGAGACCTTCCATGTACCTACCGTTCACTAACAAGTTCCAAGCAGACACAGTGTTATTCAAGACAGATTGATTGAAGAGGGACGATCCTTGGATGGTCGCAGTGAGATGTGGGACAGGCAGGGACAACACACAGGCAAGGAGCAGGAGAGGAGTGCACTGAGCAGCTGGGGGAGGAAGGGACAAGATGAGAATCAAACCGAACAAAACGTGCAATGGGGAACCAGCTGCAGTGAGGTGAAACAGCTGCAATTCACCCCAAACCTGCGAGGACGGTGTGGGGTTGCCTTTCTGAAATAAACCTTGTAGCCAGACTCCTTGTCCCCAGGCTTGGTGCCAGAGCCTAAAGTGCCCGGGAAATTCGGGGAGCAAAGTCAAGGGATCACAAGAGAGTCCTTTGCAGATCAGAAGAAAATTGACCAAAGTGTTAATCTTTAAGCACAAACTTTAACAAAAACCTTTCGGAATATTTTCTGCCCCTCCAGCTCACTAAACAGCTAGATGGTATTTCTTCAGACTTTCCACTAGACTCTGGAAAATCCAAAGAAAAAAAACAACAAGTTGTGATCAAATAAAAATAATAATGTTATTCAACTTAATTATAATAATAGTTATCCCAAGATTAAAATCTGAACATTCATTTAAAGATGGTATCACAGCTGAACCTCTGGGGGTTACAGCAGTGTTGGATTGTGAAACATCTGACTTTTTGGACACCTCACAACAACGGACCTTTGATAGCAATTGGAAACCTACGCTTTTCATACACCAGTAAATTCAATCTGACATTTTTAACACATTTACACTTAGATTTATGACTCCACTGGGCTGGAACTAAAGCGCAGTTACAGTCTGATAGACATGAACCCGTCCTTTCCCCTGAACCTGTCCCTGCTCTGCTGGGATAAAGGGGTACCCCGAGGAGATGAGTTGCTGCAATGTTTTTCTTTGTTCAATGTCTTCTTTGCCCCCACTGACCCATTCACATGGGGAAAGGCCACTCTGACCTTCCCTCTGCGGGTTTTTGCCCTCCTGCTCCTGAGCACAGCCCTGGGTAGACCCTGTTTGCAGAGACCTGCCCTTGCATTGCCTGGACCCTCAGCCTCGCTGGAGCTCTCCCCGCTGCGCTCACAGTGATGCGAGGTGGAGACAGCCCCGGTCCCTCCATCCCCAGCGGCGCAGTGACCAGGTCTGCAGGATGGCCAGCAGGTCTGCACCCCTCAGGTATGACCCAGCGCTGGTCTGACCCTCCTCTGTTCCCTGTTCCCTGGGACAAGGCAGCATGCAGGTTCCCTCTCCCCTGACCTGACCCCTCCTGAGCTCTCCTCTGCCATGACGTGGCCCAAAGAGCTGCGCTGAGGGCAGACCCAGAGACTTGCGTGTCATAGAATCATAGAATGGTTTGGGTTGGATAGGACCTTAAAGATCATCCAGTCCCACCCCCTGCCCTGGACAGGGACACCTCCCCCCAGCCCAGGTTGCTCCAAGCCCCGTCCAACCTGGCCTTGAACCCCTCCAGGGATGGGGCAGCCACAGCTTCTCGGGGCAACTTGTTCCAGTGCCTCACTACCCTCACAGTCAAGAATTTCTTCCTTATATCTAGTATAAATCTTCCCTCTTTTAGTTTAAAGCCATTACCCCTTGTCCTATCACAACAGAGCCTGTTAAAAAGTCTGTCCCCATCTTTCCTGTAGCCCCTTTAGGGACTGGAAGGGGCGCTAGGGTCTCCCAGGAGCCTTCTTTTCTCCAGGCTGAACACCCCCAACTGTCTAAGCCTCTCCTCACAGCAGAGGTGCTCCAGCCCTTGGATCATCTTTGTGGCCTCCTCTGGATCTGCTCCAGCAGGTCCATGTCCTTTTTTTGCTGGGGGCTCCGTCCCTCTCAAATCTTCTCCCTTGCCCTGGGAGGAGCAGCATGGACCTTGAGTCTGCCGCTGCTTTCTGCCCTGTGTCATGTCCTGCCTCTGTGGTAAGTCCTCCATCCCTGGGAGCAAAGGGGTGGCACTGCCGGGGTGGAGGCTCTCAACATCCCCTCCACCAGCACTGCTTCTGGGGGTCCACGGGCCGGGAAACCCACCCTGCCCTGCTCCCCATGCTCACACTCACCCATGCCGACTCCACGGGGACACTTGGGGTGTTCAGAAAGTTACTGTAGATATGCTTTGAGTCACAAGATTTATAGCTGTGCCGTGCCAGGGGAGGAGAGCAGCTGACAATGCTGCTGATGGTCCTTTCCCATTCTCGTCTTGGGGCGTGTTAATGAGCTGCTGGTAATAGGGCTGTAACCTCAGTGGACATTTCCCCGCATCAGGGATGTTCATCTGCTCTGATAAGAGCCCTTATCAGGACCTGAGCAAATACAGCTCAGGAGCGGCAAAGGCATCCAGGCACTTCCCATGTGTCAAGCAGGACTTTTCCTGGATATGCCACTAACAGGTGTTGGGAGACATTTGCTGAGCTCCCTCCTGTCAGGGCACAACCCTGGAGACACAGCCCCACTCATCACCCAGCTGAGCAGGGTCCAGGGTCCCTCCTGTCAGATCCCTGCTGAGGTGGACAGGAGCTGGATGGAGCAAACCAGCACCATGGAAGACAGGGATGTTCCTGTTTTCTTCTGGAGCAAACACATGGCATGGCTCAACAGCAGTCATAGGCATGAAGCAGAACCAAGCAACGGTGGCAACTGTCCAGCTTGTCATGTCTGGGGCTCATGCCAGGAATGGAGCTCAAGGGACTGGACCAGTCGAAACATGAGACTATTTCTGTCTGAGTCTCAGATGAAAGCAGGGACATCTGGTGCTGGGAAAATCTTCCACCTCGTCCAACTCAGAGTGCAGAAATTGTGGGGTCCACAGAATGTCCTCTGCACTGGGCAGCCGCGTGCCACCAGCCATCACCATGAGAGGCCCCTGCTATCTACAGTATAACTTACTATGACAAATGACACTTCTTGCCCAAGCAAGCTTTGAGCTATGGTTGCAAAACAATACTCAAAAAAAACCCTTTTCCAAAGTCTCACATTTGAAAAATGACTGAATAATACCAGCAGCTGCAAAATGTCACCTACTGAGAGAGCAAGAGTTTCAGAAGAGATGGGGCTTTCCCCAGCAAGGCTGAGATGAATATGAAGGTGAAACGCAAGTTGTATAGCTCACATGGGGAAGTCCAGGTTACCCCAAAACACTTCCAGAGTTACTCTTGGCACTAACTTGCAGCTCAGTCATTGGAGCAGAGCAAACAGGGAGATAACCAGGATTTCCAAAAAAATTAATATATGAATCAAGAAAGTAGAAGACTTTTGTCCCCACATACTATGCCTGTTGCATGATATTTCAAAAACTTTTCTCTCATTTCTGCAGAGGTGTGATGCTTGGACCGTTACCCTGGGAAGGATGGGATGTTATCCCATTCCCAGCATTTCTGTTTCATGACAGGTCCACGTAAATGCCACAGCTGCGGCCCCTGAGGTGGCCACAAAGCCATGCTGAGCTCAGAGGAGTCCTGTCTGAGAAGCTGGGGGTGTCTGACCTGTGATGTGGGGTACCGCCGAGCAGACGATGCTCTTTCAGAGCTCTGAACAGACATCGTGGACCCACAGCTTTTGCTCACTGCTGGGATGGACCCGCACTCGCAGACCTCCCCTGCACCTCCTGACAGCAGTGCCCACCCAGATGTTGCTGAAGCGGCTTCACAGCAGTGTGGAGCTGCCTGAATACCAACACAAAGCAGCCCCCAGCAGCCACAGCCTCCCCCGCACCCCCAGGGTGCAGGCGCGGAGCAGGGACAGCCTGGGGCAGCGAGCAGGCAAGAGGCAGCTCCCAGCACCGCCGGGATGCCCTCGCGTCAGCGTGGGCTTATTGAAGAGCCGCTGCATGCTACTAGCAAGCTGTTCTCCACCAGTTTTATGGACATTTGTTCCTAAGCAGATATTTCTACTGCCTGCTCCTTGATTTTTTTCTTTTCCTTATTGGCCTCCGGAGCATCTGCAAGATGGGAAATGTTTGTCTTCCAGCTGTGAGGTGTGAGCGGTGTTTTCTTTTCCCAGAGGAAATCTCAAAGCACATCCCGACTAAAGAAAACATCTATGGTGTACACACTGATAAAATTTTACTGAGATGAATGTGTCACTTTCGGTGCCTATTCCTAGCATTATAAACTAGGATTAAGTTTGTGTAAAGCAAATATTAATGTGCCGGCAAGATTGATCTCAAAGATCTAATATCATCCGAGTATGGGCAAGAAAGAAGTTCCTGTAATAGCTCCACGTTCCCCAGGAGAAAGGGGCCCTGGGTTTCCATCTCATTGATGCAGAAACCTCTTCCTCCTTTTTGGTTTCAGTAGCTTCAATGCCTGCAAGTGAAGGTACCAAAAAGCACTATTTATGAACACTTTGCTGCTTGCTTGAACCCTAAGGCCGAAGCCAGGGCCTTCCTGGTGTATTTGCATTTGCTTTTGCTCAAGTATTGGTGATCTTTCCTCTGACCATCATCCTTTCCTTCTGCCGCTTGGCCAGTTTGCTCTGCCCCTGTCGCTGCCTGTGCTCGTGCAGGAGCTCCAGCTCCCTCATCCTTTCCTCCAACACTGCTGGGGAATTTGAGGCTCTTCCAGGATTTTGAGCAGTGAAAAGGTAGCCACTGCCTCTCGGGGATATCACACCGGCCAATCCGCTTCCATTTGCTTTCATCCAGGCCTGTTACAAGGACTTTGCAGGTAACAGAGAATGTCTGGAGGAAGGAAAGAGTTTCCCTTAGTTAAAGAAGAAGTTAGAGACCAATTAAGTAAACTGCATATCCACAAGTCCATGGGGCCTGACAGGATGCACCCGCGAGTGCTGAGGGAGCTGGTGGAAGTCATTGCTGGGCTGCTCTCCATCATCTTTGATAGATCCTGGAGAACAGGTGTGGTGCCTGAGGACTGGAGGAAAGCCAGTGTCACTCCAGTCTTCAAAAAGGGCAAGAAGGATGACCCGGGAAACTACAAGCCAGCCAGCCTCACCTCCATCCCTGGAAAGATGATGGAACAGCTTGTTCTGGGCGTTATCTCCAAGTATCTGAAGGAAAAGAAGGTTATCAGAAGTAGTCAACATGAATTCACCAAGGGGGAGTCACGTCTGACTAATCTGATAGCCTTCTACAATGGCGTGACTGGATGGGTGGGTGAGGGGAAGGCAGTGGATGGTGCCTACCTTGACTTCAGCAAGGCTTTCGCCACCATCTCCCACATCATCCTCACAGGCAAGCTTAGGAAGTGTGGGTTAGATGGATGGACTATGGAGTGGATTGAATAGTGGCTGACAGATAGAGCTCAGAGGGTTGTGGTTAGTGGTGCAGAGTCTGGTTGGAGGTCAGTAACAAGTGGTGTTCCCCAGAGGTTCCCTGTTCAATATATTCATCAATGACCTGGATGAAGGGATAGAGATGATGACACAAAACTGGGAGGGGTGTTTGACACCCCGGAAGTCTGTGCCACCATTCAGCGTGACCTGGACAGGCTGGAGAGTTGGGCAGAGAGAAACCTTATGAAGTTCCACAAGGGCAAGTGTGGGGTACTGCATCTGGGGAGGAATAACCCCCTGCAGCAGTACAGGTTGGGAGCTGACCTGCTGGAGAGCAGCTCTGTGGGAAGGGACCTGGAAGTCCTGGTGGACAACAGGGTGTCCATGAGGCAGCCATGTGCCCTGGTGGCCAAGAAGGCCAATGGCATCCTGGGGTGCATCAAGAAGAGTGTGGCCAGCAGGTGGAGGGAGGTCATCCTCCCCCTCTGCTTTGCCCTGGGGAGGCCACATCTGGAGCACTGTGTCCAGTCCTGGGCTCCCCAGTTCAAGAAGGACAGGGAACTGCTGGAGAGAGTCCAGCAAAAGGCTACAGAGATGACTGGGGGACTGGAGCGTCTTTCTTATGAGGAAAGGCTGAGGGACGTTGGGCTTTTTAGTCCGGAGAAGACTGAAGGGGGATGTTATAAATCCTTAAAGGGAGGGTGCCAGGGGGATGGGAACAGTCTTTTTTCAGTGGTGCCCAGTGACAAGACAAGAGGGAACGGGCACAAACTTGAACATAGGAAGTTCCATCTTAACATGAGGAGCAACTTCTTTCCTGTGAGGGTGGCAGAGCACTGGCACAGGCTGCCCAGAGAGGTGGGGGAGTCTCCCACTCTGAAGACATTAGAAACATGCCTGGATGCTGTCCTGTGCCACTGCTGTAGGTGCCCCTGCTCTGGCAGGGGGTGGGACTAGATGATCTCCAGAGGTCCCTTCCAACCCTGACCATTCTGTGATTCTGTGATTTTGCTTTCCCCTTCCCATGTCAGACCGCACCAGTGGCTGACACATTCCCCATCCCACCATGTGGTTGGGACTCACGCAGGCACTGCTGAACCCCAATGAATTCACCTGAGCAGGGACCATCCCCACACTGCCATAAATGAGACCAATGAGGTGACAGACCACTAGCATGGGGCAGAGCAAGCAGGAGGACGCTGATGCTCTCCTGCATCACTCCAGCAGCAGCCAGTGCCTGGGGTGACATTTGCTGCTGAGCAGAGCAAGCCGGTAACAACCACCTGCCCTGGGAAACTGCCTCCTGACCCCAAATCTGCATGCAGAGGGGATGGAGCAGGTGAAAAGGATCTTCCTGACCCCTGCCAGTGACAGCTGGTGCTCTGAAATGTGGGACTAATTAAAATCCACCACGTACAAAGCAAACAAAGATGGTCAGCAAAGGCTGGGACGCTCCTGGCCTTTCTTTTCTTAGCCTGTGTGGACTTTCTGCTTCCATGCAGAGATCCCAGAGTTGTATCTGGCCATTAAACCAGGAGGCCACTGGCCTCTTCCCCTACTAAAAATCCAAGGTCACTGCTAGCCCCTGCACTGTCCTAGTCTCTGTCCCATGTGGTTCAAGCCTCATCATGTGAACAAGGCTCCTGCTCCTGCTCCTCCTCCTGGTTGTCACTGTGGTGCTCTGCAGAGAGGGAAGAGGCACCCAGCAGTGCACCCAGGAGTGCCACAGGGAGCAATGCTGACACTGACAGAAAACCCGAACCTGCAGCCCCAGTGGCAGCTGGGGGCAGGAATGGGCAGAGGGACCTTGTGCAAGGTGCTCCTGGTCTGAATCATACAATCATAGAATGGTTTAGGTTGGAAGGGACCTTGAAGATCATTGAGTCCCAACCACCCTGCCATAGTCAGGGACACCTCCCACCAGCCCAGGTTGCCCAAGGCCATGTCCAGCCTGGCCTTGAACACCTCCAGGGATGGGGCCTCAGCAACTTCTCCGGGCAACCTGTTCCAGTTAAACAAGACCAAAACACCTCACGGTTGTCAAGAGGTTGAGCCACTTCCCCATGACTGTCTGGGGCCAGGGGATCTCCAAGGCTGATAGGACCCTCTGAGAACCATCTACCAGAAATCAGACTTCCCAACAGCCGAGACCCCGGTGGCTCCCACTGCAGGCAGGAGCCACATCCTGTTCCCCTGAGAACCCAGCACAGCACCTTCCCATGTAGGCATAGCTCCTCTCTCCCTTTCAGAGCATGCCTTCTGTCCCCCTGTGAGCCCAAAGGACAATGTGAGACACAGCAGGTACAATGTCACCTAACTGCAAAGTCCCGATTTCCTCCTAAACGCTCTCAAGGCACAATGTGACCATTGACTGGCACAGGAGTTAAAAGGAAAACAGATATGCGTAAGCACTGGACCAGTGTGTAAATTTGTCATCGAGAAAGAAATTGCTCAAAAAAGGAGGGATTTAATGGCTAGCTGTCATGGCTTCAGTTGGGATAGAGTTAACTTTTTTACTAGCAGCTGGTGTAGTGCTGTGGGATGAGAAATACTGTCGGTAGCGCAGTGGTGGTTTCAGTCCTGCTGAGCAGCCAAGGCCTCCTCACACCGTCCCGCCAGCGACGGGCCGGGGGCACACGGAGCTGGGGGGGACACAGAAGGGGACAGCTGTCCCCAGCTGACCACAGGGATGTTCCACACCATGCGACGTCATGCTCAGTACGTAAAGCTGGGGAAGAAGATGGAAGGGGGGACATTCGGAGGGATGGCGTTTGTCGTCCCACATCACCGTTACGCGTGATGGAGCCCGGCTGCCCTGGGGCTGGCTGAACACCCACCTGCCATGGGAAGCGGTGAATGAATTCCTTGTTTTGCTTTGCTCGCGTGTGCAGCTTTTGCTTTACTTCTTAAACTGTCTTTATCTCAACCCACAAGTTTTTTTCTCACTTTTCCAGTTCTCTCCCCCATCCAAACTGAGGGAGTGAGCGAGCGGCCGCATGGTTCTAGCTGCCAGCTGGGGTTAAACCACGACACTAGCAAACGTGGACCAAGAAATATAATCCTCTGAATGGATTCATGGCTGCTGGCGAGCAGCAGACGTGTTGTGCAGCGATGCCATCTGCTGCCTCTGGCCGTCGGCGAGCTGAAACCTGGGAGCCCGCTCTGCAAACAGCCGCAGCGGGCCCAGGGACAGAGGGCCGTGCTGCTTTTCACTGTCCACCTTCCAAAACCTGGACTTTATTGCCACGGATGAACTGATTAGCAAGCCAAGAACGAAATTAAGTGTTTTTACAGTGGTACCTCCGCACCGTTTATTTAAACCACTGCAATGATTTAACACTGATGGGGAGGGAGAGTCCCTGGTCTGCCAAGGGGAATCTGCATCCATGAAATTTCAGCCTGGGGAAAGGCTGGGATTGTTAGGAGCCGCCGTGCAGGTAGGTCAGGTCATTGCTGAGCTCATCATCACTTTGTGCACTGGAAGTACTGCAAGTCCTCAGAGAAAACGGACTCAAGGAGTTCACAGTGCGTAGAAGCAGATATCGTGGACAGTCTTTAGCAGAGACAGGTTTGAACACGGCTTTTGAAAGGTGGCATTGGCACTGGACTGAATGTGACAAGAGCTGTTCAGGGGGAATTTTATTGCAGTTAAAATTAAAAATGTTAGCCAAATTCTTTAATTACATCCTTTTTTCACCCTTATTCATATCCATATGTAAACAGTTTTGCTAACAGTTTTGGTACCTCCCCGGTGTCCCCAGCACCTGCACATCAGCCGTGCTCTCCCCCCGTGGGGCCAAGCCCTCTCCCTGGCCAGGTTCGTGAGCGTCACCCCTCAGCACAGTGCGCACAAGGTCACCACGGGGAACCGCGTTCACAGGGACAAAACACAAGGACATTTGAGTCTGCCAGCACTATCGGTAAAATCCAGCTCATCAGACAAATCCTTTATATACCAAACCCAAGGATGGAAGAAATAAGATGATACAGATGCCTTCATACCATCCCGGGGCCAGCCTCCAAACGGGCACTTCTAACACCCTTTTACTTTCAAGCCAGTGAATTTTCATATGCACTCACAGCATGTGCAGCCCCACAGCGACGTGGATGCCAGGTTTTATCAGTTCAGCAGAACATCATTTGCTTTACAGTGCTACAACACTCGATTACAGTGTCCTCTCCCCTCTGCCCAGAGATAGGAAATATTTTGAGGTCAAGGCTACTTGCCTTGTGAAATACCTTCCCAGGTGTTAGGCAGAAAAATGACTTTTCTTTTTACCCTAGCCTAACAATTTGGCTATGGCTACAGGCTTGGGAGGGCTCAGCCAAGCAGCTACAGCCCCGTCCTGGTTTCTGCATCTCAGGAACCCACAGGTCCCCTCCAGGCTGGCCCTTGCTTCATAACAGTATCAGTAGTGCCGTGGACCAGCCCCATGGTCCTGCAGTAGCGAGAGGTGGTGGCAGGCCTGGGAGAGGGCCTGGATCCCGGGGGACCTGAAGCAATTCCTCAGCAGGGGCACAGACACCATGCCAGGAGGAGGCACCGTGTCCATTAGCTGGGGTCACCAAGCTACCCCAAAAAGGGAAAACCAATTAAACAGCAGCTTGATATTGTCTCCTCTTGGCTAATGCTGAGTGCTACAGTGAGAGGTGTGTGACTTGGCCCTAGGATGTGTGTCTCCTCGCCCCTCTCAATTCCTTGGTCATGGAAATAGAGTGCACTTGAAGGAGCTTCCCTGTCCACTCCCCAGTTTATATAAAGTGCTTCTTTTAGACCACAGCAAGTAGGGATCAGCAAAGAGAGGGGAGAGGACCCCTTCTCAAAGAGACCCTTGGGTACCAAAGGAAAGGTGCTGTGGTCAGGCGCAAAGGCCACCTCCAGGAGCAGAGGTGGCCACAGCTCCCTACTTCTTGTCCACCTGGGTACAAAAGAGGCTCCAGCACCTGCAGGATGCCCCACAGCTGCGGCTGACCCCAACGCTAGGTTTCCTCTTGGTGATGCTCAGCTGTGAGCAGATATTTCCTGGCCAGGAATTTCAGAGGATTGGGGTTGAGCTGTTGAGCGGGGTTTGCCTGTTGCACACTTCTGCAGTGCGGCTGCCTGTGCCGTGGTGCCTGTCCCAAGCCCTTGGGTCAGGAGCTACAGAAATCTTGTCATGGGGATGGCATTATTGGCTCCAATAGTGAAACAGTGATTGAAAATATTTAAGTATGTATATTCACGTCTGGGATGGCCATCTACTGCAGTCTCCCTCAAAACAGTACCTGAGGACTGGCACTTTGGTACCAGGGATGGTGCTGCCCCCGGCACAAGCCTGTTCAGAGGGCAGGCTGCCGACAGGCCCTCCTGTTTTAGCAAGACTGCCAGCCCCAAAACATGCTCCAGGCTTGCAGATACAGAGTAAAGCTGGAGCCTTTTGGTCCAGTTCAACAGCTCGTTGATGTTGGAAAGAAAGTAGAGTCCGGCTGGATTAACTTCAGGTTGGAGCCTGAAAAGGAGGGGTGACACTGGCACACCTGGGGCATGCTGTGCCATTACTGGCAGAGAAAGAGCATCTGCAGGTGTCTCCATGGGATCTGCACCCATCGCATGTGCTAGGAGCCAGGAGCTGGGCAGCACTTGCTGCCACACTGGGAGAGGGTCAGTGATGCTGGTGCTGTTTGGGGACATCCCCTGGCAGCCCTGTGTGAACCGTGGCACGTGATGGGGTCAGGGTTTTCCTGCCGCTGGACCCCTGCGAGCTCATCAGGTGCTGCTCTGCCCACCCCATCAGACACAGACGTCACCGCACCATGAGACAGGCGGCCGTCTCCATTGGAGGTGATTGACTGAAATCAGTCGGGGAAAACTGTGGCAGAAAGTTTAGCACAGTCTCCTTGGAATATATCAAAGCAGCGTCAGTCATCTAATAGGATAAGTAACATAAGCTGTGTTGCACAAAGAGGAGCACTAATGGGATATCTCTTTATGCAGGAGACAGTTTGATGTATCTGGGCCACCGCTAACTAAATCCTCCCTGAAGTCCCCTCTTTGTGGCTCTTCTGGCTCCAGGATTAATCAGCTCTCTCCTTTTAATCTGAGCACCATGAGGCCATCGGCTGCCTGCAGCTCCAAAAGCAAAGCACCGCGGGAGCCCCCGTCACCCTTCGGGGAGCATCAGTGGGGACAGCACAGTGGCAGCCTCAGCCACCCGCCCAGGGGCTGTGTCCTGCTCTCGGGTCCTGCTTTATTTATGGTGGCTCCTGCCTGCACGCTGCCCAGGGAGCTGGCACTGAGTCTGGCACTGTGTGGTCCAGTGGGCACCGGGGTGCCGGACAAGCCCTGATTTTGGTTCCTAACAGCTACCTGGGGTGCAGGGGAGAAGAACCTCATGACCCACATGGCCAAAGTCACATTTAGGTTCATAACTCAGGCTCATCCTGACTTTGGAGCACTTGGGGCAGGGTTGACTTCTGCTAGTCTGTGAATCCTCTCCAAAACCAAAAGTCATCCTTGCAGAGAGTCACAGGGCAGGAAAAAGGAGAGGAAAAGAGACTCACAGAAAAGGACTGAAATGCCCTTCTGAAAGAAACCCACAGCAACCTCATCTGCCTCTGTCTTGGGGGATAACAGGCCAAGTGGCCCCACAAGGACATAAATGTCCTCCAATTTTGCGCAGCTGAGGCACGAACCAGTGAAAGATGCCCCGTTTTACACCAGTGCACAGTTAAGCCCTGCACAGAAACAAGCTCTGAGAGCAGCTGCAGGACTTCCCATCAGCAGAGCCATTTGGGTCTTTGCACTCCCCCTTACGTGCATTTTGTTCTGTCAAACCCCCGTCTCAGCAAGGCGCGATATCCATTTGCAAGACCAAAACTCATGGCCCAGCAGGCCTTTCTGCTGCAGCCCGTGGTTTCGGTGCAAGCATCGAGGGCTCCAGCTGGGAGGTGCTCACAGGCTTCAAGCAGGGCCAGGGTCCTCAGGACCAGGAAAGTGGTGGCAGCAGAGCTGCCGCAGGGCCATGGCGCCAGCCTGGAGGAGCAGGACAGGGTAACTGGGAGGTCTGAATAGTCATGGGACCTGACTGAGAAACATCACTGCTTAAGGTGTAGGAACACAAGAGGAAACAGTTTTCAAGCGCAGAGCCCAAGAACAGCCAATAGATCAGCAGGACGCTGTGTCCAGGGTTCCTGTGTAATTAAAGGTCCATCAAGAGAGGGAGTAAGTGACCCAAAGAAGGGCTTTGCAAACCAGCAGGTCATATGTCTCAGAGTCAAAGCATGTGTTTGGAAGCTGCTGGGAACATCACCGGTGTGGCATCTCCCCAGGTGCCCTCAGACCAGGCAAGCTGGGCACAAGCCCCTGCTCGGCACTGTCTGGCCACGAGCTGGACCAGCAGCATGGCCAGCCCGGCGAGACCCACGTGTCACCTCTCCCACTGCTCGCTGGCTCCTTGCTCCTCTGGGTCACCAGCTCCTCAAACCCCCTCTCCAAACACACATGTACCAGACTTGTAAATCATCTGCTTTTGTCTCTGAAGAGGGAAAATCTGAGAATATCCTCAGAGAGGCGGCTTTATCTCCTCCTTGTATTCAACTCATTTTCTCAGATAAATCCCTTTAGTTCCACCAGGGATTAACAGGAGTTGAAAGCCGTTTCAAACGAGTCCAAACACTTCTATTTCCTACATGTACATCTTTCAACTTCAAAACAGCCTGCCAGTGCTTCTTAAACAGCCTTCAGCCTGAGACAGGCATCAAAGGAAGAACTGGCCGGTCAGGAGAGCAGGCTGCCTCCTAAGTTTGCAAAGGAATCACGAGATAACAAATTAATTCCCGAACTAATGTCAACATTTCATGCTGAAAGGGTTTTCTACAGCATTCAGTCTGAAGAGGTTTTTGGGTTTGCATCTGTACATACTGAGACGGCATCTGGCACCAGTCTTCTACATTTACGAAGAAACATTTGAAATGAAGCTCTTAGGGTTGAAAAAGTTTGAAGACCAACGAAGTTTTCCATCCTTCAGTAGAAAAGTGACCAAGAAATAACTGACAACTTCAGTTCAGTATTATATAACCATAAACATTTGCAAAGTTTAAAGACTAAAGACTACAAAGCATCTACTAAAGAACAGAATTTCAATAGAGGGGATTTTTAGAATTGCTTATGTGATTTTAAAGAGAAAAGGGATGAAGAGGTTTCATTTCCCAAAGGAGTTTATGGCTCTGCAACATGACTGCAACTATCATTTTTTGGAGGGCTGAGCAGAGCATTGTGACATCACTTTCCACTACAAAGTTCTGTTTCTACCCTAAAAATAATCCTGAGAAGTTTGTTTTCTTGCTTTGAAGGTCAGATCTTTCCCTAGCTGGTTTCTCATGCCAGGGATCTTCCCATGTGAGACGATGATCTTTTTGGTTGACTCTCTTTGGGCCCAGCTGTCTCCAGTTTTAGAAGCTCTATTTGCAGTGTATTTGTGATCTGAAGTCTCTTTGCAAGTGCTCTGTGCAGCACCACGTCACTAAGACTGATGACTGTCTTTCTAGCAGAACAATAAAGCAAAGAAGAATTTTGAAGCTGCAGCCCAGGACCGGCACCTGGGAGGCGATGTCACCGAAATCAGGAATAAACTCTTTAATACCAATGTAGCAGTAAGAAGCCGACATTCTCTTTATTGCAGCGCTGGATGCACGGGGAATCACTCCACCCATACCACAGCTTCTAGCTAGACCCTATTTATTACAATGTCGGCTTTACATATTCATGACAATTCTACATATGAAAAGTATTTCATTAACCCCTCCCAGCCGCACATGCACGTTCTTCCTTAGTGGTGGTCCTGAGAGTCCTTGGTGGTTTCTTTTCTCTTCTTGAAGAGGTCGCCTTGTTATTCCTTGGGCGAGCTTTGTGCTCCGTCCTGCAGATATCAGTCTCGTAATTGTGCGCTTAACCTCCTAGACCGACTTGTACTGGCCTCCCGCTCCGGCCTTGAGTTACAGCCCATGCTGTCTGAGTTCTTTGCAGCTATCTCTTTTTACACTGTTTCCATTCTGTCTGCAATTTAACCATTTCGGCATCTGCCTGAAAACTCCATTTTGTATCAGTGAGGCACATCGGCTTGTGCCCACGGAGCATTGACTGACATATTTGTTGCTTGTCCCTCGTTGAGATAGAACCTAGATGGGTTCAGCGATGGATTTCCTCGATGGTTTCAATGTTTTGCTTAGCAAACAGATCATTTGCCATCATCCCCACTGTAAAAGTCATTTTACACGCCTCCTCACAAAGACAAGTTTGCAGTAACCCAGAATTAGATCCCAAGTTGTTGCTGGTTATCTCCAGCAGTGTCTGTGAAGGGCTGGGCATCAAGGACGGCTCCTAGCACCCTTCCAGCAACTGTGCCCCTTGCTCAGCTCTGCTGTTCCTCCTTCGAGCCGAAAATTGTCCCACTGAGAATGTCACCTCTCTCAGACCAAAGGGCAAGATAGGTGAATGAGTGTGGGATGGGAGATGGAGAGAAGGCACAGCCCTTGAGCCCGGCTGGAAGGAGGATGGAGAGCCCTGGGTAGGACAAGGGTGACTTGGGGATGCTGGTGAAGGCGAGGGAGGATGGGGACAGAGGGGAAGCATGACAGCAGCTGAGGGCTGGAAGTGGGGCACAGGGGGACAGATGGGGCTCCTAGGAGGGGCAGGGGTTGGTAGTGAAGGCAAGGAAGAATGGTTCCCATCATGCACTCTCCACTTGAAGGATAAAGGCGCTAGCCGTGGCTCCAACTGGGAAGCGGTAGCTGATGGTCAGGCTCCATTACAGTGGGTTTGATCCTCATAAGGAAGCTTTCACCTGGCTGTGATTAAAGCCTTCAAACTTGGAGGAGCTGAAGCCACACATACATCCTGTCTCCAGGTCATCTGTGGTGATACCTCCTTGACAGCAACATTGTCCCATTGCTAAGGTTCACACCGTTAACACGTACCCAGGAACACTTGTCTGCTGAGCACAGACTGTCCTCATTGCTGATGGCTCACCACCCTGGTTTTGGTAGCTCACAGAATAGGATGGGCCATCAGACTCCGCAAAGATAGCCCTCTGCTTCCCAACAGAGCCAAACATACAGCCTATGACTTGGGGTTCCTTTCAAGCCTCAAACCGCTCTTCAGGAAACCTCTGGTGCCGTCTGGAGATGGCATGCACACATTGTCCAAATGCAGGACTGCCATCTCCTGGGCAGCTGGGAAACCTGGAGCGCAACAGCCCCGGAAAACCATCTTGGAATAACTCAGAGGCCACGTGGCTGAGAAGGCCCTGTGGTGGCAGGTACTGGCCATGAAGACAAACCTAACCTTTGGGTACTTCAAAAGCAGCTTCAGTAGTAGCTCCAGGGCCTGTGACCAGCACGTGTTTAACCTGTGCACTAAACAGAGCACGATTCCCACCACTGAGTAATGCAGCTTGGCTCCAATGCAAAAATTAGCAGGCCAATGGTGTATTGGATGTCCCTGGAGAGCCAGCTGGGCCTGGACAGACACCCTTCGCCATCCCATGGCACCTTCGGTGCAGCTTCTTGCACACCCTTCCTCAGTCTAAAAAACGAATGGGGGAAACTGGACCTTCACCAGAGGGTCCTGCACCCATGCCGGGGGGTCACTGTTCCTCGGAGCCATGGAGGAAGATGCACGTGGCCCCATGCTGGCCGCAGGAGGGTCTCCCTCCCACCCCTGCCCTGCCTCCCACTCCCTGCCCAAGCACTGGGCTCGTGCCTGCTGCCCCCCGTGCCCACACGCTGTCATTCCCCACAGCCGGACCCCTCCTGCGGCCCTGCAGTGTCCGAGCCCGCAGCGGGGCCATGCTCACCCACATCTGCCTTTCGGCCAAACACCTCCTCCCCGAGCCACACTGCTCCCCAGGTCTGCACCTGCCCCCCAAAACCCCAGCCCCCTCCGCTTTTCATTACACTCCAGTTTTCCCCCTCCTCCCCACCGTCCCCGCAGCCAGAGGCAGGCATGAACTATGGGGAATTTCAGCCCAAACAGTTTAAGGTCTGACCAAATGACATGTAATGGAGCCAAGCTTTACTGGGAGCACCGTGCAATCCTTTTTCACTGGCTGTGAGCTGGCCGTGCATTGGAAATAAGTCCGACAGCACCTCACAGAAGTACTGGGAATCCTCAAGAGCCGTTCTTAAACTCACCACTAGATTTGTGGCATTAAATCTCTGTTCTGGTAGCAGCAGTAAATAAGAACAAGTGTGACCATAATAAAGCTTTAGATACCTCAGCATTCATTTTATGATATATATATGTGTGCAGAAATTAGGAGAAGATGCTTACTTGGAATAGAAAAGCTACGGAGGCATTGGCAGTGCTCCCAGAGAATCATTAGCACAGTTGGGTTCTCGCCACCATCCCTGTTTGCTTGGCTTGGTGGGATGGCAGCGGGAAGCCAGGTAGCCCGGTGGGTCCTGCCCCTGCCCACACACGCGGCAGGATGGGCAGGAGTGGTTTTGGCAGCACCATGGTGGGATGCAGGAACCGCCTGAGAAATGAGGGTCAAGGAAGGGCATTTGTTGGGACAAAGCCAAGTAGAGGATGCACCATGGGAGCAGACACGGAGGCTCTAATTGCGTGGGCGAACTTGGAGGTGACCAGGCTGAGACTAAGCCAAGCACAGCAGGACACCATTGTGCCTTTTTGTGGAGGAAGGACAACACCAAATTTAGTACAAACGTAGAAGGCAGGTTAAAGATACCAAGTGTAGCGATGCAGTGGAGAGACTGTGTCTAGCAGCCCGATACGGACTGTCAGAGAAGCCAGTTAAAGACCCTCTCCGTGACTGTGTTTCTCCTATTAAGTGACCCTGTGAAGTAATTTCTTGCTGCACAACACGACGCTCGCACAGGAAAATAACATGAGATGAGCTTTGGACTCCTCAGGACCCGTGGCCAAGTGAGGTCCAGCAGTCACCCACAGGCCCCGGCTCTCTCCAGCATCCAGGGTGCAGCTGATTTCTGTTGTCAGGAAAATCTCTTCTCTCCAGGAATACTGCTGGATCCTTCCATTGCATCACGGGGGGAGAGAGAGAGGGGTGCATTTGTAGCTGCATCCCTTGGTAGGCACTCTTATTCTGTTAATTAAATTTATCCTTGTGTTACAGTATTACCACTATCTCCTGCCTGTTAAACAACCATTTAAAATGCTGTGGAAAATACAGTTGATTTCTGTACACCAACAAACACCACATTCGGTATGTTAACTGATGTGTTATAGGGATACTCAAAGCACAAACCTCTCTGTTTCCGACATTACAAACACCTCAGACAAACAAAAGCCCCGAGAAGTTAAATGCTTTTATTACTCCACCAGCAGAAATGATGCGATCCTTCTTCAAATAATGTGGTGAATACACGATAATAATCTGGTAATTACGTTTACAGTCTGACAAATGTTAAGTGCAAGATCCAGATACTCTCATGTCTGCTACAGAAATGAGCGACGCCATTGGCTCTGTCGCAGAGCTGGTTCCAGTTTGTACGTCCACTCGTGCCACCCCCCCCCCCCCCCGGACAAACAGCCCCCGGTGCAAGTGGGTAACGTGAGTATATGCATGCCTTGGGGACGGCAAGCCAAAAAAGCCAAGGAGCAGAGGGACAGGGGCTGGAAGAGTGACGTGGTGTCCCGGTTTGAGCGACACAGGACTAATTTCTCTTCTAATACTTGTGAAGACTGCACTTTTAGAAGACTCTAGTGTCTGAATTTGTGAAAATAGCCAGCTATGGTGTGTGGGTCTCAAGGTCTCGGTGTTTTCGAGCTCGCCAGGTGCAGGGATGAGGAGGAGCGAGACCCGGGCACTTGACCCAAGCTGCCAACAGGGTTATTTCATACCATCAGTGTCACATTCCCTATAAATTAGAAAGTTTGCTGCAAAGTTCTCTCTCCCCCTTGATGGCTGCCATCCTGAGAACTTTGTGCCCCAGCACCGGACTCCCGAGCCCTTCCTTTCCTCCTGAAGCCGTAGCGCTCGCAGTGTCCCAACATTTGCTGTCCACTGCTGGGAGTGCACAGCTTCCTACTGATAGAATTGGCTGAGTATAATCTTTGCATATTCTGTATTGGTATTGGAATCAATATTGGTTCTTCAGTGCTATGAATGTTAATTATCTAATCCTACTCTATTAAATATGCTTATACTTAAACTCCTGGGTTTCCTTGTTTTTTCCCGATTCCCTTTCCCGAGTGGGGAGGGGTCATCGGGTGATAAAATGATTGTCTAAACGACAATAAATTGTTACGGCTTTCTCAAACCATAACACATGGACAAGAAATGGGCTTCCGCATGGACGGTATCTCCCAGGGCTGGAGACAGGACAGGAGCCTGAGCTTTGCCTTGGGACAGCTCTTATGAGCTGTTCTAACTTATATTGAAGTAAATGGTATTTCTTAATAAGCTTCACCCACATTTTGGGACAGCCTCAGGATTTAAACACTACATAATTTATACATAAAAGGGAGTATAGAGGACCAAAAGGGACTGGGAAAGGCAAGAAAATATCAAAATCAGCTGAGTCCTGCTCCTGTTTCTCAACAGCGGTCTTTTCCACGGAGACATGAAGACTTGTCAAACACAAAAGCTGCATATTTATATTTAAGGACTGATAAAGGTTTCCATGTTATACATATTTGTAGGAATACAAAATTGATATCTCTTCGTATCTTGGGTTACAGCTGAGGCCTGGGGACACAGCATGACAAAAGAGATGGGAAAACTCAATGAGGGAGTACCTGCAGCAGTTTAAAACAGCAATATATCTGATTAATCATCTTCTGCATTACACCCAGGGAAGTCAGTGGTGAGTTACATACACTCTGGGGTCCTTTCATACCGCTAAAGTGATGGGAAAAGGCCTGTGTTCCTGAGAACTGGGCTATAACTGAGCACCACTGAAGAGATCTCCATCAAACCAAAATGGGGTTTTGTTCATTCAGTCCAAAGGGAGAGTGCAAACTTTAATTAACTCAATAGCTGTCAAGAGCTCGGAGACCTGCAGATTAATGGTGCTGGCTGCAAAACTGCTGAGCGTCAGCAGTACCAGCCAGCCCTGCCACGCTGAAGGCTAGCAGGGAGGAAGAAGAGCTGGGTAAGAAACTCGCCTGCCCTCCTGGTGATGAGCTGGTGCCAGGGAAGCTCCTCACCATGCCTGCAAAAAAATGCCAAAGCCCAGAAAAAGCCCAAGCTGCCTGGTACACGATGGATCATAGAATCATAGAATGGTTTAGGTTGGAAGGGACCTCAAAGATCATCTAGTTCCACCCCCCTGCTGTGGGCAGGGACACCTCCCACCAGCCCAGGTCGCTCCAAGCCTCATCCAACCTGGCCTTGAACATCTCCAGGGATGGGGCAGCCACGGCTTCTCTGGGCAACCTGGGCCAGCATCTCAACACCCTCAGAGAAAATGAGGCCATTGGGGCCACCCATTTTGATGGCACCAGTCCCCAGCAGACCACGCTGTCCCAATCCCCCAGGCATAGCTGCTTCCCACCGCAGACACACAGGTCTGCACTGAGGACAAGATGCCTTTTTCTTCACCTTCAGACTTCATGCCCTTGGTTTGCCCATGGGTTCTTCTCAACTCTCATTTCCAAATCCATCTTCTTCCCACGCTGAGCCTCTCATCAGGACAGGCAGGCTGAGCTGCGAGAGGTTTTGAAAGAAGTGCAGTACAGCCACAAAGCCCCTGCTGCCCTGGCAGACATTGTCATGGAGCCCAGAAGCGGGGCAGAAGCCTGGAGGCTGGTGCAGACCCTGCTTCAGGGTGTCCTCTCTCAGCAGCCCTGAGAGAGGAGCAAGGAGAGCAGCAAGCATGGCCTGCCAAGGAGGTGGGTGTGAGGAAGGTGGATCTAGAAGTGGAGATCTTTGCTCCTGGCCAGCCACAGGGGAAAATGACCATCATGAAATCATGCATCAGCAAGCATCAGAACTGCTATCGCAGGAGCAGCCTGGTGTGGAGAAGGATCAGAAGGGTAGGAAAACCCCAATGCATCTAGGGGGTGTGGTGGGGTATGGGATCATGAGGGGGTAACTGGATGAAGGGAAGGGAGTCCAATAGCATTCTATGGCCGGGTCTTTTGTACAGCCTGGAGGCAGAGGGTATGTATATATATTACTAATAAAGAGCCCTTTCCTTCCTCAACTCTTTGCCTGGCCCCTTCAAACAAAAGAACAGCTGAACTAAATCAGATCAAGGGTCTAATTAGTGCAGCATCATCTCTGAGAGAGCTGCTGTGAGTCTTTAGAGAAGCGCAAGAACAGGGTAAAAAGATCTTATAATTTCCATGAGAACTTTTTAGCCTCCAAATACCTTCAGCTGAGGGATTCTCCAGGCTGGATGTGGTTTCTGTCCTCCCCTGCCAGCTATTAAACCAGTAGGAATAGTTTCTTGGCTATCTCAGGCTTTCCTGTGTTCTGGGAAGCGCATGACATTTATCGAAGCTCATAAGTAGCAGCGGGTCTCCCATCATTACCAGGATAGAGCGGGGGGGCTGGCAAAGATCCTCCTGCTCTTCACAGCTCCGTTCGACTAACGCTGCAAATCGCTGCCTGTGGCAGTACTGCAGCGTGAGCAGCAGCACTGCACCAAAGATTTTGGGGCTGAGAAGGCAAGGGGGAAGGTGCAGCAGCAGGGTCTGCTGTTATCCAGGAACCTGGAAGCTGCAGGGTGTGATCCAGCTCCCATATGCCTGGGTCGGTATGGCAGGATTTCCCCCGAGCACCAGGCTCCTGGCTCTGGTATCCAAAAGGTTTTCTGCCACTACAGCTGATTTTAGAAGCAGCAGTGGAATTAGTGAGGTTGTGGACAGGTTCAGGCTCCTGAGTCTCCCTGCCACAATAACAGGAGTGAGTCTTTGTCCTAACAGTCAGAGATATCAAACATCATCCTAGAGGACAGTTTGAGGTTTGTATACTTAGAAAGTGCTTTGGTTAAGCATGTGAAAGGACTTCAACCGCAAAAGGAAAATTCTTGATTGCTAAGAGTCATTTTACTAAGAAAAATATTGGAAAAAATGAATGTTTTGGTAGGTAATTCAAATATGGAAAAAGAACAACAGCAAGCTCTGCTCGTGCTTTGGCTTCAGGGATGTGAAGAGGTTGAGAAGGTCACTTTGCAGAGTGCATCGAAAATACAGGAGAGCTGTCAGTGTGATTTCATATTGGAATAAAATGCAATTTCAAAGCTTTCGGGAGTGTGTGAGGAGCTAAAGCACCTGCTCAGCATACCCTGTGGAGTACACGCAGGAAATGGTGTATCTTCACTTTGGCTAAGGATGAGGGCAACTGGCACTGCAGGCATCAGGAGAAGCACAACTGTCTTACAGGGACAGTAACCAGGGAGGCTCTTTGCAACGCAGCACAACAGCTGGCTGCATCCTTGCACCTAGAGGGTTGCAAAAAACATGTCACAGGCTCTTAGAGATATGATACCATCTACCAACACAAGGGGTTTGTAGCTTCTTTGAGGGGTTATGTTCCTTGAACCCTGCACAGATCCCATACACCACTTCAGGCATATTGTACAGATGTGTACAAGGCGGTGTTGTCCTTGAAAATGAGGGGATATTTGGCTTGATGGCCTTACGAGCATTGCAATTGCTCTCAGCAAGAAAACGGACCCAGAATAAACTTTACTGCTCAGGCTGAGGTGCTGAGCACAGACAGACGCACACCCAGATGTGTTTGTGAGTCAGCAGGGCACGGCCCTTCAGCGCACTGCGTTTCCTTTCCCGCTCGAAAGCGTGTGTTGCAGGGCACAGCGTCACTTCTTCAGCACAGAGGAAGAAGCTCAGCCTCCAGCAGAAGGTGCTCTGGAAGTCTGCAGTGGGGTTAGTAATGACTCCAGGCTGGACCAGGGCACAGAAGCCTACAGAGGGAAATGTCTGGAGTAGATGCATGTATTTATCAGATGTTTTCTGCCAGTGGGAATGCGAAGTGTTGGAGATAAATGTGGCAAGGGAAGGAAATGCCAGCGCATACTATCTGCTTTTCACAGTAACTGTAGAGTGCAACTACTGAAAACTGGCCGAGATGGAAACCAGCTCTCAATCAGAAACCAGGCTCCACAGGCTGAGAACAGCAGTCACCAGCACTCTCGCTCCCAGGGGGCTTGCAGGGTCACTACCAAACAGATCAGGAAAACCAGAACCGAAGTCAACCTTGGAGCAGCAGCTGTGAAGCAACACCCTCCTAAATCTGTTCAACAACCTCCCCAGCCCGCACGCCGCTGGAGTGAGATCGCAGTTGGAGCTTTGGTTCAGCATGTTAGATAAACTGGACAGATAAGGAGGCTGACATTTGAAAACCTGTGTTAACTGCACCCCTCTGGCAGCACGGATGCGCTGGCAAGTGGATATGCCCTGTGTGTACCTGATATACAACTTCCACTGTTGCTCAGTGATCGACCCCTTTACACCAGGAGAGAAAGCATCTGATCACAGCTGAGCGATGCGCGTGCCCCGTGTCTCACATCTGCTCACTCTTCCTGAGGAAAGAACGTGTCTTTCTAGTAACCTACTCAGAAATGAAGATTTCGGAAGCAAAAAATCATGCAAGAAGGAAATGCCTCTGTTGGTCTGAAAGTCAGGGATATGGAGTCTATCCCTGGGTTGTGTAGGAGATGTATAAATGGAAAAGAACGAGCTCTTGTTAGGTCTGGGGATTGTTTTTCTCTCTGCTCAGCTTCAGCTTTTTTAAAGCAATGGGCAGTGTTAGGAAGCACGCGCTTTGTCTCCAGGGAAATCCCTGAGGGCTGTCACGCTTCTCTCCAGATCAGCTCAAAGGTCAATACCACCTCACACTCTGCACTGCACTGTCCTCGGGCAGGACACTTCAGTCTGCTCCTATTCTGCAGCCCAGGAGTGAGTCACAGAGAGAAAACACAGCACCCATCAGAGGCAAAACCACCACCACACACCGAGAGAATCGGAGCGGCAGAGGCAGCGGCGGTGCGACAGCTCCAGCAGCAGGGAGGAAGCCAGCCGGCAGCAGGACCAGGCGATGATGGCCACGAGCGAGGGCTGCGGCGCTCGCTTGCTGCACTCGGCAGGTGACTGTGGCAAAAGGAACCGCGCAGATACCCAGAAGGACAGTGTTGAATTATTTCAGCTGAATTATACACGGGAGCCGCTTGGTGTTCAGCAGTGTAGTTCCTGGATTTAAACATGGATAGATAGGGTCACCACGGGAGGGATTTTCATATACTCTGCCCATACTTAATTAATGCTGCAACATCTGGCAAACTTCCAGCTCCGCTGTTTCAGTTTCCTCCTGCTGGGTTGGCTCCTTGCTTGTCCGCACCCAGACCAGCCTGACCTCATCACTCCAGGGGGCTCCAGCGACGAGGACAGCAGTGCTACACACGCTGCCTTACAGAAATACCACATCCAAAACAACCCCAGCTTGGATTTGGCTTTTAACAGCCACGTCGCATGAACAGTTGCAGCCACGCTGTGATCCACAAAGGCACCTGGACTTTCTTCCTGCTGTGATTTCCAGCCAAGCAACTTTCAACTTAGAAGTTCTTCCAGTACACAAGTTGGTACTCTGCACTGTTTCATTGTCTTCTGAATGAAATTCCCCACAATCGTCCTGTACCTGGACCCTTCTCTGTACTTGCAGCCTCTCCCAACCTTGTACCCTGCATGATAAATTAACAGAATTAAGCTGTTCTCTAAAACCCACTCCTCATGAACCTTTCTCCACCCTGATTCCTGTCCTGGTTTCAGCTGAGATATGGCTAATTTTCTTTCAAGTGGCTGCTGTGTTTTCAGATTTGGTATGAAAGGAACATCAATAACGCATATTGTTTTAATTGTTGCTACGTGATGTTTATACTAGTCAAGTACTTTTTTCAGCTTTCCACAGAAGCTGAGAAGAAGCATAGCTGGAACAACGGAATGGCCAGTGGAATGTTCCATACCATAGACATCATGCACTGTACATTACATAAAAGGGGGTTGGCCGGGGCAGGGGAAATCTGCAATCACTGCTCGGGTTGGGCTGGGCAACCAATTCCCCAGGTGGTGAGAGTGACTTGTGTCTTGTATATTCTTTTACCATTAAAATTATTGTTATTTTCCTTTTCCATTATTGTTCTGTTAAACTGTCTTTATGGGGACCCATGAGGTTTTTTCCCTTCCCCCCCCTCTTCTTCCCACCCTTCTGCAGACAGGCGGGAAACGAGAGGCTTTATGGGCCTAGTTTGCTGGCGGGGGTTAAACCACAATTCCCCCACCAATAAACTGTCATCTTCCGTTTAGTGAAGCCCTGACCTACCTCATCTTTCGTACATGCTGCTCTGAAAGTCAGGGAACTTTTCAAAGCAGCCAGATTAACTTTCAGTGAAGCAGCATCACACTTCACATTTTTCATGCATTTTCCCCAACCCTTCCTGTGCGCTTAGGAGAAAGGGACTCGGCTAGAGTCACCAAACACCAAG
The DNA here is from genome assembly GCF_965231255.1 of Vanellus vanellus. Classification (NCBI taxonomy): domain Eukaryota; kingdom Metazoa; phylum Chordata; class Aves; order Charadriiformes; family Charadriidae; genus Vanellus; species Vanellus vanellus. The sequence continues at coordinate 413,693 of NC_138924.1, forward strand.
CCAGTGAGTGTGAGGAGATGGAGAGGTCGTAGAGCTCCAGCTGCTAGTGAATTCCCAGGGAGCAGGTACACCTCCGAGTGCTTTCACCCATGGCTGGCAGGGTGGGGGCACATTTGCTGTTATTATTACCTGCTCTCTTCAGTGCTAGATTAAGCCTTTGGGATTGAGCAGCAGTTAAGCTTTTTCAGCGGAGATTCACAGTGGAAGTATGTAACGTTTGTAGTCTAGGTTGTACAAAGGCCGCACCTAACTTTACAGATAGCTCGGGGAGTTGAATTTACCCCACCCAGCTCTAACCGATTTGCCAAGGCTGCCGCTTTTCCTCCTGAAGCGGCCACTGCAGGGCTATACAAAGCAGACCTGTTCTTCAGGGCTGTGAAGCAGCAACAGCGACCCAGGATCAGTAGAACATACTGCTGTAATGCCCAGATCTGCTCTGCTCATCACCGAGGGGTTAGAGGGAGCACTGCTGGGCTGCTATTTTTGCTGTGACGGCTTCTGGCAGATGCTGCCTGAGCTGCTGCCTCCGGTCTCCAGTAAACACTAATGACATGAAACTGCCACATACACCGTTTCTTATTTAACAAAAAAAAAAAAAAAAAAAAAAAAAAAAGAAAACCACAAAAAAAAGCCAAACCCAACCCACAACTCTCAATGTTTTGCCTTTCCTCCTTTCAGAGGAGCAGCACCCGCGGGGTGTCCGAGCTTCCCGCCCCACCGCACCCAGGGCCCCGGTGGCACCTCGGGACGGCCAGGTGCTACTGAACCGCCCCCACGCTGCACCGGAGCCTTCCCCGGCCCCTCACTGCCGCCGCAGGGCCGCGAACCGGAGCCGAGCCCGCTGGCGTGGTGCCGGGACCGCTCAGACGAGTCCCAGCCGCCGCGCAACCGGACCGGACCGGCCCACCAGCATCGGCCGCGGCCTCCCCCGTCGCCCACCCCAGGGCCGGGCCGGGCCCGCCGGAGCCACCGCTTTCGCCGTCCCGCGGAGCGGCGGAGCAGGGCTGGGAGAGCACGCTGTGGTAGGGCCGGGGCCAGCGCCGGGCCCCCCCCAGCTCCAATTTGCGTGCTCCCTGAGGGGCGACGGCCACAACAGAGCCACCAGCCCACCACAATCCCACAATGCCCCGCGCGCCCCTGACCCTTTAAGAGCCGGTGGGCGGCACGAGCCGACGGCGGAGGACAAAGCCTTGCGCGCGGCCCCGCCGCGGTACCCGGATGGGCGGGGGGGCGGGGGCGAGCCCCGATTGGCCGCCGCGGGGCGGGGGGCGGGCGGATAACGGGGAGACAAAATGGAGTCGCGCTCTCTACCACTTACATAACGCGACCTCTCACCTCGCGCGCTGTGCAAGCCAGCTTGCTGCGCCGGCAGGCGGGGCGAGGCGACGCGATTGGCGGGCGGGGCCGCCAATCGAAAGCCAGCAGCGCCGGCGGCCAGCCAGTAGACTCCCGAGGCCGCGGCGGCGTGGGCGGGCCCTGCGGGGCGGGCGGCAGGTCGGGGTGCGCGCGGCGCGGCTGGGCCCGCCGCCCGCCCGGGAGGGGGAGGGGAATCTCCCGCCATTTTTCAATCCTCCCGCCCGGGTCCCGCTGCCGCCGGGGTGGTCGCGCGGATCCGCCGGCTCCGGCCGGGCCCCCGTCTCGTCCCGCCATGGCGCCGCTGCTGGGCCGCAAGCCCTTCCCGCTGGCCAAGCCGCTGCCGCCGGGGGAGCCGGGGGAGCGGTTCGTCATCCCCCACACGCAGGAGGCCTTCCGCACCCGCGAGTATCCGCTCGGCCCGGCGCCGCGGGGGGACGGGGACAGGGTGGCGGGGTGGTGGGGAGGGAGCACCGGCAGCGCCGCTGCTGTCACTCGCCGCGGCGGCCGCCCCCGGGCCGAGCGGGTCCGCCGCTGCTGGGCACGGAACCGGCCTCCGCGGCCGCTCCGGCCCGAGCGGGTGGGCGGCGGGACAGAACAAAGCGGCAGCGGGGCCGCTGGGGCTCCTTCGGGGCCGGTTCCTGGCGGGAAGCGGGGGGGGGACGACGACCCGGCCTGTGAGGGGGAGCCCGGCCCCGGCGTTGGGGGGCGGCTGTTCCCTGAGAAGTTTCTGCCCCGGTTCGGAAGGCGGCTCCCGGCGGACAGGAGGCGAGGCCGGGACAGCGGGGACAGCGGCTCCGCGGGGCTGGGGCGCTCTGAGGCGGCCGGGCCGTGGGAAGGAGCGAAGGGGTAAAGGCTGCCGGGAAGCGGGAGCTGGCTGCGTGCTCAGCCAATGCCGGTAGATAGGGGTTGATTAATGCAATTAGCGCAGGAGCAGCTCTCGAGGGGGGTGGGGGGTGGCAGTACCAATTTATGGCGTGTGTCCCCTGGGTGAGGGGTGGCGTTTAAACTAGAGACTCCCACAGGGAGGAGGATAAAACAGTGACAGAAGCAGCTCGCCTGTGGAGAAGCCAGGTTTTCAGTCTGGCTGTAAGTATCTTCTGGGCTGCTTTTGCATGAAAAATGCTTTATTTTCGTATGATTCCACAAGAGAGTGACAGTCCGTGAGCGGTGGGAAGGGGAGGTGGGCAAGGCAGATAACTGTCAGGGGCGATGTGCGGCCACCGAGGCAGAGCTGCCGTTCGGGGCCCGTGTGGGGCTGGAGGGGCAGGAGTTCTGCGCTGTAACCTGCAAACTGCTAGTTCAGGAGGCCGGTTTGTTGTTTGTGGTACAGGGATCAAAATCTGAGGAATTGAGGACTGAAGGAAGGACTGGAAGCGAGACGGAAATGCGTGGATATAGGAACGTACCTCGGAGATCTTGGCGTTGTGGAAGACAAAGGAACTCCAGAACTTATACAGACCCCTGTATTGGAGTGTGTCTTGTTACTTCAGTATGAAGAACAGCCAGTGAAAGCCCCTAGGAAGGATTAGGTAGCTTTTGAAGAGGAAATGCATATCTGAGTGCAGATAGGCATTGCTAGTGCATTCAGCTCAATAAAATGAGATAGGGTAGAGTCTTAGATACTTGCTTTTTAACAGTATTTTAAATTAAAGCATTCAGTCTGTGACTCAAAAACTTGCTATTGCGGTGTATGCAAACTGAAAGTAGCTCAGTCATGTGTCTGACCGGGCAGAGACCTGTTCTCTCTCTTTTCCTATGAGGAGCAATCAGTGATCAAAAAGAAAGAGTTTAAGCCTAATTATTAGTTTTGTAAAAGAAGATGTGGCTTTAAGGTTCATCTACCTTGTAGGAACAGCACAGATGTGTTACAGGGCAGCTTCTGAGAGCTCCGGTCTGTTGGTATGGCTGTTGTGGGTCTCACAGACCCACGGTAGCGAGTAGATGGAGGACATGTTTCTGCAGACACTTGGATGGTATTAACATTAAGAAAAAAAAGCGACCGTTTCTCATCCTCAGAGGGGATGGCCTTAGCTGCAGGATCAGAAGAAAAGAGGAAACCACTGAGGTTCTAGAGGGATGCTCTCCTCTTGGAGAAGGAGCTGCATGGGGCGCCGTGGGAGGCGGACAGCGTAGCATGTTCCAGAAAGTTCATCTCGGTAGATAGACGTCATGAAGCTAAAAAGAGAAACTAAGTAATGTTGGGTTTCTGTCTTGCTTTGTTGACTGTATAATATAAGCTAGGCAAAAAGTGGAACAGAAAATTGCAAATGAGTCAGTAAGTTGAAGGGAGATGTTACCTAAGGAAGGCTTGGAAGGGTTTTTTTTGGTCACTTCTGTTTGTCCTAGATAGCGCAGGGGAATGGATGGGAACTGCTGCAGAGGGGGCGTGTCAAGAGGTGTCTGAGTCTTCGCCCAGAGCAGCGCTCGATGTCGTTTATGCTGAGGCCTGGCAGAATATGGTCTCCTGAACTTTTCTTTTTCCACCTTGAAAAAACTATTGATCAGCTTTTATCCTGAAGGGTGTACAGGTTCTTATTCTGCACAGCAATGAATGAGGTATTTGAAAGATATAAAAAGTTCTTAAGACTCTTTTTGGTTGGTTGGTTTGTTTGTTTGTTGTTAGGATTTGCAGCTGTAGATGAGTTTGAACAAAAAATGGAGATTGTGGTATTGTATATGAGGAGAGACGTCTGCCCCGTGGGCATATGTTAAGGAAGTGTCTAGGAGCAGTGGGCAGATGGCTAGGCTGGCCATCAGAGCTCAGGTGTTGATTTGGATCTGATATTTTTTTGTAGCCACACAAAATGTGGCTTCCTTTGACTGCCAAATCACCTTTTAAGAGAAACCATACTGTGTAGAGCTCATTGCGTCCTGGCGAAGCCTTGGGCTTTTGGTGTCTGACTTGGGGTGAACCTTGCTAATTGTGTGGGGATGGGTGGATGGCTGAGCAGTCAGAAGTAGGCTCTGCCAGATCTGCTCTGAGATATGTGAAGCGTCAGGCGAACGCTTCATGTCAGGTTTATGTCACTTGTACCCCTGGTCTGTGGCGTATGTACTGGGCATTTGGTGTCTACCAAACACCAGATTTGTTCCCTGGTGAGCAGGTCATCTCTTGCATTAGGGCATAGGACTGCTGCAGTGTGTGTTCTGCTATACCGGCTGCCGTTTGGAAAGCCACGCTGCCAGCCCAAAAGTTCAGCTCGGTTCAGAATGCTAACCAACCTGGACAGGTGAGAAGGGACTCATCCAGTCAAAGCTTTCCTTCAGCCATCAGTGTACAGTTTTGGGAAGTTGTGTTGCTTTCCTCTCCAGATAAAAGCTTGCTGTCTGTCTTTGGTTAGTGTTTTTGTACAGTAAGTAGCACAGAGAATGTGATGAATCGGGCTGTGTTTGGCATGCAAGTTAAAGGCTGTCGTTCATATCTTCATGTGTGATGGATACCAGCCAGTTAAACTTTGGCTGAAAGATGGCAACACCAAAGCATGGTTGCGTCACACACTGCCGTTCTAGGAAAACTTTGCCAGCACCCAGGGAGTAGTGTCTTATAAATCTACTGACCTTCTTGGTAAGTTTGCCTTCTTAGCTAGTGCAAGTGGGAACAATTAAGATGCTCTAAAGCTCTTTTGGAGTTGATACTCATTTCTAGGAGAGCGCCAATAACCCAGGAAGAAGTAAACTCTGTATCTGCTTAATAGTCATCTTGTGCAGTGGTTAGCTTGTTTACTCTTAAACATTTTTCTTTAAAAGAGTCCCTTTTTAAAATGTAACTGTTTTCTGCCTTTCAACATTAAGTGTTCTTCAATGTGATGCAAACAGATGTGATGTATTAACTGTACACAGTGGGTAGTCATCTGTTTAGTTTAACATGTGTGTTATTCATGGCTTTTTTGGGAATGTTCACGAGTAGCTGGTGTCCAGGGCTTTTTATTTGTTGTTGTCTTGGGAATTTGTGGTAATGGCAGCTTCAACTGTGTAGAGAGATGGGTTGGTTGTGGCATACCAGTAAGCCCTCACTTGTAGTCCTGAATCAGACCTGATGAACAGTGTGAAATTTGTTGGGTTTGTTTCCAGTCTGCGCGGAAGGGACAAATAGCGTTATGTGTAGTGGAAAGTTTGAGTTATAGTAAACTTTGCAAAAACACTGTGCGTTTTGGCTTTGTGCTGGCCCCAGGATTTCAAAGCAGGACCTGGCTTGGCAGCTTGTGGCAGAGCACAAAGGCAGGGTGGGCACGAGTCTCTAGTGCTGGTTAAGGAATGTGGCCAGGGGTCAGTGTTAGATGAGCTGACCAGCTGTAGGTGGAATTAAATTGCATTTGAAAGGCAGAGCTGAGCTGGACAGGAAAATCGCTATACCTGCCCCTTTTAAATTCAGTGTTGATCTGAAAAATATGGGTCCTGATATGGTGGGATTAAGCTCGTGCTCATAGGCATGTACAAGGAGGGGAAAATTTGTAGGGAAATTTCTTGTGGATCTTCCTGTCAATATGGGAAATGGTCTTAGGAAAAAACATATCTTTCAGTTATTTTTCAAGTGGAGATCAGCATTTATCAGCTCAGCTCTCCTTGCTGGAAGGAATCTCCTCACAGGGCTAGAGACAAGTAAGTTGATAAATGTAGGAGGGAAGTAGACCATCTCAGATATTTATTTAGACTACTGAAGGTTTATTAAGGCAATGTGTTGAACCCTTGAGAAGTGTGTCTTTCCTTTAGCACTCATGTTATGGCAGCTGTAAATCCTTTATATCTAGGTGGTGGCTGTAGACACGCAGAAGGAAAGGCTAGGGAAGAGTGAAGGTGGAGCTGCTGAATGAAGCTGAAGATGGCTCTTGCTTGTACGTTCTCCTGCAATGATTGGCTTTGCTTTTAACTCTTCTTTTTGTGGGAAAGGCATAGGGAGGTTGCAGTTCAGTCATTATTAGAGTGGTTAATTGCTGTAAATACAAGGAGGATTCCTGGTTTCTTATTTCTTTTTTCTTTTCTTTTTATTTTATTTTTTTTTCCTTTACTCCCTTAGCTTAGTATCGCTACTAAATATGTCGGCATCACACTTCTGGTCTGGTCGGTGGTGCTGTACAGATGAGTTCCTGTGTAAGCTGTGGTTACTCCTTGCCACTGCCCCACTGCAGCGATGGTGCTTCCTGCCCTTACCCTGTAGCACCTCTTGTTTCTGTGGAAGCTTGAGCATCTTTGAAACCTCAGGGAGGGGTAAGAATTGGTCAGAGGGCTCAAAACTTATTTGGGGATTGACTTGTGAGATCGCTGTTTGTCTGCTGAAGAGCAGGAGGCTCCCCAAGCAGGGCAGGCTGAGCAACTGCGGGATTTTGGCTTGTTTTTGAGACCTGCTCCGGGCAGAGGGAATACTGTCAGCAGGGGCAGCCTCTGGAGGTGGCTCTGATCCTGGCTTATATTCTTGTGTAGCACCAGTTGCTGTGGCTGTAAGATACTTGTATATCAATGTCCACAGTGCAGCTTCTGCACCTTGTTGTGCTTTACCTCAGGACTGTGAAGAAATGTCCAAGAAAATCAGCTTTGTTGGAGTTGTAATTTGGCTTTGTAATAGGAATCTTAAAACAAACAAACAAACAAACAAAAAAGCCACAAAAAAACCCCAACAAACAAACGACACCATAATAATAATAAAAAATAGGTTAGTTGCACTAAAATTTTCTTGAAAGACAAAGCATATGCAGGATACGATGAGCGATTTGCTGTGGCTGGTGACTCTGCCTTCGCAGGAGCATGGAGCAATCTGTTTCCCACAGAGACTCTCATAATTAGCACTTGTGCTGCGGCGGGCTGAGCTGCTGTAGTTGTTACAAGCATGCTTTGTACTCTGTGCTTGCTTTTCTGCTGGAGAGCACGCTGGTGCAGAAAGGAAAGATGCTTTTCTTGCCTCTCAATTCCTCCACTTAAATTACCATCGGTAAGCATATGGCAACTTAAGCAGGCTGCCACGGGGTAAATTGGTATGGATTTACTGTGCTGGCTTTTCCGATAATTGTGCCTGTACATGTTCTATCCGTAGAAAGTGTGAAGTAGCTTATATCTGTTTTCACTGACAGTTAATTACCGCTCAGGTGGGATGGGTAAAGCATAGGCACAGATGCTTACAACAGAGTAGCTGATGCTGTAATTCATAATGCTGCGTGCGCCGCGGCGCCTTGCCCGTGCACCCAGTAATCCTGACGGCCTGAATAACTCAGCCTTGAGGCTGGCTGTGAGATGGGAAGCGGGTGACGTAGTGTGTGAGAAAGATCGTAATGTGTTAACGCAGGAGGCTGTTCTTATTGGAAACCAAATGAAAGGTGGCCTTTCTGGTGATTCCAGTTTCAAAGCTTTTGGTTTGTTTGGTTGGTTTTTTTTTTTTCCTCAAAAGATTGGAGGTACTGGGTAAACTGGTAATTTGCATCTAGAGTTTGTAACGCCAACCTGTAGTAGTAGTTCCACAACGGTTACTTAGCGATAGGCCATGCCATGTCTCCTGTGTGTGCCTGTGATATTGTTTGTGGTGTTTTCCAATGAATGAGACCGGAAAAGCTGAAAAGTAACTTAGCCGTGCCACAAAATGTTCAGCCATATGATTTCCCCTCATGGAGTTCAGCTGAAGCGATGGTGGTGTGGCACCTTCTGTATGCCAGTGCTGAACAGGAGAGGCATTTTAGCTGCAGAAAGCTCCAGTGCATCCTGATCTGAAAAACCTCTCTGATTTAATGCAGCATCTCCGTGATAGGCGTTGGGTCAAACTGTACTGTAGCAATCCTCAGCCTTTATGCATTCCGGCAGTAAGGGTTTAATTGAATTTGATTGTCTTGTGTTACTGTGATTATGCTCTCCACTGCACAAATCCTGTTTTCCTGAGCTGCCACTTCTACAGAGAGTACGAAGCGCGTTTAGAGAGATACAGCGAGCGAATATGGACGTGCAAAAGCACAGGAAGCAGCCAGCTGACGCACAAGGAGGCTTGGGAGGAGGAGCAGGAAGTTGCCGAGCTGTAAGTACCGGTGAAGAGGTTGGTGTGGGTCTATCGGTAGGCATTGGGGCAGAAAAGTGGACTTGGGAATGATATGTGACTGAGGTGAGGTAAGGAACTTTTTACCGGCTGTAAGGAGATGTGGGGATTCTGGAGTTGAAAGCAAATTAAGCCCAAATTTGGTGCCATCACTAATGCAGTTGAGTAATATACTTATTTAGTGCTGTATCTTGGTATTATTTGAACCAAAACAGTTCAGCATATGGTACTTGGCATATTTTAAAGCCCCTTGAGTAATGGAAATGTTTTGGGGAGGGGGGGGGGAATAAATCTTGAAGGAGCTAAAGTAAAAATACAGTAAAAAGAGGCTGTTGAAGTGTTTCAGGTCTGCCAGGTCCACAACTGTAATTATTTTTTCCAGATCTGCATTGGAATCAGTTGTACTAAATAAAATTCTTTTGGAGTGAGATCTCAGCGATCTGCTCTACTTGAAACAATAAAGAACAAAGGGAGATCAGCAGGAATCATGACTGTGTTCAGACCAGCAGTGTTCCTCCATGTCCCTGACCTCCCCCTCTAGCATACAGCCCAGGCCCTGAATCCTTGGGTGAGATCCAGCGTGGCCTTTGCCGTAGAAATGAATTTTCTGTAAAGGTGCAAGTCCTTGGCTCAGCCAACATCTATAATTTACTTTGTGATTACCGAATTGTAGAAATTATGCCAAACAAATGGCATGTGTCTGTGTTCTGTGAACTGATGCCTTGGACTTCTGTGATTTTTTTTATTTTTTTATTTTTCCTGGATTTAAACTGGGGAGATTATCACCAGTACTATATCAGAGGTGAAATTTTCTGCTGCTTCTCTTTCATGAAGAATCTACGTTTCTGATTCATTGGCGAAAGAGTTAATAGCCTTAGCCTAAGGAGAAATGCCCCATCATTTGAGGTTAATCACATCCTTAAAGGCAACAAATAAGAAACCGATTTGCTGATAGTCCTGCTTTCTTTGAGGGTTGAAGCTGCTGCCTTCGCTCTTTCCTCCCTGGTGTTCTTGTTTGAGAGGAGGCTGCAGAGGCAGCTCCATAAACTTGGAATCCTGAGTCAAAAAACACCGGTCTAGTGCCACTTACTCTTGGTTGACAATGTTGGGTTGGTTGGCCACTTCTGAAAACATTAAGAAATGTAAATGAAATAGAAATGGAAGATTTCTCAGTAACAGATTTGGCTATAGTCTTTCTAAATGTGGGAAAAAAATGACTCTGTGAAATGAGATTTTGGTCTTGTTTCTTTGAAACAGGATTAAAAGCTTCCCAGGCAGTTTGCTGGCTTCTTTAATACCTGACGCTAGTCTGAATTTAAAAAGTTCATTTAGGCAGTTTGCTAAATGGATAAATTTGTTCATGGCAGTTGTAGAGCAGCAAATATAGCTGAGGATTGTGAGCAATGGATTCCTGAGTCTGGGAAGCTAGAAGGGTTTTGGAAAAATGGAGTGTTTTTTCTTTACTTTTTAGCCAGGAAGCTTTACGCAATATATTTCTTAGTATTCCTATCAGCTAACTGACCTAAACTTTTAGAAAGGAAGTCAGTCAAATACATTTGTAACAGACCTTTCTCTTCTTTGGATGACAAAGTTTGAAGATTGTGACATGGTGAAACACACAAAATATTTTTCTCTGGAAAGACAATTTGATTGTATAAGCCTGCCTCTATCTTTATTGTGTTAGCAGTCTGTTGGGGAAGAAGGAAATGTTCATCAGCATCGTGTAATTGTTGGGAGCAAAAAATTTTAAAGTAACAAGGCCCAGAATAATTATGTGGTCTTGGTGTGTGTATGACATCTAACAGAGGCAGTAATAACCAGCAAGAAAGGGTTCACCATCAATGCTGCTCTTCCAGAATGCTTCATGGTGTTCCTTCTGGGAAGGACAAGTACAATTTGTATTGTCATGCCAATTAACGCTCTGGGGCGGTGCTGGGAGGAGGGCAGGAAAAAGCCCTTGGATGTTTGCATGCTAATGTGGCATCTGCCTCAAACATCGTCCTGGCTGTTCATGTTCCCCGAATTGTGAAATGGGAGGCTACTTTGCATTTTGGCTTTTATTCCCTGAATAATGAAAACTTCTTATGTGCTTGCTCAGCTTGAAGGAGGAGTTCCCCATCTGGTATGAGAAACTGGTACTGGAAATAGTCCACCACAACACTGTATCTTTGGAAAAGTTGGTGGATGCAGCTTGGCTGGAGATTATGACCAAATTTGCAGTGGGAGAAGAGTGTGATTTTGAGGTGAGGTTGTTTTCCATTTTAACCCATGCTTTTGCACAGAGCTAATTTTGGATATCTAAAGGCAGGAGATGGGAAGAGTATGTTAGCCACTTACATTATCAGAAAGATGATGAGAATTTGTTTTCTATAGAATCCCAGTGACAGCACCTGCTTTTGAATGCAAAACGGTTCCATAAGCATGTGGATGACCCATACTGATGGCAAGACCAAAATGACTAATCTATACGTGTGTATGGGGAAATAGAGATATATATCTGTTATGCTGCTTAAAAATGAAACGGTCTGTGTATATATTTAAATATATGTAAACCCACATATTTTAATTAAAAGCAGTTAATAATTATCATGTGCCGTAATCTTTTTACCTAACGTGTTCCCAGAAGGACTAGTAGTCCTAAATTAATGTGTCTTGAAGTCAACTGCTCACACATCTCTAACGATGCTCTAATGATGAGAAAATTCCCTCCAAAACTGGGAATGATGGGGAAAACTCCAACTTGTTAAAAATAAGGGCAGGTTCTAAAACGTTCTCTGTTTGTAATCTATTTAGGACACATTTTTTTTAACTGGGGCTGCTGAGAGCACGCTTGCACCTTGCGTACGCACTCTTTCCTTAGGCTGAGAAAGCAGTGTTGTTAAACACTGGAAAAACTTGTGGCTTGGCAAGTCTCTTTCTTAGCAATTTGTACAGAACTTCCAGGTAGGAGTAGTAAAAGTAATTGTTTCATGAGAGGGATTATGAGCTTCTCTCGGGGAAGATGTCAATTGAGTGTTTTGCCAAATTAGGGTTTGTAGGTCGCCTTAGCTGATTTTTTTCCTTCCTCGTAGTGTTAAAGCTCACTAGTTCACCTGTCTTGCTCAGGTTCGGTTTTCATCAATGTTTCCGTGCAGGTTGGTAAGCAGAAAATGTTGCCTGTGAAAGTTGTGAAAATACATCCCCTGGAGAAAGTTGATGAAGAGGCCTCGGAAAAGAAATCTGATGGAGCCTGTGATTCCCCATCCAGTGACAAGGAGAATTCCAGCCAGGCAGCCCAGGACAACCAGAAGGAAGCTATCCTGAAGGAGGATGACAACAGGAGGGAAAGTATGAGTAAGTAGTAAGAAAGCATGCCAGTAGGTAACACCTGCAAGTGTGTATTTGAATTTTTGAATGTGTTTGGCCTGGGCTGTGAATGGTGGATGTGATGTTTAAACGGTGTTAGGGAACGGAAATCCTGACATCGTCATTGTTAGTGGTGCAGCTTTGGTGGCATCTCTGCTGCTGGCTTTCAACTGTTCTTGCTTGGTTTAAAGCTGAAAATGTGCTGTCATTGTAAGGTGTAGTACCAAAAGCTATGCATGAAACATATAAGCTTCAAAAGTATAACAAGTGTATTTTTTTTAAAAAAGGGGGGGGGACAGCAAAGGTTCATGCAGAATCATAAAGTTCTGTGATGTTCATCCTCAGAACAAACGCCTCTAGTTCTAAAGCCTGTTGTTCTGCACTCAGAGACAAGCTCTAATTCTCTTTCATGTCCCCAGTTGACATAAAAAATAAAAGGGTGGGTTTTTTTATTTTCGTTTATCACCTTTCTAGTTTTCAAATGCTGAGACAAAATTCATGCAGAAAAATGCATATTAATTTTTTTCTAAGGGTTCAAAATAAAATGTTCTTTGAAACGTTGTTCCCCTCTTTCATATCTGTTCCTCTGTGCTGCAGAACTAAACAGTGGATGTCCAAGATTTTTCTTGACTCTCAGAAGCTATTATTTTAGTTTCATGTCCTGTGGAACTTCTTAAAGATGTAAAGATGGAATGATAAGATTCTTTAAAAGAGATTTCAAAAAATATTTTAAAACAAACAAACAAAAAAACCCCAACCCCACAGTATTGCTTTAATCTGGCTAGCTTAATTTTAAAGGCACATAAAAGCAATAAACTGCATTTGTAAATAGCCCCTCCAGCATCTGGGGAAGGTGTGTATAGCCTCCTCTAATACAGAGAAGAGGAAACTCCGAAAACAGCACAGCAAGCTAGTAGCAATGTCAGGAGTGGAAAACGAGTTCTACCAAGCTCTAGTCCTAAACTTAATGATTGTCAGCTGTTTCTGATTGGTACTAGAAAAAGTTATGAGCTGTTCTGATTTCATTGCAGTGCTCTGTATAACCAGGAAAGAAAAAAAAAAAAAAGTTGCAGAAACAATATGGCCTTACACTCATCTGTTGAAACAGCAGTAGTGCTTGGAGAGGAGCTAGTGCGTGCGCTTTTGGGTTTTTTTGAGCAGTAGTTCTCTCGAACTAACTCACAAAAGGCATGGGAAGTACCTTTTACTTTAAAAATGCTCAATGACCAAATCTACAGCAGGTTTTTTGGGCTTGGGTGTTTACTGAAGTCTACCATAATGTTTTGGTCATTGGTATGCAGCTTCCTAACCAGCTGTGTTCAGCTGTGCTCATACTGGTACTGCCCATATCGTGCTCTGTGGTTGGAGGAATACTGCAGGAATGGGGGTTCCTGCGCCTCTTCCAGTCTCTGACTTAGCTGATGATCTGGACCGTGTTTAGTCGCCTCTATAAACTGGTACTGTGCTACCTTTTCTGTAAAAGAGGAACCTCGGCATTTTCAAATCAAAGATGCCAGCAGAGTTATAATGCAATCAGTAAAAGCAGTAAGTGCGCATTCTTTTAACTTGTACATCTCCATGTACATCCTTGTACCTACTCATTTGTTAAAAGGATATTTTATTACTAATGCATTTATATTCTGGGTTGTAATAGAACATAGATTCATAGTAAACTCATTCCTACATCTATATTCTGGAGTTCGTTAAAATAACTGTAGAACATTTGTTACATTTATACAGTGTACTACAGAAGTAATAAAGACTTGCTTTCATTTAGTGGGTTCAGACCCTGGACTGCACCTGCGGGGGGCTGTGTGCAGTATCTGGAGGTGCCTAGCCACACTTAATTTGACTTTTTCTTTGTAATAATTTGCTTACTTGACCACTGGTAACATGGGTTGGGGTCACTACGCAAGAGTGAGCATTTAGAAGCAATAACGGGCTCTGCATAACAGTGTGTGACGTCAGAGCTGTATCTTTCTCTGCGCACACAAGGGGGCAGAGTTAACCTTAGCATTTTTACTAATACTTATGTCAAACTGTAATTTTGTTGGAGGGGAAAAAGGGGCAGAGAAAGAGGGCTTCAGTATCTGGTTAGGAGTCTACTGTGCTTCAGAAGCTAAAAATAAGGCTTTATGCCAGCTTTATTGCATCATATGTGCAGCCGGAAGTGGCTTGTATTTTTAGTTACTTAGGGAGTGAACTCTGGAAAATCTGCAGAAGTGAGAGGAAAGGCTAGTTTTTCCTGAAAATGGATGGTGAACTACTGAAGGCAGGTTCTACACCTTGAGCTGTACTTGGAACTAACACTGTAGTGATAGGATGAGGGGGAATGGCTTTAAACTGGAAGAGGGCAGGTTCAGATTAAACATTAGGAAGAAATTTTTCACTTTGGGGGTGGTGAGGCACTGGACCAGGTTGCCCAGAGAGGTTGTTGAGGCCCCATTCCTGGAGGTGTTCAAGGCCAGGCTGGAGGTGGCCTTGGGCAACCTGGGCTGGTGGGAGGTGTCCCTGCCCATGGCAGGGGGGTTGGGACTTGATCTTCAAGGTCCCTTCCAACCTAAACCATTCTATGATTCTATGACTGCTTCGGAAAATCCAATGTAAGTGGTGAATAGGAGGAGACAACAACATATGGATGCTTTATGAGGTTCCAGTAATGTAGTGAATGTAAGTTTTATTACAGTACAACGCAGCTGCAAATGAAGTATGCGTTTTGTAAAATAACTATAGGAAGGAATGTATAGTGATTTCTTCTTCCCCACCCCCAAGCATCCAGGTGCTGTTTGATGGAATTCAATGTAGTCATCCCTATTTCTAGAATCTAGAAAGTAAATCACAAAAGGAGAGGTCACTCACAGGCCTGCTGCAGGGACAGCGGTGTAACAGCGTCCTTCAAAGTCAGAGCCAGAACTAAGCAACACATTTCTTAAGTATAAAATTGCTATGCGTGGTACAGGCATCCAGCAAAGATAACGTTCAGCCACTTAAAAGATATTGAGGCAGGTCTCTGAAAGCAGGTCTTTTACAGAGCTTGAAATGTCTTGTATGCGACTGCCATTGTGCTTTTGAGCAGAAAAACATAATTCAGTATTTGTGAACTTACCAAGATTTTTTTTAATATGAATGTGGAACCAAAGAAGGCAAAAGCAATGTATCGTCTTGACTTAAGAGAGGGTTAGTCTCCTTTCACACATGCTATCAAGGTTAGGAATTTTAGTTTGATGAGGTTTTTTTTTGTTTTGTTGTTTGGGTTTTTTTTTTTAAGAAAAAATTTTCTAATGAGTGATGCTGTGAGCATTCTACATGGCATTATCTGAACTGTAGCACTACTGTGGGAAGTAGCTGCACATTTATGTATACGGTGCAGTGAGCCCGTAGCATCTGTAATCTGTTCCCTAACCAAGGTGACTGATTTTTGGAACATGGGGGTGGGCAGAACTTGGTTTTATACCATGTAAGCTATAATGCTGCTGAAGCTTAAATGCTATAGGGCTTAAAATGTGGCAATTATATATATATATATATATATTTTTATATATATATAAAGTCTGACTTAGGTCTAGCATCTACTTGTATTCTGTGTATACTTAGTAGATAATTACTCTCATCTATCTCGCTTGCTTTAGTGTTTTCTTTGAGTCATGGCTACAAACATAAAAACATTTGGGGATCACTTTCTTCAGTAAGCTCGGGTTTTGTCTGAAATCATTAACATTTACAACCTGAATATAGAAATAAAAGACTCAACACCAGCTGGCAAGAAGATGTGATGCCTTTGGGCTCTTTCAGTTACATCTCTCTTGAAAATAAAAATACTGGTTGTATAAGTATGTTTAAAATCTCCCCCTAAACTAGCCTGTACACATAGGGCTCATAATTGTAAAATGCTTAATGTTCACCAAAGTGAAATGATTTTGAAAGTTACTTTAATTTAGAGTCATTAATTCCTGCAGTAGAATTTTTTCAAATGGGGCATGGCAGAGACAGCTAGGGCTCTTGGCAGGAGCTCCCTAAGCAGGTTACTGGTTAGGTTATGAAATCTGTCTCCCCGTCATGAATTTTATAGATAATCTGTCCCTTTGCTTAGGTAGTTGCAGCTTACTGTCTGTAGGGAGGTGGTTTTAAATACTGCAAGTGGTCCTTGATACTCCTTGAACATAGGTGTTGCCTCATACTTCAGAACTGTTTAGGGACTCTGTTCCCAGCCAGCGTCTTCAGGATATTTCTAAAACCCGATTTGGGATTTTTTTCCTGATGTTCCCATTTAACCAAGCATTGTGTAGAGGGTGGGTGCCCAGTCCAGCAATGGTGTGGTCTTTAACCTTTTTTTTTTTTTTTTTTTTTTTTTTGACTCTAATACTAAGATGCTTAATGTCTTACCTTGCTTTATCAGATGATCGGGCACGTAGGTCTCCTCGGAAGCTTCCCACTTCTTTGAAGAAGGAAGAAAGGAAGTGGGTTCCACCTAAATTCCTGCCACATAAATATGATGTCAAGCTGAAAAATGAAGATAAGGTGAGTTGTCTACTTGAATCCTTTCTCTTATAACATGAAATATGCAAGTTCAATTAAATAATCGCTATGGGTATGTCTGTACAGCACGATGTAGTACTTTCTGCCGGAGTGGTGGTATTGGAAGCAGGATGGTTGTAGTTGTCTGTGACTCTGACTAGCCTGGCTGTTTCTATATATAACTGGGTTTTGTGCATGGGGACACCTGACAGTTCACTGGGACCACACACTGAGTCACAGTGCTACAGTAGCTTTAGAGTGGTAGCTGTTAACGGGCTAATCTCGGGCAGTTAATGAAACTCGGTCAGTGGTGGACTAGTGAAATCATGAGTGGCAGTTGCTGCTCTTGTTCTAAGTGAGCTTCTCTGAAGAGTCGTAGGTAGCTGCGCTTCAGGAAGCTCTGTGTAGCCGCAGCACTGCTGCATGCTTTTTGTCATCTGTTGCTAATTTGATAAGAGAGGCAGTGCTGACCTCAATGTAATGAGTACCACTTGCAGAGTTACTCCTCTGGTCTCAGGGAAAAAAAAATCAAAACAAAATAAACATTAATATGTAAAAGCTTTTAAGTTAGTAGCAAGCACAAGCTGGAGGAAAGTCAGAGAGAAAGCAGGGGGCTTTGGCAAGAAATATGCAACATAAACTAACGCTTTTTACTTTTTGGGTAACTGAATCTTCTTACCAGTCTGTATTGTGTATCTCAGTTCTGCAAGTTCTGTTTGGTTTGTTTTGAGTCTTTGCAAGACCGCTTCGAAACAGCAAAGAGTTTGTGGACATGAAGCAGTACGATGGTCCTTGCTCCTTTTAGCCATATGGTATGTATTTATAATGTGATTAGAAGTTAAATGTTAACAGTCTGTCTGTTTTTTATCTCCAAGATCATCAGCAACGTACCAGCAGATAGCTTAGTCCGTACAGAGCGTCCTCCCAACAAGGAGATCCTGAGGTACTTCATCCGTCATAACGCCCTACGGGCCGGCACATGTGAGAACGCCCCATGGGTAGTGGAGGATGAGTTAGTGAAGAAATACTCTCTCCCTAGTAAATTTAGTGACTTCTTGCTTGACCCACATAAGGTAAGAATTCCTAAAAGTGCCTCCTTTGCTTTCTCAGCCATTCCTGACCCTTAACCGGTCTTGAAAGAGACTTCAGTGTGCCAGCTGGGTTTTGGTGGTTTTGGTGCTCCCAAGCTTACATCAGCTTAGAGAGATGCAGAGCAGGAAGGCCCACTCTTTTGAAGACTGACCTTTTGTGAGATGCCACAGCTCGAATGTCTGAAACAGTGGTCTGCTTTGAAAATTTGAGGTCTAACTGCCTTTTCTTGATTTATTTATTTTTTTTTCCAATAGTTTGCATTACTTGTAGACAAGTTAAGATGTGATTTCCTGGTGTAAGACAAGTGGAAGAGCTATAGTCCTTATCTGGTAATGTCAGTTATTGGGCCTTTTTCATGGTTACAGTGCAAGAGCTGGATGGTTTGATTTCATGTTCTTGTATGGTGCTGGGTTGAATGATGGCAGACACCACAAATTTTGTACTGAATACTCCTAAGTAGCAGGGATGTTTGTTTTTTTTTTTCCCCAGCCCTTTGTAATGACCAGCCAAATATACTGTTAACTGAGTAAATGCCATATAATGAAATCTGCTGTTTTAAAAGCCATCTTTGGCTGTAGAACGCACTGTTTTGTTCATTTATTAAACTCATTTTTTCGTGGACTCGGTCTTTGTCAAGTGGTGTTCTGAAACTAGAAGGGAAATATTTTCTATATCCCTTTTTCCTTGTCAGGAGGAGAACACCCTTTTCTAGCAAGCTTCTATGGATGCTCGTAAATTTGCTTCAAGGAAAAAAATAAATTCTGCATATTTGAGCTGTGTTTACCCTTGCTGTAGTATTTGGGGTCACTGCCTTAACAGAATTAAAAGTATTTGCTGGTGGTGTACAGATTCTTTTATTCAGTGCACTGAGAAAAAATATGCAACTAACATCTTCGGTTTGACTTACAGAAGTCTTTAGCTTTATGTTTAGGGGTGGCACTTTCCATAGCGTGTTGCCAACTTGACATAGAGATTGAATTTATGTCAAGTTTTTAAATTTTGAGAGGTGGCTGGAGAAATTATTAGTCCAGAATTAGTATTCTGACAAAATAACTTTGTATAAGTGACAGTTGGATATACAGTGTAAGTTGTAGATCTAATATTTGTGAATTTGTAGTTACCATGATTCATATCAATGCTGGATGCTTTCGGCTTAGGTAATCCTCTTCAGCAAAGATTTCAACACAGAATTTTTGTAGAATGAAGTTATGCAGACGCTGGATTTGGTGATTGTGCAATCTTCAGTAAAAAATTCTCTAATGGGCTAATGAGGGCTCTTAAACTAAAGCCTTCAAGAATGAGTATCTGTGAGTCAGGAAATCTGAATATTCTGGTGGCAGTCTTAACCTGATCACATACGTGTATGTCTGTTCTTAAATAAATGCTTCTTAGATGCGTGCACCTGTGCTTACCACTGTGGAATTTTTTATTGCCAAGGAATCTCAAGTTTTCCGCCCCTGTTTTCTGGTAATTCTAGCTGTAATCTAAAGGTTAGATCCTTGTATTTTATTTTTCACTACTTGAAATATATTAGTATTCTGGTTGCATCCTGAAACTGAATTTGAGATGCTGACACAGTCCTGAAAGCCATCTCTTTTGGGCTCTGGGTTAAACTGTTCTGTGCTAAAAGTATGCTGTCAGGTAGGCTATTTCGGTGGCTTAAAAACAGTCAGCTACTCAATCACATTACTTCAGAATTCAATCCTGTCTCACCTTCATTCCAGACGTTTTCAGGCAGTTCAGAAGGCAGTCTCTGAACTCCTGTCACCCATCACGTCTGTGCGCCTCCAGTTTTCCGCTGGGTGGTGAGCTAGGCGGGGTGCAGGACTGAACCCTACATGACTCACTAAGAAATCTCTGAGCAGAGGAATAGTTTTTGAAATTAATGTCAGCATTTTCCAGGCAAACCCCTTCCCCACAGCCTTTTGAGAAGAAACAAAGTGGGTTTATGTAATGTAGTAGGAAACTTTTAAAATTCTTTGTAGTGTTTCAGTTTATGAAGTTAAATGTGAACTTTCTGGAATGAGCTAATGACCAACGTAGTGACTCCGATGCAGAGTATTGAAAGCTATTGCAGAAGCCTGTTACCCATAACATATTGAGTACTCCTTGTTAATTGGAAAAATACATTAAAAATAGGCAAAAATAATTGACAGAAAAGGATCTAGATAACCTTTATTTACCTTTATAATATCATTCTTTATTTTTAGTATATGACTCTCAACCCCTCAACCAAGAGGAAGAGCTCTCGATCACCTGACAGAAAGCCTTCTAAGAAATCCAAAGCTGATGGATCATCCCTGGGCCATCCACTGAGCCCTACTCTGTGGTGCCATGTGCATTTGGAGAAATCTATTATTGACTCTCCACTGAAGGTGAAAAACTCTAAGAATTCAAAATGTCCTAAAGAGGAGCTGGAAGAGGTGATGAAAATTGTGTCACCTGCTAAACTTGGTTCTAACTTCCACATTCCAAAGAGGAGCCAACTGGGGAAGGGCAGCAACAAATCCTTGGACAAAAAGCAAAGAGGTAAAAGGGTTCTGAACGGACAGAAGTCATCAGGGAAATCAAAGTCTCCTGGGAAAGGCTTGAAGACCCCTAAGATGAAAATGAAACAAATGACACTACTGGACATGGCTAAAGGTACCACTAAGGTGTCTAGGGCTCCCAGGAATTCCGGAGGCACCCCTAGGTCTTCCAGCAAACCCCAGAAACATCTGCCTCCTGCAGCACTCCACCTCATTGCCTATTACAAAGAAAACAAAGACCGGGAAGACAAAAAAAGTGCTCTTTCCTGCATCATCTCCAAAACAGCTAGGTTACTCTCAAATGAGGATCGTGCCCGTCTCCCCGAGGATTTGCGGGGGTTAGTACAGAAACGCTATGAGCTTCTAGAGCACAGGAAGAAATGGGCCACCATGACGGAGGAGCAGCGAAAGGAGTACATGAAGAAGAAAAGGGAGAAGCTGAAAGAGAAACTGAAGGAGAGAGCAAAGGAGCGGAAGGAGAAGGAGATGAAGGAAAAACTGGAAAAACAGAAAAGATATGAGGACCAAGATCTCAAAGGGAAGACCTTGCCTACTTTTAAACTGGTTGATACTCCAGAAGGACTTCCTAATACGCTCTTTGGGGACGTCGCCATGGTGGTGGAGTTCCTGAGCTGTTACTCAGGGTTATTGATGCCAGATGGTCAATATCCCATTACGGCAGTTTCTCTGATGGAAGCACTTTGCGCAGAAAAGGGAGGCTTCCTTTATTTGAACCGAGTACTGGTCATTCTCTTGCAGACCTTGCTGCAGGACGAAATTGCTGAAGATTATGCTGAGCTGGGAATGAAGCTTTCTGAAATACCACTTACTTTGCATTCTGCTTCCGAGTTGGTTCGCCTATGCCTACGCAAGTCAGACGTGCAAGAGGAAAGTGAGGTCTCGGATAATGTAGATGAAAGCAAGGATTCGGCAGCTTTTGAGGATAATGAAGTACAGGATGAGTTTTTGGAGAAACTGGAGACATCGGAGTTCTTTGAGTTGACTCCTGAAGAGAAACTGCGGATACTTGGAGCACTGTGCCACCGGATTCTAATGACGTACTCGGTGCAGGATCATGTGGAGGCCAAGCAGCAGACGTCAGCTGAGCTGTGGAAGGAGCGCCTAGCTATCCTGAAGGAAGAAAATGACAAGAAGAGGGCAGAAAAAAAGAAGCGAAAAGAAATGGTGGCCAAGAACAAAGAGAACGGGAAAGATGAGAATATGATGGGAAGAAATGAAAAGAAAAAAAACGAGATTATGAAAATAGAGCACCGGGTAGAAATAGAAGCTGATGATATGATCAGTGCTGTGAAGAGCAGGCGCCTTCTTGCCATCCAAGCCAAAAAAGAGAGGGAACAACAAGAAATACAAATGAGAGGTAAGAAAAATACCAGGAGAGTAGAGCGTTTCTGTGTTGTGGAGTAGAGAGGAATAATTTAATGGCAAAATTGGCAGCCTATTTTCAAAAGCATTAGCTGGTTTTAGCAGCTTCTCCGGTGAGTAAATCCCCTATGTTTCCTATGGCAGCTCAAAATCTGGAATGTTAAGAAAAAACAATAACTGCCTCTAGTTTTTCATCTGTGGGTGTCTTTTGTACAGTACTCTTCTAATTCTGTCAGGCCTAGAAAGGTTGGAGAACAGCAAATCTGTTTTGGGGGCAGAAAACAAAACAAAAAAATATTTGTCTATCTCCAAACATCTTCTGACTCTTAGGTACAGAGGAGATATTTCCTGCCTAAAAGGTATTTCCTACAGCTGCTGCTGGCCTTGCTGTCGCGCACGTTGTCAGGTTGATGCTAGCAGCTCATCTCCCAGATAAGGACTTAGACAGTAAATTTCAGTTTACAGTTTCTCACTTTAAAGAATTAGTTATGGAGCTGTATAAATATAAACTGGCCACTCAAACCTCTATAAATCATGAGTTGCAATACCACACTTCTGTGTGGTGTATGCTTCTGTGTAAGTAGTGCTTTTTGCTGAGGAGTATGGAATATGAAGAGCAAAATACTTTGGAATTGCACTTCAAGGATTCTTTTTGGTTGGAAGTGTGGGTACTGGGCAGATGGAAGTGGATGGCATAGCTCATCTAGGTTGTTACTTCCCTTCTGAAATAGTTGAGGGACAGGCATCTGGCAGGGAGCCTGGCTTATGTGCCTTAGTTGGAATCTGGGAACATCTGTTCTAGAAGACCCAGAATAGGTAAATAACATGGAATACCCTTTCTTCTGAGGAAGTAGACTGGATACAACCGTGCCTCACATTGACAGTAAATAGACCTTCCAGATCTTCTGTTAAGAACTGTGAGTCTTAGAAGTATCAACGAACTGCTGAAGATCTGGAGTGCTGTCCTGCTGCTCCAGAAAAAACAAAATACTCAGTATCTAAGGTGCCGTAGCTGAATGGCCTCTTGGCCCCAGTTCTTGTGTTCCAGTTGTTGGACAGCAAGTTCAAGTTTGTGATAAGATTTTACTGCAAATTTAAATACAGTTTGAACGCTACTCCTCGGGATGCTTCTTGTTGTTCTCACTTGATAGTTTGTAATAGTTATATATGAAGAAAAGCAATATTCTATTGGTGGAGATAAGAATCATTTGGCTTGCGTGCTAAGGAAGTTTAATTCATTATTTTGAACTCCACAAGGAAAACGTAGCACTCTGGCAGGGAAGGAAGGATTAAGCCTTTCATTAAGGTTTGAATTGCTTCCTTTCCACATAACAAACTCCAACATTTCAGGCATCCAGTGTTGCTTTTACCTGTTAAGTAGTTGCTACCAGGCATAAAGGTACCCTCAAAGTACCAAAGATCTTGGCTAATGTTGATGGTGCGGTAGTTAGGGCTGCAGGGTTAGCAGCTCGGAGCTAATTTGTTCAGGGCTTCAGACTTGGGGCTGGTGTGGTTTCAGTATGTGAAAAATAGTTCTGTATGACCACAATGAGAACTGCACCAGTGTGCTTCTACCATCACGTAGGCTTTCTGTGGGCTTTTTCAGCGTACTGGCTTTCACACCACTTCAGTTGCATTTGCTTTTAATAATGTTAGTATCTCTGGGGGAAGTAAAAGAGTAGTTGCTGACAAAACACCTATTGTGCAGTGGTTCAGTATTCATATATATGAACCACTGCACGATAGGTGTTTTGTCAGCAACTGCTCTTTCACATATCTATAGACATATATCTCACAGTCAGAGGTTTCTTTTTCACCACTCTGGTAACATCTATAACACTGAGAGCAGTAACCTCCTTGCAGTTAAACCTATCAAGACTGTGGCCAGTGCTACCTAACTGGTCTCGGCTCAAAAAAGAACCCAGTGTAAGAAAGCATAAATGTCTTTTCGTTCTGTATTGACTTCAAAAGAAGTCAATACAGAACTTCCTGTTGAGATAACATGATTAATATCTGTATTTTCTTGATAGTAAAAGTCAAGTCACTTCCATTTCCATGTTACTGCAGCACTTACTAATTGTTCTTGCCTTATCGCTCCATGAAGCAATAGTTCCCATGCAGTCTGTTGGAAGAGAATGAAGAGCTGGAAGCTTATACAGCTAACGAGCCCTGCTAGAGAGGAAAGTACCGAGACTAGCTTGCCATCACAATTGAAAATGAGATGTGGGGAGGAACCCTTTAGTTTGGCGTCTTTTGTTCTCATTTTATTTGAACAGTTTTGGCATGAGTAAATTTAAGTTTCTGTTCTTCCCTTGCCTCTTCCTTATTCTGGCACTTGATGCTACCTGCTGCAACTGGTCCGTACAGTTGGATAGAAAAAATATCTGTCTCGGGAGTGCCCACGATATCCCATGTTGTAAGCATTGAAGAGTTTGCTGGCAGTGTTTTGGTTGGAGCCTTGGCTCTTGAGTGGAGGGTACTGAGGAGGAGGAGGGAAGCGTACCTTGTGCTAGCATCACAGAATCATAGGTTTAGGTTGGAAGGGACCTTAAAGATCATCTAGTTCCAACCCCCCTGCCTTGGCCAGGGACACCTCCCCCCAGCCCAGGTTGCTCCAAGCCCCGTCCAACCTGGCCTTGAACACCTCCAGGGATGGGGCAGCCACAGCTTCTCTGGGCAACCTGCGCCAGTGTCTTACCACCCTCAGAGTGAAAAATTTCTTCCTGATATCTAATCTAAATCTTCCCTCTTCCAGTTTGAATCCATTACCCCTCATCCTATCAGTACATGCCCTTGTAAAAAGTCCCTCTCCAGCTGTCTTGTAGGCCCTCTTGTTGTAGCTTGGGGCTCAAACCAGGGCACCCCTTCAGATACCGGAAGAGGCTATAAGGTCTCCCTGGAGCCTTCTCTTGTTCAGGCGGAACAGCCCCAACTCTCTCAGCCTGTCCTCATAGCAGAGGTGCTCCTCTCCTATGGAGAGGTGACAGCAGCAAGAGGTGTTCCTCACCTATAGGAGCAGCAAGTCTTGAGAAGGTGCCAAGGAGAGAAATCCTGGGGGAATCACATCATCTCTGTCTTCTTCTAGTGGAAGGTGAGAGTAGTACTTCCTGTAGTATTGGGTCTCCTGATGTGGTTTGTGTGACTCGTTTAGGTGACGTGAGGCTTTTGGTACTGTGAGAGTGGCTGTTGTGATTTCAGTACTTTGATATAGGGAGACGTCATAAGGTTTAGGGAGGAGTTGATATTTACAGACATACGGGTTGTGCGGCTGCTTGTGTCTGGCAGGTAGAGATTAACAGGGCAATTTTGCCGTGCTGCAATTACTGTAACTTGGTATATTGTTGATATATTATTGTATAAAAGCTGATATATTGAGTTGGTGTAACAAATGCAAGAGTATGTTTTTCAGCATGCCTCCTCTAGTCAGTCAGGATTGATTACTTTGGCAGGACTTCAGAGACTTACCAGGTATTAACTAATCAACTGTTATCAAACCTATCTCGATACAGAAAATGGCTGCAAGAGAAAGAGTAGGTAGTAGCCTTGGGAAAAGTCCTCGCAAGAAGTTAGCTTTCTCCCTGGGACAGCAGCCAGCGTATAATCCCTATATGCTCGCTTTTACCTGCCTCACTCCACCTCACCCCTTCCATATGATCTCATTCCATCAAACCCTCCTTTGTGACGCAAAGATAAGTATTCATTTCTTCATCCTTTTTATTTTTCTTCCTCAAGTTTTCTCAGGACACAGAAAAATGTTGCCCATAGCTTTTTGTGGGGGATGTGGAGGGGTGATGTTTTTGTTAGACTGAGATCAGGCTCCAAAGAGCCAGTGGGACTCAATTTGACGTTTTGTTGCTTTTTGTTCAGGCAGTTCTTGGTGAAAGTACACGAATTCTTCAGAGGTGGGCAAAAGTATAGGGAGACTCTTGAACCGTCATGAGAAGCATAAATCCTGTTGACCTTGATGTTTTGTCTCTTGGCAGAAGCTGCCTTTCTTCTTGCTCCTTACCTAGAGATGTGAAGTGACATGTTTTGTTCTGTAAGTCTCTCGCCGAGGAGCCTGTGATGCCAGGATTTAGGCCACTTCATATTTTTCTTTCCCCTCTTTTTTTTGTTAACAGCCACAGACACTGAGAGCTACTGAAATGCCAATACTTCTGTCATGAGTGGGAAACCTGAGGATTCTGTTCTAACGCTCTTCCACATCATAACGTATACGGGAAAGCATGAGGTGTTAGGGAGATATGAGTTGGTCTCTGTTGTGAGACAGTTGTTCCTGGAAGAGGCCTGTTGTGCCAGATCTGTTTTTTGGTAGGTGAGGTTGTGGGGAGAGCATTCCCCGTAGCTGCAGCTGTGGAAATGCAGGTGTCTGATAGCCACGCCAACCTCTGTGGTGTCACAGCTGGACCACTCCAAGCACTTGAGCTGGCCAGAGCAGAAGTCCTTGTCGTATATTGTGCTGTTGTTAAAGATCTTTGACCCTTTTGTTATATGGGATTGCACAGCAATGGATGCCACTTTGTTGATCTAGAAAGAGGAATAATAATGAGGACTAATTTCTCCTGGTTTTATCCAGACTTTCTTCTTTCCCCAGCACAGTTCATTCTTATGCCTTGACTTCTTAATATTTCTTGAGTTTTTTCTATAATGGTGCATGGAAATTAAGATGAAGGGTGGATGGCTGTGCTAAAAGAATGTTAATCAAAGTCACCAATTATTTATTATTTTTTTTTTTACCCCCATGGTGTATTAAAATAAAATACAATATTGATGTCTGGATACAATAAAAGAAATCTAATACTTCTCTGTGCTAATTCCCACAGTGAGGATGGAGAAAGAAGCAGAGGAAGAAAGAATCCGGAAGCATAAAGCTGCAGCTGAGAAGACTTTCCAAGATGGAATTGCCAAAGCGAAGCTGGTGATGCGCAGGACCCCAGTTGGTACCGATCGTAATCATAACAGGTAGGAAAGGAAATGATCCTCACCTGCCAACTCTCCCCTCTGAGAGGAGCTTTATCAGATAGCGGCCCCCAAGAAGTGATTGATCAGAGGGTGCTGAGAGGGCTCCCTGTGTATTGAAATGTGGAGGAGAGTAGAAGTGAGTTGTTTGTGCATGTAGACTGTAATGGCCTTCTCTGGTTTAGGTGGCCAGCTTTTTGAGGCCTTCCTGTGGAGGTCAGGATCCAGTAACCAGTGGAGCTTCCAGTGCTTGCATTACTGCTCAAGAACCTAGTTACCATCTTTGTCTTTTTTTTTTTTTTCATGTTTGTTGCACAGGAACACTCTTAGAATGGATTCTTAGAAAAGCTTTCCATGTTTCTCAACTGTGCTAATATAAAGATATACATGCATCCAGTTTTTATTGAGGCAAGCACACAGATGCTTTTCCACTCTATGCAAATAAAGGCAGATGTGTGTAAATAGCCAGAAGAGGAGACGGGTACCTGTTAACATGTATGTTTCCTACAGATACTGGCTGTTTTCTGATGAGGTTCCTGGCTTGTTCATTGAGAAAGGCTGGGTACATGACAGTATAGACTACAGATTCATCCTTCCCCATCAGAAAAGAGAAGATTTTAAGAAGGACTACAGCCCCGGAGGTACGATCATGCTTGCTTCTCTGTGGGTATTTCCTTTGTTGCTCTCTGACTGTTAGAATGGATTTGTGAATGTGAGGGACTGTCTACTCGGAGTGTTTTCCTGGGGATACTCTGATTTAAGCTGCCTTTAAACTCTAGAAGCCTGCACGCAGGAGAGTCTGCTCATGATGATCTCCCTCCTGCTGCGGCAGGTCTCAAGACTGCCTGCAATGTACCACATAAAAACTGTGGGATACAATCGCCTCTCTCTTAAAAGCAGTGAGGTTGATGTCAATTGTGGACTAATCCCTCTGCTTTACTCTGACCCTGCTGAGTTGCAGTGCGTCAGACTTCGTGGACAAGGAGTCAGTTGTGTGCTGCAGAGAGTGAGGGTATCCATCCCAACGTGAATGCTCCACTGGCTGCAAGACTCCACGTTAAAACAACGTGTGAAACAACAGCAGGACAGTCTTCTAGAAACCTATAGCTTTGCTGATTGAGGCCGTTTTTGCAAACAGTCCCCTTGCACATGTCCTCTCAGCCTGCTGTTCACCTTGTACTGAACGTGCAGGTGAGGTGCAACATCTAGCTGAAGTTCTAGTGCTTCTTCTGTAATTTTGCCTGGCTGACTTGGAGCTGGGGTGGTGGAGCCTTGCAGGCAGAACTCGGACATGCACGAAAGTCAATCTGTGGGGAGGGAAACTTAGCAATTCTATGTGGAAATAGTTCTTGGTACAGAAGAGCGTGCTATAATCACTCCTGTTGCAGTTTCAGTCCTGATCATTTCTTGCTTTTGAAGCATCATAGGCTGACATCGAGCCCATCCACAGCAATACCGTATGCGAGAGGCTATATAGAGTTAAATCGGAGAGTGGCATTTTGTCTTAGACAATGGGCAGGGTAGACAGCTGTAGAAGAATGGAACAGGGCAAACCTACAGTGAGATACTTCACCCAGCATGTAACTTTCCAGCCACCTGCGGCTTGGTGGCTTGTTGAGCTGGAGGTGGGATCATTCGGTTGCCCTCAATGGCTGTATTTTCTTATGTGAACTTTTTCAAATACTGACCAGCCGTGTTCCTGTACACCAGCTTGCTTCCAGCTGTACTAAGGTCTCAACTGCTGCCTGTGTATTTACCCAGCTAGTGTGCAAGATTTTGGCACATTCCTTTTGAAACTTAACAAGCAAAGGCTTAAATAAGCAAAGGTTTAAATTCACGTCAGACTGTTGTCTAAAATGCTCAGAAATGCAAATACATCCTGTTTATAACTCATTCAGTTCTAGAAGTACTTTGTCAGTATATAGCCAAAAAGTGACAGTAGTTTTATGTATTCGAAGTAGTAGGAATGCTTTTCTTAATTTTATGTATGTGCAGTAATCTGATTACTGATGCAGTAATCTTTTAAAAATCTGTTATCTTTTTTTGTATTTCTATAAACGCATATACTGCGAGCTTTAGCAAACTAAAGCTGGATTCGTTTTCCCTGACAAATGTATTGCTGGCCTAGATGCTGGATGTAAACACTTAACTGGAGACGGGTTAGTTTTTGCAAAATAAAAATGCTCGCTGTGGAGGAAGATGAATGAGAATACACTTGAGCTTGTGCTTTTCTTTCACAGACAAGCGGAAGAGCGCAGCCGCCGATGGCAGAATGAGCAAGCTTCCCCGATCCGTGCCTGCTGCGGACCTTCCTGCAGAGACCACGGTGCCCAAGCAGGGACAGAACTTATGGTAACGCATGCTTTTATAGCTGCAAAGTACTCAAAGCAGAGAGGTCAAGGAAACTAGAAGGATTTCTTTTGATAGACCCTACTATATACCTATTACTCTTTCAGCGCTTAACAGTTGAATTAGTTGAGCAGCTCTCTGGGCCTCTGTTACTGACGTTATTACTAGTAGTGAATGGCTAACAGGGCAGCCAGTCCAGGAGCCAGTGGAACCATTATAATCAACCTAATCAATCAGACTTAAAGGCAGGATAAATTAAGCTGGTAAAATGCTACTTTGTACTGCTTTTTAAATATTTTATATTCAGAAGAATTGTTAATTTAAAAGAATTGCTGTGCGCTTTTTTCAGTATTGGTACTTAAAAAAAAAATAAAAAAGAGAGGAGGAGGGGAGCAGTGACCTAGCTAAGTGTGTCTAGGTTTTCTTCCATGGTTCATCTCAGCAGACCTGAACTGTGGTGCATGGGGTCCTTGAGCAAATGAAATTAAAGTCATCATTGAGATCTTTGGAGACAAGCCTGTATCCTGTGAGTTCTTGTGCTGTGCATGACGTGCAGATCCATCCCCCAGCTCCTTGTCAGTGTCTTCTTCCTAGGCTTCACAGCAGGCTGTGGTGGTGTCCTTTTGTTCTCCTATAGCACCATATCATGGAATTGGGTTTTTGTTGCTACTGATAATTACAGCGTAGAAAAATTATTCTTCCATGTTGACAGCCTGTTATCTCTTCAGTGCTTCCCAATACCGAGCAGTAGCCACTGATGTGTCTTCTAAGTGAATCAAATCTAAACACTCTACCTTTTGAGCGTGTTTGGTTGTGGCTTGCTCCAGTAATTTGCCCTACCAATGTCTTTTATCTTTAAAGGAAATCTCCTATGTCTACTGTTACCCTGCGTGGTAAGGAGGGATTAGCAATGTCCCCATGCCAGAAAATACTGGCTACAGCTTTACCTACTAAACTGCCTGTGAAGGACTCTCCATTTTTTTTTTAGATAACCCTGAGAAGTAACTGTCACAAAGTACTTGCTCCTGCAGCTCTCCTATTAGCAGTAGCTTTTCCCCAGAGTTTTCCACTGCTGACACACAAAATGGGGTTACTCGGTCTTTGATAAATATCACCAGTTATGAGCTTAGCTCCAAAGCATAGTTCCACTGCTGCAAGTCAAGAACTACTTTTCTAAAGATGTTCCTGCTCCCCCACCAGGAACTGGCAGAAACTGAAAATTGTGTATGTCTTGATTCATCTAAACCATGCTGACTCTGTATCGCTCTACCCCTTCTCTTTCATTGCTAGCAGGTCATAGAAAATAGCAGAGTTTCATCTGTCCAATATTGCCATGACAAATCTCCACCCTTTTCTCAGTCTTGTCCTTTGCACATCTTGTCACGTGGCCAAAATTGAAGCAATTGGGCTTTCCTGGGGCATGGGTGCTAAACAGGAGGTCGTAGAGGACAGTATGATCCATAGGGAAGTCCTCTCTGCCCTTTCGAACTGCCTCTTCTAATACTTGGTCTTCATTTAGCAGAGATGCAAGATGTGTTCCATTAGAAGGACAAATTATATAAGGAAAACAATAGCTTAATTTAATAGTGCATATTGCTATAAACTGAAGACAACATAGAGCCAAACCGGATGAGTTAAGTAACAGAATCTCTGCAATTTGTAATTCCAGGCAGAACTTGAAAAAGCATAGTATTTGATACTAGTGTTGATTTGCTCAATGAAGTTGGCAACTCTCGACGACGTGCTGAGAGAGATCAGAGTGGTTACAAAGGTAGGAGTCTTTATAGGGTAACTAGTCGTACAGCCCAGGAGAATCATAGAATCGCAAAATGGCTTAGGTTGGAAGGGGACCTTAAAGATCATCTAGTTCCAGCCCCCCTGCCATGGGCAGGGACACCTCCCACTAGAAGCAGCTCTTTCAACCAGGCCCTGTACACTCGGGACTAAATTATGTTCTGTTGCTAAGAGCTGTTTTATATGAAGTGACCATAATATGTGGTATTCTTTTTTAAAAAAAGAGAGCAACAGAAAGAATTACAAAGGTTGTTTAAAAGAAAAAAAGCTTAAAGTGGCATCAAAAAGCCTAAAATGCTTTCAAAGAGATTGTCTTAAAGTTTCCATACTAGATGGTGAAAGCAAGTGCCGCCTCTTACCTTTGAAAAAAAGGTTTGAGGAAACTTGGGAACAAAACAGCAGCAAGAAAGCTTTCTCAGTATGGTTCATATCAGGATAAGGAAGCTATTAAAAGAAAGAAGGCCTACTTAAAAACTGGTTGAGTCTAAATGAAGGAAATAATAAAAAGGATGATAAACTGAAGTACAGACTAAGGGCAAAACAATTTTTTTTTTTTCCTTGGGGAACAATCTTGCTTCACAAGATCTGTTGTTACAGGGCTTGCCTTAGGATAAGAGGGAAGCTCTTCTCTTAAGTGAATAATTGGCTAAGAAATATGAAACAAATTACAGAAATACTCTTAATTTGTATGTTCAGTGGGGAGCTGGAGAGTAATGCTAGAGGAGAAGGGGAAAGTCTCTTAAAGAAAGAGGATTGTCTTTTGATTCAGAAAAAAGGGATCAGGAAATTAAACCAGCAAATGGCAGTTTTGAAATAGGAAAGTGCTACTTCGGATCCCGCAGCTGATGTATGTAACTCACTGCTACCAGCTGCTGTGGATCTTCAAATTTGTGCCCGCCTAAAGCACCAGTTGGACAAATCGCTGAAAGAGGAGTTCGTTGAGGAGTATTTAGCACAAAGATTCTTGTCCTGGCACACAAGGAAGACCTCAAACCAGCAGACGCTAAAACCTGTAAGGACAGGTGGAAGAAATGTCACTGCACGCCTGCTCTGCCCTTTGGGCACTCGGAAATAAGATACTGAGCTGGGTGGGGTATTTTTTTGGCCTTGGCTCTTACGCCCCAGCGTCTTTGATTTCTGTCCCTTTTGGTACCTGCTAGGAAAGACTGCTGACAATCACAGCACTTGCTGAGGTTTTACTGAGTGTATTGTGCCTGTGTGCAGGGTTGTGCCAAGCAGGTTGGCAGTGTCGGGATGTCGAGGTAGAGCAATGCAAATAGAAGATCTGAGCCAGATGTAGGCCTTCATGCCCTTCAAGTTGAGCAGGGGACACAATGGCAGCTTTTCAAAGGAAACGTAACCACTTCTAACTTAGCATTCTTCTGTGCTGTCTGCCTGACTTTCTCCTAACTGACAGGGCCACCTAAAGCCATTTCTGCAGATATGCAGTAAGCTTCCTCAGCTGAAAGACTTTTCTTTAAAGCTCTAGAACTGCAAAGAGCCTGTTGGCTAAGAACCTGTCTGACAGCTGTCACCATTTACAGGTAAGCTTCAACAAAAAGACAAGTGACAACCTGAGAGCTGTTATTTCAGGGGCCAGCCAGTAACTAGAACTTCCCTCGGAGGAAATACGTATCCCTATCACTGCATTTTCCTCTGTGGCCCTTGCCATTGATCTTGCCAATCTCAAGGACTCCCCTGAGCGTGGATGGTTTTGGAAGCGGCTCCTGCTTGGCTGCGTCTTGCACATTGTCCTTGCACACCCTGAGACCACACTGAAGTCCTTGGATATCTATACCCCCCGTTGTTTGGATACAAGGACTTGTTCAGCTATAACTCATAATGTTAGCATGTGGTGTATAGGAAGTTTCATTTCTTTGTGTTCTGCTTTAACTCCTGCCATCTGTCTCTCTTTACCGGTATTACATCTAACACGGGATTGAGAGCAGCCTCACAGGGCATATAGAGCATCTTTAGCTTTACCCTTTTATACTCTAAAGTGATGAGACTTTGACACGAAAACCAAATTAACTCCTTGAATTGGTTGTATTTCGTAGTCCTGCCCCTTTTCTCCTGGTTGGGCATTGATAAAGGGAGAAATAGATTCCACACTTCTGCCAAGAGCTACAGAAACAGTATCTCATGGAAGTGTTTTCTGCCTTTGTCCCCAAAATGAAGAGGGCCCAGTGTTCTGTCCTAAAAGTGCAAAGACTGAGTCGTTGTTCTCATTCAGAATCATAACTGTTTGGCTATACTGTCTTCTCCAGACAGATGGACTAGTCCCATTTCTAACATTGTGCACCACTTTCACTGACGTTGATGCTTAATGAAAAATCTCCCCGTTTAAAGCTTCTGGGCCCAATGTCCCTGAAGAAGTCTTTTGTCCATACTGTAGTGCTTCATGAGCTGTGTACATATGGTCTTTCCTGCAAGAACCACGGGTTAATCGCAACCTTTGCGGTATATTAGTATGCAGGAGACTTCTTGCTCATCCTGGTCAGAAAGCAGTTGAATTTTGGAAACGGTGGCATCTCTGCAGAGTAACTCCCGTTGTTCTTCATCTATTAGGAATACACCATGATATGGCGGGTCCCCTCAGCAGACAATTTGAGTTAACCGTGAGTGGGTGCTGACAGACTCCATTCTCACGCCTATACTCTACAGATGGAGTTCCCCTGTTTCCACCAACCCTCCAGAGCAGGTACTGATCCTGGGCTCCTCTAGATGTTGTCCTCTTGATTTCTTCATTCCCTAGTCTGCAGTCCAGGTTTTATACCTTTCTCTGTTCCTTGCAACCTGTAGCCTGAGAACAGGTAGGAGTATTCAACCTGAGTGAATACTGAGAGCTCCTTTTGATTTGATGCTTGTGCCATTTGTCCCTTCTGTTTTGATGGCTGACCGATCTGCTGGCCTGTGCTGCCAGAAATGTGAGAAGAGAATCTAGGTTGTTATTTAGGGATGCGGGAAGCCCTTTCCCCGGTCAGGATTTCTCCCTTTCAGATCAGTTTGAAGACCTCCATCTGGTCTTGACTCTCCCAAAGGCATCTTTCCCATCACTCTGGATTGTGTTATTAAGGTCTACGTCAGGTCACATGAAGGGCACCAATTGCCTTCCCTTCCCTCTTATCAAGACCCACAAGCTCATAGCCCTGTTGCCTTCCCTGTTTAAAATGCCAGCGCTCTTTTATCGTATCCTTGCTCCCAGCCTCGTGCTGGTGGTGCCCTCACTGGAGGTGCAGGTGGTTCCTTCAGGTAGCAGAGAGTGCATGGAGGTAGGTGGAGGACCAGGAGCTGTGGCTGCACAGAGCAGCAAGGTGTCACCAATCAAACTAACATGGGTACCTCTTTGAGATGTTTGTATTTTGCACGTTTGAGTTCAAGCGGATGTAGAACAGTTCCCTCTCCCAGAAATCCCAGTTCTTACTCTCAGGGTGAATTGGGAAGACTCAAGTACCTGTTGCAGATGTTCTCCCTTCCCTGCCTCGTTCTGTTTTCAGCAGGAACAAAGTTGTGCCGGGGCTTAATCCTAGCTTTCTTAAAATGACGATATCTGTTTTCTCACGCTGGCCAGCAGCCTGTGTTGTCTTTCCCCAAACCATGTAACGCTGGAGAATCCAAGTGCCATATGCTAACTGTTTCCAGTGCCCTTTCATTTTTACAGTAAAGACAAAACTGTGCAGGGAATTCCCCCCTTAGGTCTGCAGCCACAGGGGCAAGCTGAGAAAGCTGGGGCATGGTCTTCTCGGATATTTTTTTCCAACTGGATCCTGTGGTGTATCACCAGCAGTGACTGATGTTTCATCATGACCTAGGCAACTTTCTCAACATGCCTGAGAAATAATCCTCTGCTGGATATCTGCAGGGCAACTGTTTTGAAACTTGGTTTATGCCATTCCCGTATTGTGACAGATTCTTTGTACTGAAATACAGCTTAGGACCAGTCCCAAGATTTGTCCTGAGGGTTTGGAAGCAGTTTGATACCAAATGTTCTACAGAAATTTACCTTTATTTATCAGAAATCCAGTAGACTTAGAAATGCTAGTCTATGCGGTGGTCTGTCTGTAGACCTTCAGTGACTGTAGGAACGCTAATTAGTCACCGTAAGTGGCATCTATAAGAAAAAGACACGAGTTATATTGTTACAGCTTTGTGTGAATGCCTCTTGGATCCCATGACCAGCCCTTAATTGGTACTACTTCTGAAGTACCTGTGCTAGGCTCTAGTGGGTGAAAGATGTTTGGAGTTGCTCTGTCCTGTTTCTCGCGGGGAGGATGTGCAGAGGATAGTGGTGGCCAAACCATTTGATCTCAGTGTGCAAAGTGAGGATGCTCTGCAGGGTTGGAGTACACTGAAGCAGGAGACTATTTCTTCCATTTTTAAAGAATCGATCCTATGTTTTATTAGAGTAATGAATTTACTAACTGAATGCAAATTGTGAGGCCGTTCCCCTAATATGAGCATACTAGAACTCTGAAATATTTTCTTTTCAGATATGATATTTAGTAAGTATTTCTGCCAGAAAATAAGCGTTGCGGATACTCTTATTCCAAGAGGAGCCAGAACGGCATCTTTTCTCTAGTTGTTGCTTAGCTCATCTGAGCTTGTGCCCAAGAAGAAAAATTAGATCTGGAGTCTTCTCTGTGGCTGGTAAGGATCACGTAGTGGTCCTTTGCAGTTGTTTCCTTATAAGGTTGATGGTGCTATTCCCTCACTTCCCTCTTCTTAGGAGCAATCCTCTTCTAGAAGATATGTAATTAGTCTTATTTTCTGTAAATGAGCTCTGAAGCGCAGACTGAATCCCTGCCCCCAATCAGGTGAGGAAGCTCCATGGCATCCTAGAGCAGAGTTTGAAAAGAGGAAGGGAGCAGAACTTGCGGCTGTCTTAAAGCTAGTTTAAATCTACAACCCAGCATTTAAACTTGATTGTGTTCTGGAACGGCAGAGAGAGTGCCTTGTGTAGAGAACTCTGCAAAAGTTTTCCCCTTTTAGAGTCAGCTGACTGCCGATTGCCACTGCTGTTCTGAAAGACTTTCTGAGCAGAAAGTTTTAAAGCTAATGAATATGGTTTCCACACACTACACTTGAGCTTTCTAAGAAGCTCAGCATAACTCGAAAGGAGGACTTCTGCACTTGCAGAGGGCATAGCCTTCACATTCACAGATCTCCATCAGCAGCACCTGTGGTATAAGCTAGGACCTATCCTTTGGTAATATAGGGACTTCTTGGGTTAAGGAAAGAAGTCGAAGGCTCTGCAGAAAGAATGATTAAATTGCCATGCTATGCAGTGCATAGCATGTTAATCTTTTCTAGCGCATCTAAAATGACATTCAGATTACTTAAACTGACTGCAGCTTAGTGAATCTAATCCCTGGGGTAGATGACTAAATTCAAATGCCAATGTTTTAATAAACTTAATGGGGGAAAAATCTATAAATCAGTTCTGTGTTTATTTTGTTTTTATTTCTCCTACCCTGCAACTGGCTACATTTGGGGACCTTGAAACGAGGCCAATCTGAGTCAGAATGCTGATGCCAGCATTACTGGAAGCATTTCACCTTGCTCCACGGGGTTGGGCTATAGGTTACTTGTCATCCCTGCCTACTCATACGTGTGAACTATTTAGAAGAAGGAGTTGCCTTGCCGCAGAGATACGTTAGGTGATGTTGGTGCGTGTTATATCTTTTAGGTTTCTCTGTGACAATCAGAAGGATTTGGATGAGCTGCTGGATTGCCTGCACCCACAAGGAGTACGAGAGAGCCAGCTAAAGGAGCGTTTGGAGAAAAGGTGAGCCTGCTTTCTTTTTTTTTTTTTTTTTTTTCTCTGTGTACCTTCTCAAAGCCAAAGCGTAGCCTCGTCACAGCAAGCTTTTCCATTCCGGTGGAAGCATTCTGTGCTTTGCTTTGATCTTGCCTGTGCTGAAGAGATAGTGAGGAGGAGAAATTGCTGTTTTTCTTGGGCAGTAACTGCAGGTTCTCGACAAGTAATGCTGTAAAATGTGAAGAGGTTCTGTCAGTCTTTAAATTGCTCATTGCAACTGGAAACAAAGGCAGTGCTGTTTCACTCTCAGAGCCAGAACTACTGCGTGCTTTCAAGTGTCTTTCAAAGAACGTTCTGCACTGGTGGAGCATGTAGATCACGATGGATACCATTGTTGCCCTGGTGCCTGCACAGCTCTCAGGGCAGTGGCCTGCATGTGTTCAAAGGTTGTTTTTGATTTTTCCAGGTATCAGGACATCACACATTCTATCCATTTGGCTCGGAAACAGAACTTGGGCCTTAAATCCTGTGATGGCAACCAGGAACTGCTGAACTACCTCCGAAGTGATCTTATTGAGGTTGCAACTCGGTTGCAAAAAGGAGGCCTGGGATATGTTGATGTGACACCAGAATACGAAGCAAGAGTGAGTGAACGGGCAAAGTAATACTGAGCAAGACAAGTGTGAGCTGATACTTTTTGTGGAAGGTCTTGAGTCTTTTGTTCTCATCAGACAAGAGGATCAGGAAAATCAGTTTTCTCATATGTCCTCTCTTTCTAAACTATTATTTCAAGATTACATAGCTGCTGGCTTGAAATCCTTTTGGTGTAGGTGGGTCATAATGTTGGAGCTAGGTGTCCTGCACAGCTGTTAAATTGTCCCATTTCTTTCATCTGGTGGCGGACTTCTTTATGGAGTGTTAGCAGAACTCTTTGTAGCTGATTTTTAGCTTCTGCATCAAAGCCAGCCTGTCTTGTTGAGACAGCAGTTTTACATTTTGGAGGGGTTTTTTTTTCATAAATTCAGACCATCTTAGAGTTGAGGTAATGATTGTGTCCCAGTTCCGGGACCTAAAGGATGTTGTTCTGTTCGTGGGTACGTCAGCCCAGGGAAGTTACTGTGCAGTGAACCAAAGCATGAATTTTTAGTGCTCTGGCTAGTTCAGCCTAACTCAGCCTAACTAAGCCTAACTAAGAGCATTACTGGTGCACTGAGTGTCTTTAGGAGGGGATAAATCTGCCTGGTATGGGTACAGTACACACTCCTGAGACTAGCGCGTGCTCCTCCTACCAAAGGATGACATTGTCTGGCTTATAGTTTATGCTGCATCCTGAATTGCAGCAGAGACTTTCCTGTGTAGATGAGACCATAAGTGTTGAGAGGAGGGGAAAAGTGAAGTCACTAAAGGAGTGGAAGAATTTGCTTAGTGCTTGCTTGGTCATCATGGATTTGGTTTTTGAGGGGGTTTTGGTGTTTGCTTTTGGTGTTGGGTGTTTTGTTTTGGGATTTTGGGGATTTTGGGTTTGGTTGTTTTTTTTTTTTTTTTTTCAAGGTATGATGCTTTTTTCTGAATAGTGCTATGCATGATCATGATCTATGTGTAACATCGAGCAGAAGCGGCAGCAATATGTTGGTTCCATAACCAAGTATGGTAGATAACAACACTGCATTAAGTGTCACATGCATCCATTTGCAGGACAGGCCCACCTAAAACAGCAGAGAGAGTAACATCCAACTGTTATGTGATCATGTGCTCTTCCTGACAGGTGTACTCGCTAGAGAGCTTGAAGGATTTTGGAGAGTGTGTGATTGCACTCCAAGCTGGTGTCGTTAAGAAGTTTCTGCAAGGTTTCATGGCCCCCAAGCAGAAGAGAAGGAAATATCAAGGAGAGGACTACATTGCCAAGGCTGAGGAGATAGATGAAGACAAGAAAATGGCAGAAGAAGCTAAGGTATTGTTCACTTCAGGGCTCTGTTTAAGCCTTGTAAGATACCTCTTTGAGCAGGGACAACATGTTTCATCGGGTACTAAATCCTGAGCAGCTTCTCCCCATTCCAAGTTTAGAGTGCAGTGGGTTTGTTGTTTATGGGGCCAGGTGTTGCCTGGATATTTGGAAGAGTAAAGGTATTGGCCAAATGAAAATCATACTGTGGAATCACAGTTAATTTTCTCTCTATGAACAGGAAATTAAGTAAAATATTTGACTTGAATCCCTTCGTGCGGTTTCTCACACAAGTTGAGTACTTTAATAAAAGCATATTAGGGAGCGTTTTTAGATTACTTAAGAAGAGTTGTATACATCAGAGAGGACTGATGGTGGCTTATTTGGTCCATGAAGAGGAGAGACATGGTGAGGTTTCGGTGACTGCAAGGGAGTTAGGTTCAGGTTAATACCATTGTATGCATGGAGATACCCACAGAAGATGCCAAACTATTCAACAACACGGCTTGTCTGGGCAAACAAGCTGTGTGTGCCTGCAGTAGAAAAGTGGTATTGTGAGGTTGAATATATAGCCTTCCAAATCCAAGCTCAGAAGGGATGGAGGAGAGCTGTGGAGGATCTGGTA
This sequence comes from Vanellus vanellus, assembly GCF_965231255.1. Taxonomy (NCBI): domain Eukaryota; kingdom Metazoa; phylum Chordata; class Aves; order Charadriiformes; family Charadriidae; genus Vanellus; species Vanellus vanellus. Next base: position 452,348 of record NC_138924.1, read on the forward strand.
GGGCCCTACAGGCAGTTGGGCTGTTCCAGTGTTTCATCCTAAGAGGGTTGCTAGTGCTCCAGGGTAGTTTCTGTGCACTGAGTTGAATGAAACACTAGTGGACCATGACGAGACTTTCCCCGCTGCCCCCTTCAAAGTGCTCTGCCCTGGTCAGTCACTGACTTTAGCAGAAGTAGCAAGATCAGAATTGGATCAACAGAAACATTTGATATTCCCAGCTTAATAAAGAAACATTAGATGTGTGACTGGTGCTGGGGTGTGGGGGTGGCTTTGATTTTATTTTTTGAGTTTGTTTTTTTTGTTGAAAACTCCTGTAAGTGCATGTTGAACCCTTGTGTGAACGTCAAGTCTTGGCTATGCTGTGGCATTGCCATGTTAGCAGGATATTTGGATAGGCACTAAAAATTTTCACATTCCAGTAGTACTGAAGTATTTAAACTTTGCTAACTTTGAATCTTCCAGTCTTTGGTACAATGGGAATAGAAGGGTACCCTACCCTAAAAGCTATCGGCAGAGTATAGAGCTGTAAAAATCAGTTATGTCTGGGACTAATAGGACCTGGATCATCACATTTCCTCTATCTACAGCAACACAATTATCGTGTGTTACTCTGCTGTGTCTTACAGCTCTAACCATAAGAGTTATACCCGTAGGGCGTACTTCCAAGGGTAACATCAGATTGACTACAATGTCTAAATGGATAGTAATTCAGCAGCATGAGCTCTGCATTTGAACCCTGGTCACTTCTCTATTATTGCTAAAGCTATATCAGATTTAAAACCCAAGGGGTTTTTTGCCTGAAAATTGAGCCGTTTTGATCATGAATGTTTGGTTATTTTCTCCATTCTACCTTAGAGCATTGCTCTCCTACTTACTGACATGGTTATGGAGTATGTTTGGTTACAACAAGGCTGGGCTTCTGTAGCGTGCTTCATTCTAGCAATTGCAGAATGTTCAGCTACAGCAGCCGGCTTAGACGAAGTGTTCTATGTGACTGGAACAGCCCAATTTGTACTTTCGCCTCCATAAACCAGCTGGAGCAGCAGGATTTCTGAATATTGCTGGACTTGTAATCATAAGTTACTCTGAATTTTTTTCTGGTGTTACCCAATTTGTTTAACATGACTGCATACTTCGCTATACAGCTCAGCCTTATATGTGTACGGGCACAGATTTCAGTATTGCCAGTCTGAGTGTTGGATTGTGCAGATCTCTCTCCGGAGCATTGGCTTTTGTGTTGTGCCAATGTCTCTGGAGCATTTATTTACTTATGCAGTGCCTCCTTTACTGGCGCGGAGTTTTCTAGACAGTTGTGGCGGTACAAGCAATCTTCAACTTTTTTGTTGGATTTTTGGGTTTGTTTCGTGGTTTGTTTGGTTGGGAGGTGCCTCAGTTTACTTGGAATGAGCTTTCATTTTGCCAAAGCAGAAAACCTTTATAGATGACCTCAAAAGAGCAGCCCAGATCTTGGTATAGTTATCCAATAAAAAAAACCCTGACTGTTAGGCTTTTAAAGAAAAATCTCCTGCATAGGCCAAGAATTATGAAGTCTTTTAGAGCCAGAACTGCACTGAGAGTATATAGCAGGTAAAATACGGCATAGCTGTACTGGAAAAACACACTTAATGGACTTACAGACTATACGAGTGAAATTGCAGTCCTGCGGTATGGTTATGTCTCATTTTTCCTGTGAGAAACAGGTTATGGCTTAACAGGCACTCATTTGCTGACATAATTGTCTATAGGAAGGGTTCCTGCTGGCTCAGCTGCACAGCTAGAGATCACGCTGCCGAGTGGCAAAAGGCTGCAATGTAGACCTGGCTTATGGCTGTTCCCAAAAATCGGTCTTGTGCCTCTGCGTTGATGCAGATGTTCCCATTTCCAGTGGCAGCAGCACTCTGGACTATCCCGGAACAGGACAGGGAATATCTGACCTCTTTGCAGTGTGACATTGCAGCACAACTGCCTGAGCATAGCAGGGTTTGTCCACCCCTGCTGCTCGCTCTCAGTGGTGTTTGCAAGGGAGAAGGCTGGGGGTGTCAGACTTCACCTCCAGACAGTACCTCAAAGAGCAGCCTCACAACCAAGCAATTGCCATTTCAGCTGTTCAAAGGGATTTATTTCTGTTGTCTTAGGATACCAGATGAGAGGTTTCTAGCTGGAGGTTTGTCCACCTTTACCAGTGCAGGCGTTTTCTGTCACTCTGAGGTTGAAATGTGACTGAAGACGTCTCCTTTAGTGGTTTTGGGGTTTTTTTTGTTTCCCGTTAGATTTCTCCTCCCCAGTCAGGAGGGTGTTTAAGTAACTTCTTTCAATCTCTTGTTTTGCCTAGTTGGCAGTCTGAGCTCCCTTGATAATGGTACTGCTAAAATGCCATAGTCTCATGATGCTTGGGAAGCAAGGCTAAAAATCTGTTAAATTCCACAGGCTTGGGGAGAAAAATCTAAGCAAAACTTGCCAACAGCTTTTGCAGATTTATCTTGGCCCAGCAGTTACCCAGTATGTTAACAGCAAAACCCGTGGAACAGTTACTTGGAAAATCAATTACACAGTATGTGAAGCACCTCAACAATGTTCTGCAAAGAAATAGCACAGCACTGTGTAATCTGCCACAGTAGGCTGTACAGGTTTCCGTTTGTCTTGAATGTCTCAGGCTCCAGGTTCCCCACTAGCAATGGCAGCAAGGATGTTGGCATTTTAGAACAGTTTGTGTGTTTTTCCAAGCATCTAATATATGCTGTGCTTCCTCAAATTCAGTGGGAGGAGAATGTGCAACTCTGCAAAAATCCTGGGTTTTGTTTGGCTCCCAAATTGCTGTCAGCTGCAGAGTTTAGATTTTCCCATCTGACACTTCACTGTTTGTTTTTTCATTCTCCTGGGGTAGAAGAACATTAACTTGAGTCCTATTATGTCCCTGTCATGTCTAGGCCATCACCTCATTGTTGTAAAGCAGAGGATTAACATTGGAGTTGAACATGCGGTGGCTCTGGATTACTTCTCTGTTCTGGTGCATTTCCGATTTACCACAACGCTGTTTCTAAACCTCCAGAGCTGAGTTTGAGATTTCGCATGTGGCTTGCTATGTGCAGACTCTAGCCGTTGCCTTGGTGCGAGTCTCAGGTTTAATGCTTTCATCCTCACTTGCAGCTAATTCTGGGATTTCACATGCGCTGAGGTCATCTTGTCTCAGGAAGGCGGCTGGTTTCATATTTGGGGCTCCAAACGCTTTGCCTTGTCAAATCGGATTGTCGCTGATGTCACGCTCCCCTTTGCCAGCCGAGCAGCTCGGAGGACCAGGAGGACCAAGCGTGTGGCGGGTCTCGCTGATGGTCTCGCGTGTCTGCAGTACCCGCTGGAGGGCAGCACAGGCTGCTCCCATCCGCCATGCTCAAGTGGTGTTGCCAGCTGTCTCCTAACTTCCATCCTGCATTTTACAGTGCTAGATTTCTGCCTTTTATTTTTCTTAGCCTGATGATTATTTGGGTTAGACTTTCAGAGCAAGAATTTAGTGGAGTTCACATAGGTTGTTTCAGCCTGGCCGTGAAATGCAAAAGGGCTCTACTGTTATGAACAAACTGTCTGATCCAGTGAGGCTGGTTATGGATAAACCACAAATAGGACTGCTGAGGCTATATAGAAGGAAAGAAATACAGAGTTGAGCTTTGGTTATTAAGGGCCCCAGCTAAAGGATATAAAAACATCTTCAGACTGTAGCGAGCTGTGTCTGTGTGCTTCGTTGTAAGTTGTTAGGTCTGTCTGCAGGTTGCTTCAGCCATGGAGAAGTGGAAGACAGCAATCCGTGAGGCCCAGACCTTCTCCCGTATGCACGTGCTGCTCGGGATGCTGGATGCCTGTATCAAGTGGGATATGTCGGCAGAGAATGCCAGATGCAAAGTGTGTCGCAAGAAAGGTATGCATTCCTGCCCCAAGTCTGCGTTAACAGTCGGACGCTGTCACCTCTCCATGCCCTGCTTAGGCAACATGCCCTTGTAGTCTGTCACTCTGTCTTTGGCTGTATTTTGAGTTTCGAATGTCAGGATTTATAGTCAGAAGCACTGGTCTCACAGAAGCATTTGACCCTGACGCCAATAAACCATTCTTACGAAACCAGTACACAGTCTTGCAGAACATTGCAGAGCTGCTATCCCCTGGATATTTAGGGTACTTGGACACAAGTCATCTACAAATCCTTCTGGGAACACTTGTGCCACTGTCCATTCCCTCCTTTCATTTTTGAGTTGGAATGGTCTTCTGGTCTCTGAGCCTTGTCAGTTAATCCCATCTTTTACAGAAGGAACGAGCAAGGAGAGGTTGGGAAGGTTACTGTCCTTTGTAGCCACGTGGGAGAGAGCGAGGTGGGATGATGCTACTTCGAGGCTAGAGTGGGCTTGACGAGCTGGAAGAACCGAACTCTGCCTCTTGTGTGAGAGCAGAGAAATGAAGCTACGTGCCTTTGGCTGCTGCTCTGCTAAGGCTGGGGAAGTAATCAAAAAGGTGACAAGGGATCGCCTTCTCTGTATACATTATAGGATGAAGGGCTTTAGAGTCTTGCAGGTGAAGGGGGAGGTAGCAGGGGTGTCACCAGTGCCGGAGTGCTGTATTTGTTCTGCCATAACCTCTCCTTTTGGATGGAAGCCTGGAGGAAAGAGCTTGGTAGTACATTCTGCCTCATCGTGTGCTTTTTGTCTCACTTTCTATTTGCTGAAACAGTAGTGGGAAAGGAGGGCAGACAGACCTCTGGGGGAATGCTGGGCCACTTTTGTTTACCAAAAGGCTATGCCATCCACCTCTTCAAAGAAATAAGGGCTGAATTGGTGCAATGTCCTCCTTCACTGTGGAGCCTCAGGGATATTCCAAACCAATGCAAAAACTGTCCTATCTGCTGTTGAGAGGGGATTCTAGGCAGATGTAAGAGGGGGCTAACCCGAGACTAACAGATTATAGTTTCACAGAACTTAAGAACTGGGGTGCTGGAGAAAGAGACATGCTGGCAAGCTCTCTGCATTTTCCTTTTTTTCCTCTTCAGTAAATGAAATAGCTGGCTCAGGGCTGTCTCCCCGTTTCCCTGCATCAGTGAGAAGCACAGCTAGTTCTGCTGCATACTGATTTTCTTTGTAGGCTTGCTACCTTAAGTAGAAAGAAGATGCTGTGCAGGTTGACCAGATTGAGGCTAGAATAAGAATAGCTACGTTTATAGCTTCTTGCTGAGCTCTAGGGCATCTTTGCAGCAGAATTCTCTTTCCCTGTGTTTGTCTCGAGATTTAGCCTGGGTGGAACCTATTTGGTTTCTAACCAAATTTTTGGTTTCTAACTTTGCCTCAAATGAAATCTTTGCAGGGCACGGGACTTTGCATTGTTTGTTTGGTTTTAAGTGCTGCTGGTTTCCACTGCAATGGTGGGAGCGAGAAGGAAGGGTCCCTGCCATCGAAGGGCACTTTGTATCTTTCTCTTGCTTTGTCCTGACCTCCAGTGCTGCAGCAGCTTCTGCTACTCAGGTTGAGCAAGGCTGCAGCACTCAGTTACAAGTAAGTTGCACTCTCCTAGGTGAGGAGGACAAGCTGATCCTGTGTGATGAGTGTAACAAAGCCTTCCACCTCTTTTGCCTGAGGCCGGCGCTCTATGAGATACCAGACGGCGAATGGCAGTGCCCGGCATGTCAGCCTTCTACTGCCAGGCGCAGCTCACGGGACAGGTGAGTGACCCTCCTTTGCTTTGCGCTGCCACTGATGCACAGCTCTAGCCGTGCTTTCACAAGACGACCAGAACAGCCTGAGACAGAGCCCCTTTGATAGGTTTGAAATAGCTTAGTTAACTCGATGGCACTGGAACAATAGAAAAGCAATTTTTTCGGGCTGTAACTTTAGCACACCTGTGTTGTACTGACCCATGACAACTTCAGGGGTTTTAATAAATAACTTGAGTGCAGCAGTGAAAACATGCACAAAACATCAGCCAAAACTGGATGTGCTAAGGGCTGTTGTTTTCTTTGACTGAACAGCTAGCTGAGTTGCTTTTTCATGGGAATGTAGTTGGTAGCACTGCAGCTCCGTAGCCCGATGAGCTAAGTTCCTGTTGTATTCTTGTCTGCTCTAATTTGACATTACTCCAGGCTGCAGCTCAGCCCCTACTGTGCTACTACAAATCAGGTTACAACGTGCCGCTGATGGTTTTCTGGATCTGATAAACCTTAACAAGGCAGGAGTTCTTATAGGGCTACAGAGGGAACATGATTTGAGAAGGAATCAAAGTTGTTCTATGTAGCAGAAATTATTAGTTGCCTCCTAACGGCGAGGGGTTGAGTTGTTTTTTGAATTGCAAGCTGGAAGTTAAATGTATGTGAGGTATATTTTTCTGTTTACCGTGTATTTCCTCTGCTGATTGTAACTCTCGTGCTGCACCTACCTGCGTGTCAGCGAGGTGAGGCTATCGAATGGCATCTGAAACATAAGCAATCATCAGATCCTCCCTTCCAGAGCGGCAGCACAATAAGAGGTGCACTAGCTTGTAATGTGCAGGTGGTGTATGGCCTTAAAAGTATTCCTTACTCCCTGGGCACCATTTAAGAGTTCATCAGGCTGGTAGGAAAATGACAGGGCTTCAATGCAGCTGTTCTAGCCTGAGATCATAGTTACTTTGATGTGGCAGAGTCACCTGCAAGCTGCTTGGCTCCTGGATGAGAGCCATCAGGTGGGGTAACACCTGTCTTGTTATCTGCTTTCTGCTCTTGTCTTCTTAGCTAAGGCAGGAAAAAAAATGTCAGCCTGGGAGCACTTTTGCCCTCCCTGTAACGTGGGAGCTTATTCTTATTCCTTTTACTGCTCAAGATCCTCTTTCTCCAGAGGATTGAGACTCCCACAACAGCTTTGCCTTTGTCCCCTTTTGCCTATGCATGCTGGTTTGTTTTCCTCTTTTTGTAATGGTTTGAATGCTTTAACAGACGCATGCGAGAAGTTGGAACTGTCCTGGGCAGGGAGTCTCTGTGGCTTCTGACATCAGCACATGAGAAGTCTGAGGCTCTGCTCACTAAGAAATACAGGCTTAGCTGTGAATACTAAATGAGGTCTGTTTCCTATAGTGCACATGCAGGTGGTGTGACAGTAGGAGGAGGTAATGGGAAAATACTCCAGCAGAAACAAAAAAGCCCCCTTTTTGAAACTGCTTAGGCCAACCCTGCAGACCTGCGTAAAACAGCAGCACGTCCTCTTGGGGAGGAGTAATTGCACAGCAATCACAGTCTTAAAATCCGTTATCATGCAGCCAAGGTGCCTAGAACAGCAAAAAATACACAGATTCAGCTGCTGGGGATTTTCAGCCCAGATGTTCAGGCGATAGCCTGGGAAGTGCCCTTTCAGCTGTAGCTACAACTTGATACTCTGTGAAATACAGTAGGCCGCTTCAGTCTGCGACTGGGTGTTTGTTTTACATTGGGGTGGTCAGCGAGTCTCTGCCTGTGAACAAACAGAACAGAGGGCCCAGGGCCTCTCATACAACAAACGTGTTTACCTGCCTTACTCTAGGAACTATGCGGAGGATTCTGCTGAAGACGAAGATGGAGAAGGTGAGGAAGCTTCTGATGAACCAGATGCTGAGGAGGAAGAAGAGGAGGAAGAAGATTATGAAGTTGCCGGACTGAAATGTAAGGCTTTGACCGTGCGTGAAAGAAAATATTAAGACACTGCCTTCAGTGTCCAAAGTATGGATCCTATTTGGGACTTGTGCTTTTCTTCACACAGAGCAGGTTCTTACTTGGAAACAGTGGGAGATGTCACAGGGAGAGGCTGTGGTGGTGCTGGACGTTGCCTGGGGAGCTGGAGTGAACTTTTGTCCTTTTGTGACAGGGTCAGCGGTAGCAAAGATTGAAACTGCAGTGAGCTCTCGCTCACTGCACAGTTGCTCTCCTGGGAATGCTGCAGAGACCATTAGGAGTGCTGTGGGGCCATCAGCAGAGGCTGCAGCAGGGCAGCGTGAGGCAACGGCATTATCCATTACTGGTATTGGCAGTCTCTGCCTGCAGGGTTTGTGGGTAAACTGGCAGATGCTTTAACTACAACACCCTCTCCTTGCTTTTTCCCCTCTTAAATCTAGGATTTCTAGTGATTTGTCAAGGAGGCATCTTCAGATAGCGGGACTAGTGCTTTCTCTGCCCATTCCTGTTTGAAGGTGCAGCACTCAAGGTGTAGTGTGGCCTGGACCACCAGCACCCTTTGGTTGCATACAGAGACCACTCAGGATGCCTTACCAGCTTATTCCTGGGCAGCTGAGTGGAATAAAATAGCATTTTCCAGACTCCTCAATGACTCTTCTCCACTTAACCGCTTTCTAGTATGTCTGTCCCCTTTGTTTTTAGGGGAATTTCACTGTCTCATTTAGACAACTTGATGCACTGAAAAGATCCATCTTGGAATGGCACACTGCCAACATTTGCTTTCTGTCAAAATGCCCTTGCCTGACATAAAATTAACTTCAGAATGTCTTAACCAGGGCAGATGGTGAGACCCAAAGGATTATCCCGTGCTCTTTCAAGGGTTTCCATCCAGGTCTATCAGTCTTGATTCCCCTGCTTTATTCTGGTTTCAGGGATGTTCACTGATACCCTGGCTATGTGCACTGCTTGTTGTTCTGCGGTGTATCCATGTCCACACTTGGAGTGTGTTCAGCCTATGTTGCTTGGCCAAGTCAGGAGCTGAGCCAAGGTTTCCAAACAATAGCAAAAGAGGGTTACAGTCACTAAAAATAAAGTGCTAAATGCAACTCCTGGTTTTAAAGAGCATTAACATGGAAAGGTCACTGTGGAAAACTTTTGTTTTAATAGAGACGTCCCATTAATCCCCGTGGCGTTTATCCTGAGGGATATAACCTAGAATGTTGGATTGTCAGACATTTAACACGTGCCGCACGCTTGACAACACAAGCAGAGCGACAGCAGGCAGACGTCCCACTGTCCCGACGCACGCTCCTCCTGCGGGGGGCCCGGCAAGATGATTTATTGGACAGGGCTGGATTAGAGGCTGCAGATGAAGTGCTACAGCGTGCTGGATACAGCTTGCTGAAGCACTTGTGACCAGGTGGAAGGAGCTTGGCTGGGGAAGAAGACCAACACATTCTCCTGATACGGAGGGGTCATGGGAGAAACTTAAGACAAGGGAGTGCGTCAGCACGCTTGCATTGCCATCAGTGCGAAGCTCTGACAGGCAGACTAACAAACAGGCGAGTGCCTTTCTATGGGATATAATGCAGCAGCCCCAGTCTCGGGGAATAAAATCCCATTGTTTCCCACTTGCGGCACGTGGAGCAGCTCCCGGCTGCAGTAACTCGACACTCCCCCTGCACACAGTTCACTTTTCGGGGGGGCTTAACAACTGGCTTATGCCGCTGTGTGGGCCACTTGTAAATGCTTGGAAAAGCACCCATTCCCAAAGCGGTGAGGAGCAAGGGGGCAACAGGAAACCGGGGAAATGGCAAGTTTCTGCTCCCGGTGCTTTCAGAAAGGACGTTGCAGCTATATTTGAGACAAGTGTCTGTGTGCATTGCTCCCCCTGCCCTCCCTCAGGTTTTGGTGTGTCGGGGTCTTGGTGCTTGGTTTCCGCAGGCAGAGGGGCTCGCTGGTACAGCCCTAGGCAAGCCTTACCTGCGGCAGAGGAGCTGGAAGCTCCCGGGGTCTCCCTCGGAGCCTGAGAATCTGCCGGCGCTGTTGGCCGGTGTGTGTGACCACCCTTTAGCAGAAGGCTGTTGCCAGAAAGGAATGGCCTCTTATGACAGGAGGCGATTACCCGCGTATCGCGTCTGGAGAGGGTATCAAGAGCACAGCTGACACGAGCATGTGCTGAGTGAGGACAGGCTGACAAGAAGCTGGGTCGCTGCAGTCAGTCTGTGGGTTCGCTACCTCCTCCGTGCTGTGAGCGAAGGTCTGCCTGGTATGTACGGCCAGGCAAAGGGCTTGGGATCTCTGCTTCCAGGTTAACTCATTCCTCTAAGCCCACGGCTTATATGTTTCAGTGAGACCCAGAAAGGCAGCCCGGGGCAAGCAGAGCACAGCCATGTACTCCTCGAGGCAAGGAAGGCACCAAAGGAAGAAGCAGTCGCTGCACCCTGCCAGGGGACCCCGGCAGCGGGCTGCACCTGTCAACGGCGCAGACATTGATGAGCTGGTAAGAGCCAAATTGCTCCCCCGAGGCTGCTTCACATCATGAGTTATAAACGAAACAGGTGTCGTGCTTCCTCCCCTCCCCTTCCCAAAGAAATACCCTGAATCGTATTGTGAAACCTGGGCTGGGCCGGGAGCGGGTTAACAAAGGAGGCAGATCCTTAAGGGCCCGGTACAAACGGAGCACAGATATGCCAGGCATCTTTCCCCAGCCGCTTTCACACATTGTCCCCCTTGAGTAGCAGGCAGCCTGCAGCTTGTTAAAGGGTTTTAAATAGTATCCATATGTCTCTGCAGCGAGGTGGGGGGACTGAGGGGGTCCTGGATGGTCAGAGAATGCCAGCAATGTTGGACCCTTGCTCCCCAGCCTTGGCCGTTTTGTGACAGTTGTTGTCCGTATGGTCACTCCCCAACCTCCAGGACATAATTTAGCTGGTTTAAGTTTCACTTGACATTTAAAGAATAAAACCTTATGCTCCTGAACAGAGCAATCCTGTGCGTGCGTGCGTGCGTGCTAGGCAGGGTGGAGCTGTGGCACGCTGTGCTGTTTGTCCTGGGGAGGGACACACCACAGAGGATGCATTAGGATACTCTAGCCCCATGGGCCACGTCACAAGCCTCTGCTAGATCTGCTATCTGTCCACTGACCAGCACTGCTAGTGCTGGTGCATCCTGTCACTCTTCTTGAGCGGACTTGATGGCAGTCTTTGGGCTCACCGCTTCTTAAGCTGGGTGTGGGCGGGCTGGCTAGTGGATCTGCAGTGTCCTTTTAGCTGGTCCGTGTTATGGATTGGAGAGCAACCAAACCAGCGAGCCCAGGATGGGTTGCCACGGCCAGCTTGGGGGGATATTCAAATGGGGAAAATCTTACTGGAACAGCTGGGTCGGCGTCTTAGACAAAACACTGACTTGGGGAAAAGGTCTGTGCTGGGGCTCATGCGCTCACTGTTTGTTCTGGGAAGAGACTGAAGCTGGCTCAGGAATAGTGCCCTGTGTTGTGGAGCCTTCCTGTCATCTGACGTACCCTAAGCAGCGATGCCTCGCGAGCTGTGTGCTCGGAGCAGAGGGCATGTCCCTGTGCTGGTGGCTGACCTGCTGTGGATCCCCGGGCATATGGCTGACCTTGTGTTCAGCCTGTTTACGGGACAGCAGTGCTCGAGGCATCAGCTGCTCTTTGGTATTTAAAATGGCATAGTCGGCTCTGCAGTGTCAGTACAGCAGCACAAGTGCGTTCTCCCTCTGCCTCTCACGTGCTGTCCGCCAGGGGCTTGGAGAAGGCAGGGAGAGGGAATACGCACTCTCTATTTGCTGTCATTTATTCTTTGGCTGCTTGTTTTGACCGTGCTGTCTTTGAATCTGTCTTGAAAAAGCTTGCTGCCCCCAGAGAAAAGACAGGCTGCTTGTGAGCTGTTCGCATCAGAGCTGCTGGATGGGGCTCCCGTTCTGTAACTCAAGCTGCCACTGCGTGTCTTGGAATTACCATCAAAGGTCCCACAGCAGAGCCGTCTGCCTCTTGCTTATTGTGGAAGATGGCCGCATTTGAAAGACTTGAACTTTGTTTCTGCATCAGTACTACGTATCCCCACCCCTTGAGACACTAGCTTGTAAGCGAGAGGATTGAAAAGAAAAGCTCTGCTAAGAACCAGCTGCTTTGGCCTCAAAACTGTTTGCTGAATGCTAAAGCCTGTAGTGGTTCCCCTCCTTTTAACAGCATCCTTTGTGTGGGCAGGTCCTTCAAACAAAGAAGACGGCACGTCGCCAAAACCTCGAGTTGCAGAAGTGTGAGGAAATCCTCAGCAAGCTGATCAAGTACCGCTTTAGCTGGCCCTTCAGGTGAGGGCAGGTGGCCTCCTTCTCCGTGGGCGCAGGACTGTCCGCAGGCAGTGTGGAGGTGTGGGTTGGCCATGCTGCAGTCCTGCTGGATCTACGTGCTGGCTGCGAACCCGGGGTTTCAAAAGCAAGTTATGGATGGGAAGCTGCTCCAGAAGACACCGCCACATGCTGTCAGTCCTCTGCTGGACTGAAGACGTGGGGCCCTTCTGAGGCGGTGTAACAGAGGGTGGTAGGCTGTGGGCCGAAGAGGGGAGGCTGGGGTGGGTGCTTTCTGCAGCCCCCAGGATTTGCAGGGCGCTCTGTAGGCAGCGTGACAGAGAAGGCAGCCGTACCTGCCACGTGCCAGTCCCTGTGCCTGGACCAGCTCTGGGCAGAAGGACAAGCTGCTGTCCTTCCCGTCATTGTGCTGTGGCTGCTGCAGGGCTGATGTGTCTGTAGCACTGTGGAGGTGCCGCTTGGGTTTGTTACGGCAGCGGGGGGGTGCGGGTCGGGGCTGCCGCTCGAGCAAAGGGGGTGGGGGTGATTCTCACTCCTCCGCAGCGCTGCACTGCGTGCGGCCAGGGCCATCATTTTCCTCCTATCTTTGTGGCTCTTCGTTCGGCAGGGAGCCAGTGACCACGGAGGAAGCCGAAGATTACTTTGAGGTCATCAGCAACCCTATGGACTTCCAGACTATGCAGAGCAAGTGCTCTTGTGGCAATTACCGCTCGGTGCAGGAGTTTCTCTCTGACATCAAGCAAGTGTTCTCCAATGCTGAGCGCTACAACCAGAACGAGAGTCACGTACTGTCCTGCGTGGAGAAGACGGAACAGTGTTTGATTGACATGGTGCACAAACACCTGCCTGGCCACACGTACGCGCGCAGGAAACGCAAGAAGCTGTCTGCCAGGTGCCAGGGACTGGAGGAGCAGGAAGGGGACAGTGAGTCAGAGCCCCTTGAACATTCCCGGGGGCGGAAAAGGAAGAAATGAGGGATGGGGAGACTAGGGGGAGAGCCAGAGCTGGAGCAGGCCGCCTGGTGCTGTCGGGCAGCAGGATGGGTTGTCTGGAGGGAGTTGGGAAGCAGCAGGCACTTCTCTGTTAATCCAGCCTTCCCTTTGGCCTGTCCTAGTTTTAATTTTTCTGCAATTTCCTCAAGTATTTGGTCATCCATTGAGTGAGCAGAGATGATTTACTGCTTCCTGCAAAATCCACAAAGCTCTGAACGAGTCTGTCCTGCTAGGAGGAGAAGGTGGGAGGGTGAGGGGAAGGCCTGGCCAAGACCTGGCTGAGCAGGGGAGCACGAAGCCTACTCCAGCTCGGGCGCTGTCGGCTTCCTTGGGACGAGCCGCTTCCTCCCCTCCGCCAGCAGCCAACGCCGGAGCGCGGTGGGACCTCTGCCGTCTGCTGCCTGTGATGTGAAACCAGCCTTGAGCTGGTGCAGGGAGGGATCATATTGCTTCACGGAAGGACTGGGTGCGATCAGGCCAATGGGCTGCTAGTTCTTGTATGTATATATTTATATGGTGTTAATTCTGAGCCCCCAGTGAAGGGCTGCATAGGGCGAGCAAGCACTTACATTTATGGAGATACGGCTTTCACCAGCATCCTAACACAATTGGCTTCGAGGTGCTCTTGCTTTTCCCCTCTCTCTCTTCTCGGGGAGCGATCTTTGGAGGTCGCGCTCTGAAGAGGGTTCTTCTGAGCTCAGCTCTTCACATGTACGCGGCAAAGAGGAGGCAGTTGGCTTCCCTGCTCACCTTGAACAGCACACATCATGTAGCCCTTTGGATGAACCGAGTGCCAGAAGCATACTGGAGAACGTGGTTTTCTGCGTGCCCTGTAGGGAGCTCCAGGGCAAGGGGGAGCAGCAGAAACATGGTCTGTGTAACTTTTTAAATTAATTTTCTAGTTAAAAGTGGCTTGTTTCTAGCTGTGATCTTGTACAAAGAACACCTGTAAGATACCGTTGTCTTGCTTTGGCACATGTACAGTTTATATGAAATTGTGTTTGCTTTATATTTCCCCCCCCCCCCCTCTTAAAACTCATTTTCCTACCAGTAGCTGGAGTTACGCCGGGAGACTTGTTGCCGGGGGGTCTCCCAGTCCCTCTCTAGCCACGCTCTCACCATGTTTTATAGTAATACCTTCCCTAGCTCACCTCCCTCGCACTCCCCCAGCGCAGCGAGGACTGTCCCGCACCGGCCAACCAGTCCAATCCTGCTGGGAGGCTGCTCTGCCGTGGCCCCACCACTGGGTCCTGCCACCCGAGAGACTGACTTTTCTCTAGGAAAAAGGTGTGTTTTTTCATCACCTCTCCCTCTCCCTCATGACAGGTTTTGATCATACAATCAGGGCTTGAACTTTTTATTATAGAAGTCTTCAATTTGGAACAAACCAGCCACAGGGCTGCTCTATACTGGTTTTGTAACAGAAAAGCGAAAGCAGCTGTTGCAGCTCCTGTGATTTGAGAAGAAAAGAATCATTGACTAAAAATTGTGGCCTAGTTTTGTGAACTTTTTAGGGTGGCGGTTTTTTTGGGTGTGGTTTTTTTTTTTTTTTTTTTAACAGGTATTTGTTTCAGTTCTGGACTGTTGATGGCTGCAGAGACGAGGCAGGTTTCCAGCCACTTCACTCTTCCCCTCTGCCCAGCCTCAGCTCCCTGCCCCACAGAATAGCACTGACGTTTGTATTTCGCACGTCCCCTTCAGAGGCTTTGTTTTGTCCTGTTCATAGAGAACATTTTCTGCAGGTCCTACACGGTGAAACCTTTGGAACTGTACGTTTTTTTAAAAATAAATGTCATTTGCGGGGGGGGGGGGTGGGTTCTGCTAAGGGCTGTACTTGTAATAAATTGGAAACTTCAAAATAAACATTATGTACTTGTGTTTGTAAGACTGGCCTGCAGCGAGTCCTTTGCGGGCACCCTGTGTTTGTACGGGACTGTCCGGGATGTCTCGCCTCTGCCTTCCCCGGAGCCTCCATCAAATGTGATGTAGCTGCCTTCCGGAGAGAAAAGGGCGCTGCAGAGCAAGGGATCGAGGGAGCAGCTCTGGAGAACTGGCTCAGGTTTGCTTATACCAGCCCCTGGGCCGTGCCTGTGTTCCCAGTATCGCAGCCGGGCTGTGCCATGCCCTCTGCCCCAGTGCTGCCGTCGGCCACCACCCTTCCTCCTAGGCTGTGCCCTCAGGGATGTGTGTCCTCGGAGATGGTCCTCCCCAGAGAGGAGGGAACGGGGCTGTGCTCTTCCTGCACCTGGACGAGGGGAGGTCACCCTTTTTGGTCCCTTCTCCCCTGCGGGCTGCCAGTGTGCCGCTTGTCCTCCTGCCGCAGCGTGCAGGGTGGCACTGGGTGTATTCCTGAAGGGAATACAATGGGGTGATGGTGGAGCTGAAATGTCTCTGCTGGCCAGGCAACGCCGGGGTGAAGGAGCGAAACTGCCTCCCTCGGTTTGTTCATGTGTGTTTTGCAACTGCAGCTCAGCACGGACCTCGCTGTGTCTCGGAAAGCACGACTCCCCAGCCCACCATCCTGCTCTCCAGCAGCCTAACGGGGACACGCTGGGCACTCTGACACACCGAGCTTCAACGGCAGCATGGGCTGGGGAGGCGATGGACCCGTGCTGATGTACAACCCCTCAGCTGTGAAACAAAGGTGTTGGCCAAAGTATTAGCACTTCTGCCAGCACGGCACTGCCAGGAGGGCGATGGTTTCCTGGGCGTCTTCATTGTCCTTCTTTGCTCAGGAGCTGAGCGGGGAGTGCTCCAGCCAGGTCCAGCTCTGCTGGGCAAAGGAAACCCCCTCATGCGTTAGAGGGCTGGAATGCTCTGGGTGATGGGACAGATGCTGCTTTCCCCAGAGAAGCCCCATGCCCTCGCCACACGAGGTGGTTGGGCTTGCTGGGCGTGCAGCAGGACCAGGGTGAATCAGAGCGTGACTCAAGCTGGGACCTTTCCAGGCCTCAGCGTGGAGACCTCACACCAGCATCTGCTCCAAGACCTTTTCCGAGACTTGCTTTTTATAGCAGCCCCTGCATGGCATTAGTGTCCTGTGCAGGGGCTATAAATAGCTGTCCCCACGCCTGGCGGGCAGCCGTGGCCCTGCCGCCCGCTGGCACCATGGGCTGGGGGACAAGCACCAGCCCGGTTGTCCCCACCATCCCAACCCGGGCTGGCCTGGGGGGGGGGGCACCTGGAGCTCCAGCACAGCCTCAGCAGGAGGCCGTGGGGACTTGGTCCCCCCTTGGCTTCCTCATGGCTTAATCATTAATATTAACCAGTTAATAGTCTGGGAGCTGGAGCTGGGTGCTCGGCTGCCTTAGGGCTCCTCTGAGTAGGATGGAGAGGGGATGTTGGGATGGGGCACAGGGAGGAGAGCTGGGCCTCCCCAGCACAGGGGTGAAAGCAGCTGTGACAAGGGGACAGCCACTGTCCCCTGCACAGCACCCTTCCAAGGGGCAGCTCTGCTTTGGGGCCGGCTCCGTGGCAAAGCTCTGTCTCGGGGCTGGCTGCCGCCGGCAGAGCCGGACGGGCTGCTGGGGCTGATAGCCACGGCCCCACGGCTGCCCGATAGCTGGGGCCTGGCGGGAACGGTTATCTGGGGGAGCTGGAGAGGCAGCGAGGGACTTGGCAGGATGCTCAAGGGCAGGCTGTCCCTGCCACGAGCTGTGACAGGCGCACGCCCCAGCGCCATCACCGCGCCGGTGCCGGGGCCTGCGAGCCAAAGGTGCACCGAGCTGGCTCAGGGCTCAGCGTGGCGGGGCAGCGGGGGTGGCACAGGGACGCTGTGGTACCCCCTCCCCGGGCAGCCCCCGCCCTGCGCCGTGCCCGGCTCCCCGGGCTGGACTTTGGAGCCTGTCCCACAGCCAATATTGACTCTCCTGCCCCGGGTCACGGCCCTTTTATCTGCCCAAACAAACCCTCCCGTGGCAGCGGGGGGAGCCCATGAGGCTGCGACCCCCCTCCAGCGGTGAGGGTTGGGGGGGATCTCTCCCCTGGCACCACCACCACCATCATCCCGGGGAAGGGGCTGGGCGCCCACCGGCCGGGCCAGGGGCACACCTGCCTCCCAGCACCCCAAATCAGGCGTGAGCCCCTCGGTGTGTCCCCCCCAGCTGCCGGCACCGTGGGGGCAGTGGGCTCCTTTGCACCTCGGCTGCCGCGCCGGCTCCTGGAGGAGGTGAAGGCTTTTCTCAAATCAGTCACTCGATTTCTCCCGCCGTTCCGGGGACGGATGAAAGGCGCTTCGCCCCATCAGTCACGGCAGCACAAAGCCGCGGCGGAGGGCGAGGGGCTGCCGAGCCCCCGCCACCACCGCCGCCTCGGGGTGGGGGGGTCTCGCACCGCTCCTTGGGCTGCAGCTCCCACTGGGGCTCTGAGCCACCAGCCCGTCGCTGGGGTGGGGGCCAAGGGCCGCCGGTGCGGGCAGGCAGCGGGTGCTAATTTGGGTGCTGAAAGGTGGGTCCCTCGCTGGCTTCTTGCTCCCTGGGTAAGAGGGATGGGGGGGGGGGGGGGGGGGGGGGGGGCGCGGAGATCATCATTGGGGCCCAGCCTGCACACTGGCTAATTAATGGGCAATTAGCTGATGGACAAGTCAGCAAGCATCGCTAGGGCTGCCCCTGTCCCCGCTGCAGCCTCCTGCCTGCCACAGGTCCCACGCTGCCTGCCACAGGTCCCACGCTGCCTGCAGAGCCCATCTCCCCCCCAGCACTGGGCACCCACCAAACACATCCCCGGGCAAAAACCAGCCTCACGGACCCTCTGCAGAGATGAGCTGCCCCCCTTACCCCCCCCACCCCCCCACCCCCCCGAGGTGTCTCGGGGGAGGGTGGGCAGCAGCCCCCCACCGCTGAGCAGAGCCACCCTGCCTGGGAGGACGGTGGCACCCGCTGCCCACCTGGCACCCCGGCTGCCCCCCAGTCCCACCAGCACCAGCTGAGGCTTGAGTTTCCCTCCGGACAATGGGGAAGGCGAGCTGGGATTGTAACCGGAGCAGAGGCAGGGAGGGGGGGGGATAAATAAAGCTGCCCAGAAGTTTCCATTACCCGCACCTCGGGGTCCTGCGTGGGACATCAAAGCAGAGCCCTCTCCACCCCGAGGTCCTGCGCCCCCAGCCCGTCACCCCGGCTCCTGGCCTGCCGTGCCCGAGCCTGGCACCGATGGCACCCACACAAATCACCTACAGAGCTCAGAGTGGAAACGATGATTCGTTAGCGTGACAGCGCAGGAAAATCCTTCTCGCCGGCCAGGAGGCAGTGGGTGCCAGAACCGGCCCCGGGGAAGCCACGGGAAGAGCCGGACAGGGGGAGCTCCCCGGTACTGTGCTCCTGCTGCAGTTGGCAGCACCCCGGCACAGCACACTCCCGCTCTTGCCACCAACACGAGAGCCCCCCGAGCCCGGCACGCACCCGCCGTGGGGACCGCGGTCCCGACCCGCTGAGCCCGGGGGGGGGGGGGGGGGGGGCTCCCGCAGGGCTGCTCGAGAGCCCCTCGAATTCCTCCAAACAGCACCAGGCTCGGTTGAAATAACACATCCAGGGTTTATTGTTTTTTCCATTCCTCGCAGCTAATGATTAAAAAAAAAAAAAAAAAAAATCTAAAATAAATTACAGAATTAAATAAACACGGACTGGATTATTCCCCTCCCTGCCCCGTCCCCGCCACCCCCCCCAAAAAAAGCGTTAGAAGAGTCACTGGATTTGGCAACAGCAACAACAACAAAACAACCTCTAGGAAAAAGCAGCTACTTGTCAGGGTCGAGCGGTGCCGGGGGGGGGGTCCCACGCACCTCGCCGCCCCCCACCAGTGTGCGTCCCCCCCTCCTGCCGCCGCTCAGCCTCTGCCTTCGCCCCCCCACCCCGGCCACGGCATCCCCTCGCCCCTTACCCGTGAGGCGGGCTTCCCCCGGCGCGCCGTCCCCAGGGAGGGGGGCAGCCCCCACTCTAGACGTGCGTCGGGTTGTCCAGGTACGGGTCCGTCTTAGTCATGTGCAGCATGACCGTGGGGGCTTTGTAGTGGCAGTGCACCCCGCCGCAGCTCACCCCGCTGCAGGGCTTGCCCCTCGTCCTCACGCCCAGCTTTCTGTTGCACAGGCTCTGCCAGGTCTGCAGCGTCTTGGAGCTCCACACCCACACCCCGCTGGTGATGCCCACCACCAGCGACATGAAAATCTTTAGCATAAAGATGGCCACGGTGGGCACCGAGGCCTCCAAGGAGCAGTTGGCGGCGCGCCGGCCGGGGAGGTGCAGGCAGCCGCGCTCCAGAGCCCTGAGGTTCCAGTAATCCACGTTCAGCCGCTCGTAGAAGTAGCAGACGATGACGCAGGTGGCCGGGACGGTGTAGAGGATGGAGAAGACCCCAATCTTCACCATCAGCTTCTCCAGCTTCTCCGTGTTGGTGCCGCCCGTCTTCATGATCTTCCGGATGTGGAAGAGGGCGACGAAGCCCGTGAGGATGAAGGAGGTGCCAATGACCAGGTAGCAGGAGAGTGGGATGAGGACAAAGCCGGTGAGGGCGCTGACGTCCATGCTCCCCACGTAGCACAGCCCTGTGAGCTCATCCCCCGCCACTTTCCGCATGGTGAGGATGACGATGGTCTTCATGGCTGGGATGCCCCAGGCAGCCATGTGGAAGTAACTGCTGTGGGCCTCGATGGCCTCGTGTCCCCACTTCTTCCCGGCGGCCAGGAACCAGGTGAGGGTGAGGACGACCCACCAGAGCGAGCTGGCCATGCCAAAGTAGTAGAGGATGAGGAAGACGATGGTGCAGCCTGTGCTCTCCAGCCCCTCCTGGATGATGTAGAGCTCGCCATTCTCCCGGTCGCAGGCGATGTTCTCGGCCCCTGCCACCGAGCGGATGATGAAGGCCACAGAGTAGACGTTGTAGCACATGGAGAGGAAGATGATGGGCCTCTCGGGGTACTGGAAGCGGTGGGGGTCGAGCAGGAAGGTGAGGACGGTGAAGGCAGTGGAGACAAAGCAGAGGGTGGACCAGACGGCCATCCAGATGAAGGCGAAGTCCTTGTCCTCCCGCGACCAGTAGACGTCCACCCCGGGGGAGCACCTGGGCGCGCAGGAGAGGCTCTTCTCCACGTACTGGAACTTCTCGGGGTTGTCGCAGGCTCCCATGCCATTGGGTCCCCGGCCCTCAGTGGCGCCCGGCGGCCAGGGCCGGGGGGCCACGGGCAGCATGCCCTGGCCCTTGTGGGGCTCAGCGGCCGAGGCGTTCTCGGGGGCCTCCATGCAGAGGGCATTGGGGTCGTTCTTGGTGGGCAGCTTGCCGCAGTCGAGCGACTCGGGCCAGCCGAAATTGAACTGCTCCATGATGGGGACGCACTTGTGGCGGGCTTGCTCGCACATGGGGCGGCAGGCGGGGATGCTGGCGCTCACCTGGTCGGTGCACATGGGCGCGTAGAGGGAGCAGAGGAAGAAGCGCAGGTGGACGTGGCAGCCGTACTCCACCAGCGGGGCGAACTCGTGCAGCTTCAGGGCGGCCTCGCGCTGGCTCTCGTGGCCCAGCAGGTTGGGCATGCGGGTCAGGTTGTACCCGATGCCCCGGCACATGGGGATGTCGACGGGCTGACACCGCGCCGCTCTCCCCCGCGGCCCCTCCAGCCCCGCCAGCTCCAGCCCGCGCCCGGCCAACGCCAGCTGCCACAGCACCGACAGGGCCAGCCGCAGCCGCGCCGCCGCCATCGCCCGGCCCCGGCCCCGCGGCTACAACAGCAGCAGCAGCAGCAGCAGCGCCGCCGCCATCGCCCGGCCCCGCCGCCCCCGCGCCCCCGGGGCGGCCGCTCGCTGCTGCTGCTGCTGCTGCTGCTGCTGCTGCCGCCGCTGCGGTGGCGGCGCCGCGCCGGGGCTGCTCCCCCCGCCCGCCGCCCCGGCCCCGGCCCGCGCCGCCCCGCGCGCCATGCGGCGGCGGCCCCGCACCGCCCCGCGCCCGCCGAGCCCCGGCAGCGCCGCGCCGCGCCGCGCCGCGCCCGCCGCCCGCCCCGGCCCCGCCCCGCCCCGCCGGGATACGCCCCCGGGGCGGGGCCGGAGAGACACGCCCCTCCGGGGGCGGGGCGGCGGGAGGCGCGCGCGGAACCGGCACCGGGGCCTGCACCGGGGTGGGGGCCGAGACCCGCACCGGGACCGGGACCGGGATCGGGATCGGGACTGGGACCCGCACGGGGTCGGAACCCCACTGGAACCGGAACCGGGACTGGGACCGGGACGCGCCCCGGGACCCTCACCGGTCCGGGGCTGTACTGGAAACGGGACCCGCACCCGGAACCGGCTCCGGGACGCGCATTTGGGACCCACACCGGGACCTGCACCGGAACCGGGACCTGCACCCAGGACCGGCCCATAGACACGCACCGGGAACCGCACCGGCACCGGCACAGGACCGGGAGCTGCAGCGAGACGGCAGCGCAGGCGGCACCCGCCCCACCCCCCGGCGTGGGGCACCCACGGGTGAACACCCGAGCACGGCCCCCACCTACCCCTGACCCCCCCACGCACCCGCCCGCACCGCCCAGCCCCGCTGACACGCGTGGGGACACGCGCGGGCACACGCGCACACACGTGTGTGCACACAGCCGGGCTCAGCGCCCCCTGTGGCCCCGCACACCCGTGGGGCCAACCGCGTGCCCTGGCACACGCGTGCACACCCCCCACACGTGTGCACACACCCCCCCACACGTGCACATCCCCCCACACGTGTGCACACTCACCACACGCGTGCACCCCCCCCACGTGCACATTCGCCACACGCGTGTGCACACACGCTAACACCTGAGCACACCCCACACACACATGTGCACACTCACCACATGCCTGCACACCTCCCCATACACATACACACCCCCACACACGTGTGCACACTCACCATGCGTGTGCACCCCCCACACGTGCACATTCGCCACATGCGTGTGCACACCCCACACACGTGTGCACACTCACTACATGCGTGCACACCCTCCACACACGTGTGCACACACGCCAACACCTGAGCACACCCACACACACAGGTGTGCACACTTGCCACATGTGTGCACATCCCCCACACGTGTGCACACTCACCACATGCGTGCACACCGTCCACACACGTGTGCACACATGCCAACACCTGGACACACCCCACACACACGTGCACACTCCACACACATGAGCACACCCCCCACACACGTGTGCACACTCACCACAGGCATGTACACCCCCCCACACGTGCACACCCCCCCACACGTGTGCACACCTCACACACATGTGTGCACACTCACCACACGCATGCACACCCCCCACGTGTGCACACTAGAACACACATGCACACACCCCGATACATGTGCACGTTCACCACATGCGTGCACACCCCCCCACGCGTGTGCACACCCACACACAGGTGTGCACAACCCCAGACACATGTGCACACTCGCCAACACCTGAGCACAGGAACACACGTGCCCTCGCCGGTGCCCCAACCCCCCCTCCCCCCCGGGGTGCTGTGGGGACCCCGACCCGCGCCACGGTGGCGGTTGAGGGGTGAGCGGCTGTGCACACCCCGGCAACGGTGCCCGTGAGGTTCGGGGGCTGTGGTGGGACAGCGGCTCACTCACCCCCAAGCACCCGCGGCGCGGGCTGGGAGAGCCACAACCCTGCCCGGCACCCTCTGTCCCCGGGTGTCACCCGGGGCTGGCGGCAGGGCAGGCTGCCCCGTGCCCACGGGCAGGGGAGGGCAATGCCACCCGGCACTGGTGACGTGCGAGGCCAGGGCAACTCCCGGGTGGTGACACAAGTCAGCGTGGCAGAGCTGGGGCTGCCAGCCCCCGAAATCTGGTGTCCCACTCGCCGGGTGACAGCTCACCCGCGCCGGGGGCAAGGGGAGGCAGAGGGTGCCCGGCTGGAGGAGCCAAGGGTGCTCAGGCCAGCGCTGAAATCATGCTGGGGGTGGCAGCACCCCTGGGGACGGGCTTTGCTGCTTGTGCCACCATCACAAGATGCCACCAGCTGTCCCCTATGCCCGGGAGCTGCCAATCCCATGTTTGGCCCTGGGGTGCCCTGTGCAGGGTGCTCTGTGCCATCCCCAGCACCCCTTTGTGACAGGGAGGGGGGGGGGGGGACGGGGACACGGCTCAGCTGTGCCGGGGCCGATTCGGGCAGGGTCCCCGGGGTGCCCTGCTGGGACACCCGGCGCCTGTCGGGTACGGGCACGGGCTGGCGCCTGGGGGTCTGGGCGCCGCGCTGTCCCCAGGCGTCCCCGCAGCCCTGTGATTTCTTTAGTAACAACATAACAACCTGTCAACGCGGCTCCTAATCGCCAGCCGCGTGCTGACACCCCGGCCATACATTATTTAAACATCCCCGATTCAACGCTATAAGGAAATTCCATGGGAGCCACTTATCGGTTAGTGTAACGGTGCGGGAGATAAGCCGTCGCCCTGGAATTTCCCTCTAGTACGGGGCGACTGCTCGCCCGGCTCCGGGATCCTGGGAAAAAGGTTATTTGGGGTTATTTGGGGTGCTGGAGGGAACCTTGTCCCCTTTGCCACCAGCTCTGGGGTGTCTCGGAAAGAACTGTCCCATCTGCCCGGGTGGCACGGAGCAGCGGCCAGCTCCAGGGGGCTTTGCAGGATGCTCCTCCTCATGCGCTCTAAGAAATGGGGTGGTTTGGGGGTATTTTGTGCTGCGGTGCAGGTTTTGGGGGCAAACCATCGCCCACGGATGAGCTGGCAGCCACAGCTGTGTCTGCTGCGGCTGGGATGGAGGTGCCACCCACCGGGTGCTAGGACTTGTCCCTGGGGTCCCTCACCTGCAGCCCCAGCATGTGTGTCCTGCGTGGGGTGAGGGACACAAGGGTGGCACTGCCTCCGCTCCGGGGCACCCTCAAGCCCCGTTCCTGCCATCCTTTAGGGAGCTGCTTGCTAAGGAAAGCTTGGAGACATCACCTGGAAGCACCCAAAGGTCTCAGCACCCAGCTCTGCCTGCCCAGTGAGGGCTCTGGGCGGGCGGTGGGCACAGCAGCGCCCACGGGCAGGGGCTGGATGGGACCCCGGGGTGCCAGCCCCACCATCCCAGCTCGCCCCTTACGGGTGCCCTCGTACCTCCCAACCCCGTCGCCTGGGCTGCAAAAGGTTAATGGGGAGGGGGGGGGACGGGGACGGATGGACACGCACAAATAAATGTCTTTTAATTTAATTTTGCTTTAATATGTAAAACTGTTGCTCTTGGCAGGAGGCGCCGCAGCCCGGCCAAGAGCAACACGTGGATTTTCGGAGTCAAGGGGCTCCTTTCAACGTGGAGGAGCGGCCGCCTCTCACCTCCATCCTGCGCCCTGGAGTGGCACCCTGGGGTGCTCCCCTCGACCCCGACACCCTCCCGGGGTGCCTCTCGGGGTGCCCAAGCCCTCCCCAAGCCTCAGGGACCTGCAGTGGGGACGGCGAAGGACCCACGGAGCCCTTCCCGGAGCTTCACCCCACCCGCAGCGGTGGGGGTGCTCCCACCATCCCGACCCTTGGCCAAGTCTTTCATCACCCCGCTGCTGGCGAGTGCCGTGCCCGCCCGTGCCCGCACCCCCGGGGTACGCTGGGGAGGGGACGGCACGATGCTCGCTACCGGGATGGCGACATCGCAGCCGCGCACAGGAGCCGAGATCTCCAGCAGGTCTGGAAGTCTCGCAGTGAAAACAAGAACACCAGGTAGAGCAACACGGCAGATTTACGGCCTTGGAAGTGGCCCTGCGCTGGGAATCCAATATCAATAGCTGGAAGAAAAGGCTCACAGAGGCTGTACAGAATTCCTGCCCGGGAAGCGGCCAGGCCGGTGGAGCGGGGCCGTATCGCAGGAGCCCGGGAGCCTGTGGTTCCTGGCAGCAGCTTTGCCCCATTTCCTTTCTTCCCGTCAACAGCGCTTGCAAACCTGTGCAAGAGCCTCAGCGAGGAGAAGGGCGGGGGGGGGGAGAGCAGGAAGGGCCACGAGTGGAGAAAATTCCCTTGCTGCCGCCCTGGGGCAGGGAGAGGCTGCCGCGATGTCACTTGTGCCCCTGTATGGAAGGGTCCTCCCAGGGTCGCAGGGTTTGGGGGATCCCCCCGGCACCTGCGATGGGGACAGCACTGCTGGGAGCTGGGAAGGGGGTCATGGAGCTGGGGAGAGGGTGATGGAATTGGGGGGGGTGATGGAGCCAAGGAGGGGGTGATGGAGCCAGGGAGGGGGTGATGGAGCTGGGGAGGGGGTGATGGAGCTGGGGAGGGGGTGACGGAGTGTGGGGGGGGGTGATGGAGCTGGGGAGGGGGTGACGGAGTGTGTGGGGGGGTGATGGAGCCGGGGAAGGGGTGGTGGAGTTGGGCAGGGGGGTGATGGAGCCAAGGGGGGGGCGATGGAGCCAGGGAGGGGGTGATGGAGCAGAGGTGATGAAGCCAAGGAGGGGGTGATGGGGGGGGGGAGGTGATGGAGCCAAGGATGGGGTGATGGAGCCAAGGAGGGGGGTGATGGAGTTGGGGGGGTGGGGAGGTGATGGAGCCGAGGAAGGGGTGATGGAACCGGGGGGGGGGGGGGGGGTGATGGAGCCAAGGATGGGGTGATGGAGCCAAGGAGGGGCTGATGGAGTTGGGGGGGGTGGGGAGGTGATGGAGCCGAGGAAGGGGTGATGGAACCAAGGGGGGGGGTGATGGAGCCAAGGGGGGGTGATGGAGTTGGGGAGGGGGTGATGGAGCCAAGGGGAGGGGGGTGGAGCTAGGGAGGGGGTGATGGAGAAGAGGTGATGGAGCCAAGGAGGGGGTGATGGAGCCCAGGAGGGGGCGATGGAGTTGGGGTGGGGGTGGGGGAGGTGATGGAGCCAGGGAGGGGGTGATGGAGCAGAGGTGATGAAGCCAAGCAGGGGGTGATGGAGTTGGGGGGGAGTGGGAGAGGTGATGGAGCCAAGGAGGGGGTGATGGAGTTGGGGAGGGGGTGATGGAGGGGGTGATGGAGTTGGGGAGGGGGTGATGGAGCCGGGGGGGGGGGAGCGGGGGGGGGGAGCTAGGGAGGGGGTAATGGAGCAGAGGTGACGGAGCCAATGAGGAAGTGATGGAGTTGAGGGCGGTGTGTGGTGTGATGGAGCCAAGGAGGGGGTGATGGAGCCTGGGAGGGATGGAGCCGGGGAGGGCGGTGATTGAGGGGGACAATATGGCAGGGGAGCAGGTGATGGAGCTGGGGAGGGGGCCCTGGGCTCCGTCCCACCGAGCCTTTGCCGGGGCAGGCAGGACTTGCTGCAGGGTGGTGAGGGGCCCGGTCCCAGCTCTGCCCTCGCTCCTGCCCCTGCCCGGCAGGCTCTGCCCTCCGAGCCCACCCACCCTCGGTGGTCCCGGGCCCCCCAGCGCCAGGTTTGCAGGCAGGGGCTGGGGCAGGCAGGGAGAGCCCAAATAGCAAGGACAGGCCACCGGCCATGCCCAGGGGCGAGTGTGGGCTCCGCAGCACCCTGCGCTCTCCCTGCCAGCCCTGAGGGAGGGCGATGGCACAGCCCCGTGGGGATCCGGGCGGGATAATTTTCTCTTCCCGAAGAATTTCACAGGAATAGCCGGCACGAAAAGCCCGTGGGTTTGATTTCAAAGGGATGCCGGTGGCGGGGCCGGATGGGCTGGCGAGCAGGTGGACCACCCCCCGCCCCATCCTGGCAGCACCCCAATGCCGGGCACCCCACGGGGCCACAGGCTGGCACCCACCCGGCCGGAGGGGCGGCTGCCCCCTGCCCCGGCCAACATCTCCCTCCCGTGCACCAGCAGGAGCGATCCTCAAGCCTGAACCTTTCCGATCCCCCGGGCACAGTCCTGTCCGATGCAGACGCACAGACATCACCATGGGGCAAGGGATGCTCCGTGCCCCCACAGCCTTCGTGAGCGACCTGCCAGCGGGCAGGTGGCAGCTGGGTGGGAGGATGGGGATTTTGGGGGGACAGAGGCTAAAAAAACAGGTGGAGGAACCTGGTGCTGGCAGGAGGAGATGGGTGACGATGCGGCACAGACCCTGCCCAGCCCCAGCCAGTGCCAATGGGAGGGAAAGGCCATTTCTTCCCCGATTCCAGCATTAATTATAGCGGCGAGAACCCCGGCAGGGGGGAATCACCGGCCCCACTCGCTGTACACCCAGCTGCAACGGGGCTCTGTGGCGTGTGCCACCGGGCAGAAAAGCCACTCTTGGAAGGGCACCATGGGCACAGCAGCACTGGTGGCATCAGGCAAGGACCCCTGAGCATCCCAGCCTCACGTCCTGGGGAGGGTCCTGCTGGCCCCCAGCCGGGCGCTGACGTCCCATCACTGGCTGCTGAGACACCCGGACCCTGGCATGTGTCCCCCGGAGGACAGGGCTGTGCCTTCCTTCTCTCACCCCTCTGCCATCTGCGTTCCCAGTGTCCGGCTGGCACGGTCCCCAGCCATGCCAAAGGCTCTGCAGGGTCCCCGAGGGGCCGCAGACCCTCCCCCTCCTCCCCCCGCCCTGTCCTCCCATCCAGGTCAGGGCCCGACCCCATCCCCCACCCTGGGGAAGGAAACCTCTTCCCAAATTCCCTGGTGGCCCTTGGGGCGTCAGGACCGTGTCCCTGCCTGCCCCGCTGCCCCCAGCACAACTTGCCCGCTCACGGGCAGCAGTGCCCACGTCTCTGCCCCACCACTGAGGGGTTGCGGAGCCATTTCCTGCAGAAGCCGGGAGGTTTTTACCCCTGCGATGCCACCATCCCTCCTCCCAGGACCTCTGCCTGCCCAGCGGGGTCCCACAGCCACCCTGGGGTGGTGGGTGACACCAGCGTCCCCAGGCAATGCCAGGTCCTGAGCTCCCCAGACCACCTGGCCTTGGGTCCCCCTGCGTGCGCTTGCGGTGACAACCTCAGTCCACAGTGTGGGGACACCGTGGCTGAGGCTCAGGGACACGGGGTGACACGAATACCCCAGGGATCCTCTCTACAGCCCGGTCACCCCGCAGCTGGGGAGATGTGGGCACTCTGTGGCCACTGTAAACTGGGGGTGGCACGGGGGGACAGTCCTGCTGCCAGCCAGCCCACCTCCCTGGCCACAGCCACAGGGTCCCCAGGCCGCGCAACACCCCCATCAACGCAGCGTTGACGTGAAGCGGGCAGGAGACACGTGGCGTGGGGCATGTCCCCATCCCCCCAGGAACCCTGGGAGCCCGAGGGACCGGCACACGGATGGGGACCACGTGCAGCCATGGGCCGTGGGGGACGGGGCAGGAGGGAAGCGGGGTGACCCGGGGGAGTCCCGGCTGGGAGCACGGCGGGGAGCTGGCTAGCAAGGGGACAAGAGGGGACATTGGGCAGCCCTCCAACACCTCCCTTGCAGTATTTTAGCTGGTGAGTGCGCTGGCAACGCAGCTGGCAGCACAACGGGCTGCTTACAGCCTTCTGGGGGGGCTGGGACACACGTCCCTGGCCGTGGGGACCCCCTCGCCATCAAAGGGGACCGAGCCATATCCTGCCCCCTGCCACCTTGCTCATCCCTACAGACCCCTCTGGGGGGAGGACAGGACCCAGGTGAGCCTCGGCAGCAGGCGTTCACTCTGAACCCTACTGATGGCACCAACTGCAGTTTGCAGCAGCTGCCTGGCGGAGGCAGGCAAAGGGCTGGAGCTCCTTCCCAGCTGGCTCAGCCCTGGGAAGAGCAGCTCATACAGCCGCCAGACCGGGCCATGGGGCCACTCTCTGTCCCCCAGCTGACCTTCAGTGCCCACCCCTGTTTCCTGGCAGCCCACAGACGGGCAGAGGAGGCTCCCTGTGCTGGGAGCAGGCTCTGTGGCACTCCCCGATGACATCCCAAGCCAGCACAGCAGCCCTTTCATCCCCAGCCCCGCTTGCCCCCCCCCCCCCCCCCCCCCCCAAAAGTGACGCTTCTTCCCCAGGGCGCCCCATCCTGCGGTGCCGCCGAGGGTGTCGGCGCTGGGTCTCGGTTCGGGCACAGACACACACGGCCCTTTCTTCGCCCCACGGCCCCGCGCGCGGCTCGGCGCTGGCAGGCGGGTCTGTGCCGCACAATGCGCCTCCTTGTTCGCCCCGGCCCAGGGCCGGCTTGCGGGGAATGGCAGGGAATCGCCTCCGTTTCCTGCTGGAGTTTTATTACATTCACCATATAAATAAATAAATACGATCCAGAGGCGAAGGGGAGAACCACGGGGCAGCCTGGAGCCAGGCAGGACGTGGGCTGGGGCTGAGCCCCGCGACACCGGGGCTGGGAGCACCCCCGGAGGAGGGAGGGGGGTCCCGGGATGCCCCCGGGGCGGCCGTGCTCCCCAGCTCCGCACCAAGTCCCTCATGTCTTTCCAAGGAGCAGCCCAAATCCCAGCAAACGCAATCCAGGAGGCAGCTCCACACCCCCAGGAGCCGCTGCAAGTTCTGGACAAGGGGTTTGCCGTGCTGGGCGCGGACCCCGGCCACCAGCACCACTGCTTGGGCGGAAAAGAAACCTTCTCCCAGGAAATCTGGGAAGCGTGGGAGCACCCTCAAGCTTTGCCACCCTTGGTCAGTGCTGGACATAGTCATGGCCTGGTAGAAAGCTCCTGCATCCCCAGTCCACCCTTGTGCACAGCTCATGTGTCACTTTGCCACCTCTGAATGGTGCCATGGGCCCAGCGCACCTGCACCGGTTCACGCTGGTGGGGGCTCACAGGTTGGACCTCAGTAGGGCCACGGCCAAAGCACCTCCTGGAAGGCAGGAGTAGCCCTGCAGAGCCAAGCCCAAGCCCATGCCGTGCTGCCCCAGGAGCGGAGACGGCTGTGAGGACTGGAACTTGCTGGAAATGGTTTTAACATACTATTGAATGGGCCACGCTGCCCGTTTGGTTGCTAAGTCGAACCAAAGGTCTCCAGTGCAACGTCAAGGCACTGTCACCCTGAAGCCTCCCTTGGGTGCCCCATCATCACTGGTGGCCTTTCGCCAGCCCCCACTTGCTGGCAACACCATCAGTGCTGTGGTCAAAGTCCTCCTTGTGGTTGAAGTCCTCCTTGTGGTTGAAGTCCTCCTCATGCTCGCTGCAAGGATGAGCACGGCCATGGTAGCTGGATACAGACACTTTCCTCCAAGCTGCACGGACTCATCAGGGTGGTATGGGAAGAATTTCGGCACTTCCAGGGCTTTTGGGTTGGGTTGGTTTCAGCTTCTCCAGTAAGGTTCAGACTAAGAGTAGCGAGCAGACTGGAGCAGTCCAGGCTGAAGCTCTCCCATCTTTGCAACCTTTGGTATTTGCACATACCTGAGGTCTCACTGTCCTCTTCCCTGTTACTGGACAGAGTTCATCAGCACTCAGAGACGCCGTGTCCCATTTCTTCTCTTTCTAGGCCTCAAACCAGTCCACGTTCAGGTCGCAGTCCTCTTTTCTGATGGTTCCTACCCAAGGTTGGGTCACTTCTTGCTCTTGACAAACCATCTGGTACAAGCATCCTCCTCTCTGATGTGCTGCTTCCTTCAGTACCTCCTTCATCTTCTCCTCCCCACATGGAGCATATTACGAGACCATCATCTCTAAACTGGCCAGAGGAGCAGCTCCAGGTGGAAGTTCTCCAACCGTGTCTCTAATCTGCTTACCAGGGTGCTGCCGTTGCGCAACAGTTTCCATCGCAACCTCCACTCGGCTCTCTCTGGAGAAGAGCTACTGCAGCCCAGCTGCTGCAATACTGAATCACCCCAGTGCTTTATTTCTACAAGGGACAGACGGTGACATCCTGGCAAAGCCAGCCTGGGGACACAGAATTTTGATGACTTTGGGGTAACAGATTTTCTGCTCTGCTCAAGATGAACCCGGAGCTCTTCTGCCCCGCTGCCTGCCACCGCCTGCGGGCTTTGGACTTCTCATCCAAACGGGTGTTTCCTGATCGGTCACTCTACTCCTCATCGCGCCCGGCCGGTCAGACGGGCTCTTACACACCTGAGCGATCAGCAAACGCCCCTCACCTGCCCGGCACCCCCTCCACAGCCCCACACCCCACCCACAAACCCTCCACTGGGAAGTCCAGACCCGACCCCAGTGGGGGAGACGGGCTTCAGGCATGGGCAATCCAAACCAGGGAAGAATTAAACCCAAGATGACCCAAGCGTGTTCCAGAGAAGCGAGGTGACCTCCTTGCCATCCCCTGTGGCCCCACTTGGACCAGCCAAGGACCACCCCTACCGCCCCGGCCACCCGGGCACCCCATCCCTCCAGGGTGGCACTGGTGGGGGCAGGTAGGAAGCCCGGGGATGTGTGTCCCAGCCAGGGAAGGACTTTGCTACTGGAGTGACACCAGCGTGACCTACTTCTAGCTTAAAAACATCTCAATGTGCAAACTTTTATGAAAATACTCAAGAACGCAAAGTTTAACCAAAAATAAAAAAAAAAAAGCGCCATGGTGGGTAAGCCGGCTGCCTCCTTTTCTTTTCCAAAAAATATTTTCACAAGACGGGGCAGTGCTGTTTGAGGTCCATCATCATCATCACGGTATCGACAGCTCAAGACGGCGACTTGGAATGGAAACCCTCAGGTATGTCAAACAAAAATACTATTTACCATTCACTTACTAATCCTGTTCTCCTCCGGGGGAAAAAAACACAAAGCTCCCGTATTTATTTAGCAGAACTCAGCACTTTTGGCTTTTGCCGATGGCGCCTAAATATAGTTCGTGAGAAACAAATAATCTTTCAGGGATTTCTGCTCCCTCCATCTCTCCAACCACCTTTCTTTAAAGGGCAGGCGACTGTGGCGAAGGCTCTCGCCCCAGCTGGCAACCTCTGCCATTTGGGCACGAGTCCTGAGCCAAGAAAAGGTGCTTTTTGATGTGTCCCCAAGTCTGTGAGGTGGGTCACCCACCCCCGGGCTCCTCCAGCAGTGCCGGGGGTGGGCTGCGGGACGGCTCTGCTCTGTCTCTGTCCCCAGTCCCCGCCGGACCCTGCAAATGGCACTGACCCTCCAGGCACGTGCCGGGGCGCTGGAGGAGATGGGGAAGGGTGAAGGCTCGCTGTTATCGGGGAGGTCAACATCTGGAGATAACATCTCGTCCCAGAGCGGTGCGGGACCATGGGTCCCAGCTCCCTGGGTGCTGGTGGATCTCCCCAAGGTGGCGTGAAACACTCGCTTCTGCGGGACACGGTGAAGGCAGGAGAGCGGTTGGCCAGCTGGGACCACAGCTCCGCGGAAGGGAAGGGATGGAGACAGGAGAGAAGAGGAAAGAACGAAAGGGTTAAAGACAGGGCAATCCCTTGCGCTGCTGGAAGATCATGGCAAGAGGAGTCCATCTGAGTATTTGCAGAGGATGAAAACTGAGCTGAGACTCTTCCCCTCATGTTCAACCTGCCTGTTCCTGCCCTCTGCCTTGTCCTGGTGTACCTCTGAGTTACCTTTTTCCCCCTCTCCAGCCCTAATCCTTTTCCCCTGTCCAATGGGCGAAGAACCAAGGGCAGCGAGCTGGCGACGGCAGGCAGAGCCACCAGCCCTCGATTCTTCTGAAAACCGGGACTGGAAAACAAACTTGCCTCCGGGTACGCAGCAGAGACCGGCCTGAGGGACCGCCAGGTCCCATCGCACTGCCGCGGCTGCCCACAAGCCGTGCCGGCAGCGCCGAGGGGCAGAAACCAGCCAGAAGTTCAAGCCACTCTGCACCCAACTCACGGCTCCCAGTAAAGCCAGGTTTGCTGAAACCTCCCAGGAGCAGCAATGAGGTGCCCAAGCAGGATTTGGGATGTCCGCGTGACAAGACGGATGGTCTCGGGTGGCAAAAGGGGTTGTTCTCACTGAGACACGTGGCAGGGAGCTGCAGCACAGCAGCAAACCTGAGCCCAGCCCGGTGTTCCCTGGGTTCCCCGGCATCCTCCGAGCATCCCCAGCCCACGTGAGCCCCGCAGGGCTGCCAGCCCGTCCCGTGGGAGCCGGGAAGGCGACGTAGTGCTCTGCTTGTGATGCTGCGCTGCCTCCCACCAAACCCCGTCCCTGACCCACCCTGGGATGGGGTGCTCCCTTAAACCATGGGGGTTTGGTGTGGCTCAGGTCCGTGTCTCCCTCTCACCGGCCGTCAGAGCGCAGACTCTGCCCTGGCAGACACGTAATGTCCCAAACACCCCGGCCAAGCAAACCCTTCCCCGCCGGCCCCGCTCGCCGCCCCTCCCGCCCTCTCTCCCCTCCTGGCTGCCGCATTTTCCGCCTTCGCTGCAAACTCTCCAGCACAGGAAAATATGAGGCCATGGAAAACCAAGCCGGTCCCCGGCAGCTGGGCCACCTTCCTCCTCCTCAGCCCCTTCACCTCACAGACCACAGGTTGTCCAGCTCCTGGTGTCCCACCAGCCTGCAGCTGCGGGGACCCTGACACCCCCCCCGCAAGCTGCAGAGAGCCGTTTTTGGGGCTCATTGAGGGTTTTGTGGAGCAGCCAGAGTTCAAGGAGAGAGAACGCTCAGTGCTCTGGAATGATGCAAGGGCTGGAGCCCCTCTGCTGGGAGGACAGGCTGAGAGTTGGGGGTGTTCAGCCTGGAGAAGAGAAGGCTCCGGGGAGACCTTAGAGCCCCTTCCAGTCCCTTAAAGAGGCTATGGGAAAGCTTGGGGGGGGGACATGACAGACGGGGACAATCTTGGTCAGGGAGGGGAGCAATACACTGAAAGAGGGGAGATTTAGATTAGATATTAGGAAGAAATATCTATAATACTTGGTGGTGAGGCACTGGCCCAGGTTGCCCAGAGAAGCTGTGGCTGCCCCATCCCTGGAAACATTCACAGCCAGGTTGGATGGGGGTCTGAGCAACCTGGTCTAGTTGAAGACGTCCATCCTCATTGCAGAGGTGTGGGGCTAGATGGTCCCTTCCAACCCAAACTATTCTACCATCCTGTGAACAAAGCTTTGGCGCTGCTGGCAAAGCCCCTGTGGTTTCCTCACCCACACTTCCCTCTGTTGCTCCAAGCCCAGGTCTTCCGTAGGTACATCAGCTCCAGCCTTCATGACCTCCACGGTCAGGACCAGCCCCACCAGAGTGCAGCACCCCTGGTGCAAGCGAGGCCAGGGAAGCGCCAGCACCTCCCTGCGGGGAGCAGAGCTGGGAATTGCCCTTTCCCCACGGCGCTGGGCAGCGCATCCAGCACTTCCCCTTCCCCAGGATCCCACCCTCAGCTTTCAGTCCTGTTGTAAAGCAAATTTGGAGTCTCCCTTTGCCCACATCCCTCCACAACCTTCTCTACTACCT
Source organism: Vanellus vanellus (assembly GCF_965231255.1). NCBI lineage: Eukaryota > Metazoa > Chordata > Aves > Charadriiformes > Charadriidae > Vanellus > Vanellus vanellus. The sequence goes on from NC_138924.1 coordinate 486,451, forward strand.
TCTCCAGACCCACCCCCCTCCAGCCGTCTGCAGGGCACAGTTCCTGTCTGGCTTTATGCAAGAGGATGCTCGTTACTGGGGGAGAGGCAGGGGAGACACTGGGGTACACTGGATACGAGGTGTGCGTGGAAAGGGGGAGGGGACAGACCAGCACGACCCTGGAAAAACTCTTCAAGTCTGATTTACCTTTTCCCAAAAGCTGAAAAGAAATCCAGGAACATCAGAGAGCCCCCACATCCCTGCCAGTGCCGGGGAGAGCCAGGGCAGCCCCACACTATGGTGGGGGAAGAGAGCCCCAGCTGCTGGGGGTGCCGGGCTGGGGGGCAGCCCCACAGACCCCAGCGCAGGCTGCTGACCAGGGTACGAGCTCCCCACTGCCCAAAATGCTTTCTCCCACTGTTGTTGTCCCTCCCAGCTAAGGGACTGGCACAGCCGAGCTGTAATGGGAACCTGGGAGGGAGGAGAGGTGCCACGGGTCCACGTCACATCAGCTGGGTCCAGCTCCAGCAGCATTTCCGTGGTCTCTCCGCAGCCTGATCTGAGCAAGGCACGGAGCAGGGACCTGCTGGCATCTGCAGCGGGGACAGCCACCACAATGGAGAGGGACAAGAAGCGCCGGCTGAGGGGTTGGGGACGCTCAGTCTTGCACGAGCTGGGCTTCTCCCAAGAGCATCTTTAACCAAGAGCTGCATCACCCACAGAGCTGCCTTGGCCACGGTCCCTGCTCCGGATAAGGATGCTTGTGGCAGCCATCAGACAGCGCTCAGCCCCGGGAGCCACAGCAAAACAGATGTATGTTCCCTGAAACAACTGCTAATTGTTCCCAATTAGGGCCAGGTCTTGAATACTCATCAGCGCGTAGCACCAGCCCTAATGCGTTTCGCAGAATGGCGAGGAATGGTGGCAGCGGAGCAGAGGGAAGGGGTCCCACCGCCGCTGCCTGCCCTGCCGAGGGGAGGATTCGTACGTACGCTGCTTTAGGGAAATGGAAAACATGCTCCAGGCTCCTCCAGGCTTTCACATCAGTTCCTGGAGGGATGGAGCAAGGATCCAGGGATCCCGAGGGATCCCGGCACCCCTCAGCAGCAGCGCAAGTGCCAGCCCAGGGGTCCCTCCTGCCCCAGCCCAGGCAGTCATCCCCATGCTGTGACCGGCTGCCTTTGGGCAGCCCCAAAAGCCAGCAGCTCCTGGAGCCAGGGCTGCGGGGACGGCACAAGGCTAAGGGCAGCACCAGCCTGACCCAGCCACGGGCTCTCCCCGGCCAGGCCGGGCTGAGGACACCCAAGCGAGGGCACCGGGGGCTGCATGGCTGTTTGCTGCCACCCCACGCACCTACGCGTCTCGGGGGTTGGGGCCGTGCAAAACAGCCCAAATGCATCAAACAACCAAAAAAAAAGAGCTTGCCTGGGCTGTGGATGCTCCTCAGAGGGAATCGGAGCTGTTTCCCCAGGACCACGGAAGCTGAGCCAGGCTGGATGCTCTGTGGGCCATACCATCCCCAGCAGCGGCTCTCTGTTCCTGCAGCTCACAGGGTTTTGTCCAAAGCTGGGATTTCGCAAAGCCCAGAAGAGCAGTGGCGCAGCAACATGACGACATGGGGGTCCAGCTGCAACCCATGCCCCAAAACCCACCTGACAGAGAACAAGCTCCAGAAACCTTGCAGATGCTGAAAACACCTTCGCCCCTGAATGCCGGCACGAGCCGGGCAGCCAGCGCAGCACATGTTGGGGCCCAGCCGCAGGGAACCCCACTCGACGGGATGGATTTGTGTCTGGAAACACCAGCCCGGGGTGCCAGGAGCCCCTGGGGAGCCTCTGCTCTGCTGGAGGGGGGGAACCCCCTTAGCGACCACACTGCACGTGGAGGGGAAGGCGACTGTACCCCCAATCACCCTGTAACGCACACCTCCTCCGGCACCCACAGCCGCACTGCCGAGCCGCCGCAGCCAGCGCCGCCGGCACGCTGGGGAAGAAAGGAATTTCTGTGTAAAACCCATTTACCGTCGGGTTTCTCACTTCCCCTCCAGCAGACAATCCCGGCCCTTAGCGCAGCGCTGCATGAAGGGGCTGTTTAATATATTTTTGGAAGAAGGGGGGGAAAAAAAAAAAAATCCCTCTCTGAAAAGAGCCTCTTTCAGCTAATAATGAAGTGAATATTATATTAAGAGTGAAAACATATTCAGGGTAACTTACAGAGGGAGACAGAAAACCTTTTCATAACACTCTGGCCACAAACACAACTGCCAATTAAACCGGCTTCGTTCGCTGGCCTGTGCCAACACAAACGAGGGGGCAGGGGAGCAGAGCACGCCGGAGCCGGCGTGTTCGGTGCCCAGTGGGGCTCAGCTGTGGATGGTGGCACTGAGGGGGTTCTGCTCCGCTGGCTTTCAGAGCCAGCAATTGAAATACAAAAAGCATGAGTCCCCTGTCCCCAACCCAGGCTGTCCCTCTGTGTGGGGGCACGGGGCAGAGGCGAGGGGCTCCAGCACTATAGGGGTCCTATATGGTTCTGCCTCTCCTCTGGTCTACACCAGGACGCTGCCGCCAGCGGAGGGGACATGGGGGGTGGCAGGAGCCCCCAGGCACCCGGCCCAAGGGACCAGCAGGATTGCTGCTGGCCATGGTGGAGGGTGCTGAGCCACCCACTCAGGCTGAGCTGATGGGACCAGCCCAGGCTCAGCTGCCCTACGCATCGTATCAAGGTTGAGAAGCTGCATCTCCCACCCAACCAGCCTGTGCCAGGGGAGGAGACCCGTGACCACCCCGCAGGGCTGAGCTCAGAGGGTAACCAGAGGTGCCAAAACCTGCAGCACCTTCCAGCATCCCCATCCCCGCTGCAGAGTCCCCCTGTGCCCTGGGTGTCTTGCCCCATCTTTAGCCCTACCACCCCACGTGTTTTGATTACCTGCCGGCGATCTCAGCCTACCCTCACCCCCGGCAGAGCACAGCCCACAACACGGTGGGGACATCACCACTCACCAAGGCTCTCCAGGGTTCCAGCATCTGCTGCCACAGGAGGGCACAGACACCAAACGGGGTCTCGTTTCCTTTTCCATGTCCCTCAGGAGCTTGCTGGCATGGAGGAGGTCCGCAAGGGGGGGTGACAAGCTGGGAGACCTGACCCACAGGTGGCACACAGGGGCTGGGATTCACACTTCACACAGGGTTTATCTTTGTCTTGCAGCACAAGGAGCTGAACGGATGGGTCGAGGGTACACAACATCTCAGGCTGAACACCGGTGCCAGGAAAACATCATATGATATCAGATAATATTTTAATTGAGCAGCAGCTCCTGAGCTTTGCTGAGCATTAAGTTGACATTTGATAAACTCAAACTGGAAATACAAGACCACTTTTAAGCTGTAACCAGCCTTTAGAACAGTTTCTCCAGGGAACATGCTGGAGATGTTTGTCAAACTATTTCATGGAGGGTGAAGGAAAAGCCATTTTGGCCAAAAATAAAAGGTCCAGGAGCAAACTTCTCAAAGGTCCACATTTTTTGGTTAACTATCAGAAAGCATGGCTCCCTGTAGAGGTTTTTGTCTGTTTTGCTCAAGGACTTGTATTTCTGTTTTAATGCCAAGTCAAGATCCAAACACATCTTTGATTTTGCCCAGAGGCTGAAAGTTTGTATTTCTTCCTTTAATTAAAAAAAAAAAAAAATAAAAAATCAGGAAAGTAGTTTTTCACCATTATTTGGTCAAGAAAAATGGAAAAATGCACTTTAGCAAAATCTAGTTAAGCACAGGAAGTCTCTCACACAGCAGTAAACTGGCCATCAACCTGGAGACGGGCTCTACGTCAAACACAAGTTACTGGCCTGGGCTGGGCGACCGCTCAGGGAAGGGCAGTTGCCATTCCTGCAGCGCGCACCGCTGGCAGCGGGCAGCTGACGCCAGGAGCAAACCTTCCAGAGACTTACAAAGCTCCTCGCCACAGCGAGCCACCCCGCCGACATACACGTCTACGTTCCAGATTCAGCAGGCGCGACGCCTTCCCCATGAGTTTTGTCCCTACAGTTTGGGGAGCGGAAGGTCCTGTCTTTGCAAGGTCACTGCCGGACAGGGATGTGCCAAGTTTCCATGAGCAGATCCAGCTGCCCGTGCTCGCTCAACCCAAGTGCCCAAAGGCTGTCAGAGAAATGCCAGCACGCCCCGCTTCAGAGCGGAGGCTGAGGAGGCTCCATGAAAGGCACAGCTGTCTCCTGCTGGAAAACTCGGCCACGTTTAGCTCTTCAGACCTATCTTATCCCAACAGTCAGGAAACACAAAGTTCTCTGCTTCTTGTAGGGAAGAGGCATCAGCTGCCCATCAAAGCAAGTTATCAGAACAATTTGTAGAGAAGACCAATATCCAGATTTAAAGCCCACCAGAAACGACCCCCTGAACCACTTGCCTTCGGCAAAGCATTACGAGGGAGGCATTGCCACCTAGTGTCGACCCAGGAAAAAGGACTCGGCAAGACATCCCCCTCCCCTTACCACCAGCCCAACTGGGACCGTGCGGGGACGGTTTTAACACCCTCCTGGCAAAGAGCAACGCCAAGCAGACGGGACAAGGCTGCCTGGGACAGGAGGCCAGCTGGGAAGTTCTGGCCAAAATGGCTGTGGAAATCCAACCCCAAGGAGCCAGCCGTCGGACAAGGGAGAGAGCCCAGGCTTGGGATCCTTTAATCAGAGCGAGCGATTTGAGTTGCCGGCCCGGCTCAGTTAAAAGTCTCGCCGACAACCTTCCACGCAACACTTGCGTTTCAGGTGCGTATTATCGCTGCATGCCATTCATCAGGACAAAGCATCACAGTGTACGATTAAGAGAATTAGTATCATTAACTCCATTTCTTCCTTTCTGATCATCAGGAAGGTTTGTGGAGCTTTCTGGAAAAAAGCAGATCTGGGAAAAAAAACTAATCACTGTTTGTTCTTAGGGGAGAGATGACAAAACCCAAACCCTGCGTTCCCTTTAGGTCTCTTTTCTTCAAACTAAGCAGCACAGCAGGATTTGACCTCCTCTTGGAGACCAAGCCGTCCTTTCTCCAAAAACACAGAGGACCAGAACAAGTAGCAGGCTCCAGAAGTGTGCTTGCAAGATGTTGCCAACCCAAAGCTTTCCTAACCTTTCCCCTCGGCCCCCTCTTTGGGACATCCTACCGAGCAGGCATTTTATTTTAAGACACTGTCAGAGCGTGGTGGTAAGGAATCCAAAAGCCATAAAGACGCTGGCAGAACAAGAACGCTTCAGACATTTCTCTCCTGGCAAGAGGCCGCCCTGGATCGCACAGTGACCACAGGCAACCCTCCCTGCCCGGCAAGTCAACAACAAGGCACTGAATCATGTTTAGAAGACATTATCCATCCTAGTCAAATACGGACAGGACAACCACCGTGAAAACATCATTTCATGTTATCAGGTTCCTCCTCCTCCATGGCTTCTTGCTATTTTTGCATCTACCTGCCACCATCTCACTACGCAGCACTTGATTTTGCATGTAGTAAGTCTCAGCCACACCACGAAGGTGTATGTTCAGAGAGACACGGGCAGTACACAGTGGATTTTGCTCCAAACGCAAACCAACTGGATCGAAGCTAAAGGAGTCATCAATATTTGTAGGGGATAAAGCTGGCATTCTTAAGTAATCTGAAATTTAGTATCAACATTCAGAGGAACGTTCAGCCAAAACAAAGAGCACAACATGCTGTTGCCCAAGCAGGGAGCTAGCTAGACAGCAACAAACCAGACCCTATTTCCAAATTCCAGCTCCTTACACCAAAAGGACTCTTGCACAATAAATTGGCACAAGTCCTGCCAGTATCGGTTCTCAGGTTGGTTTATTTTCTCAGAACAAAAATATCAAACCTAATTTTTTTTAAAGAACAACCTGTATAAACAATACAAAACTTCATGGCATCCCACTCCCATTTACAGATGCCCAAAAAGCAGCCCAGAACCTGCAAGAGGTAGGGTGTCAGGAAAGAGTTTTCTTCAAACGAGTGTGCAGGGGAGAATGGAGGGAACACCTTCCTCTCTCCTACAGCAGGACTCTGTTCTTCTGGGAACAGCCTCAGAATATTGCAAACAAAACCAACTTCATGAAAATCAGGTTGTGTATAAACACAGAACTTCCATTTCACACTCTCAAAACAAGACAGTGCTCTTGCACCTTTTCTCAAAACATAGATGCGATGCCAAGATCTCCGTGTGCCAGAGGTACGTCTCCTTCCCGTCCAAGATTGGCTCTTTTTGTCAGCTGGCGAGGTCCTAGGATAACAAAATACCACAGTCAGCGTCCCACAGGGATCACCTGTATATGTTATTCAATTTTAGCATTAAACAATCAATTGTTACTAGCACATGTCCACAGCGGCCCTGAAAGAAACACCCCGAATCTTGTGGATTAGCACAAGTGGAATGGGCACAGTGAAATCCCCACAAAATTCATTCAACTTCCTCATGTAGGATTTGGAGGAAACGGAGTATTAAATGATGAGCAGCGTTCCTCAGGGGTCAATAGTGGGACTGGCGCTGTTTAACATCCTTGTCAGTGACATGGATATTGGGATGGAGGGCACCCTCAGCAAGTTTTCTGACAACACCAAGCTGTGTGGAGCAGTTGACACGCTGGAGGGGAGGGATGCCATCCAGAGGGACCTGGACAGGCTGGAGAGGTGGGTCTGTGCAAACCTCATGAAGGTGGACAAGGCCAAGTGCAAGGTCCTGCACGTGGGTCGGGGCAATCCCAAGCACAAGTGGCTGGAGAGCAGTCCTGAGGAGAAGGACTTGGGGGTGTTGGTGGATGAGAAGCTCACCATGAGCCAGCAATGTGTGCTCACAGCCCAGAAAGCCACGGGCATCCCAGGCTGCATCCCCAGCAGCGTGGCCAGCAGGGTGAGGGGGGGATTCTGCCCCTCTGCTGCGCTCTGCTCTGGGGAGACCCCCCCCTGCAGTGCTGCCTCCAGCTCGGGGGGTCCCAACAGCAGAAGAACACAGACCTGTTGGAGCGGGGCCAGAGGGGGGCATGAAGATGATCCTTAGGGCTGAAGCATCTCTGCAGGGAAGACAGGCTGAGAGAGTTGGGGGTGTTCAGCCTGGAGAACAGAAAGCTCCAGGGGAGACCATAGAGCCCCTTCCAGTATCTGAAGGGGGCCTACAAGAAAGCTGGAGAGGGACTTTTTACAAGGGCATGTAGCAATAGGGCGAGGGGGAATGGCTTCAAGCTGGAAGAGGGGAGATTTAGATTAAAGGAAGACATTTTTCAGTGAGGGCGGTGAGCCCCTGGCCCAGGTTGCTCAGAGAGGTGGCGGATGCCCCATCCCTGGCAACGTTCAAGGCCAGGTTGGACGGGGCTCTGAGCAACCTGGTCTAGTTCAAAATGTCCATGCACATTGCAGGGGGGGTGGAATGAGATGGCCTTTAAAGGTCCCTTCCAACCCAAACTATTCTGATTCTAAGAACTCAAAACTAGCAAGTCTACCTCAGAGAAACCCTGAGAACACCCTTCAGGCCACCTTCCTCCCTGTATGGGATCATCCACACTACCTATCACTTGTGCTTTTCCAACCCTGACTTGGATCACCTGCCTCACCTCCTCCAAGGCTACACGGACCTTGCTGCCAAAAGCTCGCCTGCTCCTGCAGTGCCTCTCCCAACCACGCTTTCCCTCTGCCCCTCCGCCTGCAGGCAGAACCAGCACCTTCTCCTCCCTGGCCCTCGAAGGCTGTGTGAGTTGGTTTTCAAGCGGTGGTCAAACACTGCAAGATCTGCGGTGGAGCTGTGGAGCACACAAGTGTAACGTTCCCTTCTTGTCCCCAAAGCCATTAAGCACCTGGGATAAAACACACTCAGCACACTCACGCTGCTTTCTGATGTGGCTGTTACGTATTTCAACATCCCACTGCTCACGCTGTTGCTGCAACTGGCACCTCAGAGAGATTCACAGAGAAATACTGATGCAGAGGGTATTTCCCTGATTTGTCAGAGCGCAGATGGTACCAAAACACTGCAGAAAAGTCAGCCTCGTCCCGCCCTCATCCATAGGATGGACAGCAGGAAGGGGGGGGGGGGGGGGGGGGGAGGTAATCAGAAAAAAACTGGGAAACCTTTCCACAAGATAACCCATTATCTGTCTCCTACAGAAGTTCTGAGGATCAAAGGAGGTACGTTCTAACGATGCCCTATCTTCTCTCACCTCAAGAACACCAGGAGCCCAAACCAATTTTCCAAACTCTTTCAAGCAGCCATAGCCACTGCAGCTTGCTCAGCCAGCTCAGCTGCTGTGGCAATCCCCGCAAATGTAAATCAAATTACTAGTAGCAAGATGGGGAAGCCTGCTCCTTAGAGGGTATCGATTTACAGACTGCTAACCAGAAGGCAAAAAAAAAAAAAAAAAAAAGAAGCAGTAATTGTAAGGAAAACAGATGCTTTACTGATTAAAAGATGAGGAGATGAAGCATCACATGATGCTCAAAATCCACACCTCATTCATTATATATCCTTGAAAGGCACCACAGGATCACAGGATAATTAGGGCTGCAAGGAACATCAGTAGGTCTCTATCTAACCTCCTGCTCAGAGCAGGGTTAGCTATGAGGTCGACCAGATTACTCATCTTCCTCTCGTGACCCTGAAGAAGCCGGGTTTTAGTCAGTCTGTATGCTCAGAGCCACACGAAACCCATGACTCAAATGCCACCCTGCCAGAAAACCGAGTCTGGATCAGGACAGCGTGCCTCTCTCAAGGGCTGAGAGAGGCACGCTTTAAAGCGTAGGATAATAAAAGCACAAAACCAGCTGAGAAACGGTAAAGACTTCCAGAAACACACAAGTAAAGACCTCTAGCCTAGCACAACCCGGGATTCACAGTAACAGGCCAGTGCAGAGTCACGGTCCTGGTTCACCCAGAGTCACGAAATCCCACATCACAGTCTCATTTAACAGGCCACCTTTTATTGCCAAACCTTCCAAACCTGGGATATAAAGAGGTTCATCGTAACACCAGATATTCACAGTCAGCTTCAGGTCGGCAGCGCTTTCTAATATCTACCCTGCCCAGGAGAAGGGGAGAGGAAGTTTCTAAAGAAGAAAACTACTGGAGGACACTTCAGCTGATCTCTTCTCTTTGAAAACGAATCAGAGGTAGAAATGCTTAAATCATTTCTCCAGTTCACAGCATAAAGTTCTAGCAACTAGGACAAGGAAAGAAAGGTTTCCACAGTGGAAAAAAATCATTATACTCGCGTGTAGCGTTCTGCGCGTTATTAGAGAAAAGCATCTTTGCTCCTGTTAAAATGCAACTGACTTCTACTCTGCTTCTTGTCAGTCTAATATTATCCCCACACCGCACTTCCTTTTATGTGTCCCCGATAGGCAGACTTAAAAGATAATCACTTGATGTTTCCACTGGCTGTTAGTTGTGGTTTGGGGTGTCTAGCTGGGTATAAAACCTACCGCTACTGAGACTTCTTGTGCACCATAAAAACAAAGGATCAAACTCTGAGTCTTCTGGTTTTACGGCTGCTATTTGAAGTAATAAAGTCTTTACATGGAGCTAATTAAAAAAATATTCAAACCGAAACCCTAAAGCCATTTCAAGGAGTGTTTGATCAGTTCATCTCTTTCATTTTCACCTAATGGCTACACAATCAAAAGAGAAGTGCAGGGGAAACACACGGCCCTGAAGACGCAGAGAGTTGGATCGCGTTCAAAGCGTTTGCTGCTCCTGCAGGTAGGAGACCAGCGCGCTCCAACCAGGACTCCGCTCCAATATTTGTTTCCTTCCCTTAACAGCAGGTTGGCAGCAACTCAGCCACCAAAACCAGCAAGGCACACGCTCACTTTGAAGTTCAGACAGAAGTCTGTTGGTACCAGCTATATTAATTCATGCTTCAGAAAGACAAGGCAGTCGATCATCAATTTACAGTGAGCAACGTGCCAGGTCACAGGTCGTTTATAATCACAGTCACCTTTACTCTGCATTAAAGCCATAATTAACAGTTAATGTTTAACTAAGGCTTTAAAATTTATTTAAGCCGCTTTCTTGCGTAAAGAACTGTTGCTGCGTCTTCCCCAGCTCCCCCTTTCCCGCCTCCATCTCTAGCAGGGCCGCAGGTAAGCGTCACGTAGGCACCAAATGCAGCTGATAAGATTTTTGCCAAAGCGCAGGAAAACTGGAAAGTAAGAAGCGCACGCTTAAAGCGCAGCTCCTGCCAGTTCAGCCCTCATCGAGCCCATGCGTTGAAGCAGCACTGAGATAACTCCACAGTGAGAAGAGTGCTCCTCCAGAGAAGCAATCCAGCCATCAGCTTCGCAGATGGAAGGCTGGCCTGGCCTTTACACCCCAGAGAAGTGCCTTTAAAGGACATTCAGAGAAACACAGCCTCCCCACATCTCTTATGGGAGACGGAACGCCTTCTTTTCAACACTTCTGTTCCAATCTAAATAGGTTTCTCACCGACCATGGAGAAGAATGGAAGCAAAGTTTTGACTTGGTCGTCAGAGAGATATAGTCCATCTTACACCACAGCTCCACATGAGCACACTGGAAAAGGAGACGATACGTGCAGACATTTGGAGCATAGATAAAGGAGCTAAAAGCTTCTTAAACGGCAATTGCCTGAAAAGTGCTCTTCACTCAAACCCCGACAAGTCCAAAAGGAACTGCAACTCGCAAACGACAGCCTGGAGAAAAACCACCGCTACCGGGAGGCGAACAAGCTCCTTCTGATATACACCACATGGATGCCACGAGGACTTACTGACAGGCTCCAACTCTCCTGAATGGCAAGAAGAAAGCCCAGCAACAGCTTGGGTGCTATCAGCTAGCCGATAACGAGATGTGCTGGGCAATCCACCCTGTTATGAGGAGAAGGAACAGCTATTTACAACGCCAGGCTATCATGCTTTTATCTGGACAATTATTAGAGGGAACACGACGGATCACCATCCCAGGGAGCCTGTTTCTGAGCATCCGACGTGCCTTCAGAAAATTGCCTAATTAGGGTACCACTTATCTGCTCTCTACAGCAGCGATTCTGTGGTCAGCCATACCCTCATTTCCCTCTCTAACGTGTTGTTTGGGGCTGTCCAGCTGTTAGTGCTTCAAGTGGGCTCACTTTTATGGCCAAGATGGCTGTGAAGCCTGTCTTTAGAGTGCGCCAGCACAGGAACATGCAGACACCCAGAGACTCCCGGTATCTGAAAGCTCAAGCAGGCTTTGACTCCCCCATCACAGGTGCACCAGAGGTCCAAATTCACAGATGAAGGTGGAAGAAGCAGATGCACTACTCCTCATTTATATAACCAAGCTATATGAATGTCCATTGCCATCTGAAGATCTGCGCCTTACACGCTTTTTTCTCGGGATGGGGTTTGGGGTTTTTTTTGCAAGTCAATTTGTCATGATCCTCAGCTCTGCAAAGGAGTTACAAGCACTGCCTGTATGCTAGACAGACAGCTCAGTGGCAGGATGAATTCTCCAGAGATCTTTAACAAGTCTCAACTCCAAAGACCCTGAATGCTGATGACATGCACTCCCATCCTGAACCTGAGGTGATGGAATAAGGATCTGTCAAGCCTGCTCAGATCTCTGATAGGACACTGATACCTAAAGCAAAAAGGAAAATCAGAAAGCAGAGCTCTTTCCCAAGCATTTCTGAAAAAATCCCTTAGAACAGCACCCAGACAAAGCAGCAAAACAACTTGTTCAGAGAGCAGGAGGTCTCAGAAGAGAGACAATTATGGGAAGGTGAAAGAAAGGATGAACTCTTCAACACACACTTCTGACTCAGAAAGGACTTCAGCCAGCAAGTCTGGGATGAAACTGATCCTTACAGCAGCTCCCAGTCCTTCAAGAGCTCAGATAACTTTCATGTCAATAATACTCAGCATTCTGTCAAATCAACAGGTCCCTGATAAAGCAGGGTGGGTAGTGGGAGAGGCACGTGAAGGTCACGTCTACCCTTTCTGGAAATAACTCCGCAGTTCTGCAAACCAACTCACAGCAGTGCCATGACACTCCCTGCGTCTTAAGCAAGACGCCTTTCCGAAAGCAGCATTCTCCAAATCCAAAGCCCTCATTAGTATCTCCTGCCTCCTGGTGCTGACAACCATAAACATTGTCTTTTTGCAAAGTGCTGTTGCCGCGATGTCAGACACAGCAATCGGTGCCCTGGTGCTGTTCAAGCAGTGGTGTAGCCCCCGATCCCCTGTCAGCTGCTCTGTGTCACTGCTGATGGAAAGGACACCCCTTGGGCTGCACTTGGTGAACAACGCTTGGTAGCTCACAAGCGGCGCAGAGGAGTATTTCCCAAAACCACCATGAACACTTTTGAGGGCACTTAGCACTCTTTTTGGTAACCTCAGCTGTCTCTGTATCATCAGAGCTACTGCAATGCCCAGTTAGAGCATTTTAAACCCTTCCAAAGTTTGTCAGTGTTTCACCGCTCACTCTGCTGGAGCGGAAAGCTGGTAGGGCTCACAAGACCCTGACCAGCACCCTCTCGTAACCAGAGGAGCATCTCACCTGAAGCCTAGGGTGTCAAGTCATTAAAAGTTTGAAGTTTCATCTGAACAAAAAGAGTGGAGACTGTGGAATAAGAAAAAAAAACAAACCCAAAAAACAACTATGGAAGCCCCCCCCCCCCCAAAAAAAAATCAGCCACGAGGACCATCATCATCTGAAAGTTTTTTTTCTTCCCAACTGGTTGTTCCCTTCTACTTGCACCAGCTCCCCTCTGCTCTGAATGCTGCTATCAGCTCTGACACCTGGTCCTGGCAGCAGAGTCAGTGCAGTGCCACGCTGAAACAGCAAGACACAGGGACACCCAGGTTCAGTGACATTGACACCCCAGTGTAGGTACACCAGCCAGACCACAGTTGGCCATGTCCATGCACAGTGATTTAGATCATTGAGCATGTCTGCCCAGGATGAGATGTCTCTGAAATCAGGCAGTGAAAGACATCCTTCATTCTTTGGAGGTGGCAACGTCCTCCAAGTCCAAGAGGATACGTGATTCTTCATATAGGCATGGTTGCAGTCCTCCACACTCAACGCTCCTTTGAGAAACTGGGCTAGAAGAACAAGCACACAATAGTAAAGTACGGAAAAAGGCCCTTTGTTTTGCTGCCTAAGGCATCATCTTTTAAAATCCACAGATTTAAGATTAAGAGAAATAGATAAATAGGATAAGATAATAATAGGATGAGATAATAATAGAATAAGAATAGGATAAAGACATTTCTTCTGCTAGTTCAGAGAGAAAGTCTGGAGCACCCCAGACCAGCAGGACTGGTGCCCAGGCAAGCCAGTTCTGCCTGGATTGGCAAGAGCCCAGGGGGAGCTGCTTACCACCGTCTGTAATGCCACAAGGACCAAAAGTGGCACTGGGGACTTCTGTGCCTCAGCTACCAGCACAAGTAAGCTGTAACCTGATCACGGGCATATGAGTCACAGGCACCTGCAGCAGGATCCCATCCAAAATCCGTTTGGTCACTACCTGCTTGGGTGTAGGTTTATCCAGTTTGCCTTTTTACTCATCAAGGTAACAAAACATTCTTACTTACACTTTATACAGCTTATCACAACTGAAACATGAGGGGTGAAGAAAGGAGACTTTAACAATGATACTTGAGAGAAAGCCTTAAAATGACCATGCGTCTCCTTGATACTGGAAGCCAAGGCCAGTAACTCTGATGTTCTGCAAAACTAAAACTTTCTTCTTAAAGAAATTCACATCTTACACATAGACCATTCTCTTTAAACTCTACCTGCATGATAAACCAAGTATTATCATGGGAACAAAGAGCCCAGCGTATTTTTCACTCTCTCCTTATTTGTAATGGCAGCATATTTTATCTTCCTGCTGCTGGCAAAAGCTCTGAGAAATAAAAGCCCACACAAGGGCATTCACTGGAGGCTCAGCCTGCCCCATCCAGGGCAAGTAAGCTGGGTGGCCTCAGGCAGGCAGACAGGCGCTTGAGAAGAAACGCAGCCAGGAACCTGTCCCTACCTGATCTGGAAGCTTCATGTTTGAGCGCACAAAGGGGAAGCCCAGGCTCTAGGCACTTGCTAAGCCTTAGAGAGGATGGCCCTGGGCTGGGCCCCAAGGCAGTCCTCTGAGGAGGCTGAAAAACCCTCACTTTACTGATGCCTTGGAAGATGGGCATGGTAAGGCACTGAGAAACTGCATGGGTCTCCCTCCTTTCCATTTCATGTTATCTTTTCACTTATAAGTCCAGGCTAGACCTCCTGGTCTAGGCAAACCCACCCCTAGTGGAATCACAGAATCGTTTGGGTTGGAAGCGACCTTAAAGATCATCTAGTTCCAGCCCCCCTGCCTTGGCCAGGGACACCTCCCACCAGCCCAGGTTGCCCCAAGCCCCATCCAACCCGGCCTTGAACGTTGCCAGGGATGGGGCAGCCACAGCTTCTTTGGGCAACCTGGGCCAGGGGCTCAACACCCTCACAGGGAAAATTTTCTTCCTAATATCTAATCTAAATGTCCCCTCTTCGAGTTTGAAGCCATTACCCCTCGTCCTATTGCTACATGCCCTTGTAAAAAGTCCCTCTCCAGCTTTCTTGTAGGTGCCCTTCAGATACTGGAAGGGGCTCTAAGGTCCCCCTAGAGCCTTCTCTTCTCCAGGCTGAACACCCCCAACTCTCTCAGCCTGTTCTCATAGCAGAGGTACTCCAGCCCTAGGATCATCTTCATGGCCCCCTCTGCCCCCACACCAACAGCTCCGTGTCCTTCTGATGTTGGGCCCCCCCGAGCTGGAGGCAGCACTGCAGGGGGGTCTCCCCAGAGCAGAGCACAGCAGAGGGGCAGAATCTCCCCCTCGCCCTGCTGGCCACGCTGCTGGGGATGCAGCCCAGGTTGCGGGGGGCTTTCTGGGCTGTGGGTGCACATTGCCAGCTCATGGTGAGCTTATCAACCAACACCCTGAGTCCTTCTCCTCAGGGCTGCTCTCCAGCCATTCTCTACCCACCCTGGATTTGTGCTTGCGATTGGCCTGACCCATGTGCAGGATCTTGTGCTTGGCCTTGTCCACCTTCATGAGGTTTGCACAGACCCACCTCTCCAGCCTGTCCAGGTCCCTCTGGATGGCATCCCTCCCCTCCAGCATGTTGACTGCTCCACACAGCTTGGTGTTGTCAGGAAACTTGCTGAGGGTGCCCTCCATCCCAATATCCATGTCACTGACAAGGATGTTAAACAGCACTGGTCCCAGTACCGACCCCTGAGGAACACCACTTGTCACTGCTCGCCACTTGGACATGGAGCTGTTGACCGCAACTGTCCATTCAAACCAGGGATGTGTGCCCAGTAGGCCTCACTGGGAAGCATGTGTGGCAGGGCATCCTTAAGCAGAGGTGGTATGGTCATTTTGCCAGAGAGCCTCTAGAAGAGACCAGAACCCACCAATCTTCCAGAGTTATTACAGGTACTACTGCATGCATGAACTGCAGAACTCCTCTGAAAAAAAGAAAGATGCTAGAAGAGGAGAGAGCTGGAGGGAAAACAAAAAAAAAACAACCCAACCCAACCTTATTAAAGCTTTTCTCCTTCTTCTGCTTAGCAAGGAGAATGCTTAATTAAGTCATCCTTCAAGCCTTCCCACTCGCTCCAGCAATGCTCAGCATAAAGCAGATACTTAATTTCCTTCGCAGCACAGGACATCTCCGTGGTACAATAATTTGCGTATTCTAAAGGAGAAGTGAAATTGCCAGTTCTCTGTTGTTCAGCTTTATGCAGCGGGTAGGGACAGTATCAGCAGGAGGCAACATTTTAGATCTGCTCAGTAATAAGGGAGAGCAGGAGGGGAAGGAGCAAGTTGCTGCTGAATCAAAGTCTGGAGCCTTCCCAAGGCAGGAGTTTTGCCTGTGTTATGCACATACTTCTCAGTTTATTTGCAAGTCTCTTTCAGCTTATTAGGTCAGTTTAACTGGCAACGGCTGCTGATTTTAAGCCCAATTATAGTCACTTCTACCTGGTGACACAGCCCCAGTTCTGCAGCCAATTCTCACCATTTAATGGCTTCAGAATTGCTAGACCCTGCTATTCGTAGCAATCTCAAGTTTGACCTCAGAGTCATAGTTTCTTCCCATAATTTCAGCATTGTTCGTTTTCGCTGGAACACTTTCCTGTGTGCTCTCGACTACTGAGACCCCTTCTCCTGTGTATTGAGCCGAGATACACATTAGAGGCAAGCTTTCAACTTTGGCCCACCTTTAATAAATAAAAAAAAGCTCAGAGACACCTTTCTGGGATAAAACTATCACTAAGGACCCTCTACTAGAATCCAGACATTTCTAGGGAATTTGACCCCACTCCTCATTATTAAGTTCTCTTGCTCATGAAGGACCACAGCAATACAACAATAAGAAATTCCCTTTTTTCTGCCGAGTCTTTCAAACAAGAAAGAACAAAAAGCTCCAATAAGCCAGTGGTCCTCAGCCCATCCATCCCGCAATTTAGGGGAAACTGAGGAAGACTTTCAGCTCTGCACATCCCAGGTAACCCGGCTTGACACATCTGCACCACACAAAGCGTATGGGGGCAGACAACCAACCGCGTACAGAGGCAGACAAATAACCCAAACCCAATGAGGGGTAAGCACGAGACCCAAGCCACTGCATTTGCAAGGAACTGCAGCAGGATGGATTTAAGAAATTGTTTGTGCTTCTATTTCCTCCCTCTGAGTATTTCTGAATTCCCCCAGGAAGCATTGTAAGTGACCTTGCATTTCACCAAAGAGAAGATTTATTCTGACCTAAAACTCCATCAAAAAGGATGAAAGTTTGTTCTAAGCAGGATGTTGTTTGTGTCAATTAGAGGAACCAGACTCACAGCGAGAGGGATACAAAAATACCGGGCAGAATGAAGGTACTCAAGTGCATCTGGGTTTGAGTGTCATTATGCGAAACATACAACACAGCCCTAGATTATTCCATAGAGAAGTGAAGCATTTGTCCCTGTAACGGAGCAAGCACTGCAGAACTCACCAAAAGGTATAGCAAACCCACCTGGGAAGGAGCTCTGAAGCAGGGGGAGGGATGTAGCAGCGCGCCAGGAGGGAGAAAATGCCACAGCTACAGCTCAGAGTTATTTAGATGGCAAGCTGGACAGCGGGTCAGGTCAACGCTTAACAAGCACCTGCCAGCTGCTACATAGGAAAGTTTTCCATAACTGTTGTGATTCCACTGGATCATCAAACACGAGCTACAGGCAGCATTCACAGGCCATCTACTCACTAAATGCCTAAGACAGAAACGATGAAGCAGGCCTGCCAGACTGACTGAGTACAGCTTGTGCCCTGAACTGAACTTGCACAAAGTTGTCAGAAAACGCCAAAGAATGCTCTGCCTCGAGTCTGAATAATTAGCAGTGCCTTTGATAGAGAGCAGGAGCTCCAGTTGGAACTGCTTTGCTCCTCTCAGAATACGTAATGAAGTTTTTAAGCATGGCACAGCAGCAAATCAACCTCCAGCTCGCACAAGGTTCTACCCTGCAAGAACCTCCTCCAGCAAGGGATTTTTCTTGCAATGAAGTTAACAGTAGATTCTTGTGTAGGTCTGTGATTTAGGTTTGTCTGGAAAACTTAATTTATTTTAATACTGTAACTAAAATCAACTTCAAAGAAGGTTAGAAATCTTTTTGACTGACAGCTGTCCATCAGCTGCGTAAGGCAGGAGAACTCCAGGAAAGCGCTGTACGTGTGCATTAGCAGGAGTCAGCGGAGAAACTCTGGCTGATGAACAGCTCAGCCGAATCTTTAAGCTTGCCTCCAGCACAGGTTTCTCTTTTTCCCCTTCCCCTTTGCACTTCTCAGTCTCCACTAACTGAAGACACTGTTTTACTTACAACAATAGCTATGTGCCATTACACCAACTTTGTGGAAATCAGCATCTTTGCAAGCTGCTTTTTGGGAAGAGGCCACACAACTTTACCAGTGATGGACCTGTCTGGTGAACCAGCAGCTCACCACATTCATCCAGAGTTCCCACCACAAAGCAGGGACAGCCGATGCACAGATCAACACAAGAAGCATCCCAGATCAGGCACTGATACATACTGCCATCAGACACAAGAGCCAAGTCCTACAGGCTTCCAAACTGCAAGTCTCTGAAATTCAGCAAGTGGAGAATTGGAGCCTCCTTGCCAAATCCGGAGCCACGGGCTTCCTGCCTACGCTGGCAAGATCACACATCAGTCTTAAATCCCCTTTCACAGCTACTTGCCTGGGGGTAGGTACCTGCTAGCAGACGTGAACAGTCTCATCCTGAACCCGGGGCAGAAGAATTTCTGCTCCAAGGCAGTTTAGCAACACACCCAGCTCAGACCGGGGCACGGGGGTGAAAGACTACAGCAGGGAGGCACAGAAAAGAGTTGTGTCACTTTACGAAGAAGCTGTTCCGTCAAACCTCCTCCTCAAATACCACCTTAGCTTCCTCACAAGCACAGACAAAAGAGCCAGCCTTAAAATACCAGACCTGCACCCTGCACTCGCACTGCTGCTGATGGAAAGGCTGACAATACTCATTTTCTACAAGTAGAAGAGGTACTGCCTCTATCGCGTGAGAGAAAACAGCAGCAAACTCTGACGGCCCTGAGCTGGTGATGCTTTCTGACAGAAGGCTGCTGTCATTTTCTGCAACTCTTTCCCTAGGGTTTACCCTGAGGCAAGAGACCAGCGAAGATTTCCACTCCTCCTTACACCCCCGGAAGGCTTTCACAAAAAAAAAAAAAAAAAAAAAAAAAAAAAAAATGATCAAAGAGCCTTTGTGCATTTATAAACCCGTCAATTTTGCTAGAAGATTTAAGGCTTTAAAGAGTCCAAAACATCTATTTGAAATTTTCTATACAAACAGGTTTTTTAATATTTAAAAAAACCCAGAAATAAAATATTTAGATTTTTCTGAAGTGAGGCATTCCAACAGCTCCAGACAGGAGCGCTGGAGGGGAGGAAGAAATCCAATTCTTAAATTTGACAGGAACAATTTTTTTTGTTTCTTTTAATTGGCAGAGAAACAAGACTGCACAGCTATTTTTCCCCCTGGCTCTGACAAGGAATAGCTGGGATGAGCAGCACAGGAAACAACAAAACCAAACTTACTCAAGTGCTGCCAGTTTCAGGTTCCCGTCCCACGCCAGCTTGCCTCACAGGAAAGATACCCCAAGCCGACACTGCAGCAGCGTTTCACCCCACCATCCTGCCCCTTCCTCTCCACCCACTCCTGTTACCTTATATTTTGTCTCCAAAACCCTCTCATGCAGAAGAGAAGCAGGTTCCCCACCTGAAAACACAGTTCAGACATGACAGAGGTTTTGGTAGACCTCAGCCTTTTTCACAGCTTGATTACCTTTATTTCTAGTTAGCCAGAAGAAGAGTTGGGAGGGGCGAACATTCGGCAGCACATTTCTTTCTCCTTTTCCATGTAGTCCTTGCAGCAGCTGCAAATGAGAGCACAGCATGGCATCACGGGCTGTGGACTGCCTGCCCATCAGTGCCACAAACACAAAATAAGTATTATTTTTTCTATATAAACACATTAGCCTAGTGTAAGAACATACTGTTATCAGAGAGACAGCTCCTCCACGCCCTTCTTTCTGCCATGTCAGGAAAGGAGAGCTGGAAACACTGTGCCTCAGCCCCAGACCTTGGGTCTCGGCTCCGCTGGTGACTATTAGCTAGTAGATCATTTGACTTTTGGTAGCCAGATGCTTTCTACACCAGTTTTGCAAGAATATGATGATGCAGAGGAAACCCCACCTCTATCCTGTGGTCCAGTTTCTTGTCTCCTCATTTGTGCCACTCCTTGTGTGAGCTCCTTCAGCACCTAGCAAGGGACATCACCCAAGCGCCCTACTCCAGCTTATCTACCACTGCCACCAAATCTACGCAGAGGATGGGTAGGAGACAGCAGAGGTTTGTGTCTCGACAAAGTGGATGACAGGGCAGATGGTTCCTCCATTCCCACTTCCCTGACAGCATCACATTAGCATGGCAAAAGCTTCCCAGACTGCTCCATTTTAATCACTGCTTCTCCCAGCACACTGTCCTTTGCACCCTGTGCTCTCACCTCACCGGCAACAAGGTCTCACTGGTGAGGAATCCCTGAGCAGAGGGTGACTCAGTTTGGGCACTGTCCCAGGGATCAATGGCTGCCCACATGGTCAGCTCTCCTGCATCTCCTACCATATAAGGTCAAAAGCAAAGGTTTTTGTTGCAATACACCAGAAAAAGCACAAGTGTGACACTGGTTAATGCTCCAACAGCTCCCTACCATCAGAGGTTCTGGACTGAGGGGTGCTAAGTGTTCCATTCAGTGAAATCCCAGCACAGCAAGTCTCTTCTGTTAAGTCTCAGACAGATGTTGCCACAACTGTCCACACCGAGTAGATGAGGGATGCCCTCCTAGACTGTAGATACTCCTGCAGAAAATCCAGAAGCCCCTCATTCGGTGGCACGGATTCATGCCAGGTGTTGGAACAACCCCATTTTGTTCTGGATTTGACGCAATGCAAGCCTTCGAATAAAAATACCAAATCCAGCAGCAGAATTTGCACCACCAAGACCACTACAGCTGGACCAGACATGTATTCCACAAAACCCTCACCCTGGATTCTGCCTGTTGTTCTCCAGAGAAGTGAATTTTGCCAAGAACTTGGTTCAGCTGTTAAACAGCTGCTTTTCGAAATTTTGTTTTAGACAGCAAAAGGTAGCTGTCAATTAACACACAACATTCCTTTTTACAAAGTATAAATGTACCCAGTAAGGAAATTAAATGCCTCTAAGACCAAGATTTTGATTCATATTCCATTTCTCAAGCATTTGCCAGATCCCATTAAGAGTTTTCTCAGGCAAGGCAGGTTGGCAACATTACAGGATCTAGACTGAGGTATGGCATAATTAACAACACCCAATAACATCGTCTATTTTATACTAATTCCACTCTTTGTCATAGTAAAAGGAAAAAATACACCAATTTTAACTGGCACTGAAGCAGAAACTCCAAGACAACAGTGGTTTAACGCGTACTCAGCTTACTGACACACGTGTTAGCTGTACGTGCTGCTACCTCCAGAGTTAGAGCTAACAAGCTCGTCCACTGCTCCCCCAAAGGCAGAATGCCTTGTTGCTTCCTGGCAGCATAACTTCAACATTATTAGCAAGATTTCTCTTTTACCTACCAACATATTTCAAATAAGTCTAAGGGAACACACGAGGCTTCCAGAATCAGGATTTCTAGCACTGTACCAGGGGTCTTTGACACTACCCACTCCAAGAGGAGCTAGCCGGCTATCCAGATCTATTTCATAACTACTTGGGCTCATCTATAGCAATTTGGTAGCTACATACCCAGAGACAGATCAGGATGAATAGCAACGGTTTATTTCAGATTTCCAGACCAGCAGCTGATACTGCCTTCAAGTTCTTTGTACTTCAGGAGTAACAGAACAAGTTTGAAGACTTGGTATTATCACAGACTATTAAAGACAACGTGGGTATACAGGACACCAACGTGCAAGGACAGCTGTCTACCAAAACACTACCCGATGAAGGCACTCAGCTCATGAGACTGGCTTTTCCAGCCGCACCAACTACTCTAACAAGAGATGCTACTGCTGCCTATAAGCCTTTTTGCAAATGCCTTGCAGTGACACACAAAAGAAGAGGGTTTGTATTCAAGGGCTGCTTTGTCATCTCTGAAGCTGGGGACTGCATCGCCTTCTGCGTCTGTGAACAGTGCCAGAAGTACAGCATACACTTTTGGGAACCAGCTAGTGCTTTTCCCAGTTTCAAAGGGAATAACAGAATGAGGGCAGAGACTAGCGTTAGTCATGTTTTGGTGGGGCATGACTAAAGCTGGCAGGATTGTGCTGTACTCAGCCTGCGGGAACAGGGAAAGTTTGCCTTCAGGATTGCTCACTTATTACCTCCAAGACAGCAAGAAATTCACTTTTAAACAAGCATTAGTATTTGCAGCATTGTACACCAAAGCACTCGCAGTACAGAAGAGCTGCTGCAATTAACCAACGCATCTTAAAGGGAATGAAAGTCATATTTACCAATCCAGAACATTACCGGCTTGAGCGCCAGCCTACTGCATTTCATTGGTTTTGAGGCTTTTCAGCAGCCCCTGTCTCCCTGTCATCACCCTGACCTACGTACTCGCAAGGAGCATAACACACATTCCCCCAGAGAAACCGTATGGAAAGAGTGGGTGCTCTCAGCTTCTCACCTATCACCTGTAACCGCTGTGTCTGCAAAACGTTTGAATCAGCTGTCTCCACACTAAAAGAAACCTCCTCCATTTTCCCAAGTTGCTTACTAACCCAGAAGTTTTGCGTTTTAGGGTGTTTTTTTTTTTTTTTTTTTAAACATTTTAAATATTTTTGAGTGGGTGTTCCAGCCTGTATAAGCACTCTCTTCCACAGGGATGGAAAGGAGTTCTCTCACCTTGCCAGCTTTTTCAGCTCATTGTTAATATCCTGGTTAAACGGCTGTATGTGCTGAGCTCTGACCAGGAAATCCCGTGCTTTTTCGTATTCTGTCATGCAGAGACAAGCCTGCCATTGAAAGAAAACAGATGCATCACAAGGTAAATACAGACTCGCTGCCATTCTTCAGAGCCGAAACATGTGCAGCCACAAACATTTCTGAGACAGACCCAGGTAGCTCAGGAATACCCCATGACAAGATCTATGTGACAAATTTAAAGAGAGAGATTTTCCAAAAGGTCAGACGCAGACAAACCACCTTGACTGCTGCAGCAGCTTAGGATGCCTGGCCCAGAATTAGTGGTTCCCCTTGGTTCATTCGAAGCTATTCATTCATAGCCAGTCAGACCGGTGTATTTCTTGATGTGGCTACCAGAGGAATTTATTTTTGCCCACCTGGCCACACCTGAACAGTGCTTTGGCATTTCTTTGGTCAATCTCCAAGGCCTTCTTCCCATACATCAAAGCTCGGGCAGGACGTTCCAGTTTCAGGTAAGTAAGCGAGAGATTCAGGAGCACCAGCAACTTGGAAGCATTGATCTGACACTGCTCTGCCTCATTAGAAGGGCTGCGATGGAGGATGGAGAACGCCTGAACAGACAGGAAAAAAGAACTAGAGCACAACAAATCTGTTACGGAAAGTGAGAATTCCATCTCATCAACCAGCTACATCCATGGTTCTGTTTACCTAGGTCAGTTAAAAATAGTAATAACCAAAATTCTAAATATATTGCACGGCATTATCAGCACGACTAGCCAGCTCAGCTATAAGACTACAGGTTTAGGAACCTATTGAGGAACTTGAAAGCAGCAGAATAAAAATACACACCCAGATTTTAAGGCCAAAGACAGAAATGAAATACTACAGGGAGAGAGGGAATTTACATTATTTTTATTACAAAGAAATACCAAGAAAAAGCAACCCTAAATGGAGGGAAGAAAAATCTCACTAACCCTCACTACTTCTGAAACAAAGGCAAGTGCATTCCAGTTTGGGAACAAGTGAGTATTTTCCTGCCCAGAGAGGTTGTGAAGTCTCTGTCCTTGGAGGCGTTCAAAGCCTGAACGGACACAGTCTTGGGAAGCCTCCTGCTGTGGCTGACCTCTCTTCAGCAGGGAGCTGGACTAGAGAACCTCCAGAGGTTCCTACCAACCTCAAGTACTGTGTGATTCCCAACTGGAAGGCTGAAAGTAGAGTGCTCAGGATGCCAGGGATGTCTCCGTTTCCAGATTGCAGGGATTCTAGACTACTTCTCAAAGCATTAACTAGCATGCTGCTGCTATACAAGACCATGCTGTATTATAACATCTCCCAGCAGAAGCTGGCCTGGACGGCTCCAGTTCAGCAGTCAGCCACGCAAACTACTCAGGGTTCACACAGCCGCCAAGATGTACTCTTCCATTTCAGCTAGAGCCCATAGGGAACAAGCCTGAAAGAAAAGGGGTCTGCCCATTTCTGCCAACCCTTCTCCTCCGTCATTTACCATTGCCACTCACACAAAAGCATGTGTTTAAAAATCTGTTCTTAAATAATAAACTATGCCTGGAAAACATAATGAAGTTACTTAACCTCTAAATTGTACTTGTTATGGTGAGCTAGCACTTAATAATCGTTGCTTTCACAGCTTTTCACAATGGAAAACGCACTTTTTCTGGTGTCATACCCTTTTGTATCTGTCTTTGGCACCCTCAAAGTGCTGCTTACGGTAGAGGTAGTTGCCAAACTCTCTCTCCGTGTCTGCCACTTTCAACACCTTTTGTAGCGGAAATGTATCCTGCTGCTCCTGTGTAAAGAAATACCCGAATTTCAGCTCAAACAAAACAACACAAGCAGAGAGCTCAGACAGGAGAGTCCTGCACAGTTCCCTTCTATTCACAGAGGAGGAGCCAGGCCGTTGCCAAGGCCCCCGCAGTGTCCAGCCTGGCCACCACCACGTGGCATTTCCCTTCACCAGGCTAAAACATGCCACCATTCTTGTGCTGATAACTCCTGCTGAAGAGTGCTACCAACCAGGTCAGGAAGCTCACCAGGACCAAACAGACTCCAGGGCAGGGGAAAAAACAGCAGGAATTTGTTCTTAAATCCTGCCCAACTCTCACCTGCTTAGCACAGAGCAGAGAGTTAGCACAAATGCTATTGCTGGCACAAATGCTATTGCTGACTGAAAGGCTTCGTTGCTCTAATGGCTCGGTATCACCCATGGCGGCTGCCTCAGGCCAGCTCTGGGATCAGCCTGACACCAGCACAAGATATCAAACCAGCAAAACAAACAAACAATAATAAAAAAAAAAAAGATGAAAATTCAGGGATAGGTTTTCTCCTGAGTTTCCAAATTTGAACCAGCTCACAGAGAGAGGACAGTTAGCCAGAAAGGGCGGGCAACTGGCAAGAAGGGGAGTAAGCCCTCTTGCAACAAGTGTTGTTTGCTCGCAGGGCTATGTGCGGACAAAGTGGCCTGTGCAGCAGCAGGAGGGAATGAGGAGGGCCTCCCCTACCAGCGCTGCTGCCTGTGCCCCACTCACTGACCCATAACCGCAGTCCAAAGCCCTTTACATGAAAAGGGGGAATTAACAATAACACCGTAACTCACTAGGGAGGAAAGGGAACAGTGAAGGAGCACTTGGGAGAGCAGCCAAGAAGCACAGACAAAGGGCAGGGGGTGAGGGGAGGGGGGCACTTGAACTCTGCAGACTGAACGGGATTTTTACAGACAAGCTCATTACTGTTCCTTCAGAGAAATTCCTGGAAGCTGGTGCCCTCTAGCGAAAGCATGAGGTTTCTCATAAAGCTAAAAATAAATGGAAGTCATTTCACTGGCTCCAGCACAAGGGAGCAAACAAAGGCAGCACTCAGCTTCTCCCTCAGCACAGGAGTGCAAACAGAGCAAGGTGTGCAGGGGCAGCGTTAGAGGGCATGTGTTTGTATCAGAGTGCAGCTAGCAGCCTAGGGTCTAGATAACTGCACCTGTAATTAAGCTAAACACATGTAATAAATGAGCAAGAGCAACTGGAAGGAAAGACAACAAAGGTTTATCCTCCAGATTTAGGTCTCAAACCTTATTAAGGCAACTCACAGCAGTCAACTCAAAGAATGTGTCAGATTCTTCCGAGTCTAGGAAGTCCAGCACCTCCACTTCAAACATGACTGTAGCATTCCGGGGAATGAGAGGAGGACAGCCCTGCCGCCCATAGGCATAATCTGGCGTGAAGACAAATCTTGCCACCTCTCCCTTCTTCATTGTCAGCAGGCCAATTTCCAGGCCCATCAGCGTAATGTCTGTCGCAACGAGAAATGAAAAGTCATGAGAGACACAAACCTGGAAACCCCCTCAGACTCCAAACAACAATTCCTCCAAAAGCCTGGAGGAAAAAAAATCCTTGGTAGCTCATATCTCAGCAAGTGCATATCTCAGCTGCCCCCTGTTATGGCTTATTAAGGCAGTCTGCTGTGGGACCAAGCACACAGTAAACAGCAACATCTCCTCTCAGGTGATTTAAAAACACCGAGACAAGCAGGTGCTTCAGGGCAAGTAGCCCCGCTGCCACGAACAGCATGGGCACTGCTGCTCGCTCCCACAGTCAAGTGGGGCAGAGGGTGATCAGTTCCAGATTGACCATCACCTGTGCAAAGCAGGAGGCTTTTGGACTCCATTAACAAGATTTAAAGGTTTCAAATAACCTAAAGATACTTAACAGCATTTAAATTGTCACGTCTTAATAGGCTGGTCTTTATAACCCTGAGTCCCAGGACAAACTTTTTGGCTCAAACCTACCTTTTCCAAGTTTCATCAGCCTAGGAGACTTGCTGTAGCCATTTGTGCAGAAGGGCTCATCCCTGTGTTCCAGATACCCAGAGTACTTCACTGCAGCCCAAAGCAAGGAGTGGGGAGAAGAGAAAAGCAAAAGTATGATTTCATATTCAGCAACAGTACCATCAGAAACACACCAGGAGTTGGTTTTGCAACATCACCCTTTTATCCTGCTTTCCTTCCTTCCTTCTGCTGTAGAACATCAGAGTCATCACAAACTACCTTGTCTTTGTACCAAAAACCTGGTCACATCCAAGCAGTGTTGATTATGTTTTAACATCAACACCAAATAAAACAGCTGCTTCACAGTCTTGATGACTTTCTAATCAAGAGATGTGATTTTGTGTTTCTAAGAATTGGAACTGAAACTTCAGCTGCAGAGATTAAAATGCCCCGATTATCTGCAGAAATATGTAATCAAGCCTTTCCCAACCAAAGCTGGAGCCCTAGAAAGAGAAACAAAAGGGGAAATGTATGCCTCCAAGCTCAGCCACTTCCCGTGGAGCTGTACAGATAATTCCAGTGGGCTTCCCTTGACATGATACCAGGCCCTTGCACTTCAAGAACCATGTTCAGCTTCAAACTTCTTCTCTGTACTGGGAACACAGGTGGAACCTGGAAACTCTGCTTTTCTCAAGGTCAGGATGCCCTTTCATTTAAGCCGTCAGCCACAAGAAGTTAAACAGAGTATCCCAAGTGCTAGAACACTGATAAGGGAGAGCAGTCTCTGAACCAGAAACATACTATTGTACAATATAAGCACTTATAAGTTCTTGTTATGATATCATGCTGAAACCAAAAGCACTCAGGTTTGCCAGCCAACAGCACGTCAACATCAGAGGCTCAGGGGATCTTTTACAACAGGTTCTGCACTCTCTACTTCCCCCAGCACACAATTCAGGCCCAGCCACACAGACCAAAGCAAGGACCTTGCACCAAGATGTAAATGACATAGAGGAGCACCAGACCCCAACTTCAGTCTATGCTTCCAAGAATTTTACGTTTTCTTAATCCTGCTAACCACAGATTAAATTTAACAATCGCCATTTATAAAGAAGATGGTCAGTGGAGCCTGTAGGCTTGTACCCACAAAGCAGGGCACGATGTTACTACTCCGGGGAGCAGAGCTGTGAGCTTGTGCAGCACCCACAGCAGGATGCCTGGCCGGCAACACAGAGCCCTGGCGAAGGTGTGAAAGCCAGGCCGGGTGCCGTGATGGGGTGGGGTGGGGGCGTGTGTGTGCCCAGCTGCTGCCACACGGCCTCCCACAGCCCACAGGACGAATACAGGCCCCTGGGCCTGCACAGCAGTACCTGCCACTGAGGCGGCCGGGGGCACGGCCTGCCCGCTGCTGGGGCGCAGCACCTCCTTGAGCACTCCGCCATCGCTGCTTACATCCTGCAGGCCCCGGACCCGCGCCAGACACTGGAAAGGGGACATGGCCGTGGCCCGCCCCGCCGACTGCAACCTCCCCTCCGACTCAGGCCTGACCCCGGCCTCGCCGGCCGCCCCGCCGCCGCCCGCCATCACCTGCAGCGCTGCGCCTCGCCCCGCCCCTCTTCCTCTTCACCAATCACCGCCCATAAAATGCTGAGCCTTCAGCCAATCACGCTCCGAGGAGCGACGGCCTCCCAACACGCCGCCTCAGAGCCACGCGCCGGCGCCTCTCGGGGAGGACACGCCTCTGCGCAGGTACCGGCCAATGGGCGATGGGTGCGTCACGGGGCTGCGCAGTGCACCCTGGGGGATGTAGTCGGCGCCGCCCCGGCCTGCGGGGCGCGGCGGAGTCCGGGTCCCGGTACCGAGGCCTTGTCCCGCCGGGCGCGCGGGGCTGAGCAGCCTCCTCCGGGCAGTGTGTCCCTCAGGGACACCCGGAGGGTCCCGCCGGACGTGGCTGCTCGCAGGCCGGGGCCGGGTTTCCCCCCCCCCGTGGGGCACTGGCAGCAGCCCCAGCACCACACGTCCGGGCCCAGTGGGGCCTGCGGACTGGGGGGGCCTGGGCGTGGGTGCTCCCGCGGCTGCGGGAAAGGCCCCTTCGAGAGAGGGACGTCCCTGTCCTCCCCCAGCAGCCCCCCAGCGGGATGGGTGCTGCGCCCTCCCGCCTTACTGCGGCCCAAAGACCCAGCGCCTCCAGTCTGAGGCTGAGGGGGGAGCCCCGGGCTAATCTGTTAACTTCTGTCTCTGCTTCCCCCCACCCACAGCCTCCCCAAGACTGGACCCTCCAGGCTGAGAAGCGTTTCTCATCCCCTGCCCCCCCGGGTGATGCTGAGAGGGAAGCCGCAGGCTGGCTGCAAGTTAAGAAGCAAGAGTAATTACACGAGAATCCATTTTTTGCAGTCAGACAAAAACACGTGTGTGCTCAGCCCCACACTGGAGGAGCGATGCTTTGGGTTTCCTTCCAGTCTTTTCCGAAAGAAAGAAAGGTTTTCTCCAAACAACAAAAAGCCCCACTGTTTCAACCAAAAAAAAAGGGGGTTAGTTGATGAGAAGGGGTGTTGGTGAGAATGTTTCCGCTGACCCAAGCAGTGAAACCTCACCGGGACTCAGGGAGACGGCCGCTCAGAGAGGCAAACACCGCTGGCTCTTATCAAGGCTCCAGTCATATGATGTGTGTGCCTGTACCTGCGCAGCAGGGCGGTGGGCAGCCCTTCGTGGGGGTGTGTCATCCTCCTCAGAGCAGGAGAGGGGGACAAAAGGCTGCCTGGCCTCTCCCGGACGAGCAGGGACATCCCTGGTGGGGCTGAGGCTGCAGGAAGCGAGCAGCTCCTCTCCCTGTCCTGCCGAGGGGCTGCCAGTACCACCACCTGTCTTGCCCACCCCTCTGATGGGGTGGAAATCTTCAGCTTGATCAGGAGAAGCCGAGTGACGTCCGTCAGACTTGGGACACTGGAATGAGTGGAGCCTGAGCTTGGGCCGGGAGGAAGCAGTGCAGGACACGTGAGTGGTGTGGCGAGCAGGAGGCTGTTATTCGGGTCTCCGGGAGGTGTTTCAGTGTGAGCAGAGGGAGCAGCTGAAGCTGGTTCCCTTATACAGAGTCCTATGGTGTCTGATGGGTCACAGGCTGACATTCAACCCTTCCTTGATTCACCAGGATCCTGTAGCAATGTATGATAAAAGTTGAACTCAGGTTGCTGTCTCCCCTTTCCCGAGGGAAATTACCGAGTCTCTGACTTCAGGTTTATTTTCTTTGACTTCAGGTCATGTCTTTGACTTGCCCAGGATCTTGGCAGTTGCATCCCACAGTGCCGGGAAGAGCAGGGGAGGCAATACTGCACAAACCTGTTGAACAAAGCTGTTCAACAAGCTGGCTACGTGCAGCCCCAGGGCTTGAGGGGAGAGGCTGGGATTTGGGCTTGTGTCTCTTGGGAGTGCTGGCCCGGAGTGTGGAGCGCTGTAGGGACCAGAGTCCACAGTGTGTTTCAAGGGGATGAGCTGCAGTGATAGCCCTGTTCACTGTGCCTCAGCTTCCCAACCCTCATACAGGTCAAATCCAGCCTCATGGGTGTTTATCGTGTGGTGGTTGTCCCTATCTCCTAGATAAATGTGCTTTTTATGGTTTCCTTCTGCTTTTGCTTAGAGGCATCACTTGAGCTAATGACGGTCCTTCTGAGGATGTCTGTGACTGAGACAATAAGCCCAAAGAGATGTGTAGAAATTCATACAGGCCAGGGTCAATACTGGAATTTTTCAGCAGGAAATCCCTCTCGGCTCTGTCTCCAGCCATGACACATAGGCATGTCTGCCCTGAGCTGGGCTGCAGCCTGACACCCCTACCAGGCAAAGGCCCAAGATGGGTAACAGCTTGGTGGTCCCTTCTGACACCTTAGGCAGATCCAACAGG
This sequence comes from Vanellus vanellus, assembly GCF_965231255.1. Classification (NCBI taxonomy): domain Eukaryota; kingdom Metazoa; phylum Chordata; class Aves; order Charadriiformes; family Charadriidae; genus Vanellus; species Vanellus vanellus. The sequence continues at coordinate 516,592 of NC_138924.1, forward strand.
CATGGCCAGGTGTGGTCTCATGTCTCCAGAGCCCAAACCCATCGTGGGTTAAAACAAGGATCTCAAACTTTGCCTGGAGCCTAATGATGTGTGTGCAACTGTCTGTGCTGCTGCTGGGGAGGTGAAGGTGTCTCTCCATTTCACCTTTTCTCTGTCTTCGCTCCTCTCTGCTTATGTTGCTCTTGGAACAGACCTGATCTCCCACCCGTGTTTCCCAGGCCAGGTCTGTGCTGCTGCGTGGGAAGGTGGCAGGATGGCTCGGAGGATGAGCATCAATGAGCTGGAGGACCAGCTCCTCTGTCCCATCTGCTTGGAGGTCTTCAAGGAGCCCCTGATGCTGCAGTGTGGCCATTCGTACTGCAAGTCCTGCGTAGTGTCACTCTCTGGAGAGCTGGATGGGCAGTTTCTGTGCCCCGTGTGCCGCCAAACTGTGGACTGCAGCGCCTCACCACCCAATGTCACTCTGGCCCGTGTCATTGAGGCACTGCAGAGCTGGGGTGAGGCAGAGCCCACCCCGGAGTCCTGCCCAACGCACCACAACCCCCTCAGCCTCTTCTGCGAGGCTGACCAAGAGGTGATCTGCGGGCTGTGCGGCACCATCGGCAACCACCGCCAGCACAAGATCACCCCCATCTCTACTGCCTACTGCCGGATGAAGGTCGGCAGGCAGAGGCAGCCAGGGCTCCAGGGTTGGGGGTGAAGGCACCTGCAGTGCTTGCTGGCCAAATGTCCCCTCTCCTTCAAGGGACAGGCTGGAAATGATGCCACTGTGGCGAGCACAGTCCCATGGCACAGCCAGATGTGGGGCAGGGTCCCTGGGCTGGGGTGCAGCTGCTTCTCAGGCTCGGCACGTCCTCAGCTGAGCAGGTTCATGGTTTTGGTGGCTGAACTGCAGTGGAGAGAGCTGGGGGTCAGGGTGTGCCGGCGGGGCCTTTCAAGACTGTTTCCAAATACCATCAAAGAAAGTCTGAAGATAAGGGCTGAGGCGAGGTGCCGCAGGAGAACAAGGAGGCAGGGAAACAGGGGCCCCAGCCAGGCAGAGTAAACAGCTGATGTCCCCTGCCCAGCATCACATGAAAGCCCCAGGAATGGAAAAGCACAGGGCCACCCGTCCCCTCTGCTCCTGACACCGGGCAGATAAGAGCAGGAGGCACCAGAAACGCTCCTGTCCCAGCCAAGCTCCCAGCATCGGCACTGAGAGGGTGCTGCTGGCCTGGTGCTGCCTTGTGGCTGCTTGGCCGGTGCAGAGCCACCACGGGGTGTGAGAGATGGAGGGCTGGGAACGGGAGCAGAGACATGGTGCTCCTGGCAAGACTACTTGGTCAGCAGCATCCAGATCAGGGCCATGCTCTGAGCGCTTTCCTGCTTCTGGCAACCCCAAATCCTCTAGATCAAGAGAGTAAAGATCAGCAGGACATGCAGGGCCCCAGAAGGCTTTAGAGAAAGCTTAGGAGAACATAGCTTCTGAGGGCCATGTGCTCCACAAGGGGCTGACAAGCACTGCCTCCGATCAAGGAGGCTGCCACAGAGGTCTGTCCTACAGAGGTGTTGTCTTTTCAGGAGGAGCTGTCTGTGCTGCTGACAGATATCCACCAGTACAAGAAGAACCTGGATGAACACTTCAGCAAGCTCATCAACAACAAAAGCCGCATCGCAGTGAGTGTCATGTGCCAAAGGGAGCCTGTGTCCCTGAGCCCTCTGTGTCCCACACAGCCCCTGGAGCAACCTCTGCTCCTGTGTCTCCCTGGCTCCTCTACTCCCCTTCCCGGGGATACCAGACAGGGCTTATCTTCTACCCCGTTCCCTGAGGTTTGTGTTCTCCACAGAACTCAGGGATTAAACATAGACCTACTTTCGGGAAGGGTGACGTAGCCCTCTCTGGTGGCACAGACCTGTTTTTGAGAAGGGTTGAGGTAGCCCTCTCTGGTGGCACAGCCCTATTTTCAGAAGGGGTGATGTAACTCTCACCGAGCATCCTGGCAAGAGCACCACTCAGAGCTGGTTTGACCGAATGTCCTTGGAGGTGGGGAGATAACAAGTGACCCCACTCAGAACACGCTTCCCAGTCAGAGCAATGCTGCTGGTTTCACACTGAATTTCTGCCTGGTTTAGCTGCATGTCCATTTCCCACACAATAGATGTCTCCAAGGGGCCTCCTGGCATCCCTTCTGAGGCTAAAGCTTCCCAGTGGGGTTCCTCAGAAGGGCTCAGCCCAAATGCAACTGGAGCTGCACTTCCTCCCCTTTAGCCCAGGACACAGGTTGTGCCCTGGAAGCAGAGGGGTCCAAGAGCTCTTTCAAGGCCCTGCTGAAGCTGGTTGGGACATCAGGAAATCAAAATCTGGGGGAGGAGAGGTGTAAGGCTGGGGTGCCATGGTGGTGAGTGGCTGAGGACAGCAGGATGAAACAACATCTACCCTGCTATACAGAACTGCACTTTATTTGGAAAGCCAGTGGAGGGTGGCTTGTTGGGACATGTTGACATTGCTGGTGACAGCTCTGAAACTAAAAAGCGGTTGAAGGCGATGGAGGAAGGCAGTCCTGCACAGCCACTTGCTGTCTCCTGGCAGAATGAGGCGGATGTCTTCAAGTGGGTGATCCGGAAGGAGTTCCAGGAGCTGCACAGGTATATCGACGAGGAGAAGGCCACCTTCTTGGAGAGCATCGAGGGGAAGGCTGCCCAGCTCATCACCTCCATTGAGTCCCAGGTGAAGCAGACATCGGATGCCCTGCAGAGGCTTAAGGAGATGCAGAGCTCCCTGGAGGCACTCAGCAACGAAAGCCAGCTTGATTTCGTCCGGGTGAGTGCACTTGCTAGTGAAGGCAGCGAGGGTCAGCCAGGCTCTCCAGCCCTGAGCCGGCTGCTGATAGCCCTGAGCAGCGGGCACCCTCACGAAGCACAGCTGGGACAGCACAAGAAGTGACATGTAGGTGTCCTATGTCCAGCCAGTGCTTCCCCAGGAGGGAGAGACCTGCCTCCCGCGAGGGGCGATGCCCATAGCTCTCCCAGGAGAGGAGAGGAGAGCCCTGGCTTCTCCAGACCAGGGCACAGATGTGTGGAGCCGCTGTTCTGTCAGTCTCCCATCCACTGACTCTCTCTTTCCCTGTGTTTTCCAGAACTACAGCTCATCCCAGTTCAGGTGAGTGATGGGACCCAGCAGCAATGGGGATGGCAGTGCTTCCGCACTGGGGCTAGAGGTTCCAGGCCAGTGGGCAGCTCCGCATTGCTGGGGCAGCCTCGCATGAACACTGCTGTTGTGATGGACAGCCATGGCCACAGCCATGCACAGCCCAGAAGAGGGCAAGAGCAGCTGGCGAGACACCAGTGGCTCCATTACACACAGTGGCCAGGTGAGAGCAAGTGACATGCCATCCCTGTCACTTGTGTCACAGGTCCTTCCTGTGTCTGCCTATGTCTTTCCAGGTCAGAGCTCCCCAGCCTGTACCCAGGCGATGGCATCTTCAGCCCTGTGTCCTTCAAGCCGTGTTTCCACCAAGATGACATCAAGATGACTGTGTGGAAGCGCCTGCACCGCCGCGTCCTGCCAGGTACCCACCTGCCCCACTGGCAGCGCCCTGGGTGCCCTGACTCACTGGTGCGTGGGACAGGCTGCCCAGCCAGCGTCACGCTGCCCCGGCCTCCGTCTTGCTCTCTGCTTGTGCGCTCCTCACCCCCAGGAGAGTTCCTGGAGCAGTGGCTGGCCGTGTCTCGTGCTGGTAGCAGCCTGCTCTGGCGTAACGCTCCAGCTGCTTAAAGCTCAGCAGTGCCACCTTGCCCGGCTGTGCCAGCCCCCGGGGTTTCCCGGAGCTGGACCCCTGCCTATCGGTGTGCCTGGAGCCTGCCTGCTTTCCTTCTAGCTCCAGAGACACTGAAGCTGGACCCGGTGACAGCACATCCCCTCCTGGAGCTCTTCAAGGGTGACACGGTGGTGCAGTGTGGGCTCTACCAGCGCCGGGACAGTAACCCCAAGCGTTTCAACTCCAGCAACTGCATCCTCACCTGCAAGGGCTTCTCCTGTGGCCAGCACTACTGGGAGGTGATTGTGGGCACCAGGAACCACTGGCGCGTGGGCATCATCAAGGGTACAGTGAGCCGCAAAGGGAAGCTCAGCAAGTCTCCCGAGAATGGTGTGTGGCTCATCGGCCTGAAGGAAGGGAAAGTCTACGAGGCCTTCAACACCCCGCGGGCCACCCTACCACTGACCGCCCGGCCCCAGCGCATCGGCATCTACCTGCACTACGAGAAGGGTGAGCTGACCTTCTACAATGCCGACAACCCCGACGAGCTCAGCCCCATCTACACCTTCCAGGCAGAGTTCCAGGGCCAGCTCTACCCCATCGTGGACCTGTGCTGGCCAGAGCGAGGGCCCTACTCTCCCCCCATCATCCTGCCCGTGCCCACCATGAGCCGGCACCCCCAGGTACCATATAACCATCCTGCCCCAGAGGAACCCACAAAGCCATAGCCCAGCTGGCGGGATGAGGCTGTGGCCAGGGAAGGCTGTGGCTGAGTCCCAAGGGCCTGTGGCAGAGGAGAGTCAGGCTGTGTGCAGGGTTGTCCTCCCGTGGAAGCTGTGGTACAACAGAGTGAGCTTCAGCAGCACGGGAGTGTCCTTCCCCTCTCCTCTAAGAGCATAAAATGTCAGTCTTGACCTGTGAATCCCCATCACCAATATAGCAGGCTGACCCAAAAGCCTAAAACACGTCTGGCCTGCGAAAGATCTCCCTATGGAAAGGAGCACCTGCCTGAAAAGCGTGAGCTGTGAGCATCCGGGGGTCTTTGTTCACATGTCTGTCTTCTGAATAAATAGAGTTTGTGTTAGATGAGCTGGTTGCTGGCTAACCTGGGTACTGCCTCTGAGGAACTGAACGCAGCCAGAGCTGAGCGGGCAGCTGCAGTGCTCTGCAGAAGGGCTGCCAGGAAGGGAAAACAGAAGCCAAAAAAGCAGCAGCAGAGCACGGTTTGCCAGGCAACAGAGGTCAGCCCCCAGTGGGAGGATGCTGGCCTGCCCAGAGCAACGCCTCTTCCAGCGCCTCAGGGATGTGAGCTGGCACAGGGAACCACGCGCACAGCCTTCCTGGGTGGGACATGTGTCCGGCAGTGTGAGGGGAGCGGGGCTGGGCGCCTGTACACAGCGGGGAGCATGGCCCGACCAGCGTGGCTGCCCTGCGCACAGCCCAGGGGCAGCTCCCCAACCACCTCTTGGTGAGTCGGCGTCACTACTAACCAGAGTCACTGGGGTCCCATTCGTAGGGCTTGTCACCAAACTGGCCTGCGCTGACGGAGGAGAGGTTAGGACACAAAATATACCATGACTAGGGTAAATATTTATTCCTGTGCATGAGGCGTCCCCACCAAATTGGAGCACCCGAATGGGGTTTTACATGGGGTTCTTACACCCTTCAGTTGTTTGGGTACAACACGATTGGACTCATCCCTAAACACCCACACCACCCGTCACAGTAAATCACAGTAATACAGGCTCGGTGGGGAATGGCTGGAGAGCAGCCCTGAGGAGAAGGACCTGGGGGTTCTGATTGACGAGAAGCTCAACATGAGCCGGCAATGTGTGATTGCAGCCCAGAAAGCCAACCGTATCCTGGGCTGCATCAGAAGTGTGGCCAGCAGGTCAAGGGAGGGGATCCTGCCCCTCTGCTCCACTCTCATGAGACCCCACCTGGAGTACTGCATCCAGCTCTGGAGTCATCAACATGAGAAGGACATGGACCTGCTGGAGCTCGTCCAGAGGAGAGCCACGAGGATGGTCCAAGGGCTGGAGCACCTCTCCTAAGAGGAGAGGCTGAAAGAGTTGGGGCTGTTCAGCCTGGAGAAGAGAAGGCTCCGGGGAGATCTTATTGTGGCCTTCCAGTCCCTAAAGGGGGCCTACAGGAGAGCTGGGGAAGGGCTTTTTACTCAGGCATGTAGCGATAGGACGAGGGGGAATGGCTTTAAACTGGAAGAGGGCAGGTTCAGATTGAACATTAGGAAGAAGTTTTTCACTGTGAGGGTGGTGAGGCACTGGAACAGGTTGCCCAGAGAGGTTGTTGAGGCCTTTCTTACCTAAACCATTCTATGATTCTATTTCAGTCATAGAATCCCAGGACCTCAGGGATCATCTGATCCAACCTTTCTTGGCAAAAGCACAGTCTAGAGAAGATGGCCCAGCACCCTGGCCAGCTGAATTTTAAAAGTGGCCAATGTTGGGGAATCCACCACTTCCCTGGGGAGATTATTCCAGTGGCCTATTGTTCTCACATTGACAAATTTTCCTCTAGTGTCCAGTCGGAATCTCCCCAGGAGTAACTTGTACCCATTACCCCGTGTCTTTTTCATGTGACTCCTTGTAAAAAGGGAGTCTCCATCTTCTTTGCTGCCACATTTAAATAATGGAATGTGGTGATAAAGGCTCCCCTAATCCTTCTCTCCTCAAGGCTGAACAAACCCAGTTCTCTCAGCCTTGGTGGCCCTTCTCTGGACCCTCTCCAGCCTGTCCACATCTTTTTTGTATAGTGGGGACCAAAACTGAACAGAGTATTCCAGGTGTGGCCTGAGAAGCACCAAGTACAGTGGAATAATGACTTCTTTGTCTCTGCAGGTTGTTGATGCAACCCAGCATCTTGTTAGCTTTCTTCGCCGCAGCAGCACACTGTTCACCCATATTGAGCTGCTTCTCCACCAGGACCCCCGGGCCCCTTTCCACAGAGCTGCTCCGCAGCCGGGTAGATCCCAGCCTGTGCTGCGCTCCCGGATTATGTTTTCCCAGGTGCAAGACCTTACACTTGTCCTTGTTGAACTTCATAAGGTTCATAAGAACGGGGTTAGCCCATTCTTCCAGCCTATCCAGGTCTTCCTGCAGGGTGACTCCCCTTTCCCAAGTGTCCGCTTCCCCGCTCACTTTGGCGTCACCAGCAGACTTCGCCGGCAACCAGCGGGCTCTCCGCGGCACTCTCACCGCGTGCCTCCCGGGCCACACGTCGCTGCAGTCGGTCTGGCTGGAGTTCCTCCTGCCGGAGGGTGCCGGCAGGGTTCAGACCCCCGTCAAGGGCCGGGAGGCCGGCGTACCTCGGCCGACCCTGGCACCCGTCGTCCCCCATGGCCTCCTCTGAGCTTCCCAGCAGCGAAGCCGGGGCCGGGCCGCCCTTCGGCGCGCTTCACCTCGGCATGAGCAACGCCCGGGAAGCCCCCAGGAAAGCTCCGCCGCCCCCGCGCGTCACTTAATTACCGCTGCGTCGCGTTAATTACCGCTGACGCGCACTCCGCGCCGGAGTAACCGTCACTGGCGCAGCGGGCCGCTCCCTCCCTCCCTGCCGCCCCGCCGGGAGTCACCGGGCCCCACCGCCCCCTGCCGGCCGGGAGGTCGCACCGCCGGAAGTGGCGGCGGCGCGGGCGGGCACGCGGGGAGGGGAGGGGAAGGGACGGAGGCCGAGCGGGGACATGGCGCTGTACAGCGCGGCCGCCGCCGTCCTGGAAGGGCTGGAGCGCGGCGATGGCGGCATCAAGAGCCTGGTGTACAACAGCCGCTTCCCGGTGCGGGGGGCGCGGGGACCGGGGAGGGGAGGGGGAGGGAAGGGCAGGGCAGGGCGGCGGCCTGAGGGGGGGTAGGCCCGAGGCAGTGTGGGCCCGCGGGTGTAGGCCCAAAGTGGGGAGGCTCGGCGGGGGGTTAGGCCCGAGTGGGGGTAGGTCCGATGGGGGGAGGCCCGAGGGGGGGGAGGCCCGTGGCAATGCGGGCCCGGGGGAGGTGAGGCCCAAAGCGGGGAGGCTCGGGGCGTTTAGACCCGAGGAGGGGAGGCCTAAGGGGGGTTAGCCCTGGGGGGAGTAGGCCCGAGGTGGGTTAGGCCCAAGGGGGTGAGTCCCGAGGCAGGGTGGGCCCGAGGCGGGGAGGTCCTGTCCCTGTCCCCAAGCAGCCTCTGACCACCCCACAGCACGTCCGGCAGCTGTACGCCCTGGTGTCCGAGACCCTTCGCTACTCCCCGGTGCTGGAGAAGCTGCTGGCCAGCGCTGCGCTACTGCAGGCCGAGAAGAAGCTGCCCCTGCATCTGGCGAAGGTAAGACGGGTCTGGGGGCGGCTCCTCGGCAGCAGGGCCCGGTGGGGCAGGGCCAGGCTCACTCACATCCCCGCAGGTGCTGGTGTACGACCTGCTCTTTGGCAAGGGCCTGAAGTGTGGGGGCCGCTGGAAGGCGCTGGCCCGGCGACACCGGGCCCGGCTGGAGGCTGAGCTGGCCCGCCTGAAGGTGCAACAGAAGGTGAGCCGCAACGAGGACCTCCTGGCCCCGGCGCAGGCAGTGAGCCCCGGAGGTGAGTGGGCCTTGGGGTCGGGTGCTCTCCCTGTGTTGGCAGTACTGGTGGGTTGTGTCTGACCCGATGGGCTCACCCAGCTTCCCAGGTACCGCGCTACGTCCGAGTCAACACCTTGAAGACTTGTGTGGACGATGTGATTGACTTCTTCAAGCGCCAGGGCTACTCCTACCTGGGCAAGGCAGCCAGGTGAGTGGTTCCATGCGCTGCCCCACCTTATCTGGGACGTCAGCAAGTAGCAAGGGCTTTGGATGAGGTCCTGGGAAGGGTTGTTGGTCTTGGTGCTTGCGGAGGGCAGGTTGGGGTCTCCATCACTCCCCGCTCTTACTTTCCACCTCTCCGGGTACTGCGTGGTGCCAAAGTGGAGAGGAGGCCTGGGACAAAAGGGTTTCTCTGCCTGGGTTCTGGTGGGGGCACGGTGAAGCAGGACTGTGTGTTCATCCTCGCTGTGCCTCGTGGGCAGCGTGGAGGAACTGAGGGCCCTCTCCGGGAAGAAATTCTTTTTGGATCTTCATCTCCCGGAGCTGCTTGTTTTCCCTCCCCAAACGGACTTCCATGACAACCTGCTGTATACTTCAGGACACATAATTCTGCAGGACAAGGTGGGGGAGCTGGGGAGCAGGAGACTGCAGGGGCGGGAGAACCACTGACATGGATGGAGGGTTGGCCCCTTCCTATGTGCTGAGGATTGGGCTTGAGCCAGCTTTGCTGCAGCACTTGAACTCTAAGCAGAAATTGTGAATGCAGCCTCAAGCTGTGGGGTTCCCCCCGCGGCTTTGCTTCCACAGCCTGTATGTACAGGATGAATTGCTCTGAACAGGGCTGTAAAAATGGCCCGTAGGAGCTGGGGACCAGCAGCTGGGAGGGTCATGGGGCTGTGAGCTGGGCAGAGGCTTCCAGTGGTGGATGCTGGTGGCCCTCGGGGACTTGTGACAAGTGGCTCGCTGTGACCCTGCAGCATCAGCCATGCCCTGAGGAGGGGCCTGGGGTGCTCTTATGGGGCTTTGCCCTCTTGCAGGCCAGCTGCCTCCCTGCCTTCCTCCTCGGCCCTGCCGCCGGCTCCCACGTCATCGATGCCTGCGCTGCCCCGGGGAACAAGACAAGCCACCTGGCTGCCATCCTGAAGAACAAGGGGTGAGGGCAGGTTTGTGTGCTGGGGGGAGGGAAGGGGTGCAGGTGGCCCTGGGCCCCCTGAGCCCACAGAGAGCACAAGGAGAAGGTGGCAGGAAGAGCTGCAGCCTGTCACCCTGCCCTGCTAACTCAGGCTGATGCCCGCTTCTCCCTAGGTGGGCTGGGGGCTCTGATAGCACTGGGCCATTGGAAGGGCCTGAGGGGATGTGAAGTCACGTTGGGGTTCACTTCCCAGCCCCTGACCCCGCTCTGCCCAAGGCCGGCCCTGCTCGGTACTCCTGCCGGGGGGAGCAGCTCCCGAGCTCTGCCCACCCGGCAGACAGCCGGTGTTTGGGGCTGCTGGGGCAGCTGCCACCGTCAGTGTGGTTCCTGGGGCCGGGCGGGATGCTCATACCTCTCTTGGGCACCGGGCTCTGCCTTTAGCCAGATCTTTGCCTTTGATGTGGACACCAAGCGCCTGGCCACCATGAACACCATGCTGATGCGGGCTGGGGTCACCGGCTTCCAGCTGGCCCAGCAGGACTTCCTGACGGTAGATCCCGCAGACCCCCAGTACAGCAAGGTGACCTATATCCTCCTCGACCCATCCTGCAGCGGTTCAGGTAACGTGCAGGGCTCCGGCTGCCCCACCTGGAGCCATCTCTGGGTGTGTGGAGCCGGGGGTGACGGCTGCTCTCCCTGCAGGGATGATAAACCGGCTGCCGAGGGAGGAGGCTGCCCCGAGCGCTGAGCGGCTGCAGGCACTGGCCGGCTTCCAGCGCAAGGTCTTGAGCCATGCCCTGAGCTTCCCAGCTCTCTGGCGCCTGGTCTACTCCACCTGCTCGCTGCACCGGGAGGAGAACGAGGATGTGGTGCACGCTGTGCTGCAGGAGCGGGGCTCAGCCTTCAGGTGCGCCAGCATCAGGGGATCGCAGGGGGGGACACGCTGTAGGGCTCGGCGCTGACCCTTGTCCCACGCCACAGGCTGGTGAACGCCTTCCCTTCCTGGCCCTGCCGAGGACTCGCTGCCTTCCCCGGGGCCGAGTGCTGCCTCCGCGCCTCTCCTGCAGACACACTCACTCACGGCTTCTTTGTGGCCGTCCTGGAGCGGTGCGGGGAAGGGGCTGCTGCCCCCAGGTGAGAGGGGCACCCTGGGCAGGGGGACTCTGCCTGCTTTCAGCAGCTTCTGGGGGGGGACCATGGCTGGGCTCGGGGCAGTCAGGGGGAAGGTGTTGCCTTCTTGGCATGAGGAGGTGGAGGGGTCTGGCTGCAGCAGGGGTGGGCAGGAGCCGCAGTACCACGGCGAGCGGGCCCTGCGGTGCGTGGCTCAGGCTGTTTGCTCTTGTCCACAGCTCCCTGCCCGCGGCAGCTGAGAAGAACCTACAGCACGCCGAGGGAACAGAGCCAGGAGCAGCTCCCAAGAAGAGGAAGAGGAAAAAGCAGCGGGTGACAGAGTGAAATAACGTGTTTAGGGCCACACAGTACCCAGCTGGGACTGGTGGGGAGCACTCTTCCAGTGCCACCACTGCCCCGGGGACAGTGGGGCCTCTGAACACAAGTAAAGCTTTTGCGCAAGCTGTAGCCGTGGTGGAATTCTGTGGTGCCCTGCTCCCCTGGGACCAAGTACCAACCCCTAGGGCAGCCCTAGTGCCAGGGAGGGGGAATCTACTCTTCCAGGGCTGCCCCTGGCAGAAAGTTGGTCCCCAAAGCCAGACCTGGGAAGTCTGCAGTTTTTGACACAGCCCCTGGTTCTGCACCCTGAGCGGCTGGAGCACTCCAGCTGGATTAGAGGGTGTCATTTTATTATGTTCCCCCCTCCCCTAAAAATCCTTCCCCTGGCCTGATGCAGGGTTTCAGAAAAGCCGTTGACTGTAGGGATGAAACATTAAAGTTGCTCTCTCTTCACTGTCTTTTCCAGCATGTTTGTGCAGGCTTGCCCTGAAATTGCCACTGCTCATAGCTGAGCCAAAGTGGCTGGGGGGAACGAGGGAGGGGGAAGTGAAATAATACTTCTTAATAATGATCTTGTCCGTACGCCTGCCTTTGAACAGGGGCAGCTGGAGGGTGTTGGAAAGCGAGACCCAGGACTGCTGGCCCTGTGCGGGCCCAGGCATCAGACATGGGCAAGGCAGCCATGAACACAGTCTTTTTATTTTAAACCAGGGACATAAGAAGCAAGGAAAAAAATTGCACATTCACACTAAAATCCTCATCAGCCACACCAGGAATGATCCAAGTCTTCAGTTGAGTTAAAACCCAGCTTCCCCCGGCCACGTACGGCAGCCCAGGCCTGGGGCTCTCTCCCAGCAGGGTCTGTGCGGTGGGGAGGGTACGCAGCCCCACTCCTCGCAGGATGTGGGCACTTGGAACCGAAATGGGGCAGCTGCAGGGGGGAGGGGGCAGCTACGTGGTCAGGGGGCAGTGACCAACAGCCAGTGCTCCCCAGGGTGCCCTCACTTTGGCCCCTGCTCATCCCCACCACGCCGGTCTTGCTGGAGCTGACCTGGCCAAACCCCAGCCCTGGCTCCTGTACCCCCAGAGCCACTGTCCTGCTTTGTGCCACTGCCACCCACGAGGGCTGGGAAGTGGGTGCTCTCCTGGCTCAGCACCCTGCCTGGGGGAGAGGGAGGAATCGCCAGGGTCAGCCCTCCCCTCCACTAACCCCTTTTCAGCTGCTTTACCAACCCCCGAGGACAACTTTGCCCAGGCTGGTTGCCCCTGCTCCAACAGCCCGCTGGGGTGAAGGCTAGAAAACCCCTGCCAGCATGTCCTTTGTCCCCCCCTGCTAAGGGGCTATCCCCCCCCTGCACCGCACAGAGCCTGGTCACCTGCCCCCCTTCCACCCGCTGGGAGAGATGCCTTCCTGGCAGACAAGAAAACCATTTGTCACCGTAACGTGCAAGAGCTTCTGCTCCTCATCCTCAGAGAAATAATTAAAAAAAACAAACAAAAAAAAAAAAAAACAAAAAACCAACATAACATTTTAGTCACATCCACATATATCACATTTTAAAAAATGAAGGAGATGTTGTTACAGGCCAGGAGGAACGTGCAGTAGCAGAGCCCGCGGGATGTAGCTGCCTTTCCCCGGCACAGCTAGTTCCCACGGGCAGAGCCAGGGCACGGGCCGGCTCCTCACCGGGCTGCGACGGCACAGCTAAACTCTACCAACAGCGCTGCGGGGTCTGGCGACCTCACTGAACCAAGCTTGAAGGAATTCAAAGGCAATTTAGCTTAAATATAAAAATAAATTCTTATTTTGTTAAAAAACGTTTAAATATCTGTTTGTGGTTATTTTTTTTCTTTTTTTTTTTTTTTTTTTTTTAATTTAGACTTCAGCAGACACACACACTCACACGGCTCGCAGAGTAAAAAACCCGGCAGCAAAGCACTCCTGGAAGTGGTGGGGAGCCTGCGGGCAGGGGTGCCCGTCCCTCGCCCGGGGTAGGGTGGGGAGCAGCTCTGGGGTGACCCCCGGCTCTGGCAGTCTCTTCCCGTAGGAACTCCAGGCAGGGAAAGGGCTCCTGGCTGGATGGGAAGAGGGGAGGCAGCACCATAGCTCCTAGGAGCTGGTAAAACCCAAAAAGGATAGGGATAAGTTAAAAAATTAAAAACGAATTGGATTTGGGGAGGGTAAGGTGGGGGGGTGGGGAAACCCATCCGCTCTGGACTCCTTCCATTAGTGGCTCCAGAGCCCCCCGGGGTGGGGAAGGGGCACCAGGAGAGAGGGAAGGGAGGGGAGAGACTGCCAGGGCTGGGAGCCCCCGTGCCTGGGGGTCCGGGCCCCGTGTTCCTCCGCCCCCCCACCCCGGCTGCCTGCCTTTCAGTCACGACGACGAAGGGAGAACTCCCCCAGCGCGAGTAGCCACGCAGTGATGCTACTGTCAACACCCAATTAGCCAGGGCGCGTCCCCCGCAAAGGGACAGGCGCCCCCCCAAAAAAAAAGAAACTCCAAACAGCAAATCCGGCATAACCAACATGCCGCCACGCACACGGTTCAGTTCTTCCTCCAAACTCGATTCAATGAGCGCATCGAAACAGGAGCACGAATAAAGCAAAACAGAGGGGATTTGACACGAGCAGGGCGGGGGGAAGCCCGCAGCCCGGCAGAGAGCAGCTCGGCGGCTGGGAGGGGGGTGAAGGGACCCCCATCCCCACCCCGCACCTCCAGCCGAGGTCCCAGGCTATGGCGCATCCTCGGATGGTGTCTGATGGGAGGTTAAGTCACAACGAGGGGGTCGTCACCCAGCACCAGAAGCTGGGTCGGTCACCCACGGCACCAAGACGCCCATGCCAGGCTGGCACTAACCCCAGCTCGTGTTCTGCAGGGATGGCAACGAAGCAGAGCCCTCCGGAGGGAGCGTGTTCACCAGGCCACGGGATGAAACAAGGGGGAAAGATTTCGGGACCTGGAGAAGACGACATCCTTCAGCAGCCTGGGAACCGCGGGCGGCAGGATTGCAGGGCTCTGCCGGCTGCCGTGCCGCGGGGCAGGGGGCTGACTGTCGGGGGGCTGGGGAGGAGGGCACAGGAACAGCTAGAAGAAGCAAATGGGGAAAAATTTACACGTTATGAAACATGGCAAAATAAACTGGGGGAGGAAACGCTGCGGATATGTACAGAGGTTCATGCAGCCTTGGCTGTGGAACTGTTCAAGTAAGAAGAGTTTGGTTTATCCTGTCCCACCCCGGTCGCTGCCACCCAGCACAGTCTCTGGCTGGCATCAGACGGGGGCCTGGCCCCATCACCACTGGTCCCGTCGCAGGGACCGCTCTGGACCGGAGCCCCCCCACCTACACACGCAGGGGCTCCTCACGGGGGCCGGCGGCACCGGAGGTTACTTTTTGCGGATGTGCTGTCTCCGTGCCTGCAGCCGCTGGCGAGCACCCATCTTGGATCCCGCCCCGATGGAAAAGGCGGGGGTGGAGGAACCTGGAAGCAGAAAGGTTGCTCAGGTCTCTGCAGCCTCACTCAGAGCTGACATGGGGGAATGGAAGGTTTCGCATCCCCCGGAGCCCAGTGGGTACCACCCGAGCCAGCTCCCAAAGCCCAGCCTGGCCCTTCCGCCGTCCCCAACCCAAGGGGACAACACGACCCATCAGCCAAAAGGCCAAAGCACCAACTCCTTCCTTACCGAAGGAAGTGCCGACTCCTCCGAAGCTCGAGGCAGGAGTGCTGGGTGTCCCGAAGGAAAGGCTGCTGCTTCCACTCCCCACTGCTCCTGGGACGGGTGTGCTTTGCCCGAAGGTGGGCGCAGGAGTTCCTGGAAAGCAACACACCACCATGAGTCAGGGTCAGGAAAGAAGGAAGAGCCCGGCGGCACCCCCAGGAGGCACAGATCTCCCTCCGGGGGCTGAAGCACCACCACAGTCCCCCGGGATCAGCCTCTTCACCCGAGAAGCCCTTTTAATGCAAAAAGTTGGGCTCTCGTCATAATCCCTGTGCTCTCCTGCCGACAGGGCAGGAGGAGAGGATTTGCAGGCTGGGGAGGAACAAAGGCCTCTGTCTTTCTAGATCAAGTAGTTGCTCAGCATGTGGGTTTCAGCCCTGCGGGAGGTGAGATGGCCCAACAAGGGTGCAAAGCGGTAGGGACAACCTCAGAGAACGTGTCAGAAGCGACTGCAATCGCTGCCTGGCAGTGTTTCTACTCGCCAAGAAGCTCCAGACTGCTTTTAAGCACTGGCAAGACCTCGGCTTCTGCAGGGCACCTGGCTGGGCTCAGCGCTCACACGGGGCTCCGGATCTGTGCATTCAGAGGATTCCCCTCCACCACCGAGGGCTGGGGACCTGGACAGCGAGCGATGGAAGTGTCATCCCTTCGCACAGCAAGGCTCTGCACAGCGGGAGCGCCAGTCCCTCGAGGGCTGCTGAGCCTGGGGAGCACCGCAAGGTCCGGCAGGAAAGCTGCTGCCTGAATCCCGCCCTGCCCCTCTGTCCCTGTTTGAGTGAGACAGGACTAATTTCTCTTCTAATGCCTGGGAAGACTGCATTTTTAGAAGACTCTAGTGTCTGAATTTGTGAAAATATTTACTTTATAGCTAGCTATGGTGTGTGGGTTTCAAGGTCTCGGTGTTTTCGAGTTAGCCAGTTGCAGGGATGAGGAGGAGCGAGACCCGGGCACTTGACCCAAGCTGGCCAACAGGATTATCTCATGCCATGAACACCACATTCACGATAAATTAGGAAGTTTGCTGAGAAGTTTTCTCTCTCCCTTGATGGCTGCGATCCTGAGAACTTCTTGCCCCCGTGCCGGAGCCCTGAGCCCTTCCCTTCCTTCTGAAGCTGTAGCTGGGAGTGCACAGTTTCCTACTGATAGAATGGGCTGAGGACAATCCTTGTGTATTTTATATTGGTATGGGGATCAATATTGGTTCTTTAGTGTTACTGATGTTAATTATTTAGTCTTATTCTATTAAATCTGTTTATATTTCAGCCCTTGGGTTTCCTTGGTTTTTTCTCCAATTCCCCTTCTCGGGTTGGGAGGGTTCATTGGGCAAGAGAATAATTGTCTAAATGACAATTGTGTGGGTTTCTCAAACCATAACACCTTCACCCCCCCCAAGAAGGTCCGTCCGCCCTGACTCACCTCCGAACACAGGCTTGTTGTTGGGCGTGCTGGGCACGTTGAAGGCGAACGGCGTGCTCTGATTCTGCGCACCCAGTGCGCTCTGCGTCAGGGAAGAGCCAAACGGCGTTGCGGCCGGGGCTGCCCCGCTCTGCCCAGCCCCGAAGCTGAATGCCACTGCGGGAGAGCCAGTGCTCAGGGCGGGTGTGCCGATCCCAAAGGCGCTGGAGGAGGGGCCCGGCTGGGCGGTCGCCCCAAAAGTGAAAAGAGAAGGGGTGGTGCCGAAGATGGCGGTGCTGGTGCTGCTGCTCGTGGTCTGGGTGGTGGAACCAAAGCTGGCGGTGGTGGAGGTGGCTGTCCCAAAAGAGAAGACCGACGTGGTGGTCCCGAACGCCGCCTGGGTGCTGCCGGTGCCGAAGGAGCCCTGGGCGCTGGTTGTGCCAAAGGCTGGCTGAGCACCACTGCCGAATGCCGGCTGAGCTACAGGCTGGGCCGCAGGGGCTCCAAAACTGAACGGGGGGCCAAAGCTGACGGGGCCGGCGGCAGGCTTGCTGGCGGGCGGCTGGCTCTCCGCAGCACCGGCGCTGAAAGCGGGCTGACTCGCTGCACCGGGATACGGCGGTGGCGGCTTCGTGCTTGTGCTGAAGGAACTGCCAAAAGCTGAAACCGAGGAGCCAAATGTCAACGTTGCTTGACCTGTGGTGGCTGGGGTAGAAGAGGTCAGCGTGGTGCCCCCAAATATGCTAAAGCCCCCAGTGGTGGTAGGAGCCGTCGAGTTTGAAGGTGCTTGGCCAAAGGTAGGGCCTCCTGGGACACTGGTGGTGGCAGTGACTGCGGCTGGAGGTGGCTTTCCAAACTGGAACACTGGCCCTGGGGTGGCAAAGCTGGTCTCTGTGCTGGGAGCTGAGCTGGCCGGGCCCCCGAACAGGAAGGGCTGCGACGTGCTGGTGGAGGTGGCAGCGGTGACGGTCAGGCTGGCGGCGGGGCTGGTGGAGGTGGGCGGGTTGAGTCCAAAGCTGAAGACAGGTTTAATGGTGGCATCTGTGGAAGAACTCTGCGTGGTGGCAGTCGTAGCTGCAGTGGTGAAGATGACATTAGGGAGACCTGTGAATCCTGCCTGGGTAGTTGAGGAGGCTGCTGGAAGATCTGCAGCCGAGGCTGGCTGTGACGTTGGTTTGAAGGCGAAAGGAGAGGCCTTCGCTGGAGATGAAGCTGCGGTGACGTTGCCGAAGATAGGCTTGAACATGGTGGTGGTGGAAGGTGTCGAAGAAGGGCCTGAGCTTGCAGACACAGTGATTGTGGAGGAGATGACAGCCGTAGAGGGTGCTGTGCTCTCGCTTTTCGGCAAAGCACCAAAGATAGGTTTGAAGACCGGGGTTGTGGTGGGCACAGCAGCGGCGGTGGTGGGCGGCACAGCAGCGGCCGTGGTGGGCACAGCAGCGGCCGTGGTCGTTGCAGGCTGGCTGGCTGGAGGGGTGTTCAGCATTCCAAAGAGGATGTTTGGCTTCGGGAAGGAGGGAGGCTTGCTGGGGGTCTGGCCCAGCTCTGTGAACACAGGAGATGCCAGGCTGCTGGGGACCTGCTCCCCCAAGGCAGGGGGGACAGTAGGGGCAGTCGTGCTCAACACGGGCACAGACTTGGTGTCAGCAGAGGTGGCAGGCAGAGAACTCGCCTCCAGTGATACAGCAGGAGCCAGTGGCTGTGCGGCTGATGAAGGCGGCTGGGACGCTACGGCAGCTCCAGTGGAGTCTGGAAAGTGGGAGAGAGCTTATTTAGGGTCACCTACGGATGGACAGCCCTTCTGCCAACCACACACCTTCGCTGCTGCAAAGGCTCCTGGAGCAGGACCTGCCTGTACCGTACAGACCCAGCCCTCCACGCTTACCGCAGCTTCCAAAAGGGCTCAGTGTCCCCAAACTTGCCCACCAGCTCTGATGCCAACAGACCATTTGAACAGGCAGTTTTGCCAACTGCCTCCCACAGGCAATGCAGAGCTCCTGCTGCACCGGCCAAAGTCTGGCCCTGCCGACCCTCCTCCTCCTCACCTGCTGGCGTGGGTGCAGCCTGGCTGCTCTGCATCTTCTTCAGGCTGTCCAGGAGCGAGTTGGTGCTGGCTGGGGCAGGAGCTGTCAAGGCAGGAGCAGGCCCCGGGGAGGTCATGGTGAACGTCACTGGCCTGGACACAGGTGTAGTCTCTGCAGTGGTGCTGGGGACCGCATCTACTGGGAAGGAGCGAGAAATCAGGATCCGCAGCTCGCCACAGGAGACTATCCCTTCGCAGAGCTTCCCAGCGGGTACAGAAAGTGCACAAACATTCCACAGCTCCATCCATGGGGAACCTCACCCATCAACCTGGGGCTCCTAGGGCACGAGTTCTCCCAAGTCTGAAGGCATCAAGAGCATCCCCAGACCTGAGAACCCTGCTGGACTGGCCCAGGAGCTTCCCCAGGCTGTGCTACACAGATACCCCACTGCCCTGCCAGCACTGGCCCTGGGTTTCTACTCCTTGCCGTCCCTCCCGCATTCCCAGTCCATCCTTACCAGCCTTATCCTCCAAGACTTTGTTGAACCACTGCAACGCTGCCTTCTTCTCCGCGTCCAGGTCCTCTGATGTGATGGAGTAGCCCAGCTGAGGCGGCGGGGGCTGCCAAGAGAGAGCAGCAGCTTAGCTCCTTCTCAGGGAAGCCGGCAGAGCCTCTCTGAACGTGTGGTGAAGGCTGGCCGTCGCAAGACCCGTGAAGCAGCTGGTTCTGCCACAGCACGCTACCGCGGAGCTCCGATTCCCATTCATTTTGGCCCCCGGCTTGGCGCTGAGGGCACGGCAGGCCTTCCCCAGGCCATTACCTGGTCCGGCAGCAGGCAGCACAATCACGCACAGCCCACCAGACACTGGGGCTGGGGATAGCGTCACTTCCCACTCGGCCAAGGACGGGGCCTCCTTCCTGAGGGCAGGCAGGTCAGTCTCCCCCCAGCCCTGCAGAAATTGCAGTGAGCACATTCTATCGCCAGAGGAGGGCAAAAGGGGCTGCGAGACAGCGACGTACCAGCGCCAGCTGGTCCCCCTGGCGAGATGACAGCAACTGGATCTTCCGCTTGCGCTTCCCACTGCTCCCAGATGCGGACGGCGGGCTCAGGGAATTCTGCTTCTTCCGCACTGGTGTCTCCACCGCTACAGAAGGAGATAAGTCAGGACCGGCTCTGGGCAGAGGGGGGCATTCGGCTTGTACCAACAGGGTTGTCCTTTCTGACCCCTCTCGATGACCAGAGGGCAGAGCCAGGGGCACGGCTTTAAGCCGAGAAGGATGCAATGCCCTGGAAGAGCAACTGGCTGCAACACATCCTGGGGCAGTCTGTTACAAGAGCCTGCTGGGGCTCCACAGGGCAGCAGCCCCTTCCCACCTCCACAGATGGTCCTTGTACGCTGCCTATCCAAACCCCAACCCACGCAAACTGCAGGAGCCACATCTAGTGCTGTGTCACAGGACCCTATCTGCAACGGGCACAAAGGGTTTCCTCTCCATTTTAGCTGAGGAAGCGTTGGAATAAGCTCAGCCTGAAATTTGAGCAGGGTGCTACTTGTACCACAGCAGATCTTGCCCCAGGGCCGACACCTGGACCCGTGCTGGCCTGGGGGCTGATGTTCCCTCTTGCAAGCCAGCTCCAAGGCACCCGCTAGCACACCGCCATTGTCAGCACCCCTGGCTTATCACCTGGAAATCCCTTTAGGGCAGTCACTGAGGCCAGCAGAAGTGCCACTGCCTTGGGACCTGCATGTTCCTAGTTTCTAGGTGATGTCTCAAGCCAATCCCACCAGCCAGCCTCAGCCACCTCCTG
Organism: Vanellus vanellus; assembly: GCF_965231255.1. Lineage (NCBI taxonomy): Eukaryota > Metazoa > Chordata > Aves > Charadriiformes > Charadriidae > Vanellus > Vanellus vanellus. Next base: position 536,398 of record NC_138924.1, read on the forward strand.
TCCCGCTGCTTGCTCACACTGGTGGCCCATCCAACCCGGGCACAGAGCTGGGGCCCACCTACGCTCACCTTTCTCCGTCTGCAGCTCCTTGTCTGATTTCACTGGAGTGGAAGCGTTGGAGCGATGTAACTCCTCTTCCCTGTGCAAGTGAGAGAGAGCTAGTCAGGGTCAACTCCATGCTTGGCCCCGTTCCCAGGCAGCAGGACGAGACTGAACACACTAAGGACTCCCACCAGCATCCCCGGTGTGTTTCTTTGCCTCCGCTGAACAACAGACCTCAGGACAACAGCCTTGCCCTCACTGTACCGGCCTGAACGCAGCTCCAGGCAGAGGAGCTGCTCCCCTCCCCAGGAGCCAGCTCGGTCAAGCTGCTGAGCCTGCGCACCCTCCACAGGATAAGTTAGCCTCAGGGTGGCTTGGACCCATCCCATCGCCAGAGCTGGTGGGTTGTGCCGGTTTTAGTTCTGACATAAGCTCAGGTCCTTCTCCGAGCTGGGGGAGGAGAACAAGGGCCTGTGCTCCAAAGCAGGTGCTAAAATACAACCCTACTGTAGCTCCTGTGAATTGATTTTGAGGAGATGGCAAAAAAATCAGGGCCTGTCTCTTCCCAACGCTTCAGCGACCCAGGCCATGCCAACACCACGAGGCAATGTTGCCTCTGCGGCAATCTGAGCCCTTAACACTCTAACTCAGCCTGGGAGCGGGGCAGGATAGCGCAGCTCAGCACTGCTGCCAGGACCGCCGTGTAACAAGGCGGCGGGGATGCCAATCGACACAAGGGGGTTTCCACACCGGTGGGTGACCCAGCACCCAGGTCTCAGAAAGGAGCCTGGACTGTCCTGGCTCTGGTGGAGAGCAGGACTCGGGCACCAGAATGGCTGGCAAGGCGACTGCTCTCTTCCCGGCTGGTGTCGACGAGCAGGCGCTCGCCGGGCGAGCAGCGAGTTACCTGGCTCTCTTGAGAGGCCATTCCGGCGTCTGGGAGCGGGAGGACGCTGGGCTAGACAGCGGGGACACGCTCACACCACTTCTCTTCCACAGCTGGAATGCAGAATGAGACCAGCAGTAACTCAGTACAGGGGCTCGCAGGGAGCACAGCCTCCCATCCTCATGCTCACCCACAGAATAAATCCCATCTCCCAGGGCCGTGGCTAACGAGCTCAGCGTCTCTCTGGCTTCAACACCGCTTAACTCCTTTCCACATTCTGTGGAGCACAAAGTCTGGCCATCCCAAACTGAACCTGTTCTGGGAGCGAGCGGCCTCCAGGCTCGTTACAGCCTGGCCGAGAGGACGGGGAGGGAGGATGCTGTCTCAGTCACCCTCTCAGGCACAGGGCTGCTTTTGCAGGAGCAGGCCACGTCCTTGCCAAAAGCTCAGAGTGGATGGATCTCACCTCAAGATGAGGTGCCCCAGCCAGTATACCCAGTATACCCCAGCTAGTATACCTTTCCCTACCAGTATACCCTGGAGAAAACCTTTCCCCACAAAGACCGCAGAGCTCCATTAGCCATGGAGTCCCACCATCACATCTGCAACCCCGACCCAGGACGTAAGCAGTGTTTTATTATAGCTCAGCAGCTGCTGAGGGGACCTGGGTCGAAGTGGGAGTGTGCAGCTGCAATACTTGCTGACTCCAGCTGAAAAGGTTGGCAGCACAGTAAAGTGTTATTCTTTTTTTTTTTTTTTTTTTCTCCTTTCACCTGGATCTATCCACCCTAGCAGACTGGTCCAGGCTGAGGAGGGAGGGGGGAAAAAGCTTCCTTCTTGCTTTGGTGTAAAACAAACACCGCAGCAGGACAGCTCAGCCTGGGGACTGCCCCAGCAGCGTGCACCGAAGGGCAAGTAACATCGCTGCCTGCTGCTGCCGGCCCAGCAGCCTGCCTAACCCACGGGGAGATGAAACTACCCAGCTGAGCTGCGCCGCAGACTCCCCGCAGCGCTCCCTGCCAGGCACCCAGCGACACCGCTCTCCCCTTCCGACGCAGGGTTTGAGTTACACAGGGCGATCCCAGAGGAGGGTCAAGACACACCGCGTTGGGCTCCGGCGCTGCCTTCGGCGGGGTGTTTCCTACCTGTGAGAGGCCCCGGCTGGAGCTGTAGGAGCTGGCGATGGCGTTGCGGATGGAGCTGGGGATTCCGCCAGAATATGTATTGTTGAGGGAGCTCACGGAAGAGGTGCGTGACCTCTTGTTTGAGCAGTCATCCGGGCAGTGCGAGACAAGGCCTCTTTTCAGAGAGCCAGGCCTAGAGGAGGTCAAAGAAGATTTTATGAGCTCCCCACCACTCTGCCCACAGGTCCTTTAAATGGAGGGCGGGTGGAGGAAAGCCATCCCACTCTTTCTCACAGCACAGAGCTTGGGAAGAGGCCTCAGTGGCAGCACAGTCCTTGTGGCAATCAGCCTGTGCTCAGGGCGACAGCCTGAAGGCACGGCCATAGCGTCTCTTGCTCTCCCCCAAAGCTGGGCTCCTCAAGCAAAAGCCAAGCACCTCTTCCAGAGCCCGCAGGCTTTCAGACCCCCCTCCCAGCTCACAGCAGTTGCTTTTGGCCTGACAGGCACTTACTTGGGTATGAGAGAGGCGGGGGCACCGTTGGCAACCAGCGGCTCAAACGCCGACTGTCCACTTCCACTGCTATCGTGGCGCCTGTGGGAGAGAGGGCAGAAGCCCGTGGTAGTGTGGAGGCAGCAGAGACAGGGGCTGCCCTCCCAGCCTTGGGAGAAGACACCTTCTAGGTGGGCTCAGCAGCGAGAAAGCAAAAACCTGTCACCCAATACCCAAGGACAGAGGTTTTCCCCATCCACATCCTGCTGTGGATTTTCTCTCCGCCTGGTCCTGTCCTCACTCTCACCCCGAGCTGCCACTGCCCAGACAACGGCAGCTCCACCAGCTGCCTGCTCGGCAGAGTAGTTTTGATGTAACAAAATCTTTGCTCAAATCCATTATACTAAGCCAAAAACATTTCAGAGAGTATCAGCAGCTCTCAGACCTGAGCTCCAAAACTCAGATCTCCTACCTCTTCCTAGCCAGTGCCCTGGACTGTTTGAGTCAGGAACCAAATCCCCCTTCCCATGTATCAGTGAAGATCTGAAGTCTGGAAGTCTTAAAGCAAACTCTGCTGTGAAGCAGAGCTGGAGGACAGGACATCAGCCCTGTCACCTAGCCCAAGTCCTTCCCTCAAGCTCAAGCACGCTGCCCCCCATCGCACAGGCGATCCAGCACTCCCCAGCTGACGCAGGCTCCTTTCTGCCTTCAAAGGTTGCAGGATTTTTCTGCCTACAAGCATTCTTTGTGCTTGCCAGGCTTTAACGCCTTCAAAATTGGCTTTTGTGGCAGAGCTGGGTATTAGCATGTTAAAAAAAATAGAATAAAGAAAAAAAACCAAGCTGATCCGGTCTGTGTACCCATCCTGTTGTCATCCTGCTCGACTCTTGTGGGGCTTAGACTCACCAAGCCAAGGTAAAGGTTCTAAGGTAGAGGGAAATCCAGCGACGGCAGAGAGGATGGCATGCCCTGCCGCAGCAGGAAGGCAGCCGCCGGCTCCCTGCGAACCACCGCTCATCCCATTGTGCTCTCCGGACCACCTCTAGCAGCAGCCCCTGGGCACTGCCCAAACTGTCTCTCAGCTCCCCTGCTCAAGCCCAGACAGGCAGCTCCCACACGCAAGAGGCAGAGGGGCACAAGGCGAACAGCCTCCACGTACACAAGTGGGAAGGACAAAAAACTGGAGGGGAGAACGGCGAGGCAGCGCTGTGCCCGGGCAGTTAGAAAGGCTCCGGCAGACCTTGGCACCCAGGATTGATGCCTTGTCCTTCCCAGAGAGCAGGCAAAGAGACTGCACTCTCATTTCTTCGAGCTCAGAGCCGGAAATCACTGACCTTGACTAACAATAGCAGAAGATAGTCTCTCTTGTTTACCTTTGTGTTTTACCTCCTTTCGCTAGCTACAGTGCACAAAGGAAGCATGCGGATCTTTTAAAGCGTGATGCTTCCAGCTGGGGCTGTAAGACTTTGGGATCCCATCTCTCCTGGAAGTCTGGGGCTGACTGAAGGATAGATATGATGAGCCTACAGCAGATATCAGCATTTCCCACCGCGGTTCCTCAGCCTGCAAACCCCTGGGATGACAGAAGCCACTTCCCTGCCAAGGAGCTCTGCCAGGCTTCCCCAGACCACATCCCAGCAACGCAGGGGGACACACTTGACCCAAGAGCTTGCCTAACCAAAAACCTAAACCACATCCCTTTGATCTCAAGGACAAAACAAAGTCTCGGAGAACTCTCTGACATGGCCCAGAGGGCCGGGCGATGGGCTATGTTTCCTCTCTGCAGTTCACTTCCCACAGCACTTTCTGACCCAGACTCCTGGTCACATGGGGCCCAGCGCGCTCTCTGGGACACATCCCATTTGTCACCATTGAAGCACTAACCCCATTTACAACCTTCCCAATGTGCTGGCAGCGACCTGGACTGCTGGCTTATTACCTTCTCTTGCTCTCCTGATTGTTTCCAAAAGCCTGGTCCTCCTCCTCCTCCTCCTCCACAGCCCTCTTCCTGCTCTCCTTGATGGCGTTCAGCACAGTCTCTTTCGCGCACGGGTCCACGCTGCTGTTGGCCGGAAAGGCCATGGGCGAGATCAGCTGCTCCAGGCTGCGAGGCAAAGCAAAGCAACGGTGTTAGGTGAGTTGGGATCGCCCGAGCGAGACACCTCCCCACCTCACGTGGTGTCCCCCCTCAGAAGGCGGGAAAGGGCTCTCCCATGAAGCCTCTCCGGGAGGTTCAGGTCGCACAACCTTCCCCGCAAGGCTCGGGATGGGGACGGAGCGGTCACTAGCCAGCCCAGGACCGCTGCACCCTCCCCGGGGGACCACGGCGGGCAGCACAACCGGCTGAGGGCCAGGTAACCGGTTTCCCGCCCCCTCCCCTTTCAGCCCCATCAAGGAAGGGGGCTGCCCACGCGTGTGGCGAGGCCGAAGCGGGGCCCGGTCGCCACTCCCGTACTCACGCTGGGGAGCGGGCCAGGCCGGCGTCCGGTCGGGCGATCCTCACGGTGACGGGGCTGCGGAGCGGAGCGGCCCGGCGAGCCCAGGGCGCGCTCCGGGGCGAGCAGCCCTCCCAGCGAGCGGCGGGCAGGCACACCGGCACTGCGCTCCGGGCCTGCGGCAGCGGGTACCGGCGGCGCGGGGCGGCCGGCGGGGTCCTGCGGAGGAGGGGGCGCGGGGAGAGGAGAACACAGAGATGGGTCAGCGCCGCCGGGGCCATCCCGCCACTCTCCCCCCCCCCTCCCTCGCCCGCTATCGCTTACCCGAGGCCGAGGCGGCGCGGCGGAGCCCTGGCAGGCCGTCCCGAGGCGGCGGCCGGACAGCCGTTAGCGGCGGCTTTAGGGAACGGGCGCGGGGCGGACGGGCCGGGCCGCATGGCGCACCAGGCCCCCGCCGCGCCCAGCGCCGCCGCGCCCAGCAGCGCTCCCCGCAGCAGCAGACAGGCCAGGGCCAGCGCCAGCACCAGCGCCGCCGTCGCCGCCATAGCCGCCGCCGCGCCCCGCTGCCGCCTGCGCCCCCCGCCCGGCCCGCCCCCCGCCATGGCCGCCCGCCCGCCCGGCATGCACTGCGCGGCGCGGGGCGGGGCCTGCCCCGTGCTGGGGCGGGGCTTGCGCGGGGTGGGCGGGGCTTGCGCGGGGTGGGCGGGGCCAGCTCCGCCGGCCCCCCCCCGCCGTGTCCCCGTCCTACCCCCGCCCTCGTCCCCGGCTGTCCCCTGCCCCGTCCCAGCACCTCTGTGCCCCAGTCCTGACCCGCGTGGGACCCCACCCTGACCCTGGTGCCCTCCCGTCCCCGTCCCTGTCCCCCCCGTCCCCCCCAGCGTCCCCCATCTCCATCCACAGCCCCCTGTCCCAGCCCACGTGCCCGTGTCCCCACCCCGACCCTCGGGTCTCCCCCATCCCCACTCCTGTCCCCAGGTCCTCCTGTCCCCAACCCTCCATCCTCACCCTGACCCCCATGTCTCCCCCACCCAGATTCCCATTTCCCTACCCCCACTCCAAAACCAGCATCCCAGTTGCCATCCCAATCCCCGTGTCACCCCCCTCCCCATCCCTATGTCACCACCCCCACCCTGTCCCCTGCAGCCCTCCCCACACCCTTCCAGCCTCTGTGTCCTCCCCTACAGCCCCCTGCACCCTTCCAGCCTCTGTGTGTCCCCTGTCCCAGCCGCTATGGTCACCTGCGTGTCCCCCATCCTGACCCCATTCCTGCCCACGCGACGCAACATTGCTGGTACCCATGGGCACAGTCAGGCACCCACCTGTCCCCGGTCACCTGTGTGGCCATCCCCTGTCCCCCTGCCCCAGATGAATGCTGCCACCACCACCAGCCTGTTCTGCGGGGCTGGGGACGAGCCACCCCACCAGCTGCTGGGGACCATGGGAGGGCCACTCTGGTTGTGCCACTGGGTTCCCGGTGGCCACGGGGATGCGAGGGACTGCTGCCCGCCCTGCTGTCTGCAGCTTCGGCAGCCCTGCTGTGTCCCGCAGAGCAGCGGACAACAGCAGGGACCGTAGCAGCAATGATGGCATGGACCACGTAGGACATGGCTGTGGGGACACCCCGTGGCTGCAGGGACAGACTGTCACGGGGCTTTCTGCAGTCCAGGGGGGGTGGGTGCCCCTGGCCGGGCTGGGGGAGTCTGGGTGATGCCCAGGGTGGGACAGCAGCCCAGGAGGGTGATGTCCTGCTGCAGCATCATGCCTGGGAGGGGACATTCCCCCGAGCATGTCCCCGTCCATGGCCCCCATGGCTCCCCCAGCAGCAATGCCCTGTGCCAGGGAGGGCAGGGTGGTCTGCACAGCCCCCCCACTGCAGTGTCACTCCCCAGGAATGGACTGGTGTGGTGGGGAGGCCAAAGCCACCCCAGCTTCTCAGAGCTGAGCAGGGACCAGATCCTGGTCCCCTCCCAAGGAACAACAGAGGTGAGGTTCAAGTGGCCCAGGGGACAGAGCCGGGAGGGGGACATCATCGCCAGGACATCACCCAGGTCACCTCAAACAGCCTCTCCCCGAGTTATTTTTCTGGGGGTACACAGCACCAGGGCAGAGTCCCTGGACCTCTGTGGTGACACAGGTCCCCTGCCACCCACCCCGGAGCCAGCACGGCTGGGCTGAAGGCTTTATTGAAAAATCGAAAACACACAACGTAGTAATTATTATTATACAATGAAAAAAAAAAAAATAATCAACCCAACCTGCAGTGGAGGGGCATCCCCGCCGTCCCTGTCACCAGCCGCCAGTGCCAGGGACCGCGTGGGGGACATTTCTCCCTGCCAGCGCCCGGCCGAGATACAAAAAGAAGTGGTTTCGGCTGAGAGTGATGCCGCCATCCCCGAGCCCCCACTGCCACCGCGACCCCCTCGCCGCCCCCCGGCCCCGACCCAGCCTGGAGGCCTGAGGTAGTTGGGGGTACCCCATGCAGGCGAGACCCCACCCCAAAAGAGCAGGGAGGGTTTTGGGGCTCCCCGTGTCCTGCAGGAACGGGATGGTTGGTATTGCATCCAGAGGGGAGCCGGCGCGGGTTGGGGTACGGCCGCGGTGGGGTGTGGGGAAGCAGTGGGAGCCCCGGGGGGGGGCAGCCCCGAGGTCCCCCCGGCAGGCTGGGGGCACGTAGCCGGTGTGCCGGCAGCAGGGCTGGCTGGGGGACGCGGGGACACCAGTTCCCTGCGCGGTGGACGGTTGCACTCTCCTGCGCATAAGGGGGGGGCAGCCCTGAGGCCATGGTGACGGGCCGGCCAGGCAGGGGGATGCAGGCGGGTCCCACTGCTCCTTGTGCCAGCCAAGGGCTGACGGACGTCACTGGGAAAGCACGCGGTGACAGACCAGCCACTCTGGGCAATGCCACCACTTCCTAAAGGGAGAAAGGCCAAATCCTGCACCCCCAGCAGCCCGAGGGGGCTGGTCTGGCTGTCTCCCCGCCGGGAAGCGGCAGCCTGAAGGCAGGGTGCCCTGCAAGGGGCACCGGCAGGACCATGGGGGCGGCCACGGGGGACGGGGACATCGCTGTGTGGTCTGATGCCACCGTCCCCACTGCAGCAAGACAAGCCAGGGGGCCCGGAGCTGGCAGACACCCCCCTGCCCTCCAAGCCCCCAGCTCCAAGGCACAAAGGTTCCCTGGCCAGTGCTAGCCCCATGGCCACCCCCGCCCATGGTAACGCCAGCACAGATCCCCTTATGCACCAAAGAGGGTGGCGAGGACGCAGGGGTGGCACCGGCCCAGAGCAAGCGGGCAGGGGGAGCTGCTCGCTCTGGCTTCAGGCTGCTCTGGTTTTGGGGCACCCTGGCTGCCCCCCAAACCCTCTGCCCTAGAGCCACCCCCTGTCCCCAGGAGCTGGTGGCTTGTGTGGTGGCACCATGGTTGCCCAAACCCGCGCCCAGCACCTTGCGGAGGGTTTATTGCTGGCATGAACACAGTGATCTGTCGGGGCAGGGCAGCCCAGCTCCGGGGAGGGGGGGGAGTGGGAGAGGGGGGCATTCTGGGGAGCCGGGATGGGGGGGCAGGAGTTCACGGCAGCATCTCTCCCACCGCCCGCCCCGCTCCCTCCTCACTGCCAGCATCCCGGTCTCCCCAACCGGGTTGTCCCACGGGAACGCTCCCACCCACCCTGCAGCAGCCAAAGGCACTCGGTGCCCCCGCTGGAAGGGGGAGCACACCTAGCACCAAGCACAGCAGCACCCCAAAAGCTGGTTCCCGACCCGGCAGCACCCCCGGGGCCCTTTGCACCGCGGCAGGCTCCTTAAGAGGGGGGATGTTCACGCCGAGCCAGGGACCGGGTTAAGGCTGGAGAAGCAGCGAGAGGTGAAAGAAACCCGACCGCTCTCGCTCAGCCAGAGCCGGCTCAAAAAGTTCTACGAAAATCTGTGCAAAAACAAAACTAAAGGGTTAAAGACACCCCCCACCCCCACCCCCCCATCCCTCCCCGGAGACCCCCCCCCAACCCCAAGCAGCTCTAATAAATACACGTGCGGTTCGCGGCTGGCGTCAGGCCGGCGAGGCCTCACTCCCGGCCCCGGGGTCTCACCCGGCGGCTCTCGGTGCTGCGGCGCTGGAGGCGGCTCTCGGCAGGGGGGACGCGGAGGACGTGTGCTTCGGGGTGGCTTTTGCACCGGTTTATCGTGGATCTTCCCAAAAGGCTGCACCGAGCTGGGTCCCAGCCCGCCGTGGGGGTGTCCCCCGCGGGCTGCTTCTGCCGCGGGTATTAATCCGCAGCTGGAAGGGAGAGAGAGGGTAAGGGGGTGCGGAGCAAGGCGGTGCCCCCCCAGCATCCCTCCGCTCCATCCCCCTGGATCCCAGGGCATTGCAGGGCGGCAGAGCCCCAGCAGCACCGTGCCAGTGGCCATGTGGATGCCACAGACTCTGGCACAGGTGAGGGGCCCCGTGGCTTTGCCCGTGGCGTGCAGATTACCCCCAGGCTCCACTTGTGCCAGCCGGAGTGAAACCCGTGCCGGCGCGCTGCCTGGACTGCAGACATGGCTTCCCCAACCTACCCCCACTCCTTCCCGGCTGGAGCAGGGCTGGGATCCACTCACCATCCTCCTCCCAGCCCTCCGCCACTCCTGCCAGCTCGTAGTGCTTCTTGCGCAGCTCCCCCAGCTTCTGCCGCTCCTTCTGCAGCTGGTTTTCCAGCTCCAGCACCCGCACCTGAAGGACATCACGCATGCCATGGGCACCCTGCGTCCTGGCACAGTCCCCGGGTGCTCCGGCTGGCACGGAGCCGTGCTGGGCTGGACAACCCCCTCTTGCACCCATTATCTCCCCAATATCGAGCCCAAAGACCACCGAAATACATCCCATGAGTGCTTCGATGGCAAGTGGTCCTGGGGAGGGGACTGACCTCAGGTGCAGGCAGGGGAAGGCAGCCAGGGAAGGGGAATGCCCCAGGGCTGGAGGTGGGTGCTGTGGGGCGGCCAGGCGGGCACGCAGGAGCAGGGGGAGGTCATGGGCTGCTGTGCCATGATGGGAACAGCATCGGGGAAGGCTCGAGGACCAACTGCAGGCGGCTCCTGGCCAAACCCATCTGTTGCCTTCACACCTTGGGCTTGCCCCAAGAGCTGGCGCTGCTTGGGGTCAGGCGGCCGGGTAGGGTGCCCCCACTCACCGCATTTGGTGCCCCCACCCACCACGTGTGTTTCCCAAAACATGGAGGAACCTCCTACCTGCGAGTCCATCTCCTGACGCTTGATCTGGGTGAGAGTCATGCTGGAGAAGTCCATGCTGTCTGCAGAGAAACACACCACCAGTCCCGCTCAAGCTCTGCTCCCCAGCTCAGACCCCCCCCCGGCAGCTCCCATGGGATACACGTGTAGGCAGACACCACTGGGGCAGGGCTAACCGAAGACGGCGAGCGTGAAGAGCAGAGATTTCGGGGCAGGTCTATGCTCCCGCAGCCCCATGCTTACCTTTCTCCTCCACCTGTGACTTCCCGGCCTTGGTGGAGGCCACCACACCGGCGGTGGCCTGGTTGACTCCCCGGGAGGCTTGCTGGAGCTTGCAAAGGTTGGCGCTGTCTTTGTCTGCCTTCACCTACCGGGGCAGCAAGAAGGGTTGCGCTTACACCCCGCTGGGTGAGCAGAAGACCAGCCCCATGGTTTGGGGTGACCATGTCGTGCCCCAGGGTCACCCCAAACCGCGGCTAGGGGAGCAGCCCCGCTGGTGCCTCCGCGGGGATGGAGCATCTCCCAGAGCCGAATGCAGGCAGTGGTGGGAGAGCTGCCGGGGCGCCGGGCTACCTTGGAGGCTGCCACCAGCTGGGCAGTGCTGGCCGCGATCTCCCGGGAACAGACCATCAGCTCCTCGAAAGTCCCCTTGCCTTGCACCACCAGGTCGGCAGCGTCGCTGTGGGAGGGCAGAAAGGAGCTGGAGCATCCTCTCGCCACCCCCGTTCCCTCCCCGTGGGGACAGCAGGACCCTGCCGTCCTCTCCCCCCGCCGGTAATGGTGGCACTTACACCATGACGGTGGCACCCCAGCCCACGGCCTTGGAAGCGGAGATGAGACCCTCGGTCCAGCGGGAATTTTTGGCGTAAAACTCCTTGGGGGACGCCGCACCCTGCCATGGGGAAAGGCATGGTCACATGTTGGGGACAGGGGGGTGGCAGGGCCTGGGACCCCCAAAGCCCCGTTCTTGGGTGAACGGAGTGTATCGGGGTTTCATTTAGGATGTGCGTGGGAGCTGGGGACACCGAACCCGGGGGATCACGGGGTCCCTACATGGGAAGGGAGATCAGGGACCCCAGTGACACCCCGGGGACCGCAGCCAGGGTGACACCCCAGGGTGGGGGCAGGAGCTCCTGGCAGCCAGCGTTGATGCCCCAACAGGCCAAGGCTCAGAGCAGCACGTCCCCGGCAAGCGTGCAGTGATCCCCCGCTGGCCAGGCTGCCCTATGCTCTGCCTGCACCCCTGCCCGCACCCCTGCCTGCACCCCTGCCTGCACCCCTGCCCCCAGCTCACCCGTCCGCTCTCCACGATCTCTCTCTGGAGGTCCTTGGAGGCCAGGACCAGGATGTGGATGGCCTGCATGAGGCCCGTGCAGGAGCCCAGGATCCTGTGAGACAAACCCCACTGAGTCCTCCTACTTGTGGGGGGTAGGGAGACCCCAGAGCTGTGCCCAGCCGCTCTGCCCGTGGCGCCGGGCTTCCTCCTGCCTGCCCGGCCCCCTCCAGCGCCCCGGCCATCGCTCACCTCTCGTTCACTTCCAGTTTGACCCCAGTGTCACCAGCCCGTGCCTTGCTCAGCATCTCCTGGTAAAGGGGGAAGAGGCTGTGCTGAGCCCCGGGTGCCATCCTGGCCTTGCGCCAGCAGTCCCGGCGGACATGACACCCATGGGTGCCACACGGCACACGGTGACCCTCACCTCAATGCGGGCGGCCGCCGTTTCGATGGCCGCTGCTGTTGCTGCCATCTCCTTGTCCACCAGGTCACCCAGCTCCTCCTGCTTGACGTCCAGCCCTCTGGGCCGCAGCTCCTGGGGAGGGGACAGGATGAAAGGGACCATCCAGGGGTGGCACAGCCGCTCCGGCAGTGCCCGCCATGGCCTGACCCCCTCCCTCCAGCCCACCCTGGGCACCCACCTCCCCGATGGCACTAATCCGACCGAGGCAGGTTGTCACCGGGCTGCAGTCGGCACCTTCCACCGTTCCTGGGTCTTGCAGGGCACTGAGGTAGCTCACAGCCTCGCTGCCGCACTGCTTGCACATCTCCAGCAGACCTGTGCGGGCAGCACAAGAGGCTGAGGATGCCACACGTGGGGACAGATACCCCTTACTCCTGTCCACCCTGGCCCCTGCCCACCCCAGCATCCTACCCGCTGTGACCACTGCCCACCCCGGCACCCTGCCTGCCCCACCATCCTGCCCACCCTGGCCCCTGCCCACCCTAGCCCCCGTCTGCCTTCACCCCTGCCCGCGCCAGCATCCTGCCCACTGCAACTGCTGCCCACCCCACCATCCTGCCCACCCCAGCCCCTGCCCGCCCCAGCACCTTGCCTGTGCCCGCCTCTGCTCAACCCAGCCCCCTGCCCACCCCAGCCCCTGTCTGCCCTCACCCCTGCCCACCCCAGAATTCTGTCCACTGCAACCACTGCCCACCCCAGCATCCTGCCTACCCCAGCATCCCACCTGCCCCGACCCCTGCCTACCCGAGCATCCTGCCTACCCCAGCCCCTGTCTGCCCCAGCCCCTGCCCACCCCAGACCCTGTCCGCTGCAACCGCTGCCCACCCCACCATCCTGCCCAGCCCAGCATCCCGCCTGCCCCAGAATCCTACCCACTCCAGCCCCTGCCCACCCCAGCCCCTGTCTGCCCTCACCCCTGCCCACCCCAGAATTCTGCCCACTGCAACCGCTGCCCGCCCCACCATCCTGCCCAGCCCAGCATCCCGCCTGCCCCAGAATCCTGCCCACCTTGGTCCCTGCCCGCCCCAGCACCTTGCCTGCGCCAGCCTCTGCTTAACCCACCACCATGCCCACCAGAGCTCCCATCTATCCGGACCCCTGCCCGCCCCAGCCCCCTGCCCGCCCCGCGGCGCAGCACTCACGGTCAGCGGGCTCCATGGGGGCCACGTGGGAGGTAGCGCTGCCCTGCAGGAGGGTGTCGCTGACGAGGTGGGCGAAGAGGGCCAGGCAGGGCAGCAGGGAGCCCACGGCTGCGGTGGGAGAGCGGGCACAAGCCTCAGCCCCGGCGGGCGCTGCCCACCCGGCCCACGAGTGCCCGAGCTGCCCCTTTCCCCCAGCCCAGCCCTGCCCGGGGCTGCCGGCTCCCACCTGTGCGATTGGAAAGGTATTTGCCGTGCGCATCCCGCAGCCGCTCCACACACTCGGAGGCTGCCAGCGTCCTGGAGAGGAGGCAATCTGCAGGCAGACAGGAGGCAGGGCTCAAACCCGGCAGCACAGCCACTCTCCAACGTCCGTAGGACGGCGGGGATGGAGGGCTTTGCACGGCGTCGGGTTGGGTTAACGCTGAGTTTGGTCAACGCCGGGGAACTCACCTGCCGAGCCGGTGCAGCCGATGTGAGAGGGATCCTCCATGCGACCGAGGGCATCCTGCACCATCCGCTCCGCCTCCCGCGCGGTGCCCTGCAGCAGGGCAAACTGCTCCTCGGCCAGGCGCTGCTGCAGCTCCCGCTCCCCGCTCTCCTGCCGAGCCGATGCGGGCGTCACGGCCCCCGCCACGCCGGCTGGGGATCCCCCCCCCCCCCCACCGCTGCCTCCAGCTCTGCTGAAGCCCCGCAGCTTGGCAGGGAGGGGGATGCCGGGATGCCCCCGGGGTACCTTGTCTCTCAGTTGGGTCTGCAACGTCTCCAGCTCCATCTTGCTGCTCTCCTGCTCGCGGCTGAGCGTGTCCCGCAGCTGCTGCAGCTCGGCCCGCAGGGCGGCCACCTCCTCCCCGTGCCGCTCCGCTGCCCGGCTCAGGCTGTCCCTCTCCTGCTCCAGGCCAGCAATCCGGGTGCTCTGCTCCGCTCCCGCCTGGGTGGGTGCAAAACAGTGGTCGGAGCTGTGCCGAGGGTGAACCCTCTGGTTTGGGGACTTGCTCGCGGTCCAGGCTCGTGTCACCCCAACCGTCCCTGCTCGGTGCATCGCAGCCCATGCGGGTCGCAGCCCTGCATCACCCGCTGCCCGGCAGCAGCCTTGCAGCTCTGACGGCCTCGCCTGGGGCCGACTGAGGTTCCCTGGGGAGCCCTTTCGCTTTTATCAGCGAAAATTCACTTTTATTATCCTGATGGAGGAAGAGATGGAAGGTGCGGGCTGCCAGCCCTGGAGCTGGTTCTGCTCCATCCCTGTCCCGCTGCAGAGTGTCTGCCCACCCCGGGGCCGGGCAGCTCCATTTTCCTGCCACCTTTTGCTTTCTACAACGAACCTGGAAACCCCCCGCTGCCCTCCACAGCTTCGCAGGCACGAAATACCCTCTGGCACGCCAGGAAGCCCGTGCAAAGGCTTGCGATGGCATGGCACGCTCCCTGCCTGGGTTTTACAGCGGGCAGAGCCGCCCTGCCTGACCCTGCTGTTGTAGGGATTTTGGTCAGTGATCCGGCTGCTGGAGGCCATTGCTCCACCCGCTCTTGCACCCAGAAGCGTTAAACCCCCTGGTACGACCACTAAACCCATCCAGATGTGGGGAGGAAGAAGACAGGGAGCTGGTTCTCAGGGCAATGGTGCGTAACGCCTGGAGGGGTAACACCTCACCCAAGCGCTGTGACAGCGGGCAGACCTCCCTCTCGCCCGTGCTGCCTGTCCCGCCACGGTGGTGGCGCTGGTGGGGGCCACCCACGGGCTCTCACCTGCGTGCTGGACTCCAGGGTGCCCTGGAGGACCTGCAGCTCCTGTCTGCTGGCAGCCAGCTCCCGCTTCAGCGTGTCCAGCACCTCTGCCTGCTCCTGAGACTGCGGGCGAGAAGGGAGATTGCCGGTGCCCCATGGGGAAGCCCATCACCCCCCTCCCAGTATGTCCACCCCATCCCCACTCACCTTCCTCTGAGCCTGCTCGCTCACCCGCTGGAAGGAGTCCTCCAGCTCCTTCTTCTCCCGCTCCACGTCCCCCTGGGCCTGCCTGGCCACCGTCACTTGCTTGGTCACCTCTGCGTTCTGGGGACAGCAGGGAGGGACCCCCAGTGTCAGGGGGCACGGCCAGGGGGCACGGGGATGCTGGGGTGGGGTGGGGATTTTGGGAGCCCACCTTCCTCAGCAGGTCGGCGTGGTTCTGCACCAGCTCGCTGTACTTCTCCTTCAGCTTGCTGTACCGCTGCTCGTTGGCCTGCGCCCGCCCTGCCGCGCACGCAGGGACACCGAGGTGAGCACTTGGGACCCCCCCACCCCAGGGCGCACCCCCCACCCCGAGCTGGGTGCCGGCTCTCCCCGCTCACTTTCGATCTCCGTCAGGCTCCTCTGCGCCTTTTCGGTGTCCTCCCGCTGCTTCTTCAGCTCCTCCAGCTCCGCGCGCAGGAACTCGCTCTCATCCTGCGCCTGCTGCTTCAGGTGCCGCTGCTCGGCCAGCTCTGCCTCCAGCTCGCTGGCGCGGCCGCGCAGCTGCACCGTGCCCCGTGCGCTCTGCGGGGACGGCAGGCGAGCAGCTCCCGGTGCCGTTCGGTAGCTGCTGGCACCAGCCGATGCCCGCCGGTACTGTCCAGCGGCCACCCCGCGGGTAGCACCCCGCCAAGCCCCAAATGCAGCGGGGTGAAGCACTGAGGATGCTGGGCAGTGGGGGTGAGCCTGGACCCCCCGGCAGGGATGCAGCCCCCCCCGCAGCACACGTGGGGACCCCCCGTACGGGCAGGGATGGCTGCGCCAGGGATGCAGAAGCCATCGTGGACAGGGCAGGACAGACAGACAGATGGAGTCACCGCCTTGCCCACCTGGGGATGCAGCCAGCACCCCACCAGCCCCATTCCCAGTGTGAGCTGCTGGGTCTCATCCTGCCCCTGGGCTGCCACGCGGGTGCTCACTGTGTGGCACCACCGGAGGGTTGTCACTCACCTCGGCCTTGAAGTTCTCCAGCTCCTCCTTCAGGGCTGCGATCTCCCCGTAAAGCTGCTCGATTAACCTGTCCCTGGGAAGGAGAGACATGGGGTACCATCCTCTGTGCCACCAGCCGTGTCAGTGAGGTGGGGACGCATCCTGGGAGGGGAGGCGTCCCCCGTGCCACCGTGGCTGCTGTGTCGCAGCAGCCTGGCAGGCAGCTGCGATGCTGAGCCAGGGAGGGGAGCTCCCAGTCCGATCCCGGCCACCCCCATGGAATCACTGGGACCGCTCACTTGTCATCCTTGTTCATCCCGTTCTGGCTGTTGAAGTTGAAGGGGTCGCTGCTAAAAGAGCTGCCGAAGATGTCGTCAAACTTATTGTCAAACAGGCTCTGCGGGGAGAGCAGCACGGACCTGGAGTGAACCCACCACCACCACCTGGGAGCCCTCATCCCCTCCATATTCCCGGTGGCACCACTGAGCCAACCCACGTGCTGGCAGGGCTGCTGCCTGCTCGTGCTGCCTGGACACCAGGGCTGGATCCCCTCCGCTGCTCCCAGGGAGTTGAACGTGTTGAATATGGAGCATCCGTGGTCTGTCCCCACCTAACTCCCGGCAGGGATGGAAGATCCCCAAAGCCATGTTCACTGCACGTCCCTTCCCCTCCCAAAATGCTCTGTGCCTGGGGACAACCCTTGGTGGAGAGGGGAGCAAAAACCTAAGGAAAGCACGCAGAGCTGAGGGGCGATGCTGGGAAGCCAAACACCTCAGCCAGCCATCACTGGAGGGCACCAAACCACTAAGAGAAGCACCGTGAGACGAAGCGACAGGATGAGGGGTAACGGTTTTAAACTGAAAGAGGGGAGATTTAGAATAGATGTTTGGAAGAAATTCTTCACTGTGGGGGCGGTGAGCCCCTGGCTTGGGTTGCCCCGAGAAGCTGTGGCTGCCCCATCCCTGGAGGTGTTCAAGGCCAGGTTGGACGGGGCTTGGAGCAACCTGGGCTGGTGGGAGGTGTCCCTCCCCAGGGCACGGGGGTTGGAATGAGGTGATCTTTAAGGTCCCTTCCAACCTAAACCACTCTACAATTCTAATTCAGCCTGGCTCAGACCTAGTGGCACCCACATGTGACACCCAGCACCCACACTGCCCTCCCACAGTGATGCTCCCCAACATCTCCCATGCAGCCCTAAGTAATGTGCTCTAGGCAATCCTGCTTTAGCAGGGGAGTTGGACTAGATCTCTAGAGGTCCCTTCCAACTCTGAAACTCTGTGATTCCATGATCTGAGGCCATCCCACTGTCTCAGCCCCCCCCCACGGCATGGTTTTGGAGAAACAACCCTGGTCCTGGAGTCAAAAGGCACCCACCGTCCTCTCCACAGCCTGAGGGGCATGGGCAGTGCCGCAGCGGCTCACCTGTGATGCCGTGTCCATCTCCACCAGATCTGTGATGGGCTCGCTGTCGGGTGAGGACGCCTCGGCGGGGATGACCACCACGGGGCTGATGTGCTCTGACAGCGCTGAGGCACGTAGGAAATTGGGAGGGTTCTGGGGAGGGAGGGGAGCATGGCTGGGTGGGGGAGGACCAGCACTGCCACAGGGCTTCAGGCATGGTTGGTCAAAATCCTGCCCTGGTGCTGAGCTGGCCATGCCCAGACCCGTAGGAATGGAACTAGGACCAGCAGGGATGGAGCCAGGACCCATGGGGACGAATCCCGGCAAGGGCTGAGGGCTGGTGAGAGCGGGGATCCCAGCCACCGGCTGGAGGGGCAACTCCATCCTGCAGGATCCCACCCAGGGAGGGATGCAGGGATGAGCCTCAGGCTCCAGGAGCCCCACATTGCCACCAGCCCCTGGAAGCTGGGCAAGGTGGCAATGCGACTCTTTTTGGACAACACATCTCCTAGTGCCACCAACCCCAGCAACGGGGACAGCAAGTGTGGGGACCGCAGGGTCTCACCTCCGGCAGCTGCGGGATCTGAATCAGCCGCTTGAAGTACTGCAGGTTGCTGGAACGGTAGAAGAGGTCCTTCAGCCTGCAAGGGGCAGGGAATGGTTAGGGATGGCTCTTGCCTAACCCAGACACCCCACCCCAAATGTGGGTAGCTCCAACCCCTCGCCTGGCTCCATGATGGTGTCACCGGGCCACCACACTGCGCCAGAGGGGACGGTGGTGTATGCTGCCACCAAACCCACAGCAGATCCTGAGAAAACCCCATCACCAGCCTCCCTCTGGCACAAACTGCCTGCTGGAGGCTTCCTCCCATAAACCCAGGACCTGATGAGCAGAGAGAAGGATCTGAAACTTGAGGAGCTTGATCTAGTGGTAGATGTCCCTGTCCATGGCAGGGGGGTTGGACTAGATGATCTTCAAAGGTCCCTTCCAACCCAAACCACTCTGTGTCTATGAAACCATGAACTGCAGCAGGATGGCTGCACTGGGTCATACCGAGGTAGAGTCACCTCTCTGTCATCCTCACCATGGCCAAAGCTTGAAGGGACAACACCATTGCTCCCACTATGGTCCTGGCCACCAGTGGGTTGGGGGCTTCCAGCCTGGAGGCCACATCCGCAGCATCCCCTCAGCTCACCGCAGGAACATCTCCCCCAGGAGCAGGGATACACCTCTTCAGGATTTCCAGTTTTGGGGATGAGAGGTGGTGCCCAACCGTGCCGCTTGCAGCTCCCCTCCCTTCCAGCCACCCCAGCATCCCAGCCGGTATCTCGGTGCTGTTGATACCTGCCCCAAGGTCTCTGCCCTGGGTGGTCAGAGCCCACGGACAGCCCTGCTATCTACTGACGTCACTGCCTGGTGGTTTACCCATGGGCACTGGTTTGCAGTTTATGACCTTGAATCGAGCTGTCCCTCGGTGCCGTGACATCATCACACTGCTCTCGTTGGCCAGTTTTTTGTTTTGACTACCCTAAATAATCACGTACCAGGGGCCGTGACACTTCACTGCTCGGTCTTTTTTGATCTCATTTAAAACACGGTGAGAGGGTGAGAGGACCGGTTCCAGCACCATAGCTGGGATCACCCTGAGACAGAAAACCCAACCATTTATCTCCTCACCTCTGTGCAGTTATTAATCCAGGCAAGACTTTTCCTCGTGTCTCATAGGATCATGGACTTACAGAGTGGTTTGGGTTGGAAGGGACCTTCAAAAACCATCCAGTCCACCCCCCTGCTGTGGACAAGGACACCTCCCCCCAGCCCAGGTTGCTCCAAGCCCCGTCCAACCTGGCCTTGAACACCTCCAGGGATGGGGCAGCCACAGCTTCTCGGGGCAACCTGCGCCAGGGCCTCACCACCCTCACGGTACAACATTTCTTCCCCATGTCCATCCTCACCCCACCCTCGTTCCGTTTAGAACCGCTGCCCCTTGTCCTGTCCCTGCAGGCGCTGGTCAAAAGTCTCTCTCCCTCTTTCCTATAAGGCCCCTTCAAGGCCTGAGCGGCCGCAGTGAGGTCTGCGCGGAGCCGTCTCTTCTCCCGGCTGCACACCCCCACCTCTCTCAGCCTTTGTCCACGGCAGAGGTGTTGCAGGCCTGGGACCATTTTGGTGGCCTCCTGTGGGCCGTCTCTCCCAGGTCCGTGCCTGCCTTGTGCTGGGGCCCCCAGGGCTGTAGGCGGTGCTGCAGGGGGGTGTGAGGAGAGCGGAGCAGAGGGGCAGCATGCCCTCCCTGGCCCTGCTGGCCACGCTGCTGGGGATGCAGCCCAGGAGACGCCTGGCTTTGTGGGCTGTGAGTGCACATTGCCGGCTGATATCCCATTTGTCACCCACCAGTCTCCTCCCATCCTTCCCCACAGGCTGCTCTCCATCCATCCATCCATCCATCCATCCATCCATCCATCCCTCCCTCCCTCCCCCAGTCTGTGCTGGTACTGGGGTTGCCCCAACCCAGGTGCAGGACCTTGCACTTGGCCTGGTTGAACTTCATGAGGTTCACATGGACCCACTCCTCCAGCCTGTCCAGGTCCCTCTGGATGCCACCCCTTCCCTCCAGCATATCAACTGCTCCACTCAGCTCGGTGTCACCCACATTTTGCAGGGCATTTCCATTTTTTCCCAGAGCTTTTGGAAATAAATGCCCATGCTCGTGCTCAGCATCACCCTGCATCAGCTCATGGCCTCTCACAAACCCAACTCCCACCTTCCGCATGCAGCGGCACCCACCCCATCCCATGCTGTCTTTTTGATGAAGACCCTTTCCCACACCTCATTTCCCTGCTGTGCCAGGCACCGGGTCAGCCCCTCCGCTCCCTCCTCCCCTCTCCCTGAAGCCCTTTTTATTTACCAGCACCGTAACACCTCTCGGCCCTGGGCACTGGTAATACTCCAGCAGCATCACAGCCACCCTCATGTCCAAGGTCTCGGGTAACTGGGTGACCATGACTCAGGTCTGGCGCTCTCCTCCTAAACCTTTTATCTGCTGCTTTTAAAATCTCTTATTGATATTTTAATTTAGGACAAACATGGGGACACTGGTGAAATGAGCTTTACCTTTTCCATTTCTATCTGTCCCCACCCAAGGATGGCTTTTCCCACCCGAAAGCCACCTCCGCTCCACTGCACCACCCAGCAGCACCCCTGGCACCCAGGCTCTCTGCAAGGCTCTTCACGGACCCCTCCTCAGCTTTGCAACACCCAAAGGTTTCACCCTTTGGTTGCCACTTTTAACAAGCTCCCTCAGGTTTGTGCAGCTGGCTTTTTTTTTTTTTTTTTTAAATTCAACAGAATTGGGGGGAAAATCTCTTTTCCCTGTCCCATGCTCCCAGCACCATGACCGTGAGAACGGCTTGTGCAGACCCTCCTTCTACCAGCAACATCTCAAACTGCTTCCATATGCTGGTTACCGTCTCCTACCCTATTGCTTCTACCAACGCATCTCTCTCCCGACAGTGCCGACGGACCCATTGCAAGCAGAAAATGCTGCTAAGGGTGCTGAGCGCCCTGCTCAGCCGACAGCCAGCCTGGGGCATCCCCAGGGTGTCCCCACCAGCAACGCCCCGCACTCACCTTCTCAGCCCGTGCCCAGACTTTCATCTCGGCACGTCAATCGCAAATTGCATTTAAAATTGCAATTAAAGGGTTTGAGGGTTTTAAATCGTCGGATGTGCTGCCAGCCGCCGAACGCCTCACGGAATCATGGAATCATGGAGTTTCAGAGTTGGAAGGGACCTCTAGAGATCACCCAGCCCAACTCCCCTGCCAAAGCAGGAGTGCCCAGAGCACATTACTCAGGACTGCATCCAGGCGGGTCTTGAAAACCTCCAGAGAAGGGCACTCCCCCCCCTCCCTGGGCAGCCTGTGCCAGTGCTCTGTCACCCTCACCGTAAAGAAGTGTTTCCGTGTATTTGAACGGAACTTCCTGTGTTCTAACTTGTGCCCATTGCCCCTCGTCCTGTCACTGGGAACCATTGAAAAGAGCCTGGCTCCATCCTCCTTCAGCCCACCCTTTAGATACTTGTACGCCATAATAAGGTCTCCCCTCAGCCTTCTCTTCTCCAGGCTAAAGAGTCCCAGCGCTCTCAGCCTTTCCTCATAAGGGACATGCTCCAAGCCCTTCATCATCTTAGTTGCCCTTCACTGGACTCGCTCCAGCAGTTCCCTGTCCCTCTTGAACTGGGGAGCCCAAAACTGGACACAGTATTCCAGTTGTGGCCTCACCAGTGCAGAGTAGAGGGGGAGAATGACCTCCCTCGACCTACTGGCCACACTCTTCCCTATGCAGCCCAGGTTTCCATTGGCCTTTTTGGCAATAAGGGCACATTGCTGCCTCATGGATAATTTACTATCTACTAGGACCCCCAGATTCTGCTCCTCAGAACTACTTCCCAGCAGGTCCGCCCCTAACCTGTACTGGTGCCCAGCATTCTTCCTCCCCAGGTGCAGGACCTTGCACTTGCTTTTGTTGAACCTCATTAGGTTCTTCTCTGCCCAGCTCTCCAGCCTGTCCAGGTCACGCTGGATGGCAGCACGGCCCTCTGGGGTGTCAGCCACCCCACCCAGTTTGGTATCATCAGCAAACTTGCTGAGGATACACTCTGTCCCCTCATCCAGGTCATTAATGAATATATGTGTCCAGTTTGGGGCTCCCCAGTTCAAGAGGGACAGGGAACTGCTGGAGCGAGTCCAGCGAAGGGCAACTAAGATGATGAAGGGCTTGGAGCATCTCCCTTATGAGGACAGGCTGAGAGCGCTGGGACTCTTTAGCCTGGAGAAGAGAAGGCTGAGGGGAGACCTTATTATGGCGTACAAGTATCTAAAGGGTGGGTTGAAGGAGGATGGAGCCGGGCTCTTTTCAATGGTTCCCAGGGACAGGACGAGGGGTAACGGGCACAAGTTAGAACATAGGAAGTTCCGTTCAAATACACGGAAAAACTTCTTTACGGTTCGGGTGACAGAGCACTGGCACAGGCTGCCCAGGGAGGTGGGGGAGTCCCCTTCTCTGGAGGTTTTCAAGACCCACCTGGATGCAGTCCTGAGTAATGTGTTCCAGGCAATGCTGCTTTGGCAGGGGAGTGGGGCTGGGTGATCTCTAGAGGTCCCTTCCAACTCTGAAAACTCCATGATTCCGTGATATTGAACAAAATTGGACTGAGGATTGACCCCTGGGGGACACCACTGGTTACAGGCCTCCAACTAGACTCTGTGCCGCTGATCACAACCCTCTGAGTTCTCAATTAATGGAACTCGTTAGAATTAATAACACCGTTATCTGGTAATTCAATAGCTGCGGATTAGCCAAGCAGAGCGGCTGTCCTGGCGGAAGCCGGAGGGAAAGCCAAGAGGTCGAAGCGGGCTGGATTTCAGAGCCCTAAGCAATACCGACTCCTGCCCTTCCTCCGTCTCCATCACTCCACTACTGAGCCCTGGCACAGGGGCTCCAGTGTCCCCCTGCGCTCCCTCTGCCCTGGGAGCACCCCCGGAGCATCGCCGGCGGCAGGGAGAGCCAGCGCCCCGGGTCTGGGCACTTACTTTCTGAACTGCTCCAGGAAGCGATCCCGGTGGCCCTGCAGCGTGTCCGCCGGCAGACCTGGAAGAAGCAGCAAGTAGAAGCGTCACTGGGTGTCTCCAAGCTGGGAAGGAAGCACGGATCAGGGGACAACCCACTGGCATGGCCATGGGGGGATGGGTCTTTCCCAGAGATGGCCACCCTCCTCCTGGGGTCTGAATGCTGCGGGGTCGGCGTCCCGCTGCAGGAGGCGATCACGTCCCCCCCAAACACCCCCAGGGCAGGGAAAGGCAGAGAGCCGGCGTTCAGGCAGCTGCCACCATAATTTGAGGTCCTGGGCGATGCGGTTCTGCAGCCAGTGCCTGTCCAAAGCCAGAGGAGCTCCTGGTGGGCACCGTCCCCATGTCTGAGGGATGTTCAGCAGGGCTGGCTCCTGGGACAACTCGGTCCCCCAGCACTTGCACCTCCTTGTCCTTTATCCTAGTGAATCCCTTCACCACCCAAAAAAGGCTGGGAAGGAGATGGGGGGTGAATGGCCCAGCCTGAGCAGGGTGGTGACCCCCGGTGTCCCCCTCTGTGTCCCCCCCCCCCGGGCCCGAGCTGGTGCTGGGGACACTCACAGGAGTGGAGCTTGAAAAGCAGCTTGACGGTGTAGTCGTAGAGGTGGCTGCAGTCCAGGATCACCTGGATGAGCGGGGCCAGGCGGCACTGCCCCGCGGCCGTCACCGACACCGAGCGTGACATGTCCAGGGAGCTGAACACTGCGGGAAAGGAGCATAGGATCGGGCTCCGGCAGCACCGCAGGGTGCCATGCCGTGTCGGCCACGTCCGCAATTGTCACCCAGAACAAGAGACGTTCACCCGCAGCGAGACACCCGCTGGCCCTTGGGGACCCAGCCCGCCACCCCGTAGCCATTTGCTGGTCCAGAGGAAGGGGAAATTCCCACCCAGGACTCCCCCGCAGACGTGGGAACACTTCAGCCCGGCACTGTGGGCTGGAGGTGCCTGGTCTTCTCTGAGTCCCCGTGTAGAGCTCCCAGCCCCCGAGGACACAAAGCCCCTGTGCTGTGCCCGTCACAGCCGTCCCGCGGGCTTTCGGGTGTGCCGTGTGTGCCGGTGGGGACACGCTCCAGACACGGCTGGGAGCAGCTGGCAGCGCCTCACGTCCCTCATCCTTTGTCCACGTCACGGTGAATTGCATCTCGTGCCGGGGTTGCAGGATGTGCCCCGGTGTCACGGGGCTGGGGGCAGCTTGGGGCGCGGGATGCCACTCTCGTGAGACCCCACCTGGAGTACTGCATCCAGCTCTGGAGTCCTCAACATAAGAAGGACATGGACCTACTGGAGCGTGTCCAGAGGAGAGCCACGAGGATGATCCGAGGGCTGGAGCACCTCTCCTATGAGGAGAGGCTGAAAGAGTTCAGCCTGGAGAAGAGAAGGCTCCGGGGAGATCTTATTGTGGCCTTCCAGTCCCTAAAGGGGGCCTACAGGAGAGCTGGGGAAGGGCTTTTTACTGGGGCATGTAGCGATAGGACGAGGGGGAATGGTTTTAAACTGGAAGAGGGCAGGTTCAGATTGAACATTAGGAAGAAGTTTTTCCCTGTGAGGGTGGTGAGGCACTGGAACAGGTTGCCCAGAGAGGTTGTTGAGGCCCCATCCCTGGAGGTGTTTAAGGCCAGGCTGGACGTGGCCTTGGGCAACCTGGTCTGGTGGGAGGTGTCCCTGCCTATGGCAGGGGGGTTGGAACTCGATGATCTTCAAGGTCCTTTCCAACCTAAACCATTCTATCATTCTACGCCGGGCTGCTGGAGCCGTGCCCAGTCCCCGCGTCACAGTCCAGCCTTGCAGGTCTCCCGGGAGGCATGGGACGGTGGCCCTCAAGGCGCGCTGGTGCAGCAGGCAGGCTAGCAGGGCAGTTGGAGAAGATGCCAGCTCCATCTCCCTCCATCCAGCAGCTCCCCTCCGACAGGCAGAGCAGCGAGAGCTCCCAAGAGCGCTCCGGGGACGGGGCTGTGCCACACGGGACGAGCCCCTCGGCACCAGCACTGCCCGGCCCAGCCAGCATGCAGCCCCGAGACGCGGGTGCTCCGTCCAAACAACCCTGTCCCACCAGCACCCAGGGCTTGTTGCAGATGAAGGCTCATCCCAGAATTGCTCTAATGTACCCCAAACCTGATACTGCTCGAGCACGCAGAGGTGCGCGACAGCCCTGAGTGTTGAGACCGGGTTTTTTTTTACCCCCCCAACTTGCTGGCGCAGGAGGAAGGCAGGGTGCCCCCACGCCTCCCCCAGCTCCAGCACTGCCATAACCCCCCCCCCCTCCCCTCCCCTGGCAGCTCGAGTTCGCTGCAAATAAAAGCCAAAACCTGTCGCAAGCCCATGGCTAAGACGAGAAGAAATTCAGCCCGAGGAGGCTGCTGGAGCGGGAGAGCCCGAAACTGGGGTGTCGCCTGGGGGGGAGCGGGGTGGTGCGGTGCAGCCGGCTCCGCGGTGCTGCCAGAGGGCTGCCACGAGGCAGCACCACTCTGGCACGCAGGGACTGCAGGTGGTAATAACTCAGGTGAAGCACCCAAAAAAAGAGATGAGCTGCGAGGCCCTCCCGACAGCATCCTTCCTGGAGCCGGCTCAGCCCCCGCAGACCCCCACCCCGACCACCCCAGGGCAGGACAGGGGCTCACCTGTCTGGAAGAGGTTCAGCTCACACTCCAGGTAGTCAAACATCTCCACCGTCAACTGGAAACTAGGAAAAAGGGATGAGGATGGTTGGGGAGCATCCTTATGGCCACCTCAATCCGTGCCAGGTGCCACCCCAGAGGGAGGAGCGGGTGCTCCGGCGTGGATGCGCCCAGCCTTGCCCGAGGGTTCTGCCTGCTCCCAGCACCCACAGCAGGGCTGGGGAGAAGGTGCAAGGTCCCGTCCCCGGCTGGGTCACGCTGCCGGTGAGGTTCGGCAGCACCGTGCCGCCCTGCCTGCATCTGCCCCCCTCCCTCGCCTCCTGCCCCTGCCCCGCACTCACAAATTATTGACGTCGTTCTCCCCCGCCTCGTCAAGCTGCCGGTCAGACATCTGGAGATTGCCAGGGAAGCGGGGATTCTGCGTGGCAAAACAAGAGTTGGGAAAGGGGTTTGGAGGATCTCCTGATCCACAGCTTTGGGAGCAGCAGGGTTGCCCATCCGGCTGGTGGCTTCAGTGCAAGAGACCGGGACGGCTCTTTGCATGTGCTGAGAGTGATGTCAGAAGGAAAGGGGGCTAACACGAGGTCTGCTGAGTCCCGGCTGACCGCAGCATCCCCAATTCGTGGTGCCCATATTCTCCCCAACAAGAAAAGCCAATTCTCCCTGGGCTTAGAAACCTGCTGAGCAGGGAGGAGATGGGGCCACCAGCTCACGCATGGCATCCCCTAGAGCTGGAGGGGAAGGAGCCAATATCTGCCCCGGGGGGCAAAGCCTCTTCATGCTGCCCAGGCATTTTGGGGAAGGTCACGTCATGGCTCCAAACCAAATCGGGGTGATGGATACAGCCTGGCTTCAGAAAACACTTCTTTCCAGCACAGCTCGGAAATGAAGGAAACACCGCAGGTACCAAACCTGCCGCAGCCGGTTACTGTAAGGATGAGGGCGCTCAAAGCCACCATGACTTCCCATTCTCCTCCTGGTAGCATGCTGTTATCTTAATGCCACAAGCAGATTCTTCTCTTCTCTTCTCTTCTCTTCTCTTCTCTTCTCTTCTCTTCTCTTCTCTTCTCTTCTCTTCTCTTCTCTTCTCTTCTCTTCTCTTCTCTTCTCTTCTCTTCTCTTCTCTTCTCTTCTCTTCTCTTCTCTTCTCTTCTCTTCTTCCGTTCCATTCCTATTCTTAGTCTATTTCTATTTCTATTTCTATTTCTATTTCTATTTCTATTTCTATTTCTATTTCTATTTCTATTTCTATTTCTATTTCTATTTCTATTTCTATTTCTATTTCTATTTCTATTTCTTTCATTCCATCTGCCTAAATAATAAGCTCTGTTGACATGAGCGCAGCTTCCTCAGGCACGAGAGGGCACTTTTCCCTTTCTGTAATACACGCTCCCCATCACCCCTGGCAGCCGGCACAGCACGGAGCAGACCCGGAGCCGGCGCATCCTCTCCGAAGGGCGGCCCGAAGAAGGGACCTGCCCAGCAGCGCTGCTCCAGGGGCTGGAAACAAGCTCCTGATAATGGGGAAAAAAAACCCTAATCTGGGATGGTGCCCTGGGATTCCCCTGCCCAGGAACACCCACGGCCCAAGAGCCCAAAGGGAAGAGAGAATAAGTGGATTTTGGTGACCGGCACTGATTATTTCAAGCTGGGGACAGCACTGGGTGGGACAGGATGGGACATCACGCTGACTCTGGCCGGGACCAACCCTGCAGTGTCCCGTGCGTAGTGATGTTTACCAAGTGCGGCAGGTGATGGAGGGCAGAAGCCCTGGGAGCTGCTGGGCACCGAGAGGTTTGTTCAGTGCTATCTCATCCCGATTTCCTGATTTCCCTGATAAAACTAAAGTGGGATTTATGGTCTGCAATGAACTGGGTGCTCATAAGGAAACCTTACACCTGTGACTCTGTTGAAGTTCCGCTGAGAACTAAGTTGTGCATGTTCAGTGGTGCTCAGATGAAGTTATTCACTATCTCCCTGTCATTCTTGAATTTCCAGGCTGACTTGTTGCTCCCACTCCACTTTTCCTGCCATATAAAAACCTTATTTCAGAAAGCATTAGAGTGCCTTACATCCAAACGTCAGTCCCAATCAAAGGCAGGTTTCTCTGCACATCTATATTATTTCTCCTTTGCTGACCATGGCAAATAATCCTCCACGCTCGCGTGCCGTTTGGAGCCGGTGCTGCTGCTCATCCTTCTCCGTGCATGACCAGGGGCACCTCCCAGCCCAAATTCCCGCCATCCCTCCCCGCATTCGTGGTGATGCAGAAAAGTCAGGCTCTGCCACAGGGGTTTCTGGGTGATTTATGGCTCGGTGCTGGCCCCTGCGCTGCCTCCTGCCTGTCCCTGCTGCCTGCGTTTGCTTTAGCCCTTCCCGATCTTGCCAGGGCAGCGCTGGGGATGGGCAGGAGCTGCTCCTACAGCACGGCATGGCACGGCCCCCACATGCCCTCCCCACTCCAGGACCCCACTTCCACCTCTGCCCATCTCAGATACTTGGGAGGGGACGTGCACCCCAACTTGTAGCCCCCCAACTCCCAGCCCAGGTGCCTCCAAGCAGTCCTGATCCACCACGAAACTGTCCATCCCTGAGGCACTGGTCCTTGGGCCACTTTTTATCCAGGCTAAGGATGGACCCTGGCAGCCTGCGACATGTTGCACAGAGGCAGCAGGACAGCCATGACAGAAGAGAGGACCCTTAGGGGTGACAGCACCGGGACAGCTCTGCCAGCCCCTCTCCTGCACAGCAACGTTGCCATAGCTTTTGTCCGAGTGTGTCACCACCCGCTCCTTTTGGGGCCGTGGGGATGGGACGATGCTCACCTTGGTGTGAAACTCCATCTTGGTTCTCAGCAGTTTGAGGTAGATGCTGCAGAGCTGTCCGTAGCCCTCGCTCAGATGGCCCTGGGGACACCAAAAAGCTGTTGAGACCTGAGGCAGGCTGTGAAAATGTCTTCTCCCCTCGCGCCGTGAGTGACACCTCCCTTACCTCCCCCAAAAACACCGCCAAAACCCTCCTCGCCAACACGTGGGCTGCAGGCTGGCTTGCAGCAAACGTGCTGAAAGGATTTGGTCAAGACCTTCTCACCACCTTCTCTGCACATTTCAATGCTGTGTTTGACCACCAGAGCTGAGTTTTACCGGCTTTTGCCATAAAACAGGAAGAAGGCATTTGATTTTGATGGAAGGGGATATTGAACACAAGCAGCAAACCCAGCCTGGAGAGGTCCCGGTCGTCACGGGTCAGCCACGGCTGAGCATCTGCTCGGCCCTCGGAGCCTGGCTCCTCCTGGGTGAGACCACCATCCAAGCCAGGACCTCCTCCAGCCTGGCCAGGACACGGAGTGCTGCTGAGGGACCCCCGGGGTGTCCCCACCGCGGCGGCTGGTGGAGTCAGCCACTTACCCACATCCTGCTCATGTCGCTCAGCTCGTTCTTGTATCTCACGGAGTCTTTCAAGACCTGGAGGAATGATGACGAAAGCACGTGGGCAGGAGGCAGAGCACCAGGGCAAGACGTGCCATACTTAGAGCCGGCAACCGGGGTAAGGAATGGGAGGTCTTGATGCGTTCCCGACCCTGCAGCCTGCCGGTGGTGTCACCACCGCCAGCCCCAGGGTGCCTCAGTTTCCCCATCCGCACACGGGGCAGGAGGATCCTTGCTGATGGCTCCTGCACCAGTGCCCTGCGGTTTCCTCCCGCACTGGTGCCGCGGTTGGCACCAGGGGTTGCAGTGCAGGGGGGGCTGCAGGCAGTGCAGCGCCGGGAAGGCTCCGGCAAAGCGAGCAGGGAACGGTCCCAGCGCCGGTCCCACCCAGGAGGGCACCGACCCGACCTGCCAGCATCTCCCACCGCACCGCGCAGCCCCACCGCGGAAAGGATTTGGCCCCGAGGCAGCTGCTGAGCGGAGCTCATGGCACTCACGTTGGAGTGGCCGTCCCGGAGGAGTTTGTGGAAGACATGGCAGAACTTCCAGCAGAGCACCGCGTTGCCCGACAGCGGCAGCCGGTTCACCACCGACCAGAAGGTCTGAGCCCCCTTCTCGTGGTGCGTGCCCAGGATGCATGGTGGTGGCCAGTCAAGGAAACGTTCCTTTCCCCCTCGGCGGCGATGGAGAGCGGCCACCCCAAAGCCGGCTGGTACCTGCAGAGCCGAGGGGAACTGGGCCATCGCAGGGAGCTGATAAGTTGCCAAGCCCAGGTACACATTGTCCCCCAAGGGTGGCACACGCTGTCCCCTCTCCTCCAGCCCCACATCATCGCTCCGTGAGCACCGTGGCATACTCAGGGCTGGGGCTGCGCCTCCGCTGAGCCTTCCCGGCTGCCCTGCCGGGATGCGGGGGATCCCCTTTCAGCGGAAGCGTACTCCCAAGCACCTTTGGGGACTAAAAGCATCCTCGGCCCAGGCTGACAACCTGCTGTGGGCATCCACCCCTCCCCCCCCCCCCCCTCCATGGGATGGC
Organism: Vanellus vanellus; assembly: GCF_965231255.1. Classification (NCBI taxonomy): domain Eukaryota; kingdom Metazoa; phylum Chordata; class Aves; order Charadriiformes; family Charadriidae; genus Vanellus; species Vanellus vanellus. The sequence continues at coordinate 566,483 of NC_138924.1, forward strand.
AGCGCTGGAAGCACAAGGCTGGGCACCCACCGACAAGAAAAGACTGCACCAGCAGGAGCAGGGACCCCGTGACGCGCCAGAAAAAAAAAAAAACCCAACCGTTATCAAGAGCACCCCAGGGTCCCATCCAGCCCCCCCCCAGCCAGCCTGCAGTGCTGGCCCGGCTGCGCCAGCACCTCTCCCCACGCGCCGCCTCGCTGCTGCCCCTTCTCCGGGCGGCCCCGGCCCCGCTCCCACGCTCGCCTGTCCCACGGCCGCCGACTTTGGGAAGGATATTTCTGGCGTGTTTCTCCTTGACAGCCACTTCCTGCGCATTAATAGCCTTATTGATGCTGACAGTCTGCAAAAGAGAAGCGGTGGAGGAAGGGGGGTGAGATGGGAAGGGTTCGGGCTCCCCCCCCCCCCCCCTCGCTCCCCCCTCACCCGCTGAGACCCCTCAGCTCTCCCGGCACCTGTGGGTGGCTGGGTCCCATCCAGGTCCCCGGCCCCTGCTCGTGCCAGCTGGATGCTGCCCTTGCCGGATGCCTTTCTGGGATGTGGTTGGCATTTGGCAGGTTCAGCTGCTGCCAGGACTCATTTACTCAGCATAATAACGCTGCAATTAAAGCAGCGACCAACAAAGGACCCTCTCCTGCCCTCGGAGCGGTGGGATGCGCAGAGGGAAGGCAAACCCCTCTGCATCACAGGCAGCAGCCGGCAGCTCCTGCTTCTTTTTCAGGGGGAACAGAGGGGAGAGGGCATTTCGGGGGGGGGGGAGGGAGGGGGCCACGGGGAATGCGGCAGTGGGATGGCGAGACCACCGTGCGCTGCGGAGGACAGCGCAGAGGTCTGGCAGCAGAGGACACGGCCCCAGCTGCGGGATCAGAGGGGCAGGAGACGCACCCGCTGCCCACAGCGCAGGCAGCTGCCCCGGCTGGCGCCCACTGCCACCCCACCGCCGACAGGCGCATCCGCCCACGGCACAACCGTTCCCGCACAACCCTCCCGTGGGGCCGGCGGCCTCTCCCCAGCACAACCCTGCCCGAAAACCGCCCTTTTGGTCTTGGCCGGGACAGGCGAGCCTTGCGACCGTGTCGGGGACCGCGGGAAGCCCACGCCTGGGCAGAGACAGCGCTCCATTTAGCCTCCGGAGAGGCAGCAGCAGCTGCTGGAAGTGTTTGCCGGGCAGGATTGTTAACCCTATGCCATTTCTGCCCCCTCGGGGAGCTGTGCCGGCAGCTGGGGGGGGACACCGTGGCTGCTCCTACTTGGCCACGGCGTGGGGGGAGCACAGGGTCCCCCTCTCCCCAAGCTCCCGCATCACTCCTGGTGACACGGTGATGCCGAGCACTTGCCTGGCACCTGCTCTGCGAGGATCCCGCTGCCGAGGGAAGAAACCGTCTGGCACAGCGCTGCCAGAAGTAGCTAATTTCTGATATAAACCAATTAAAGCAGCGGGATTCATCCCAGCGCCTTCCTCACTGCAATCCTTCTTGACCCCCCCCCCCCCCGGCTTGCTCACCCTCTCAGAGGCAGCCCCGCTACGGCTTCATCACGACTGACCCCGGTGACTCTGTGCTGAGCGGGGCTGGGGGGGCAACTGGCACCAGCCACGGGCACCCCACGGACGGCTGGGCATGGCCCAGACCCCCCCAGCGTTGAGCCCGACCCACCTCCCCCGAAAGTCCCTCTGCCACCAAAGCAGCCACCAGCTGGAGCGGGGACAATGTGCCGAAGGGCTGAGACAGCTTCTGATCTCACCCACAGCTGCCGACTGCACCCCCACCCCAGGGCCGAGCACCCCCTCAGCTGAGACACAGGGGCTGGGTCCTGATGTCCCAGTATGAACCAGTTCTGCTGCGGGGATGCTCTCGAGCAGGGCCGGTCCGTGCATCCCCATGGTGTTTGCAGCCCCATCCCTACGACGCTGGGGACCACGGTGGGTCTCCAGCCGCGCAGAGCTGCTCACCACACTCACCACCAGGTCCCTGCTTACTGGTGACCATGGAGGTGACCAGTAAGGACCATGGAGGTGACCATGGAGGTCATCAGTAAGGTGTGAGAGGCTCATTTCGGGGTTGGCAGGGGACCCGGTCACCAGCTGCAAGGCATGAGCATCCCAGTCCAGCAGCACGCTGGACACGGACAAAAACCGGCATTTCAGCTTGGTTTTAAGAAGAGCTGAAAGAAACACAGGCGGTGGAGAAACCTGATGCCATCAGGTGTCCCTTCCTACGGGGCTGGATGGAGGCGAGCAGGTTCCCCACGCAGGAGGACCACGGGTGGGAGCCACCCCTGCAGCTCTGCCCGGCCCCGCGGCCGCAGCCCTTTGTCGTTTATGAAACCCATAGAATAAAATTCAGCATGAAAAAAATCCCAACAAAATCCTCCGGAAGGCGCCTCTCTGCCAGCGGTGGCAGCCTGGAGGGTGACACCCACATCCCAACAGCCATCGGTGACACACGCCACGGATCCAGCTCCAGGTGCAGCTTGTCCATGTCCAAAATCCCAGTCTCCAGCCACGACAGCGCAGGCAGGACAGTCACAACGTGCCACCCAGCATGGTGCGAGGAGCGCCAGGATCGGCGTTTAAACACACGCCCCTCCTCCAAACAGGACTCTTGGACCACAAGTAACGAGCCAAGCACAAAGCTGGAGCCGGCGAGTGGAAGCTTGGAGCCGGAGGCAGGATGGGGCCACCACCGCTCTCCCGAAGCCGGTGGCTTCACCGCGACACGTATCTGCTCCCGCTGTCCTTGAAAGACCGGACGGGGACAGTCTCCGGAGGGAAAGCAGTGCCGGGGGCTGCCGCATCTCCAGGAAAGCTGGAAACGGAGCTCCCCGTTTAAGTGCCGTTTCCTGCCGGCTTTTCCTGGTAAAGCAAGGAGACGTTTTTCCAACCGAAGTGGCCCCCAGTGACCCCCGGCGAGTGGGGAGATACGGTGGGAGAGCGATGGGCGGTGGCCTCCAGGACCCTCCATCCCCGAGCCCCCCACTCTGCTTGAAGCACACGCGATGTCCGTGGGGACGGCAGAAAGGTTTTCCGAGGAAAAGCCGGATTCCACGTTTTATGTCCTTGCGGGTGCTGTGGGCACCCAACCTCCCCGCTGCGTTCCCCCGGGAGGGCAGGGCAGGGGTGCCATCCCGCGAGCACCTCGGGGAGGGACTTGGGAGATGCCCAAATCGCCGCTCCACCGGCCGGCAGCTCCGGCAGTGCCTGCCCAAGCAACCCGCAGGAGCGCAGGGCAGCGGCGAGGGACCGAGGCTGCAAGTGTCACCTCCAAGGGACAAGCGGGGTCGGGGATTGTGATGGTGGCACACACCGCCCTCCACGAGTTTTGGCCGCGAACCTGGGTCAAGAAGGAGGGAAATTTGGGGCTGCCTTGAAAGAAAGCTCAGACCTCTTTGCCACCGAGAAGGTCTTTCACCCCCACCCACAGGTGCTGCTTCCCAATGCCATCCGGCTGATGGGATTTTAATTATAATTTAATTACGAGCGTCTACACCACAAGGGCTGTTTCTAACCTGCCATCCCACGAGCACGGCCTCAACATCCCGTCTTGCCAACGGAGGGGGATGTCAGTCCCTGGTCCCCGTGCCCACGCGGGCACCCAAAGGGCTCCTCTCCTGCTGCCGCCCCCCCAGCGCTGGGAGCGGGGCAGGGGGCCTCGGGGGGTGCAGGGAGCCCGCGTGGGGCAGCCGGGCCCTCCCTTCAGCCCCACAGCCCTGCCGCCACCGCCACCGCCGGCAAAGGCAACCCCGGTGTTTCCTCTTGTGCAACGCCGCTACGGCAGCGGGGCCGGGAGGGAAGTGAGAGGAGAGGCCGGCGGGGCCCCGTTTGCACAATGAGAGCTGCAAGGGGGTGACACCGCCACGCCAGCATCCCCCTGGCAGGGCCAGCGGCTGGGGTGAGGGACAGAGCTCAGCGGAGCAGCAGCTGGGACAGGGCTGGGCCATGGCTGCTCGGCTGAGGCTGGGCGACCAGCACCGGCACTGCTGCAAGCACTGGGAACGCCGCAAGCACTGGGAACGCCACACCAGTCACACTGCAAGCACTGGTCACGCCGCAAGCACTGGTCACGCCGCAAGCACCGGTAACGTTACAAGCACTGGTCACGCTGCAAGCACTGGTCGCACTGCAAGCACCGGTCATGCCACACCAGTCACACTGCAAGCACCTGTAACGTTACAAACACCAGTAACGTTAAAGCACTGGTCACACTGCAAGTACCAGTCATGCCACAAGCACTGGTAACTTTGCAAACACCAGTAACATTGCAAGCACCGGTCATGCCACACCAGTCTCACTGCAAGCACTGGTCATGCCACAAGCACTGGTCACACCGCAAGCACCGGTAACGTTACAAGCACTGGTCACGCTGCAAGCACTGGTCGCACTGCAAGCACCGGTCATGCCACACCAGTCACACTGCAAGCACCTGTAACGTTACAAACACCAGTAACGTTAAAGCACTGGTCACACTGCAAGTACCAGTCATGCCACAAGCACTGGTCGCGCCGCAAGCACCAGTAACATTGCAAGCACCGGTCATACTACACCAGTCACACCGCAAGCACCGGTAACGTTACAAGCACTGGTCACGCTGCAAGCACTGGTCGCACTGCAAGCACTGGTCATGCCACACCAGTCACACTGCAAGCACCGGTCACGCCACAAGCACTGGTCACACTGCAAGCACCTGTAACGTTACAAACACCAGTAACGTTAAAGCACTGGTCACACTGCAAGTACCAGTCATGCCACAGGCACTGGTCATGCCGCAAGCACCAGTAACATTGCAAGCACCGGTCACACCACACCAGTCACACTGCAAGCACTGGTCATGCCACAAGCACTGGTCGCACCGCAAGCACCGGTCATGCCACAGGCACTGGTAGCTTTGCAAGCACCGGTCACGCCACACCAGTCACACTGCAAGCACCGGTAACGTTGCAAGCACTGGTCACGCCGCAAGCACCGGTCACGCCGCAAGCATCGTTAGCGTTTCAAGCGCCTCTGGAGCAGGGCGAGGAAACCCCACTGCCCGGAGCACGGAGAGGCCGAGGCCGTTCAGAGGAGGAGCAGTCAGGTAGTACCGACCAGGGCCTATCCAACCCGACAGCTCTGCCCCGGCGCAGTGGGACCTGCCTGAGCAGCTCCTCCTCCCTCGGCAGCACCCAAGGGGTCCCCAGACCACACAAGGTCTTCTCCTGTGGTTTTGATATGCCACCGCAGCCCTGTCCCGGGGGAATTTAGCGTCATTCCCATGGGACTCCAGGAATCCCGCTGGCAGGGAGCGAGCTGGACCGCATCCCACAGGACCCCCGCCGACTGCTGACTCTCGCCCAACACCAGAGCGGGGCCACCGACAGCTCCGCACCGGGGTGACATCCACCCCCCCCCACCCCCCCCCCAACCGTGGTTCACATCAATTAAAACACCTCTCCGGGTGTGGGGCCGCTCCAGACAGGGACAGAGGAGCCCAAAACTGCACGGAGGGACCCGGGACATTGCGACGGCGGTTTTCTGAGCACCGAGAACTCCCCTTCTCTTGCACACGCACATAAGCACACACCCCCCCCTCCCCCCCCCCCAGATCTCCCCAAATCACGCTCTCAGGCTCCTCTGAATTGCAAATTCCCGTCCGGCAGCGAAGAGCCGAACTCTGCTCAGGAGCTGCACGGCACCTTCCCTCTTATTTCCAAAAGGAAATGAGTGTTGATTAAAGAATCCAGAGCTATTGCAAATTATTTGGAGAAACTGAGTAAGTCGCAGCGCAAATCCTCTTAGTAACACTCCCTCATTTCTCCTTAATTCCTTTCTATAAATGGAGAGCTGGGACGAGCCATACCTCCGGAAAACCGCTCGCAACCGAGCCCCGCAGCCGCAGGGGCGCCGGGGGAAGCGAGCGGAGGGGAGACCTGACAACAACAAGCCTGGGAAAGAAAAAAAAAAAAAAAAAAAAGAAAAAAAAAAAGAAATTAAAAATAATAATAATAATAAAAAAAATCCGTGAGCTTAATGAAATTGCAAATCCCAGCGTAGCAAGGCTTCGCTCCGGCCCTGGAGGCGTGCGGGATGCCGGGCGAGCTTTTCGGAAGGCACACGTGTCTCTTTAAACACCGCTCACCACCAGTAGCTAAAAGCAAGGCACAGCCTCGCCGGGGCTTGGGAAAGGTTTTTCCCTGGCAAGATGCCGAAGCAAAGCCAGCTGGATAACGCCGATTTGGCTGCATCCGCTGCCGGATCCATGAGTTCGGAAAGAAAGCGCTCCTCTCCTGGCCGGCAACGTGCCGGGATGAAGCACCTGCACCGGGGCTGCGTGAGCATCTCCCTGAAGGCGCTGTCGCCCTTCCCGCCTCCTGCTGCCACCGCATGCCAAGTAATCCCCAAAATGACACGGATCTCAGATTTCCCTTCGCTTGGGCCATAAAAACCACCCCGTTTCCCCCAAAGTAATGTTGGCCTCCAGTGTTAAAAAACCCAAAACCTCGCTGCATCTGCTGGGGTTTGGTCCTGGTGGTGGCTCGAGATGTACCTCTCTAGGAGGAGACGTCGATGCCACCAGCTGGGATGCCAGCAGGAGAAGGAGGACCGAGGTGTACCAGAGACAGCCCTGAATCCCAAGGGACACCAGCACAGGGGCCTCAGGGGGGTGTTTGGGGACATCCTGCCCTGCTGCCCCTCCGCCCCCCACCCCGTGGCACATGGGACACCCCAAACTGGAGTCACTGGGAAGATGACCACGGGTTCTGTGAGCCACGTTGGCAGCCGATGGCAGGGCCACGAGGGTCTTCTTGGCAGACACCTGCCCTGGCATCACCGCCTCCGGGTCTGCTCGCCCAAGGTTGGGAAGATGATGACTTCAGATTGACGTCATGCTTGGTCTACCCACCACTGTCAGCGCTCTCTGGAGCCTGGCAAAGCCTGATGTGAGCATTATGGAGAAGCTCTTCCAGCACATGTGGTGCTTCCAGCAAAGAAACCACCTGGGCCAAGCCCGGAAGGGCTGATGTGATATCCAGAGGTCTTCACCTCACAAACAGACACAAGAGCATGGCAGCTGCCGTCCAACTCCCACCAAGCCCTTCGCCTCGGGAGCTGCGGTACCATTATCATGGCAGAAAAATGAAAATAAGTTGAAGGATACACATTCTGAGTGTACCTGAACCACCCCACCAGCACCCAGCTCCTCCCAAGGGCAGCAAGGTGGCATCAAAGCAGAGGTTGGGATCCACAGGGTGATGCGCCCACGAGCTGCATGTGCAAGGACTTAAACCACCGCTCCTCCTGGCCTTTCCAGAGCCTCCAGCAAAAATCCTGAGTTCAACACCATCACGAGAGCTGGGGCAGAACGAGACAGCGCAATGCCACCACTCCTCCATCTTGGAGGCAAGGAAAGGGAAAGAACGAAGACGACCACCCAACCGACTTGTGGTGGGTCCCAAAGACTCGAGCGAGACAACCGATGCCAGGAGGGGAGAGCAGTGCTGGTCACCATTGGCTGGAAGGGTTTGGTTCTACCAACACCAGAGACGAGAGCTTGCTACGTTGAACACATCACTGCCCACCACCGGAGGACCAGCACCCAAAGTGTTGGGCCACGAGATTCCACTGCAGATTAATTACTTGGACATGTGTTTTCTAAACGCATTCTGAGGCATATGGACTTTTCCAATACACAGATAAACCTTTGGGGAAAATAAAAAAAAAAAGGACAGCAAAAAAACTGATTTAGGGAGAAAAGCAAAGCTACAGAAGAAGCCAAACCTCAACAATGACCATCAGGGACCTCAACAATGACCATCAGGGAAGTTGACACCATGCAACTCAGATCCCTTTGAAGGCTCCAGCTGAAATAACAGTCAAAAGAGAAACCAACCCAGGCTGCAGCATAGCTTGGGGAGTGCTTTGGTCACCTCCAGCACTGTGAGGGGCCACCATGGGCCACCTCTGCCGCGCGCTCCCAACACACCACAGCCGGAGACCCCACAGCACAACCAGAGCCCAGCGTGGGCGGCTGAATCCCGGGAGAGACAGAAAACCAGGCGGCTCCCCAGGACCCCCGTCCCTCTCCACGGCTGCTCCCCACGAAAAACACTCGTTACTCTTCTCGTTTCATTATTGACATGGGCACTCCATCACTTGTGCTCCACGTTGCCCAGCCGGCTCGGCCACGGCCAGAGCCTTTTCTGCTGGCTGCCCCGTTAGCCGGGCTTTTAATTTTAAGTGGGGATTTTATGCGAAGATAATCTCTTCCAGCAGCGGTGATTTCTATCCAGGGAGGGAGGATGGCTGTGTTTTCCAGGGTCGGTGGTTGAGGTCCTCCACTGCCTTCAAATATTCCTGATCACCTTCCAAATGGTCCCAACCGAAGTCTTCTGCTTCCCAGCACATGCAAATATTTGGGCATTTTTTTGGAACAGGAGGATATAAAGGAGCGAGAGTGGAGGATGCGGGGAGCAGATGGCAGGATGCTCATCTCCGGACGCGCGTTTCGCTGATCAGCCGCCATCCCAGGACCGACTTTCCTTGGGAAGCGTTACCCCGGGGTGGGGTATCGCCCTAACGGGATGCTCCCCCATTCTACGGAGCCGGGATGCTGCGGGGATGCGGAGCCCGGTGGTACCAAGGTAGCTTTGGTGGAAATCCTTCCATGCAACGCCTCCCGCCGAGCGGCAGCTCCCGCAGGCAGCTCGGGGTGTCCCTTCCTGTTTTCCCTCCGGGATGTCTGGATCCTGCAACGGAGCCGAGAAGAGCCAGCACCCCACGGGCCCCAGGCGACACCCGAGGGACCTTCCCCGTCCCCAACCCGGCTCCGCCGGAGCACCGTGAAAAGCAAAATCCCTCTTTTCCAGGTGAGCGGCGCAGGGTGATGAAGGCGCCTCCCCGCAGGAACGGACCCTAAACACCCCCCCCCCCCCCCTTTTCACCCCAAACTTGTTTGCATCCCTAACGCCTGGGTGAAGGGCTGCCCTCGGGTGGGGACACCGCGGTACGTGGGGACACCGCCGGGACCGAGCCGAGTGGCAGCCCGGGGGAAAGCAAGTTAAAAACGGGTGGGTGGGAGCAAACGCCGCTCCAGGCTGCAGCAGCTCCGGGAGGATGGGGGGGGGGGGGGAATGATCAGCGTTAAGCGGGAGGATGAGCCCCCCGGGAACCGAAGGAGGGGGCTCCCCCGCTGCCCCCCCCCCGCGATATTACACCGGGAGACACCGATATCCGCAGGCTCCCAAACTTCCCCGGGAAGGACTTTCCCTGGATGCGAACCCTGATTCCAGGAATAACCCTGGATGCTGTGCCCTGCCGAAGGGGGGGGGGGGTGGGGGGGGGAGGGTTTCTCCGGAAGGATGGGGAGGGGGGGGAGTCCCCGAAGAGGGGGGGGTATCCCCGGGGTGGTGGTGGGGGTATCCCCGGTGGGGGGTGGGGGGGTGGGGGGGGATCCCCGCGGCCGCGCACTTACCACCTTGCCCAGCTCCATGGCGGCGGGGGGGGTTGGGGGAGGGGGGGGGGGCAGCCGGGGCTGCGGCCCCCGCGGGCGCTGGGTGCGGGCTCAGGGCGGCGCGGCGGCGCCCATGGCGGCGGCGCTGGAAGGTTCTGCCGAGCGGCGGCGGAGCGGCGGAGCGGAGAGGGGAGAGGAGGGGGGGTTACGGGGCGGAGGGGGGGGGGGGGGAAGCGCGCACCCGCGCACCGGCGCGCTCCCGCGAGGGGCGGCACAGCCGAGCTGGGAAGAGGGGGGGGAGGGGGAGGAGGAGGGGGGGGGGGCGGCGGCGCTCCGCCGGAATAACAAAGGAGCACCGCGGGGGCGCGCGTGGGGGTGGGCACGCGGGGGGAGGCGGGGGGGGGGGGGCGGCAGGACACCGCCCACGCTGAACCGACCGCCCACTCCGGAGCGCCCCGCCGGGGGGGGGGGGGCGGGGCAGCGGCAGCGTGGAGGTGGTGGTGGGGATGCCCGGTGCGGTGGGCTTCGCACCCCACCCCCCACCCGGGGCGGCCTGGCCCGGCCCCTGCCCCACCGCCCGACCCCCTCCTCCATCCTCCACCCCATCTCCTGCCCCACCGCCCGACCCCCTCCTCCATCCTCCACCCCATCTCCTGCCCCACCGCCCGACCCCCTCCTCCATCCTCCACCCCATCTCCTGCCCCACCGCCCGACCCCCTCCTCCATCCTCCACCCCATCTCCTGCCCCACCGCCGGACCCTCTCCTCCATCCTCCACCCCATCTCCTGCCCCACCGCCGGACTCTCTGCTCCCATCCTCCACCCCATCTCCTGCCCCACCGCCGGACCACCTCCTCCATCCTCCACCCCATCTCCTGCCCCACCGCCAGACCCCCTCCTCCATCCTCCACCCCATCTCCTGCCCCACCGCCGGACTCTCTGCTCCACCCTCCACCCCATCTCCTGCCCCGCCGCCGGACCCTCTCCTCCATCCTCCACCCCATCTCCTGCCCCACCGCCGGACCCTCTCCTCCATCCTTCACCCCACCTCCTGCCCCGCTGCCAGACCTCCTGCCCTATCCCCTGCCCCACTGCCAGACCCCTTGCCCCATCCCCTGCCCCATCTCTGTGCCCAGCACCCGAGGGTCTGGCGGGTGACCTGCACAGGGTTTCCCTTGCACAGGAGCCCACTTGGCTGTCGCCATCTCTGCTCCAACAACAAAAGCAATTAAACTGGGGTGCTAAACCAGTGCCCCCGGCCTCTGTCCCCCACCCTCGGGCAGGCACGGCACGCTGACCGCCTGCGTCGCCTGTGGTCCCAGCAGGGATTGCCACCCCACCGTGGGACAGGCAAACACCCAGGCGGGAGTAGTTTGTTTATTCCCAGCTCCTGCCAGTGCTCAAGCAGCACTTCAGCACCTTCCGATGCAAGGCATGAAAGAAACCCAAACAATTCTTCTATTTTTCCCGTGATTTCTGCAGCCCCGAAGCAGGGAGGAGGAAAACCATCTCAGCTGCCCCTCGGCTGAAGGCCGAGAAGCTTCACAGCCCTAAGAAAAAAATGCTCCTGCGGTGCTGGCCCCGGCCGAACACGCTAATCCCCCGGGATTACTCTAGTCTAGTCGCGGCTCAGCCACTTACTCCGGGATGGTGACTTGGCTGCTCTTAATAAGATAATGGGATCCCACATCCCTGTGGGGACAGAGCGCTGCCACCCCCACACCCTGCCAGCACCCAGCCCGGGCTACGGGAGCAGCTTTTAGGGCCGAGACCCACGTCGTGTTTTCCTCCGGTGGCTGCGATTCCTGGGACGGACAGATGGACGGCCGCACTCACCACTTGGCAGCACTGCAGGTATGCGACTCCTCGTTGTTTTTTTTTTTTTTTTTTGCTGGACCAGATGGTTTTAAGCAGGCCCCGAATCAGAGGGGACAAACCCAGAATCGAACACGGGGAAGGGGCAACGGGGTTTGCGCCCTCCCCACATGGCGAGCGATTCCCAACCATGCTGCCGGCATGGAAAGCGGGAGCTTGGATCCTCGCTGCACAGCCCAGCTCCCAGACTGGTGTTCCCCCCATCCCCAGCTTAATGGGATCCTGGAATTCATTAATTCACCCTTAGCTGGGTTTAGCATCGCTCTGAACCCGATGCCACAACCGCTGCTGTCCTGGGATGCGCTCCCTGCTTCCCAGAGCATCCTCTCCAGAGGCCGCAGCCCTGCAATTAGCGCTCGGCCATCGGGTTTTAATGCCTCATTTGCATGAAGAGACCTTGAGGCAGGTGTGCAAGGAGCCAAGGCACAGCCGAAAACAAAGAGCATTCTCTGGAGCAAACCCCAATCCGCCCCCACCACGCATAGGAGGACGTGGCTTTTCCTACTGTGCCACCTGCGTGGGAAATAGCGCACCAAAAAAAATACGCGGGATCCATCCTTCAGCCCGTATTTACTGGCGACACCCCGTAATACCATCGAAACTGGTGTGCAGCCGTGCCAAGCTGCCCACCTCCCGCCTACAGCCTTTGTGCTCCCACCCTCCCTCCTTAATCCCGCCAATTAAATCAACTCATCACCATTGAGCTTATTTTTTTTTTGTTCAAAATAAAGCTTTGAGCCAAGCTCGCCCTTGGTGCTAAAGCCGGGTCGGAGGGAAGATGGTTATTGCCGTTATCGCTGGTCTCCTACGGATGCTGCAGAGCCGGGACATGCGGGTGTCCGGCCGGTGCGGCCCGGCGGGGGCTGCTGCGTGGTTGCCTGTGGCTGAGCCTCCCCAGGCTGGCAAAGCCCGGATTTTGTGGGAAGCACTCCGGGAAAGGGCAGAGAGCTCCAGGTCCACCCGGCTTCACAGCAAGGGGAGGGGGGGGGGGTTGTCTTCAGCTAGAGGACAAAAGTAACAGCCAAGGCAGCTCTAGAAGAAAACCGTAAAATGAAGTGAAAGGTAATTTCGGGAGGGTCCCCGGAGCAAAGGGAAACCCAAATTCCCCAGCTCCGCATGCTGAAAGAACCGAGCCGGGTTGGCTCAGGAGGGATGAGGGTGACCCGTGGGGACAAATCCCACCTCTACGTCAGGTTGAAAGGAATTCCCTTCTTGCTTTACGGAGCCCAGGGGAGTTCCCCGCTGTGCTTCACCGCATTGTTGTGGAGAAACGCTGGTGCGGGCACAGGAGAGCTGCTCCGGCCCCACACGGTGCCTCCGGGTTATTCCCAGGGGCTCCCGTAAAGGCACCGACCTGCTGCTCCTTGCAGCTGCAGGAGCATCACCTCTGCTCTCAGACTGCTTTCCTCCAACTGCTATAGACGCAAAAATACCTATATAATATTTAAATTACTCACACAAATCCACCGAAGGCTGTGCAATAAGTGAATTTGCTCTCAATCTCCGTGCCGCCGCGGCAGGAGCGGGGCGGGATATACGGAGCATCCCAGTCGGGTGCGCAAACCCACACGCTTCATCCCAAGCTCCTGCAATCCCTTCCCAGCGATTCGGGATGAGCTTGCGGAGGACCAGCCTCTCCGGATGGAGATGGACATCTCCGGAGGGAGATGCTGGATGCGCTCCGGCTGGGATGGAGGGAATTGCCCTGCAAATGAGGGCAGTTGTGGGGATGCTGCAAAACCCCAGGGCATCAAAGGCGCTGCCTCTGCCAACCCCTCTGGCTTGGGGGGGTGGGGGTGGGGTAGGAAGGGACCTTTCCCAGCAGGGAACAGGGATGGCAAAGCAAAGAGAACCAGGGGGGGAGGCAGCCCCCTTCTTCACCCTGTCCCCCGAGTGCCTTCATCATCCTCCCAGCTGATCCGGAGAGGTAGAGAGTCCTCTCCTCTCCCCCCTGGCTGTATTTAACCTCCTGCGGTGCTGTGCAGGGGACCACGTACACCACCCTGGAAACACCCTCCAACCTCCTGCAGCTCCGTTATTCTCCTGCGAGCTGCCAGGAGGGTACGTGTGGTCCAGACCGTGACGGATGAAGAAGGAACAGCCATTCAGCATCTCGCCTGAGCCCGCCAGAGGCTCCACAAAGCGGCTTTTAAACTCTATTGCGGCAACCAACTCCCGCTAAAATGAAGGGAATTAGGGCCAAAACTTCTCGGCAAATGTGGCCTTTTGTCATTACAGCCAGCTTGATGAGGTTTGTCGGGTAATGATCTAGACGGCGTTTTCTTTTATTGGTTTTACATCCCCTACTTCTATTTAAGCAAATCTCTGCCAGAGCTGATGCTCGGGGCGGGATGGCGCGGAAAGCCCGGGCCACTCTGCTCCGTGAAGCATTTATGTCTCTCTCAAAGGTCTCCTTGCCTCTTCCCCCCCGCTCTGTTCATTTTACCAGGTCTAAAAATACGCTGAAGCCTTTTAAACCCTCTTCCCCTGCAGCCGCCTCCCTCCTGGATGACTAATAATATCTGTTGCTCCCTCTTGATCTCTCTGTATTTCCCAAGTCTTCCCCGAGGGGAGGAACCAAACAGGAGCCGCGCTCTCAAACCACCCCTCGGATTCACAGTCTCTCAATTTCATTTTCTTCCTGGAATGGCATTTTTTTTTTTTTTCCAGCTGCTCCACTGTAGGAGCAGTTTAAACCCCCCTCCCCAGAGCAGTTCTCAGCTCACGATAAACCAGTCCTGCCCCATGGCTTAACCGTGCAGGATGCTGCCGGAGCATCCTTCTGATACGGGATCTCCAGGATCCCGGGGTTTTTCAGAGCTCTGGGTATAATGCAGAATAGCAGGTTCAGTGGGAAACCCACCAAGCACTTAGAAAATGATTTATTTTCTCTTTTGCAGGTTTCAGCTCTTTTCAGCATCTCTCCAGATCTGGGGCGCTTGCTTGGGGCATGCGCCTTCAAGGACTCGTTAGGCTGGGGTTTGTTTCTGGTCCATGGAACCGGGTGAGCATCGCTGGCTGTGCGAGGAGTTGTGGTTTTTAGGAGAAGGGAGTGAATGCCGGGCGCCGGGGTGTAATTTGCAACAGCATGATTTAGAGGAAAAACCCACCTCGCCATCCCCGTTTGTGGCAATGGCTTTTTTTTTTCTTTTCCCCACTGAGCTGGGAGGTTTGAGCATCATAACACGGAACAGCTTTCCTGACCGATGCCCTGCGCTGCTCCATGTCATAGAATCACAGAATGGTTTAGGTTGGAAGGGACCTTAAAGCTCATCCAGTCCCACCCCCCTGCCCCAGGCAGGGACACCTCCCCCCAGCCCAGGTTGCTCCAAGCCCCGTCCAACCCGGCCTTGAACACCTCCAGGGATGGGGCAGCCACAGCTTCTCGGGGCAACCTGCGCCGGGGGCTCACCGCCCGCACAGTCGAAAATTTCTTCCTAATATTTCATCTAAATCTCCCCTCTTCCAGTTTGAAGCCATTACCCCTCGTACTATCACTACATGCCCTTGTAAAAAGTCCCTCCCCAGCTTTTTTGTAGGCGCCGTCCTACTGGATACTGGAAAACTGCGATAAGGTCTCCCCGGAGCCTTCTCTTCTCCAGGCTGAACCCCCCCCAACTCTCCCAGCCTGTCCTCCCAGCAGAGGGGCTCCATCCTCAGATCATCTTTGTGGCCTCCTCTGGCCCTGCTCCAACAGGTCCATGTCCTTCTTAACAGAATCCCAGACTGGTCAGGGCTGGAAGGGCCCTCTGGAGCTCCCCCAGTCCCACCCCTGCCAGAGCAGGGGCACCTCCAGCAGTGGCACAGGACACGTCCAGGCGGGTTTGGAATCCCTCCAGAGTGGGAGACTCCCCCCCCTCTCTGGGCAGCTGTGCCAGTGCTCTGCTGCCCGCACAGGAGAGAAGTCCCTCCTCAGGTTGAGATGGAACTTCCTGTGGTCATGTTTGTGCCCATTCCCTCTTGTCCTGTCACTGGGCACCACTGGAAAAAGACTGTTCCCATCCCCCCGGCACCCTCCCTTGGAGGATTTATGAGATCCCCCCTCAGCCTTCTCTTCTCCAGACTAAAAAGCCCCACGTCCCTCAGCCTTTCCTCATAAGAAAGATGCTCCAGTCCCCTCATCATCTTTGTAGCCCTTTGCTGGACCCTCTCCAGCAGTTCCCTGTCCTTCTTTACCCGGGGAGCCCAGAACTGGACACAGTGCTCCAGATGTGGCCTCCCCAGGGCAAAGCAGAGGGGGAGGATGACCTCCCTCCACCTGCTGGCCACACTCTTCTTGATGCCCCCCAGGATGCCATTGGCCTTCTTGGCCACCAGGGCACATTGCTGCCTCATGGACATCCTGTTGCCCACCAGGACTCCCACATCCCTTCCCACAGAGCTGCTCTCCAGCAGGTCAGCTCCCAACCTGTACTGCTGCAGGGGGTTATTCCTCCCCAGATGCAGTACCCCACACTTGCCCTTGTGGAACTTCATAAGGTTTCTCTCCGCCCAACTCTCCAGCCTGTCCAGGTCACGCTGAATGGTGACACAGCCTTCCGGGGTGTCAGCCACCCCTCCCAGTTTTGTGTCATCAGTAAACTTGCTGATGGTACACTCTATCCCTTCATCCAGGTCACTGATGAATATATTGAACAGGGAACCTCTGGGGAACACCACTTGTTACTGACCTCCAACCAGACTCTGCACCACTAACCACAACCCTCTGAGCTCTATCTGTCAGCCACTGTTCAACCCACCCCACAGTCCATCCATCTAACCCTCATTTCCTAAGCTTGCCTGTGAGGATGATGTGGGAGATGGTATCAAAAGCTTTGCTGAAGTCTAGGTAGACACCATCCACTGCCCTCCCCTCACCCACCCATCCAACCATGCCATTGTAGAAGGCTATCAGATAAGTCAGATGTGACTTCCCCTTGGTGAATCCATGCTGACTACTTCTGATAACCTTCTTTTTCTCCAGATGCTTTGAGATGACGCCCAGAACGAACCCTCTTATGTTGAGGGCTCCAGAGCTGGACACAGGTGAGGTCTCCCCGCGTGGAGCAGAGGGGGAGCATCCCCCCCCTCACCCTGCTGGCCACGCTGCTGGGGATGCAGCCCAGGGTGCCGGTGGCTTTCTGGGCTGTGAGCGCACATTGCCGGCTCATGGTGAGCTTCTCATCAACCAATACCCCCAGGTCCTTCTCCTCAGGGCTGCTCTCCAGCCACTCCCTGCCCACCCTGGATTTGTGCTTGGGATTGCCCCAACCCATGTGCAGGACCTTGTGCTTGGCATTGTTCACCTTCATGAGGTTTGCACAGACCCACCTCTCCAGCCTGTCCAGGTCCCTCTGGATGGCATCCCTCCCCTCCAGCGTGTCGACTGCTCCACACAGCTTGGTGTTGTCAGGAAACTTGCTGAGGGTGCCCTCCATCCCAATAGCCATGTCACCAACAAAGATGTTAAACAGCGCCAGTCCCAGTACCGACCCCTGAGGAACACCACTCGACACTGGTCTCCACTCGGACATCAAGCCGTTGGCTGCAACTCTTTGAGGGAAAAGCTCTGCCCGGGACGCCCTCCCCACGGGCAGCATCGCACCATGGGTTATTTGGGATACAGGGATGGAGCAGCCGCATCGGCAGAAGCTGAAGGTGTGATGAGTTTCTCTGGACTCAGACACTGCAATACAGCCAAACCCCTCTGGGCTGATCCCACACCACCGTGATTTTCAGAAGGGTTCCAGCAACCTTCAGAAAACCCTTACGCTCACACCGGTGATGTAAAAAAATATCCTCCAAATCATCACAGTCTTGGTGAAACATCTGCTTTTCAGCACCAAATCTGCGCTCGCGCTGGAGGCAGATTTAAAGGGTGTTTGGGTGCCCCGATACTTCTGGAAATCCCCTCGGCTGACTAATGCCCAAATACCTTTGCAAATCTCGATTTAGACAAAATATCCGCTCTGGAGCGGTGCTTAAAAAGCTCAAGGCCATTTTCAAATCCTTGTAATGCGGCCGTTTCCTGGGCATGTGAAAGCGAGAGGAAAAAGCAGATCAGCCTGAAGCGGGCACGGGTCCAGGGCTGGCGGCTCCACCGCAGGCTTGTGCCGGCACGCAGCAGGCAGGGCGGGCAGGAGCGGGCAGCCCCGGAGCTGCCGGCGAGGAGGTTATTTCAGGGGGTACCACGGGCTGGGCCAGCCCGGGGGGGTCAGGGAGGAGCGCTGCCCTTCCACATCGCCCCAAGCAGAAGGTCAACGAAGGGTTCCCAGGATGCGGAACCGCGGGGTGCAGGGAGCCCGGCTCCATTATCCCTCCCGCCTCCACAGGAAGCTGCTTTGTTGTGTTGTCAATATACAGATTTTTTTAAAACAAAACAACAAAAAAACAACAAAAAGCCAGGGTTCACGCTGCCATTATTGATTGTTTGTTATTTTTAGCTCCTTGTTCAATCCATACCCGTTGGTGTTACAGCAACCGCTCCAGCCCCGCGTAGCGTCGCTCAGGCAGTGCCTGCGGACAGGGCCGGCCCAAGGTTAGCAGGAGCTCTGCGGGCGGCTCTGCAAAGCCAACGGGATTAAAAATGCAAGAGGGAAAGAGAGACACGGGATAAGCAGCATCCTCCCCGCTCGCTTCTTCACCCTCCTGCTGATGTCCCAAGGAGCCAGGCAGATCCTCCCATCCCAGGCAGATCCTCCCATCCCAGGCAGATCCTCCCATCCAAACCTGGAGCAGAAGAAACTCCCGTTCCCCACCTGGCATGGAGGGCCAGGAAGCCATGGAAAGGGTGACACCGAGCTGAGTGGAGCAGTTGATATGCTGGAGGGAAGGGGTGGCATCCAGAGGGACCTGGACAGGCTGGAGGAGTGGGTCCATGTGAACCTCATGAAGTTCAACCAGGCCAAGTGCAAGGTCCTGCACCTGCGTCGGGGCAACCCCAGTACCAGCACAGACTGGGGGAGGGAGGGAGGGATGGATGGAGAGCAGCCTGTGGGGAAGGATGGGGGGAGACTGGTGGGTGACAAACGGGACATCAGCCGGCAATGTGCACTCACAGCCCACAAAGCCAAGCGTCTCCTGGGCTGCATCCCCAGCAGCGTGGCCAGCAGGGCCAGGGAGGGCATGCTCCCCCTCTGCTCCGCTCTCCTCACACCCCCCTGCAGCACCGCCTCCAGCCCTGGGGGCCCCAGCACAAGGCAGGCGCGGACCTGGGAGAGACGGCCCACAGGAGGCCACCAAAATGGTCCCAGGCCTGCAACACCTCTGCTGTGGACAAAGGCTGAGAGAGTTGGGGGTGTGCAGCCGGGAGAAGAGACGGCTCCGCGCAGACCTCACTGCGGCTGCTCAGGCCTTGAAGGGGCCTTATAGGAAAGAGGGAGAGAGACTTTTGACCAGCGCCTGCAGGGACAGGACAAGGGGCAGCGGTTCTAAACGGAACGAGGGTGGGGTGAGGATGGACGTGGGGAAGAAATGTTGTACCGTGAGGGTGGTGAGGCCCTGGTGCAGGTTGCCCCGAGAAGCTGTGGCTGCCCCATCCCTGGAGGTGTTCAAGGCCAGGTTGGACGGGGCTTGGAGTAACCTGGGCTGGGGGGAGGTGTCCCTGCCCAGGGCAGGGGGTTGGAGTGGCTGATCTTTGAAGGTCCCTTCCAACCAAAACCACTCTCTGAGTCCATGATCCTGTGATGGATGGGGAAGGCACCACCTTAAGCCCTCGATCCAAAAGGACAGCCCTCAGCAGCCACAGCAATAACCGCGTGAGTCGTGGCAGTGGGATGTAAACCTGCACACTTAACCTCAGCTAATATGTACGTGACCACTTGCTCATTACTGGCAGATCTCTTCTGTGCCCCCTGCAGCCCCATCAGTACGTGCAGATTATCTGGAACCCCTTCTCGACTCCAGCTGAGGCTCGGTCTTCCTTTACACGTGCACAATGCACCGCTGTAGTTAGTCGCTTCCTTCTTGTAAGCCTAACGCTGACACCATCGAGATATGCAAACCGCCCAGAAGAAGGAAACAGGGTTAGCAAAGGTCACCACTGCGCTACCGGACCATCAGCGCTGTGCTCACCGCTCCCATGTTTGCCACCTCGCTGCTTCCTGGGCTGCCAGCGCCCAGAGCTCCTTTGTCACCCACCTCCTCGCAAGCCCCAGAGGTCTATGGGGTTAAATGCCCCCAGCATCCATCCATCCCCATCAATGGGACCGCTTGCCCACATCAGTGGCTCCTGATTTTGTTTGCGTTCCTCCACTTTGCAGCCCCTCTGTGTCTGGATCAGTGCCACCAATGCCTCAGGAGACGGTCTATAAAACACTGCTCCCACCAATTTCCTTTTGAAGACCCAAAGTCCTGCCCTGGTGGCTTCATGTATGGGGAGCTGGAGGCTTCACGTGGAGCACAGCTGGTGCCTGTGGGGCCAGAGACGAAGCCATGCCAAAATACCTTCAGCATCTGCTCTTGTGTGCCTTCTTCCCTCTCCCAAAGCGCATGGACCCCTCCTCCCTTCAGTAATTTCCAAACCTCTGCCTTTGGTGACCTTCAAATTGCCCCATCAGAGGAATTATTTTAATTAGCTGCTTTCATTTGCCTCTTGACTTGAGATTTGCAGACCTGGTGGCAATGCCACCTGCATGATGCTTCAGCTGAATGCCCAGCCGGGACTTGCACATCCACCGTCCAGGACCTTCTCACACCTTCTCCTGAGCTTCATTTCCCCGCAAACCAGAAGACGGGGGACAAGGGGGCTGAGCGGATACTCCCGGCAGATTTGCGACGTGTCCACACACCTCAGCACCTACAAGAACCCTATATGTTAACAGCTTCAGCGTGTGCACGTAACGAACGAGGAACCAACTCATCGGAAATGAAACCACCTGATGCAATAGGTTGGGAAATGCTACAGCAAATGTTCTTCCTGAGGCTGGACCCCACCCTATGGGGCCGGACCATGCCAGACCCTACCAGACCCCACCAGACCCCTACCAGATCCCTGCCAGGTCCCACCAGACCCTACCAGACCCCACCAGATCCCACCACACCCCTGCCAAGCTCCTGCCAGACTCCACCAGACCCCTAACAGATCCCTGACAGGTCCCACCAGATCCTACCAGACCCTACCCGACCCCTACCAAATCCCTGCCAGGTCCCACCAGATCCTACCAGACCCTACCCGACCCCTACTAAATCCCTGCCAGGTCCCACCAGATCCTACCAGACCCTACCAGACCCTACCAGACCCCACCAGATCCCACCAGACCCCTGCCAGGCTCCAGACAGATCCCACCAGACCCTACCAGACCCCACCAGACCCCTACCAGATCCCTGCCAGGTCCCACCAGACCCTACCAGACCCCACCAGATCCCACCACACCCCTGCCAGGCTCCTGCCAGACTCCACCAGACCCCTAACAGATCCCTGACAGGTCCCACCAGATCCTACCAGACCCTACCAGACCCCTACCAGATCCCTGCCAGGTCCCACCAGACCCTACCAGACCCCACCAGATCCCACCAGACCCCTACTAGATCCCTGCCAGACCCCACCAGACCCTACCAGAATTCACCAGACCCCTGCCAGACTCCTGCCAGCTCCCACCAGACCCTACCAGACCCCACCAGACCCCACCAGACCCCTACCAGATCCCTGCCAGGTCCCACCAGACCCTACCAGATCCCACCAGACCCCTACCAGATCCCTGCCAGGTCCCACCAGACCCTACCAGACCCCACCAGACCCCTACCAGATCCCTGCCAGGTCCCACCAGACCCTACCAGACCCCACCAGATCCCACCAGACCCCTGCCAGATCCCTGCCAGATCCCTGCCAGATCCCACCAGCTCCCACCAGCCCCTGCCTGCGCTCCGCAAAGCAGTGCTGGAGGGACGCAGAGGGCTGCAGACGCTGAGCCTGCCGCTAGCTAACGGGCAGCGGTGAAAGTATTCATAGGAAATGGGCAACATATTTCCAGCCCCGGAGAAGCTTCCAGCTCTGACTATGTTCATATTTAAGCGCCACGCGGTTGCGGGGAGAGGTCGGAGCAAAGCGGGCAACACCAGCTCGCAGCAATTCTGCCTCCTCCTCCTCCTCCTCCGAGTGCTCCCGGAGGTTTTTCTGCTTTCTTTGGCATGGCAAGCCAGTTCCCAGTTCTCTCTCTGCCCAGCCTGGCTGCCCAGACCTCTGTCCACCTCCCCATCTCCCGGAGAGCTTCTTCCCACAAGTGCCGGTGTGCCGGGGGCTCCGAAGGGCTGCGGGATTGCAGCCTGTGGTCTTGCAAAGGGGCAGCCGGCTCGTCTCCCTCCCACCAGACCCAGCGGGATCAAGGTGTCCACTTCAGTCCGGGGGGGAAAACAGCGGAGCAAACGAACTCATGGCCAAATGACAGATAAAAATGACATTTTTCATTCACTGCTCAGCATCCCCCCACGTGCGGCGGGTGACCAGTGCCGGGATGATACCCTGTGGCTGAACCTCCTCCCCTCCCCCCAGCAAGGACACACTCCTGGTGTCCAAATCTCTGCCACTGGGAAGGTTTGGCCTTTATAATTAATAAATACTGGTTTAATAAATACATAGGACCTAAGCCTATAGGTATTTAATAAATACATAGGACCTGAGCCTAAAGGCAAGAGGGCTGTCAGCACTGGAGCAGGACGGAGCTCCATGTGCGTCCCTCTGGGACCTCCCAGGACTTTAGCAACAAGCATCCATCTTTGTTAAGGTCCCCAAGTCCCCGGCCCTGGCAGCTCTCCCTGATGCCCAGGCCACCACGCACCGCCGGCTCTAACCGGAGCTCAGCACCCAGCGATGGGGTGTCCATTCCCCGTGCAGAGGAGCAGGATGGGCCAGAGGAGGAACAAGGGATGTTCTCTGATCGATGTATAACTGGAAATTAAACCAGTCCCGCTCCGGTATGTGAGCTCAAGCTTTCCTCGTGCTTTTTTGAAAGTACCCAGCGGGCCTCATTCCCCGTGTTTGACACCTCTCCGGTGCCTGCGGATGCTCCTCACCGCAGGTGATGCTCCCCACCGCAGAGGTCCACGACTTTGCCGGGATGCGAGCCCCTGGCGTGCCGCCCGCTCGCTGGGTGTGGGAAGCGCCTGGGGAGCGCGCGGAGCCGGAGCAGGGATCTCCGCTGGGACGCAGGGTGGAGCCCGAGGCGGAAAAAAAAACAACAACCCCGGCGTATAAAGGAAACTGTGTTCCATGTGTATACTGCTGCCTGTCTGACGCTTACCAGCGGGGGAACGGCAGGCACGATTCCGTGCGAAATCCCTTCCTGAGATCTAAATATTAGTTTTTACTCATTTTCCTTGTTCGAAAACAAACACGCCCTTCGGCCTCCCCAGCCCAAGAAGAAAGGCCTGCACTGTCCCGCTCCTGCCAGCCCCAGCACCGCGGCTGGAGGGGAACCGAGAGCATAAAACCCAGCTCCGGGTGTGGAAAACACGGCTGTGCCTCCTGGCAGGATGGGGAACATGGCTGAGATGCCCTTGGACTGGGCACAGACTGCGAGAGGCGGCTCCGTCGGAAGCCTCTCCAGCATCAGGATGAGATGCTCCCATGCTGGGAGCCACTGGTGCCCACAGTTCACCCACGGGTGATTCCATGGGGACCCGGCCATGCTCGGGGTGGCACCCGCCACCCCGCTCCCTCCCTCCTCTGGCCCTGTGAGCAGGATGAAACCTTCTCTGCAGTGGGAAAGTTAGAACCACAGAATTATAGAACAGTTTGGGCTGGAAGGGACCTTCACAAATCACCCAGTCCACCCCCCTGCCCTGGGCAGGGACACCTCCCCCCAGCCCAGGTTGCTCCAAGCCCCGTCCAACCTGGCCTTGAACACCTCCAGGGATGGGGCAGCCACAGCTTCTCGGGGCACCCTGCGCCAGGGGCTCACTGCCCTCAGAGTGAAAAATTTCTTCCTTTTATCTAATCTAAATCTCCCCTCTTTCAGTGTCAAACCGTTCCCCCTCGTCCCATGGCTCCCCTCCCTGATCCAGAGTCCCTCCCCAGCTCTCCTGGAGCCCCTTTAGGGACTGGAAGGGGCTCTAAGGTCTCCCCGGAGCCTTCTCTTCTCCAGGCTCCGCAACCACAACTCTTTCAGCCTCTCCTCCCAGCAGAGGGGCTCCAGCCCTCAGAGCATCTTCATGGCCCCCTCTGCCCACACTTCAACAGATCCTTCTTATGCTGGGGCCCGGCAGCACTGCAGGGGGGTCTCCCCAGAGCGCAGCAGAGGGGCAGAATATCCCCCTCACCCTGCTGGCCACGCTGCTGGGGATGCAGCCCAGGGTGCGGGGGGCTTTCTGGGCTGTGAGCGCTCATTGCCGGCTCATGGTGAGCTTCTCATCAACCAATACCCCCAGGTCCTTCTCCTCAGGGCTACTCTCCAGCCACTCCCTGCCCACCCTGGATTTGTGCTTGGGATTGCCCCAACCCATGTGCAGGACCTTGTGCTTGGCATTGTTCACCTTCTTGAGGTTTGCACAGACCCACCTCTCCAGCCTGTCCAGGTCCCTCTGGATGGCATCCCTCCCCTCCAGCATGTTGACTGCTCCACACAGCTTGGTGTTGTCAGGAAACTTGCTGAGGGTGCCCTCCATCCCAATAGCCATGTCACCAACAAAGATGTTAAACAGCGCCAGTCCCAGTACCGACCCCTGAGGAACACCACTCGACACTGGTCTCCACTTGGACATCAAGCCGTTGGCTGCAACTCTTTGAGGGAAAAGCTCTGCCCGGGACGCCTTCCCCACGGGCAGCATCGCACCATGGGTTATTTGGGATACAGGGATGGAGCAGCCGCATCGGCAGAAGCTGAAGGTGTGATGAGTTTCTCTGGACTCAGACACTGCAATACAGCCAAACCCCTCTGGGCTGATCCCACACCACGGTGATTTTCGGAAGGGTTCCAGCAACCTTCAGAAAACCCTTATGCTCACACCGGTGATGTAAAAAAATATCCTCCAAATCGTCACAGTCTTGGTGAACCAGCTGCTTTTCAGCACAAAATCTGCGCTCGCGCTGGAGGCAAATTTACACAGAATTATACACAGAATTTCTGAGCTTGGAAAAGTCCTGTAAGACCATCTAGTCCAATCATTAACGTAACACTGCCAAGCCCACCACAAAACCATGTCCCTGAGCACTATATCTACAAGACCCTTAAATACCTCCAGGGATGGGGACTCCACCACTGCCCTGTGTAGTTTAAAGGGTGTTTGGGTGCCCCGATACTTCTGGAAATCCCCCCGGCTGACTAATGCCCAAATACCTTTGAAAATCTTGATTTAGGCAAAATACCCGCTCTGGAGCGGTGCTTTAAAAGCTCAAGGCCATTTTCAAATTACCGTCTAAGATGTTAAACAGCACCAGTACCAAACCCTGAGGAACGCCACTCGCCACTGGTCTCCCTCCATTAGGGGGGATGCCCTACCTGTCCCCATGGCTCCAGGGCGCAGGACAGCCCTGGTCACAGCCCTGACTGTGCTTCAGGCAGCAGCACAGCCCCAGCCCAGTGCTGGACAGGGTGGCTGATGCCCCTGCCAGAGCTAAATAGGGCAGAGGGAAGGGCAGCCCCAGTATCTCCATGTTGTTTCAGGAAATCAGAGGGGATAACTCTGCTCTCAAAAGCAAATCACATCAGCCAGAGCATGGATGACTTTACTGCTGCCAACCGCCTCCTGCCTGCCCCACGCTGGGCGTGCATCACTGGCAGAGGGGCACACAGGACAACAAACCGATGAGGGATCAGCTCTGAGATACAAAATGTGTGCTCCTGGCTAGGTATCGACAGCTGAGCTGGAACTGAAGTGGAAGCAGACACCTCTGCCCAAGCCACCCGCCACCCCCATCTGTGATACAGCGCTCACGGCAGCAAAGGAGCCACGTGCAGCATCTCTATCCCGCTCTCCCGGAGCGGCGACACAGGGTCCTGCTGGTGCAGCGAAGCCCCGAAGTTTATCAAGTACTTAAAATCAAACATAGAGCCACAGCATGGTTTAGGTTGGAAGGGACCTTGAAGATCATCCAGTGCCACCCCCCTGCCCTGGGCAGGGACACCTCCCACCAGCCCAGGTTGCTCCGAGCCCCGTCCAACCCGGCCTTGGACACTTCCAGGGATGGGGCAGCCACAGCTTCTTTGGACAACATCCTATGAAACACACCCAATTTAATTCTTTTTCAGCAATTCAGCAGTTGTCAGACACTGCCAGCTCAGCCCATCACAGGGGACCGTGGTCCTCAACCACCGCCAGCGCATCCTCCTGCACGGGATATGCTCTGCTGGAAGGTGACAGGGCTGGCTGCTGTGACACAGGGACAAGGGCTCCCGTGTGACTGACATGCTGCAGGGACAAGGGCTCCTGTGAAAGCCGGCGGGGGACAGCCAGCCTCTTGGACACAAAAGCCACAGGGACCAGAATCATCTGGCCGAAGGCCAATGGATGGCTGAGCAAGGCACCAGCCCAAGGACCGCAGGAGCTGCACCCAGCGCTCCTGCGGAGAAAAACCTCTGTGTTCCTACGGCATTCGGGGAATCAGGGCTTTTTGTTACATTTTTGGATAAATAAAGAAGATTGTGCTAGAAATCTACTGGCTGATACTATCAGAAACAACCCAGAGAGCCCTGAACACAGCCCTGCTGCCGCGGCCAGTCCCCCGCACCATACCCAAGTGCTCACTGGTGGGGCACGGAGAAAGAAAAATCCGCATGGTGAGAATTGGCACGATGCTGCTACCTGGGAGAAGAGCACATTGCAACTAAACACCAGGAAAAGGAAAAAAATGGAAGTGAAAAGCAGACATCCAGGTACAGGAGCACCCAGGCTGCCGGGACCGCCCGGGCATCGCTGCTGCGGTGCTGCAGTCCCGACATGGGGCAGTCGTGCAGAAGGAGCTGAGCACCGGTCCTTCTTACCCTCCAGGGCTGGAAAAGATGGAAATACCTAGGAAAAGAATAAGAAGCTCTTGCCATGGTTAGGCACGCTGCTCACAGGATGCTGGTTACGTCAGCGAGCAGTAAACGCTGCATCTCTTGGCAGGCTGGAAAGGAACAGTCCTTTGGAGGTGCTGGGATCAGATACCCCAAATTTGCTTATCATCAGAAGAAAGGAGCTGGCCGACTTCATCCCCTCCGATAGGAATCTGCCGTTCTTCGCACTTCGACAATGTGCAAAATCTCTTTTTCCCACTGATGGGAAGAGAAGCTGGATAGCAATTGCTCCCGGAGCTACTGAATGCAGCGGAAAGGGAGGAAAAAGGGTTAAAATCATAAAAGATGTAAGAGGGACAGTCAGGCTAATTGCCATTTCCACATGATGGCTGATTAGAAGAAAGAATTGGTTCAGATTTGACCCGAGATGAATTTTTCCCAGGTATGTCCCATTCCCAGCAGGCATCGGTGTCGGTGGGTTTATCACACGGGACCACAGACACCAGCAGGCAAGTGGCAGCAGGGACCCTAAATGGTTCCCACGTGATATAAACTCTCGGAAAGGGAGACTGCAGCCATGGCATGCCCCAAAACGGTATCCAAGTATTAAGGGATTAACGGAGAAGTCTAGAGGTGCTAGAGTTAATTATACCCCTCTCCCGTGGGAGAGAGGAGCAGACCCGCCGGGATGCCCTGCCCGCGTGCCCCTGCTCTGGCTTTGCACCACAGCCAAAATCCCGGCTAATTTTAAGGGGCTGAAAACCACAGGTTTGGTCAAACAAAGCGTCCTCTCCTTTTTGGTCCAGTTTATTCACGTCCGTACAGCACGATGAAGCTTTGCTTCCCTCCCAGTGGGCAGAAATCGCCGAACATTTTGCCTGAGCTCTTTGCTCACCACCCAGCAGCTTTAGCAAATACCCGATCGCTCATCCACCCCCCCCACCCCCCCCCCACCCCAGATATTATTAATTTCTGCAGCTTCGGCCAACGCTGCCGGCACACAGGGAGCTCTTCTGCCAAACCAGCCACGCCGAGGCACAAAATTGGGGGTTTACAGAAAATACAGGCAGGGGTGAGAGACCCCGCTCCCTGGGAAAGCCATCTCATGGAGGCTCAACGCCTGGTGTGAGGGCACTGGGAATAAGGCAAAGGAGAAAAAAGACCCAGTCTGAGTGGAAAAAATGCAGGACACGGTTCCCAGCTCGGCGCTCGCGGCAGTGGGACTCTTCAAACTTGGACATCTCAGCTGAAAAAATAATAAAACTGGAATGCATAAGCAGAGAGCAGCCCTATTTCTAGCTGCGACTCCTCCCTGTGTGCTTGGCCTCCCAGACGACTCAGAAACTCAAGGCACTTCTTTCTGAGCTATAAAAAGAGCTGGAGCGGGACTGCAATAGCCGGGAAGACAAACAAGAGGGGTGAGTGTCCTCCCCTTGAGGCCAAGAGCATCTCACCAGGAGATAAGCAAAGCCAGAAGATGGTCTTGCTCAACCCAAGTCCTCAGCTAATGTCACCTTTTGAGGTGCCCCCAAGGAGGGAGCCTGTGGGGCACGGTAGAAACTCCAAGCTGGATCCCACTCACTGCAACGTGGGCTGTGTCATGTCCAAAGTCATCCCACCACCTCTCAACCCTCCTGCACGAGGAGAGGAGGTGAAGGTCCAGCTTCATGCTGTGCTGTGCATCACCCTCCCCACCCGTCACCTCAACACAAGGCTGTGTCCCCGCAGCCACGAGATGCTCTGTGCTTGGGGAGAGGCACAGGTACATCCACCAACATCTATGACAGGTACCACAGTGAGCAGAGACAGGGCACAAAGTGTCCCCCGGGACCACGGGGAGGAACAAACCACACCGAAACACAGGTCCCCACTCCCCAGGCTGGCTGCTGAAGGGGTTAACAGCCTCACCTGATACCCGCTCCACACATGCTAGCAGGACAGTCCGGACCACACAAGTTCCAGGTAACAGAATGAGACCATAAAATTCAGCTAACTCAGAAATACCTACCTTTGCACCCTCCAGACAAGTATTTACCTCCACAGAAGCAGCCAAACTTTGCTGACTCTGTCAGAACATTCCGTTCCCATTTGTGCAGTGCACAAAACCTTTCTGGCTGGGAAAACACAAGGTCTCCACCAGGTCACAGACTGGGAATAGCTCCACCAGAAGAGATGTCTTCTTCAATGACTTCGTTGAGTTATTCAGTGCTGAAGATGTCATTTCTTCTGGTGGAGCCATTCCTAGTCTACATTGACTTCTTCAACACAGAAGTCAAAGTCTTCCGCTGCCTCCACTTCAGCATTGCCTTAAGACCTTGGAAAATCTTTGATGTGAGCAGTTGTGAGGGTTGTAGAGCTGGACTGGGTGGCCTACAAGGAGCAACCTGAAGACAGCATGCTTGGTGCATGCAGTAACTGTGGCACAGGAGGAAAGGGACAACCACGATGCCCAAGGGCCAGCAAGAGTGGGCTAGCACCACTGTGACCTGCTGCCAAGCCTGCTGAGATGCAGAAGTGCTGATCAATGCTCGATTCAGTGGATTGCAGTGATGGCATTTAGTCTACACCTGGATGAACAGTGACCTTCACCAGCAGCAGTTGAAGGACCACATCTTACTTGTGCAGAAGATGCAGATTACTCTTTGCAGCTGTACCCAGTGTCCTCCCGTGCCCAGATGCCCGATCCTGAAGGAACGCTGCCTGGTGGGAGCTGTATCTCAGGACATGCATCACTATGTTGGTGAGGTCTACTGTTGAGGTCTCAGCACTCATGTCATCACCTCTTTTCTGGTCTCTCAGGAGGAGGAGGAGGGACAATTCCTGGGTGTCCCTGATGTTCTGGCACAAGCACCTTGCAACACCATTTGCGCCTACGAAACCCTGTATTATTGTTCACGTCCATGTGAACACAATGACTGGAAAACACTATTTTCCAGCCAGCATTTGCTAATTAAAATAAAAAGCGATGCCATGCGCTCTATTGAGAGCGCTGAGCTGCTCGCATGGAATAAAAGAGGCAAATGGTAACAATAAACAGCAAATCTCCAGCCTGGCCCTGTTCTCCCAGAGGGTCCCTTTCTTTGCTGCAACTTGCCTCTTTTCTGCACGGTACGTATTTAACGTGCCCTCCTCGGGGGCTCATCTGCGGCAGCACAGCGGGGCTGACTGAGGGGCTCCACCGTCCCACACAGGAATCGGGTCACTTGGTGAAGCGGCAATTGTGGTGGAAAGCCGGGAGGTGGATGCCCAGACCTCAGGAGACCACCAGGGAACAGAAACCCAGATGTCAACAGCCTTTGATGCAGCATTTGGGGCAGCAGGACCAAAAACCCACCCAGGAAGAGCACAGGCTGATGCTGTTAAATTGGGATTTATTGCAATCACATCAAGCTGGCTACCAGTCAGACTAGGTAAAAAATTGCATGTAAAATTACGAAAGTCCTGGAATAAAATAACCACAGCTTCAGCAATCTGATCTGCAAGCATGCTCAGCAGAGTTTTGTTAGTTTGCTCAACAGCCACCATCTTCTCCACCTCAAGACTCAAAGGATGGCAGATCTGGGCAACTCAAGTCAACCTCACAACGTGAGTTTCATGACAAAGCCATAAAAAAAAGCCTGGTAATCTATGAGCTGCATAAAGCTGAAGGAGCTTTGGAGCTACCTGATATCTCGGTAATGCAGCTTCTGCAGCCACCACGCTGATGCTTTTTGCGTTGGTGGGAACAGAGAACACAACGGTGTCTGCTTGTCCAAGTGCCAAACCAACACGGCTGGCTAACGGCAGGACAAGAAGGGATCAGCAAGAGTGCACCAAGCCCCCCAGGAGGGCACAGGCTCCAAGACACAGCTGATGGACATACTCACCTCAACACCTGCGGTGGGGACTGGGACCATCTGGGAGCACCTCTGTGCTGGAATGAAGATGTTGTTGGAAGCCATGGCCAGGGCCATACCCTGCAGCAGCCCATCCTCGTGGTACAAAACCAACCATGACCACAACCAACCTACACCATATGCTTGCCATCAGCGTGAGACTTA
Source organism: Vanellus vanellus (assembly GCF_965231255.1). Lineage (NCBI taxonomy): Eukaryota > Metazoa > Chordata > Aves > Charadriiformes > Charadriidae > Vanellus > Vanellus vanellus. Next base: position 596,728 of record NC_138924.1, read on the forward strand.
TCAAGCTGCAGAAACATCCCACCAAAGAAGGGACCAAAACCCAGCAGTTACAAAAGGAAGATCCGTGTGCTAAGACACAGTTTTAATCTGAACGAGGGTGGGGTTAGGTTGGACATAAGGAAGGAACGTATGATGAAGGTGGTGAGACACTGGCCCAGGTTGCCCAGAGAAGCTGTGGATGGGAATACCCCCATCCCTGGAGGTGTTCAAGACCAGGCTGGACAGGGCTTTGAGCAACGTGGTCTAGTGGGAGACGTCCCCGCCCATGGCAGGTGGATGGGACTGGGTCATCTTTGAAGGTCCCTTCCAACCCAAGCCACTCTGTGAGTCCATGATAAAATATGAAATGTCTGTATATGCCTCTGAGCAAGTAACTTCACCTTTTGCATGTAGACCAGGGATCATTTACCTTCCACCGTTGATTAGCCCGGAACAGCACACAATGTATAATTAGTCCAGCCGTGGGCTGGGGCTCGTGCATCCGGGCTAAAATACCGGCTGCGCTGCTGGTTGCTGCTGTCACCCGGGGAACAGTCTGTCCCCAGGAAGTTTTCTTATTTGGTGACTGTGCAAAACAAATCAGCCAAGCTGGTGGCAGAGATTAGGGCCAGGATCCGGCCCTTCCTCCAGCCATCGTGCTGCTGGCGTGACCCCCCCCCCCCCCGGGTTGCTGGCCCCGCGTCCCCACTGCCCCGCCGTGGGTCAGCCTTGGGGGCAAACGGAGTGGGACCGAATCCCGTTAGGACAGAGGGGTTTTAAGTCGATTATCCGCACCCCTGCGCCAGCGCCCAGCCCACCAGGGCTGAGCCACGGGGCTGCCCGCAAAGCCTCTTCTCCTGCCTGCACCGGGGTGTCCCTGGGGCAGTCCTCACCAGCCCTCCCAGCATCGCTCGCTGTATGCTGGGTATATTTTTTTAAACAAAAGTATCAATATTCATAATGAAAAAATAATTTTTTAATAAAAAAGAACTTTTTTTTTTAAATTAAAGTGTGGGGTTTGTGCAAGAACAAGCCTGCAAAGATGTGGCAACCTCTGGCTCTAACCACTGCCCTTGTTCTCGCTTGCTTGGAGTTAGGAATACATCCGTTTTTCCAGCTCAGAAATACTCATGTCGGAGGGTCCGGGCATCTGTTGAGCTCAGGATCTGCGCAAAGGCTGGGGCAGTCGTTTTAGCCCACCAGCCGGGAGAGCGAAGGAGTTACACAGCGATGTGCTGAGGATGGGCACAGCGTTTGGGTGCCGGGGCTCACGCCTCGGTGCCTGCGTGCTGGAGGGTGCCAGAGCAGGCGATGCTCAGCCTGTACCGCATCACACCCATGGGACGATGCGCTGGGAGATGCAACGGCCACCTTCTCCCCATCCTTGGTTTCTCAATCTTCAGCCAAAATTGTCCCTCCTGCAGCTTCAGCCCCTCCACTTTGGTCTCTCCAGAGGTTTTTTCCCCTGGAAGAGCAAAACTGGGATGAGCTACCCCCTCCTCGTGGCAGGCGCCCACATCCTACCTGCCCTTCCCCTCCATTTTCCCTGGGCTCAAGGGTCACTGCTGGTACCAGTGGTGGGGACCACACTCAGTTCAGAGTCCTCTGATGGGGAATTTTGTAAAAACAATCCACCTGACTGGCTGCTCCTCCCCAGCGTTGCAGGAGGATGGAGTTCAGAGGGCAAGAGCCCCCGCGCTCCTTAGTACATGTTCCCTGAACCCTCTCCTAACTGCAGAGCCACTGAGTTACAACCACCCCGGCTCACATGGTCCATGCTGATCTGGATTCCAAAGATCAGATTTTAAAGAGCCTCCTGTAACCATCAGGGCAGCATGTGCTGAGCGAGGGCAAACGGTTTTTTGGGGCAAGAACATCCCCCGGCACTTGGCATCCCTGCCTTCCCGCTCAGCCTCCGGTGTGATTTGGGGCAAGGTCTCCCCTTGTCACTTGGTGGTCCAAAAACATCACGTCCCTGACCGAAGCAGCCTCTTGCACGCGCTGGTAGAAGTTCCCTCACTTCCAGCACCAAAACTATTTATCCTCCTGGGGCTCAGCCGCTTCTGGAGTCCATCACCACATTAAAAAACTCAGTTATTTCTGCATATATTAAAAAAACAAACAAACAAACCCCAAAGCCTTCCATCCCAGATTGCACTAAAGAGAAAAGCAGCCCCTAATCTGGTAAAAGACAAACTATTTCCTTTCCCTGGGGATGGAAATAAGTTCCTAAGAGGGACTCGCTGAAAAGCGATGAGATGAGTCATTTCTTCGCTGCTGAGGCTGTATTCAATCCCAAGCACCTCTAATTCCGATTAAAAGACAGGAGACCCAAAGCATGGGGGTTCAGGCAGCACAAAGCACAAGAGCTCATTTTCCTGGAGATGAAAGAGCCGTGAATTAATCCCCTGTATCACCTACTCCCCCAGGATGGGCTCAGCTGCCTTCAGCCCTCGCTCCCCGCAGCCAGGAGCTATTTTTTCCTGTTCTCGCTAGTGTCAATATGTTTCTTTAAATATCTTTTCAGAAAGGCTATATATATAGCCCCACTCTGGTGCTTTGAAAGGAGCCTCATTTCCTGTGTAAGAACTGAAGTTCTTGGCAAAGCTGCTGGCGGCTGCAGCATCCGAACCACAAAAATTGTTTTTTTTTCAGTAGTAAAATGGTATTTCCTCCGCGACTGTGAGCCGTACCGAGCTTGATCTGGTCTTCAACCAACGGGGCTGCTGTGGATGGCCGATAGGTTGCCATATTCCCAATTATGTAAATGAGGGGGGAAAGGGATTAATTGCATTAATAGCAGTGGTTGGGCTGCAACGGTGCCCGAAGGTGGCACAGCCCATCACAGGGTGCGGTGCGCACAGAGCCGCTTTCAACCTGCGTTTGGCTGTGAAAAGTTCTGCTTCTGACATCAACAGGACTTACTCACCAACCCTGGGGGAGGAAAAAAAAAAAAAAAAAAAAAAAAAAAAAAGCAGCCCATTTCATTTGACATCATTTTGTGCCCAAAACTTTTTCTTCTTCCGCACGGTCTCTGCGCGTCTGGTTTTTGAGAGGGCTCCTCCAGCAGCAGGGCAGGAAAGAAAACAGCTTTCCCGCCTCTGCAAGATCGTGGTGGGATGGCTCGCAGATGCCCAGGACCTTAAAAAACCTTTCTGAGGGGACATGGCACCGTCTGCATTCAGCATGTTGCATCTCCCCACTTGGGAACGTGCTGCATCTCCCCACGGGGAAGCCCCCAGCTGCAGGGTTTGACACCCCTCTGCACCCCATCAGGGCCCTCTTGATGATGCA